>NC_133335.1:70598836-71270461 GCF_042186555.1 Aquarana catesbeiana | reverse complement strand
ATTTAAGGATTATGGAGGTCACTGTGCTCTTAGGAACCTTAAGTGCAGCAGTTTTTTTTTAGTAACCTTGGCCAGATCGGTGCCTTGCCACAATTCTATCTCTGAGTTCTTCAGGCAGTTCCTTTGACCTCATGATTCTCATTTGCTCTGACATGCACTGTGAGCTGTAAGGTCTTATATAGACAGGTGCGTGGCTTTCCTAATCAAGTCCAATCAGTATAATCAAACACAGCTGGACTCAAATGAAGGTGTAGAACCATCTCAAGGATGATCAGAAGAAATGGACAGCACCTGAGTTAAATATATGAGTTTCATGGCAAAGGGTCTGAATACTTAGGACCATGTGATATTTCAGTTTTCCTTTTTTAATAAATCTGCAAAAATGGCAATAATTCTGTGTTATTTGTCAATATGGGGTGCTGTGTGTACATTAATGAGGAAAAAAATGAACTTAAATGATTTTAGCAAATGGCTGCAATATAACAAAGAGTGAAAAATTTAAGGGGGTCTGAATACTTTCCGTCCCCACTGTACAATTATAATCAATGGTAGAAACTCGCATTTTGGTATATAACGCACATTTTCACGTTCGCAAATGCTTTTTAGCCACGCGCAAATTTGCAAATTGACCATAGCGCTCTGTAAAAAATGAACGGGAGTTAAATTGTGACTATTCTGCATGTCTGAGCATGCGCACTTCTGCTGGTACATAGTTTTAGAAAGAGGGGGGATTTATTTCTTCTCAGACTTTCAATGATACTTGTTTATACATCAATTTTTTCAGCAGTTTAAAAGCAGAATATCTTTAAACAATATACCATATATTTAAGAACCATTTAGGCAATTATATCATGCTCTAAACAATATTTCCATGTGCAATTCCCGTGTTTCGATCACGACTACTCTGTTGTCTGTGACCGATAGTGAATTCAGTTTGGGGCTACTTTTTCCCCGAGCGCTATAGTGAATTCATTTTCGCACTAATTTGCCATTTTGCATCCATTTATTCGCGCATTCGCAAATTCACGCTATAGTAAATAAACCCCTTTGTGTTTAACTGTTATCTTGTGATTTTCATCATGCCGCATTATTAAAGTAAAATGTTTAAAGCTTTGTCATACCTGGTCTGAAGTTACTTAAAGGGGTGCATGGTGGTAATGGCGTATAGAAGAACAGGGCTGTGATACACAACAGGGTTGAAGTGGTAGCCAGCCATTGCTAGGGGCAACAAGCACAAGGGAAGTAGGATATGACAGCCAGACAGTGGGAGAGGCAGGGGTGTTGGGCCTCATGTATAGTGAGGGGAGCTGTTCAGAGCCTACCCCTGAAGCAATCGGTGCCAGGCACGCATGCCAGAGACCCTAGAGACCTAGCTGTATAGGGTCAGCACTGGTTCCTGGCAGGATCCACTCTGAATGGTAGAGTCTTGCTGGAATGGTGGAATGGGACACTGCAATGTGGTGTCTCTTTCAAAATGTTGCATCCTGTGCAGGTGTATGTATCGTGAGACCAAGAGGTTCACAGCAAAGACAGCGAAAGGCCCCATGTGTACAGGGTGAGTCAGCCGGTCCACAAACACATCTTTCAATGTCTTTCATTCAAACCTTTCCTACTGATACTCAACAATCTTTAGAGCAATATTTGCAATATGCTCAATGGTATCAATCCAGATTATTAACTAATGGCCCTCTAGCAATGATCTAATGATCACTGATCCAAAGATCTTCCACCTTCCACATAAACAATATTTTATGCTTTTTAAGCCAAGGCCTTGACCAACTTCCTCCAATTTATAACAGAGTGACCACCATCCACTCAACGTGCACTGCTTAGTGTCCACCACTAGACCCAATACATCCAATTCAAACTTAAACTGTACAATCAAAAAAGAATACTGTTATTCTTCCATTATGAAATTTGCAAAATGTTATGGCCAACCTTTTTGTCAATTACATTCTTACACCAAAAGATAAAGTTAGAAAAAAAAAAGTTCTCATGCCTCACAAGCAAGGATTTCTAATAAGCTGCGTTTCTTCCAGTATATCATGTCAAAATGAGTAACAAATGTTTTGTCTGGGAACAGCAAGTGACACTATATACAGTACTGAACAAAATGAAAACAGTGTGGTTTTTCAGAGTGCAGAATACATTAGGCAGTCACTTCACCATGGAGCAACAAAGGAAACAAACAGAGAAAATTAGCCATGATAGCCATCCTCTTGCAGGATAATCAACATTGTTGAAACGGTAGCAAAATTTTGGGCCAGGAAGAACTGGCCGTAAGGAGCATTCCTTGCATTGCGGTAGGAATTTTA
This sequence comes from Aquarana catesbeiana, assembly GCF_042186555.1. Lineage (NCBI taxonomy): Eukaryota > Metazoa > Chordata > Amphibia > Anura > Ranidae > Aquarana > Aquarana catesbeiana. The sequence continues at coordinate 71,268,146 of NC_133335.1, read as the reverse complement.
ACTCCTGCACCTCACAGCAGCTGAACAGTGTGTGTGTTTGATGGACTTGGTTACAGTTCTAAAAGAAACAATCAAGGCTATGATAAAAGCATATGAAAAGATGGATTTTCAGGTTAGTCAGGTTGAAAAGAGACACCATCCAGCCCAACCAGCCCAACCAAAAAATAAAATAAAATAAATCATGCCATTCTATACTCTCAGTTGAGTCAGAGGAAGGTGGAAAACCCAAGCTAAGCATGATCCAATTCGCCATAGCAGGGGGAAAAAAACCTTCCCGATCCCCCGAGAGACAATTGGGTATTTCCTGGATCAAATTTACCTGTAAATGTTAGTACTCAGTTATATTATGTACATTTCGGATAGAATCCATTCCTTTTTTTTTAAAGCAATCTACTGAGCTGGCCAGAACCACCTCTGGAGGGAGTCTCACATTTTCACAGCTCTTACTGTGAAGAAGCCTTTCCGTATTTGGAGATGAAGAGAGAATAAACTCAGTTCCTCTAATCTTTCCTCACAGCTGAGCTCCTCCATGCCTCTTATTAGTTTGGTTGCCCTTCTCTGTACTTTCTCCAGTTCCCCGATATCCTTTTTGAGAATTGGTGCCCAAAACTGAACTGCATATTCCAGATGAGGTCTTACTAATGATTTGTACAGGGGCAAAATTATGTCTCTCTCTCTGGAGTCCATACCTCTCTTAATACAAGAAATGATTTGCTCGCTTTTGAAATCCCAAGCTTGGAATTGCATGCTATTATTAAGCTTATGATCTACCAAAACCCCCAGATCCTTCTCCACTATGGATTCCCCCAGTTGTACTCCCCCCTAGTATGTATGATGCATGCATATTCTTAGCCCCCAAGTGCATAACTTTACATTTCTCAACATTAAACCTCATTTGCAACCTAGTTGCCCAATTAGACAGTGCATTGAGGCCGGCTTGTAAATTGGAGACATCCTGTAAGGACGTTATTCCACTGCATAGCTTAGTGTCATCTGCAAAGACTGAAATGGTACTTTTAATCCCAGACCCTATATCATTTATAAAGATATTAGAAAGTAAGGGTCCCAAAACTGAACCTTGGGGTACACCACTGATAACCTTAGACCATTCAGAGTACGAATCATTAACCATTACTCTCTGAATTCTGTCATTGGGCCCCTTTCACACCTGTACAACTTGTCTCACGATTTGGGACTGCAGAGTAGCATGACAAGTCATTCCTCATGATTTCCAATGACAACCATTCATATTAGTTTGACTTCAAGTCGTTTCGATTTCAAAGTAGTCCCTGCACTACTTTGGTCCGAATTTGATGCCAGTTATACAGGCATTCCCTGAAACCATGGCAAAATCACAGCCGCGAATCACGGCAAAATCATGGTAAAATCTTGCAACTTTGAAGTCGCAGTAGTGTGAAAGGGCCAGACAGTTTTCCATCCATTTACAAACTGATATTTCCAAGTCTGTAAACTTTACCTTACAAATGAGCCGTGTGTGAGGAACTGTGTCAAACGCTTTTGTAAAATCCAAGCATACCACGTCCACAGCCACTCCTCTGTCCAAGGTTTTACTTACCTCCTCATAAAAAGGTTTGTTTGACAACTTCTGTCTTTTTTTTGAATCCGTGCTATTTGTTGCTTAATTTTTTTTCCCAGCAAGAACTCATCTATGTGGTCTTTTATTAACCGCTTGCCGACCACCCGCAGTAATTATACTGAGGCAAGGTGGCTCGGCTGCACGAATCGCTGTAGGTGTATGTCGGCCCTGTGTGGGCGTGCATGTGCCGATTGCCCAGCAGGGGAGCCAATCAGCTGGTCCAGCGGACTCAATGTCCGCCGCCTGCCCGAGATCGTTCCCCACAGAGACAGAACAGGGATCTTCCGAAGTAAACAAGGCAGATCTCCATTCTGACAGGGGAATAAACTGAGATCTTGTCTTTCTGCTATGCGGGAAGACACGGCAAAATCACGTGTTATCCCAGGCAGCCCATCCCCCATACAGTTAGTAAACACACATAGGGAACACAGTTAACCCCTTGATCGCCCCTGATGTTAACCCCTTCCCTGCCAGTGCCATTAGTACAATGTCAGTGCATATTTTTATGTCAAGTGTCAAAAATGTCAGTTAGGTGTCCGATCTGTCACTAAAAATCACTGTTCATCGCTATTACTAGTAAAAAAAAAAAATAATAATAATAAAAATGCTATAAATCTATCCCCTATATTGTAGACGCTATACCTTTTGCGCAAACCAATCAATACACGCTTATTGGGGGTTTTTTTACCAAAAATATGTAGCAGAATACCTATTGGCCTAAATTGATGAAAAAATTCGATTTTTAAAAAAAAATTATTGGGTATGTTTTTTGATCTAATACCACCAAAAGAAAGCTCTATTTGTGGGAAAAAAAAGGACATCAATTTTATTTAGGTACAACATCACACGACCGCACAATTGTCAGTTAAATTAACGCAGTGCGTATCGCAAGAAATGGCCTGGTCATTAAAGTGTTTTTTCGGCCGAAATTATACTTTTTAAATAAAAATACCCTTATAATACACAAGCTAAATGTATTCTAGTAAAGTTAGTCTGTAAACTAAGGTCTGTTTTGTTAGTTTATAGCAGTAGTTTGTTATTTTATAAACTTACAGCAGGCCGTGGCCATCTTAAGTGTGGGCATCTGAAGCCAGACTGTATTTCTTCCTGGATCTCATCCTTGCAGATCTCGCACATGCTCAGTGCAGCACAAGCAGTTTAATAGGTTTCAGGTCAGGTTTCCATAGCAACGGCAGTTTCAGAGGAAGTTGCCGCCCCTTCCCAGAAGGCATTGCAAACAGGAAATGATGCGATGGGCCGCGGCCAGGGAGGAGGAAGTGAAAAATGAATACAGCAGATATACAGTGGGTGCTGAGAAAAAAAAAAAAAAAAAATATCCAATTTGTTTACAGTGCACAGTTTAGTGAGGGATGCTGAAGAGTTGTAAAAGTGGGTGGAACTCCACTTTAAGTTGGTAAATCCTTCTGGTCTTTAAGTGGTTCAATGCCCCAGTATCTTCCTGACTATAGAAGTTAAACTAACAGGTCTATAGTTACTTGGTAAAGACTTTGATCCCTTTTTAAATATAGGTACCACATTTGCCTTAACGAGTCCCTAAAAATTAGATACAATGGCTTTGAAATGACAGAGCTCAATTCTTTTAGGATCCGTTGGTGGATGCCATCTGGTCCAGGTGCTTTATCCACCTTTATTCTGTTTAAATATGTTAAAATATTTCTGAACCACATCACTTTTGAGCCATTATAGATCATTTGGAGCTGTGTCAATACCAACCCGAAACAAGGCAGAACGCCGTTCTGTCACTACAGAAGACATGGATCCTGTGTCTCTGCTATGCAGGGGCACCGATCCATGACTTCTCCTAGTACAAGCACCTCCCCCACAGTAGTAAAGCACATGTCAGGCACATATTTAACCCTTTGATTGCACCTGATGTTAAACCCTTCCTTGCCAGTGTCATTAGTACAGTGACAGTGTATATTTTTTTTAGCACTGATCACTGTATTGGTGTTATCACATAGTTTGTAGACGCTATAATTTTTGCGCAAACCAATCAATATATGCTTATTAGATATAACAAAAAGCACAGCGCTGGATATAAATGCAAAAATACAACAAAAATTGATATTGCTATTAGAGCACCAATAACTTTCATATGTGATAAATAAATATAAAAATAAACAATAACATGGATACTTTCTGTAGTGATATTATGTGCGTGACTATTCCCAGTTTTTTATCCACATATTAGAAAAAGTCCAAGATGCAAAATTTATATCAAAACAAAATGTCCAAAAAAGCAATTAAATGTGACTTCCTAATAATAATAATAATAACTCCGTGACTGTCACCGTGTTGAAATCCCGTCACCTGATATAGATTGAAGGCTTACCAGATAGCCTCTAATCAGAGGCATAGAGCTAACAGCTTAGGGGTTTGCCCTCCACAGCGGCTGGAACTTCAGCTGGGATGATGGATGTAGATCCACAAACGATCGCCACAGGCTTCCAGACAGCGGTACAATCAGGGAAGAGAGCTCTCACCGATATGGAAGTGTTTAAAAGAAGAGAGAAACTCCAATGGTGTAGAACGTTTTATCTCTTGTTTATTAAAAATCGCCTCACTGGCATCCATAAAACTTTTCCTTGCAAGGAACCAATACAGCTTTAAAACGAAACTCCGCGCATGCGCCGTCGGTACGAACGTGTCAACCCTACGGCCGTTTCGTCAGAAATGACATCATCAGGGGCACGCCCGCACGTCTGCGCATGCGCCTTATAAATCCGAGCAGCAAAACGAAGAAGTTCAGCCATTGGTTACACTAGGAGGGTGTTAAAGCTGCAAGCAATTACCATAACAGGGGGATGCCAATTACACACACACCTGCTTTTTAACCTATACAATTAAAACACCATAAAGTCATCATGGTGCCATCTTGTGTACAAATCTGATATTACTTCAGAGCAATGGATTTTATTACATTACCCTTACTATTCAAAACCTTTATTAAAACATTAAAAGAGGTGGGGGTAAAACCAATGACTAAAGAATCATTCGAATCACCCTTCAGCAACTCAAATCTTATAAACCTTTATAATAATAAAAATAAAGAAAATAAAGAAAGGAGGAATTTAAATATATTTCAATCGAAATTTTCTATATATTTAGGAATATATTCTATATTCAGAAATCTGAATACTGTATCCCCATTCCGACCATATCATAGAATGGCAAAAACCCCATTATAAGAGAGGGGGGGGACATTATCTTTTAAGAGGAGTTGAAGAAAAAAAGGGGAAAAAATTTATAACAAAAAAAGGAAAGGAAGAAAGACAGGAGAGGGGACATCAACTGTTATTAATAAAACAGTTGATGTCCCACTCTACATTAAGGCCCATGGGTACATGACAGCCCAGACGGTATATCCAGTTAGTCTCACTCCTGGATATACAACGTCTACTGTTACTCCCTCGCCAGTGTGGTATATATTTTTCCAAGGCAAAAAATGTCGTGCCTGTGGGGTCCCTATCATGCTTAAGATCATAATGTTTTGAAACATTATGTTTGTCAAAACCCCTTCGTATATTGGCGATGTGTTCACCCAATCTGACCTGTAACTTCCTGGTAGTACGCCCTACATATTCTAACCCACAAGGGCACCTCAAAAGATATACTGCATGCGCAGACGTGCGGGCGTGCCCCTGATGATGTCATTTCTGACAAAACGGCCGTAGGGTTGACACGTTCGTACCGACGGCGCATGCGCGGAGTTTCGTTTTAAAGCTGTATTGGTTCCTTGCAAGGAAAAGTTTTATGGATGCCAGTGAGGCGATTTTTAATAAACAAGAGATAAAACGTTCTACACCATTGGAGTTTCTCTCTTCTTTTAAACACTTCCATATCGGTGAGAGCTCTCTTCCCTGATTGTACCGCTGTCTGGAAGCCTGTGGCGATCGTTTGTGGATCTACATCCATCATCCCAGCTGAAGTTCCAGCCGCTGTGGAGGGCAAACCCCTAAGCTGTTAGCTCTATGCCTCTGATTAGAGGCTATCTGATAAGCCTTCAATCTATATCAGGTGACGGGATTTCAACACGGTGACAGTCACGGAGTTATTATTATTATTATTAGGAAGTCACATTTAATTGCTTTTTTGGACATTTTGTTTTGATATAAATTTTGCATCTTGGACTTTTTCTAATATGTGGATAAAAAACTGGGAATAGTCACGCACATAATATCACTACAGAAAGTATCCATGTTATTGTTTATTTTTATATTTATTTATCACATATGAAAGTTATTGGTGCTCTAATAGCAATATCAATTTTTGTTGTATTTTTGCATTTATATCCAGCGCTGTGCTTTTTGTTATATCTAATAAGCATATATTGATTGGTTTGCGCAAAAATTATAGCGTCTACAAACTATGTGATAACACCAATACAGTGATATAGAGATCCCAAGTCCCTTCTAGTTGACAATTCACCACAAGTAGAGAATAGAGAGGATTTTGGTTTGGCCTTTTTGACTACTTACTCCAGTCAACACTGGGCCATCAAACGAATAATTAAGAGACATTGGCCCATTATAAAAAATGATAGGGTCTTGGGTCCTTTGCTGGCAGATAAGCCTTGCGTATTATTCAGGGGAGCCTCAAACCTTAGGCACTTTATAGCACCTAATGTCCCGGATCCACCCACAAGACCCACCTTTTTTGGTGATCTAAAAGGTTTTTTTCCTTGTAAAAAATGTCAAGTTTGTAAAATTAATGAGTTTAAGGGTAGGAAATTAACTGAGTTCACATCAACTGGGACAGGTATGACATATCCGATTAGATCTTTTATCACCTGTACCACAAGATGCGTAGTATATCTTTTGAGGTGCCCTTGTGGGTTAGAATATGTAGGGCGTACTACCAGGAAGTTACAGGTCAGATTGGGTGAACACATCGCCAATATACGAAGGGGTTTTGACAAACATAATGTTTCAAAACATTATGATCTTAAGCATGATAGGGACCCCACAGGCATGACATTTTTTGCCTTGGAAAAATATATACCACACTGGCGAGGGAGTAACAGTAGACGTTGTATATCCAGGAGTGAGACTAACTGGATATACCGTCTGGGCTGTCATGTACCCATGGGCCTTAATGTAGAGTGGGACATCAACTGTTATATTAATAACAGTTGATGTCCCCTCTCCTGTCTTTCTTCCTTTCCTTTTTTTGTTATAAATTTTTTCCCCTTTTTTTCTTCAACTCCTCTTAAAAGATAATGTCCCCCCCCTCTCTTATAATGGGGTTTTTGCCATTCTATGATATGGTCGGAATGGGGATACAGTATTCAGATTTCTGAATATAGAATATATTCCTAAATATATAGAAAATTTCGATTGAAATATATTTAAATTCCTCCTTTCTTTATTTTCTTTATTTTTATTATTATAAAGGTTTATAAGATTTGAGTTGCTGAAGGGTGATTCGAATGATTCTTTAGTCATTGGTTTTCCCCCCACCTCTTTTAATGTTTTAATAAAGGTTTTGAATAGTAAGGGTAATGTAATAAAATCCATTGCTCTGAAGTAATATCAGATTTGTCCACAAGATGGCACCATGATGACTTTATGGTGTTTTAATTGTATAGGTTAAAAAGCAGGTGTGTGTGTAATTGGCATCCCCCTGTTATGGTAATTGCTTGCAGCTTTAACACCCTCCTAGTGTAACCAATGGCTGAACTTCTTCGTTTTGCCGCTCGGATTTATAAGGCGCATGCGCAGACGTGCGGGCGTGCCCCTGATGATGTCATTTCTGACGAAACGGCCGTAGGGTTGACACGTTCGTACCGACGGCGCATGCGCGGAGTTTCGTTTTAAAGCTATATTGGTTCCTTGCAAGGAAAAGTTTTATGGATGCCAGTGAGGCGATTTTTAATAAACAAGAGATAAAACGTTCTACACCATTGGAGTTTCTCTCTTCTTTTAAACACTTCCATATCGGTGAGAGCTCTCTTCCCTGATTGTACCGCTGTCTGGAAGCCTGTGGCGATCGTTTGTGGATCTACATCCATCATCCCAGCTGAAGTTCCAGCCGCTGTGGAGGGCAAACCCCTAAGCTGTTAGCTCTATGCCTCTGATTAGAGGCTATCTGGTAAGCCTTCAATCTATATCAGGTGACGGGATTTCAACACGGTGACAGTCACGGAGTTATTATTCATAGGAAGTCACATTTAATTGCTTTTTTGGACATTTTGTTTTGATATAAATTTTGCATCTTGGACTTTTTCTAATATGTGGATAAAAAACTGGGAATAGTCACGCACATAATATCACTACAGAAAGTATCCATGTTATTGTTTATTTTTATATTTATTTATCACATATGAAAGTTATTGGTGCTCTAATAGCAATAGCAATTTTTGTTGTATTTTTGCATTTATATCCAGCGCTGTGCTTTTTGTTATATCTATTTAGTAGTGCCCTTATCAAGGTATAGTGCATAGCTGCAGGATTTTCCTTCACGGGTGAGATTCACTAAGTTACAGTTTGTTCACCTAGCGCGAATTTTTTCTTTAGAAACATTTATTCACTTTTGATAAGCACTATTTGCTGCTGGTGTATCCATAATGGATATTTTTGATTATAGATCACAGATTGTTACTAACACTGCAGGGGTCTTTGATGGTAATGATGACCCAAGAGATGATTTAGCAGGTTGTTTTCTGAGATTGAAAAATTTGACCATCACTGAGGTTCACACTAGGTGGGACATAGCATATCTCGAGGAATATGTTAGATTAAATATGGTCCCCAGGAGCCTCCGATGGGATGTTAACCCTCAAAAGGAAGACAGTGAGTTAGCCGAGTGGTTTAAGTATTTTAATGAGGCGGGAGTAAATTTTTTACAATTTCTAATAGCAAAAAAGAAACGAAAGCTGACTGCTTTGGATTTAGACATTAATAATATTAAGAGCAAATTAACACCCTTTAAGAATGAAACAGAATATGTGCAGAGATCTGAGGCTCTAAAAAATATTTTAATCAAGGAGGAATCTGAACAAAGAACAAAGAAGAAAAGGAAATATAACAGAGATATTAAAGACTACAGTGATAATATAGTCTTTAAATGGCAGGTTGCAGTTCCCCCGGAACCATTACCAGTTCCAACTGGAGTGGATCTGCGCCCCCCCCCCCCCCCGCAGTTAATAGTGGAGTTACTACATATCAAGCCTCTCCCAAACCCCCAAGGGGTAGAGTAGGCGTACACCAATCTCAAGACCATTCCAGAGGAGGAGGTAGAGGTAGACGCTCTCTTTCTCGCCCTAACTATCAATCACCACCCCCATGGAGGTATTGGGAAGAACAACACCCTCACTCTAATTATAATGGGGTACCCAATCCCCATGAACATAATGATCCACAGGATCAATATGGGGTGGTCACCAGGAATAGATTTATCCCCCTATCCAATAACACCAGAGGATCTAATTTGAGGGCAGGGAGGGGTTATGATGCTCCCCTTCCCCCCTCAAATCAGCGGGATTTTCAGAAGGCCAACAGGGGGGGGGGGGGGGGAAGAAATGGAGACGGAAGAGAGGGAGCAGAGGGGGGAGGAACCTTTACTCCAAAAAGAAGAAGGACCTAGATATTAATGGTATTATTAATCTTAGCAATAAGGAGTTAACTAAGGAAGAACTTTTGACTTTAAGTAAAGGGTTAAAATTTGCCCCAGAACGGAATTTGAATAAGTTCCAAACCTTCATAGATGTCCATAAGTATACAAGGAGACTAAATATCAAAAAGGTATCTTATGAGCAATCCAACCAGACAATTAATGAGGGAAACCTCTACTATCGTTCATTCAAACTTGTCCAATGCCTCACTTTTCAACCCCCCGGGGAATTTGGCGCCTAATGTCAATATTTTCCGGGATTTGGTTATTAAAGATTTGGCAAGTTTGAACACAAGAGTTATTCGATCTAAACAGGACATTAAGGTGGGAATGGAATCTCTTTGTAAGAGGAAGGACATAGTGGTTCGCCCTGTGGACAAGGGAGGGGCTATTGTTGTCTTAGATAAAGAGTCATATTCTAATGAAATGATACGGATCCTCTCTGATTCTGAGACATACTCCCCCTTGCCCGCGGACCCCACTTCAAAATATAAACAAAATTTAAAAGCCTTGGTTCAGAAGGGCTCAGATATGGGCATTCTGAACAAAAAGGAGAGAGAATATCTGGTGCCTTTGGCACCACGGCTGCCAATTATGTATATATTGCCTAAGATACATAAAACCTTGGTCAATCCCCCTGGAAGACCCATCATCAGTGGGATTGACTCAGTCACATCACGAGTCGGTAAGTACATTGACAAGTACTTACAACCACTGGTGATGGGGACCCCCTCCTTCCTGAAAGACACTAAACATGTCATCAACTTACTAGGTGAGATAGAGTGGAAATCTTCATATCTGCTGGTAACCGCGGATGTAGCATCACTCTATACGGCTATCTCCCATCGCTTAGGCCTTGAAGCGGTGCAGCATTTCCTTTATCGAGACTCCAGTATCTCCATCACGCAGAGCAAATTCGTGTTGGAGCTACTGGACTTTTCGATGAAGCACAATTACTTTTGGTATAGTGGTACTCACTACCTACAAATAAAGGGAGTTGCCATGGGAGCAAAATTTGCTCCCAGTATGGCTAACTTATTCATGGCCAAGTGGGAGGAGGATGTGGTTTTGAATGTGAGACGCGATGAGCTAATCTTATGGAAAAGGTTCATTGATGATGTCCTTTTTATATGGGACGGTGACATCGAATCTGTCATGGCCTTTTTATCATTTTTGAACAATAACGATAGGGGTATTGTCCTTACACATGAAGTGAATGCTTTGCAGATTCACTTTCTGGATTTGAAAATAACCATAGAAAATGGGAGGCTTATTACATCTACGTACTTCAAAACAACAGACAGGAACGGGTACATCCCATTAGACTCTTGCCATCACCGTTCCTGGTTATCAGCAGTCCCTAAGGGACAATTTTTGCGACTCAGGCGCAACTGCACTAATCTAGAGGACTACAAAAAAGAGGCCTTGGTTCTTAAATCTAGGTTTTTGACCAAGGGCTATGAAAATCAGACTCTAGATTTAATAATAGCAGAAGTGGGAAATAAAGATCCCAAGTCCCTTCTAGTTGACAATTCACCACAAGTAGAGAATAGAGAGGATTTTGGTTTGGCCTTTTTGACTACTTACTCCAGTCAACACTGGGCCATCAAACGAATAATTAAGAGACATTGGCCCATTATAAAAAATGATAGGGTCTTGGGTCCTTTGCTGGCAGATAAGCCTTGCGTATTATTCAGGGGAGCCTCAAACCTTAGGCACTTTATAGCACCTAATGTCCCGGATCCACCCACAAGACCCACCTTTTTTGGTGATCTAAAAGGTTTTTTTCCTTGTAAAAAATGTCAAGTTTGTAAAATTAATGAGTTTAAGGGTAGGAAATTAACTGAGTTCACATCAACTGGGACAGGTATGACATATCCGATTAGATCTTTTATCACCTGTACCACAAGATGCGTAGTATATCTTTTGAGGTGCCCTTGTGGGTTAGAATATGTAGGGCGTACTACCAGGAAGTTACAGGTCAGATTGGGTGAACACATCGCCAACATACGAAGGGGTTTTGACAAACATAATGTTTCAAAACATTATGATCTTAAGCATGATAGGGACCCCACAGGCACGACATTTTTTGCCTTGGAAAAATATATACCACACTGGCGAGGGAGTAACAGTAGACGTTGTATATCCAGGAGTGAGACTAACTGGATATACCGTCTGGGCTGTCATGTACCCATGGGCCTTAATGTAGAGTGGGACATCAACTGTTATATTAATAACAGTTGATGTCCCCTCTCCTGTCTTTCTTCCTTTCCTTTTTTTGTTATAAATTTTTTCCCCTTTTTTTCTTCAACTCCTCTTAAAAGATAATGTCCCCCCCCTCTCTTATAATGGGGTTTTTGCCATTCTATGATATGGTCGGAATGGGGATACAGTATTCAGATTTCTGAATATAGAATATATTCCTAAATATATAGAAAATTTTGATTGAAATATATTTAAATTCCTCCTTTCTTTATTTTCTTTATTTTTATTATTATAAAGGTTTATAAGATTTGAGTTGCTGAAGGGTGATTCGAATGATTCTTTAGTCATTGGTTTTCCCCCCACCTCTTTTAATGTTTTAATAAAGGTTTTGAATAGTAAGGGTAATGTAATAAAATCCATTGCTCTGAAGTAATATCAGATTTGTCCACAAGATGGCACCATGATGACTTTATGGTGTTTTAATTGTATAGGTTAAAAAGCAGGTGTGTGTGTAATTGGCATCCCCCTGTTATGGTAATTGCTTGCAGCTTTAACACCCTCCTAGTGTAACCAATGGCTGAACTTCTTCGTTTTGCGGCTCGGATTTATAAGGCGCATGCGCAGACGTGCGGGCGTGCCCCTGATGATGTCATTTCTGACGAAACGGCCGTAGGGTTGACACGTTCGTACCGACGGCGCATGCGCGGAGTTTCGTTTTAAAGCTATATTGGTTCCTTGCAAGGAAAAGTTTTATGGATGCCAGTGAGGCGATTTTTAATAAACAAGAGATAAAACGTTCTACACCATTGGAGTTTCTCTCTTCTTTTAAACACTTCCATATCGGTGAGAGCTCTCTTCCCTGATTGTACCGCTGTCTGGAAGCCTGTGGCGATCGTTTGTGGATCTACATCCATCATCCCAGCTGAAGTTCCAGCCGCTGTGGAGGGCAAACCCCTAAGCTGTTAGCTCTATGCCTCTGATTAGAGGCTATCTGGTAAGCCTTCAATCTATATCAGGTGACGGGATTTCAACACGGTGACAGTCACGGAGTTATTATTCATAGGAAGTCACATTTAATTGCTTTTTTGGACATTTTGTTTTGATATAAATTTTGCATCTTGGACTTTTTCTAATATGTGGATAAAAAACTGGGAATAGTCACGCACATAATATCACTACAGAAAGTATCCATGTTATTGTTTATTTTTATATTTATTTATCACATATGAAAGTTATTGGTGCTCTAATAGCAATAGCAATTTTTGTTGTATTTTTGCATTTATATCCAGCGCTGTGCTTTTTGTTATATCTATTTAGTAGTGCCCTTATCAAGGTATAGTGCATAGCTGCAGGATTTTCCTTCACGGGTGAGATTCACTAAGTTACAGTTTGTTCACCTGGCACAAATTTTTTCTTTAGAAACAATATATGCTTATTGTTTTTTTTTTTGTTTTTTTACCAAAAATACGTAGCAGAGTACAGATTGGCCGAAATTGACGAAGAAATTTTGTTTACATTTTTTTAGCGGATTTGTTTTATAGCAGAAAGTAAAAAGTATTGTTTTCTTTTTTCAAAATTGGCTGTCATTTTTTGTTTATAGCGCAAAAAATAAAAACCGCAGAGGTGATCAAATACCACCAAAAGAAAGCTCTATGTGTGGGAAAAAAGGACAATTTTATTTGGGTACAGTATTGCATGACCGTGCAATTGTCAATTAAAGTAATGCAGTGCAGTATGGCAAAAAATGGCCTGGTCATGAAGGGGGGTAAGTGGTTAAGAAAGCACTGATCCACAGAACAAATCTAGCAGAAGCAAACATATCCTTGCACTGCATGTCTTCTGGTACAGTGAGAAGCACAGTAGAGCTATCACCAAACCTCATTATTAGGCCCCTTTCACACTGGCAGAGTCTGCCAGCAGATTGGCATGCTCAGCGGGGGGATCTCTCTGCTGATCCCCGCTGAGCAGGTGGATGACAGGTCCGTGTTTGCTCCGCTGATGCCCGCTCTACCCTATGAGCCGTCAGATGGAAACGGACCGCCTGTCTGTTTTCATCCAACTGTCATCCCATCCGCCATATGGATTTGGTAACGGATCCCTATCAGTTTGTTTTTAGTGGACAGGATCAGATTGGATGTGGGCGGGCACATGTCTGTTGACATAGAAAGCAATGGATGGTCTGATTGGGTTATCCTGAAAAACCGACAGGTAGACCCGATCAGTCCATCCGTGTGAAAGAGGCCTAATTCTTCTGAGACTAGTAGTTAAAGCGGAGCTCCACCCAGCTTGTTTGCTTCCTCCCCCCATCATTTCGAGGGGGGGGGGGGATACCTGTCAAAACCAGGTACTCGCTCCCACTTCTGGGTAAGATCCCAGCAATCGTCGAGCGAAGTAGGAAACAGGCTGTGATGCCGCAAGGCTTCAATTCCTGTTTCCCTTAGTGAAGATGCTGGCGCCTGCACCCGGAGGCGATGGACGGATTGGCTTGGGGTGCCGACATTGCGGGCGCCCTGGACAGGTAAGTGTCCTTATATTAAAAGTCAGCAGCTACAATATTTGTAGCTGCTGACCTTTAATTTATTTTTGCCCCAGGCTGGAACTCTGCTTTAACAGGGAACAGTGCCTTAGATTATCTGACACTGCAGATATACAGTTATCAGGCTCAATGCACATTTTTGGTGCATGTTTGGTACAGTAAAAAAAAAAAAAAACGCACCAGAAATGCACCTTCCAATTAAAATTTATAGAAAATGCATCAAAAACGCACCCGTGGTTGCATTTTTTACCTGTTTTTTTGAGTCATATGTCCTTTTTTCACAGGTTTGAAACGCAGCAAAAAAGCGGCAAAAGCACATAGGCGTTTTTTGCAATGGAGCAGTGTGAAAGCTACCTTAAATAAGGCTCAGGGCATCAAAAACCAATGCCAGACATGCATTCTCATTCATGTGCACCAACACACGCAAATGCACACACAACCTTAACAAATCTTCAAGCATGGCCATGTATTCAATCTCCATGACAGCAGTGGAGCGCCTAGGTTATGGAAGTGCACTGTGTTTTTTTTTTCTGGAGAAATTCAAGACAAAAGTTTAAAGAGGAGTCCTGCCTGGGGAAAAAAAAAATTTAAAGTCAGCAGCTACAAATACTGTAGCTGCTGACTTTTAATATAAGGACACTTGCCTGTCCAGGGAGCCCACAAAGTCGGCACCCCAGACGATTTTCAGTTCAGCTGTCGGGTGCAGCCGCTGCCATCTCCACTAAGAGAAACCCGCAGGCTTCACGGCCAGTTCCCTACTGTGGATGCGCGAAGCACGCTGTGCTTTCTAATTGGCCCAGCGGCAGAGGAAGGAGGAGGGGGCCGAACTTCTGAGGGATGTCGCCTGGCGCCATCAACTGGAAGTGGGGACAGGGACCTGTCAAAACAGGTCCCCGTTCCCTTCTCCACCGTGAAAGGTGCCAACTATGGCACCGGAGGGGGGGCAAAGAAGCAGAGCTTTCACTATTGGGTGGAACTCCGCTTTAAGCTTCCAGGGTACTGCTTAGCTTCATTAACATTTAGACATAGTGAGCAAAAAAATGTCATGCCCTTTCTACAACTTTTCTTCTTCTTGGAACATTATGTATAGATATGCACTAGAAGTCACATAGGTATCCAGGCATCACTCTAATGATCTCTCCCAGTCTGTAGGAAAATTGGAAAATTTCTGTGCAGGGTGGGGCTGAGAGTGCCACGTTATACCACTCACCATGCGTGGTCCCCCATACCAAAGGGCACGGGGCTTGTATCTACAGTAAATGGGAGAACTACAAACTTGCCTCTCCTTCCAATGGGGTTACCAGCCAATATGTGTGCCTGGCTGCTCTTTTTATTTTTTTAAGTCAGGTAATAAATTATGCCCAAGAATATTCTATATATGTTTCCTGCTAGCCTACTAGACTATTAGCTACTCTGATTAAAAAAAAAATCCTCTTTTTGTACAGACCTTAAGCACTCTAGCTGAACTTTAGGCTGAGCAGAGGCTAATCCATCCTCCCTCCCTTTTCTTTGCTCAGATGAGATATATGGAGATTCAATTATTAGGCTACGTTTAGACATGACTAGGGTAGTTCAGATAACTTACTGCCCCAACTCAATTCTGTACCTGCCAACACCCCCCTTTTCTCCCCAGTAAAGACACTGACACTGTGTTGGATTTAAATGGCTGCTTGGCCTTTCATTAACTCAAAACATATTTAAACATAAACCTTCTTAAATGCTCCAGCTCTAATATGAATAAATGATTGCAGATCCTTAACGACACCATCTTCCAAACTTTTGGAATCTGTGGTACCTCTAAGTCCCCCCTAGAACCCCCCTTTTACTTACCTGAACCCGATCTTTCCAGCGACAGGGACGAGCACAGCAGCTTCAGCCAGTGTCTCGGGTCCTCATTGGATAGATTGATAGCAGCGAAGCCATTGGCTCCCGCTGCTGTCAATCAAATCCAATGACATGGGAGCCAGGGGGCGGGGCCGAGTCCTGCTGTGTGTGTCAATGAACACAGCAGCAGGACACAAGTGCACGCCTGCACGGGTGCCCCGAGGGAGAGCGGCTCTCCAGCAGGGCACTCAAGAAGAGGAGGATCCAGGAGCGCCACTGAGGGACCCCAGAAGAGGTGGATCGGGGCCACTCTGTGCAAAACCAACTGCACAGAGGAAGTAAGTATGACATGTTTATTTTTTTTTGTTTTGTTTTTTTTTAAACAAACCTTTATATATCCTTTAAAACTATTTCTCACTACAGGAACAAAGTAAAAGGAAAAATAATGTGAAGACATGATCTAGGGCGGAAAGGGGAGTTTGGGTATAAATGTATGCCTGGAGGTCAAAGCGTATTGCTTAAACTACAAACGTTCTGCATTGATTCTGCATTGGTCCAATACTCTGCTATAGTTGTTAATAAAAAAATAATAAAGCAAAAACAGCAACAGATGGCACTAGGATGTTCTTAGGGTAACCCCATCCTTTGGAATTCTCAACATCATCTCATTATAAATCCCGCCAGATTGTGGGGGGCAGTCGGGGAATGTTTCTGTACTTGTTTTCCCCTGGAAGTTTATAATTTATATCATTTATTACGCACAGCACTACATAATATGTTGACAGTTCACAAACCAAGGATAATGATTCTGATAATAGTGTAAAGTAAAATGTTTATAACTGAGAAGTAAAACAGCCTGTGCTTTGGAAAGATGTGCTGCTTCCAAAAAAAAAAGTTGGAAATAGAGAACTACTCTTTTTTCCAAGTACATTTTGTAATTTACTGTTACTTAAAGTTGAAGTTCAGTTATGATTTTTATTGCATAGTTACCCTGGTCCAGCTTGGCCCAAGGTAAGTATGCACATCTCATATGAGTGTAGCGATACCTGGGTCCTATGCTGAGGGGCTTCCCTTCTGCATAGTAACAACAGGAGGTGGCTTGCTTGGAACTGCCACCATTCACAGAAGGCTTTGTATTTTTTCAGTGAATACAGGGGTTCTCTGATTGGAAGAGATGGAGCTTGTGATTTTCAAGCCTGTTCAATCAGAGAACACCCTGTATTAGTTGAAAAAAAAAAAACGTTCTGTGAATGCTGACTGTGCCAAGGGAGCAACCCACTGTGCTTGATATGCAGAAGAGAAGCTGCTCGGCACAGGGCCCAGAAGAGTGCTGCTATCACTGGAGGGGCACCAATTAAGATTTGCATATTAGTGTAGCACCCTCTAGTATGCTAATAATGGTAGTATAGGTAAAATATATTTTAGCTAAGCCTGAGCCATGGAATCTGGGTCAGGGTTCATTAGAGTTCAGGACTGGATGACTCATCCAGGCAGCTCTCTGGTGCCTTCCCCTGGTTCTTGAATGTTGGAGAATGTTCTAGAAAATAGTGGCCGGAAAATTAGGAGGGCTGTCCTGCATGTTTAGTGGCCCTTAGCCAATCCCCAGGAGTTGGACCTGGCAGGGGACTAAGAGAGCACTTAAATAGAGATGAGCCATTCCAGCAAAAGAGTGGGGTAAAAGATCAAGATGCAGTACTAAGGGAGATTGTCAGTGGCCCTAGATGGACCCCTGCCAGGGAGGGGTTTTTCCGTCGGGACGGGGCTCAGATGGCTGGCCTGCAAGGATCCTAACACAGAAGAAGTTGGAGGAGGCTTTCCAAAAAGGCAGTGGGGGCAAGGAAGGACAGAGTAAGTAGTGCAGGGACAGACATGGGGAGAGACTGCCACTTGCAGCAGGTCTCTCTTGAAGACAGCGGTGTGCTAAGTCTTCATCAAACCTTGCCGTGGGAAATATCCAGTGTGTCAGTCGGGTGAACTGGTGCAGAGTGTCAGTCGGGTAGACTAGGAGGAAGAAGCAGCCAGGTGGGCTGGTTAAGAGGCAGCCAGGTGGGCTACCATTTCCTGCAAGAAGTAAAGCTGGTTACCAGTGTGTACAAGAGAGCTGAAGGCATTTCATATGCAGTTCACTCCACATGTGCAACTTAT
Organism: Aquarana catesbeiana; assembly: GCF_042186555.1. Lineage (NCBI taxonomy): Eukaryota > Metazoa > Chordata > Amphibia > Anura > Ranidae > Aquarana > Aquarana catesbeiana. The sequence continues at coordinate 71,250,207 of NC_133335.1, read as the reverse complement.
CTAAGGCACTGAGAGTTCCTAGCCTGTAAGGGGCTTTTGCTGAGCTAGCAAGAGACTGTTATGCTGCGTACACACAATCGGATTTTCCGACAACAAATGTTCGATGGGAGCTTGTTGTTGGAAATTCCGACTGTGTGTAGGCTCCATCGGACATTTTTTGTCGGAATTTCTGACAACAAAAATTGGAGAACTGGATCTCAAATTTTCCGACAACAAAATCCGTTGTCGGAAATTCCGAGAGTGTGTACACAATTCCGATGCACAAAATTCCACGCATGCTCTGAATCTAGTACAAGATAGAAGCGCTCGGTCTGGTAAAACTAGCCTTCATAATGGAGATAGCACATTCGTCACGCTGGAAATTTTGTAATCTTTCAAAGCGGCGCATTCTCTTCTTCTTTATAATGCTAGAATAATGAAGTTGTTTTGCAGCTGACATTCACACAGAGTTCTGACAAACTGATTTCTTTCTTATTTCTTGTGATCTCATGAATACATTTTTTTTTTCGCCAGATCTCCAGAATAATGTTTTTAATTTTTGTTTACAGTAATCTCCTTTTATTTTTTGTAAATCAAGATCTCCTGTTTTTTAATTTTTTTCTAGTGATCTCCATAATATTTTTTTTCATTTTGTGTTACCACAGCACCATCATTATCTTGTATTTTTTAACCTCAAGGAGATTGGTTGGTGTTGTTGTCCCTTGTTAATATTACATTAAATGTACCTGCCTACTCACAAACTGTCCTTTTTTAATTATAACACATAGCCAATGATTTAAGAAAAAAATATACATTTATTAGGGGTCATAACAAAATAAAGAGGAAGGCAATGCTGGATAAACTGGTGAAATTAGCAAAGCCTTTGTACCCCATGGCACACATCAACTATTTGACAGGCAAAATTGGAAGCCTGAGGAGTCCATTTAATATGGAGCACAATCCGGTCCAGGACTCCGAGAGCTCAGGAACAGCAGCAGATGACATATATGTCCCCAGGCTGTGGTCTTACAACAGCCTGCGTCTTTTGCCAGACCAGACTGAACCCAGGCCATCACTCTCTTGTCTTCCTTAAACGCTTCCATGCTTGCTTCCAGGCTGTGGGTCTGGTGTTGGAGTTGGAGGGGGCAGGAGGTGGAGGAGGAGGATGGTCCAACTCACACAGGTGGGTTTCGCTTGTGATTTGGCCCCTCAACCCCTTATTTAGGGCTATATATATATATATATATATATGGCCCACCTCCATTTCCTGCATTTTGTTGGCAGCCATGCAAGCATAGGCCTCCAGAAGACTGGTGGGGGTTCTGAGGGCCGCAGAAGCCTGCCAAATTAACTCAAGTGCTGACTCCTCCACACTCCTCCCCTTCCTGGGTCTTTTTTGTTGGAGGTGGAGGGGAGGGACCTGGAATTCGGTCAGGCTAATGGTCCTGGCCACCTCCTGGCTGCCACTTACCCCGCCACCTCCTGGCTGCCACTTTACCCTGCCACCTCCTGGCTGCCACATTCTACAGCCTCCTCCTGGCTGAGGATTTCCTGTGTATGAAAAAGGGACATAGTTTTATTTTATTGTTCATCAATCACACACAATTTTGAGAAATATGTTGAACAATGTTATACATGACTCAAGCTGGATTCTTCCACATCTTCTTTCTGGGTGGAATGCCCATGTTGGACTTTGGAAGCCTCAGCTGGGTGGAAGGAAGCGTGGAAGGAAGGGTTGAGAGTGATTGCCTGATTTCAGTCTGGTCTGACAGAAATCGCAGTCTGTCATAGTACCACAGCCTGGGTACATAAATGTAATCTGCTGCTGCCCCTGATCTCTGGGAATCCTGGACCCTCTTGCGCTCCGTATTATATGTGCTCCTCATGCCACCAATTTTGCACTTCAAATAGTTAATGTTTGCCGTGGGGATCTGCGGCTTCACAAATTCCAGCAATTTATCCAGCACTTCCTTCCTCTTTAGTCGATTTGTATAAAAGGGGTGTTTTGTCTGCCACAGACAGGGCAGCTCTCTGTACAAATCAATGAATTGAGGGAGGAAATCATGATTGTTGAATCGATCCATTTTCTCTGCAAGACACAACACAAGACAAACCCTAATGTCAGGCTAAACTCGCATAATCTTGTCCCAATATAGGCCTCAATCTCTAAGCAGTATAGGCCACTGATGCCCCAAGTTAAAATTGTACCTTCGTTAGAACGATCAGCGCTTCGGCTACTCCGTCCTATGCTCACAGATCGTACGTTCGACGCAAAAGTTACGCTTTATATACACTGCGCATGCATGAAACTCCACCCGCCTCTGACCTTCTTTATAGTATATTCCCCGCCCCTTGTCTTTCGGCGCAGTGGGAGAGCACATGGCGGAGAGACAACAGGTGCATGAAGACAGCAGCAACGACGAAAGCCCGGAGCCACAAATGTCCCGATCCCAGAGGAGATTTAAGGCCTCTAATATGTCCTTTGTAGAGATGGTGGAGATGGTGGACATCTTGAAGAGATGGGAAGCATGGACCTTACCCAAACCCAAATGTCAGAAAGGCCAAGATCATGACTAAAGTTGTGAAAAGTCTGCAGAAGAATTTTGGGGTATGGCGATTCAAGGATCAACTGAGGAAACGATGGTCAGACCTCAAATTGAGGGAGCAGGATCAGTACAGTAGAATCAAGAGAATGCTGCAAAAAGTAAGTATTTTGTCGTGTGTTCCTATTCTTCTTATTACGTGCATGCTGCTCCATGTGCTTTTCTTTACTCTTGTCCAGTTTAAAATGGTAAGTTTCAGGTTCGTGGGCACAGTAATCGTTGGTAGTAAACATAGTTCGCCCACTAGTCTGATGTTTTTGCCAGGTGCAGGTTAACTACATGTATTAAAAGAAGTTTAGTACATTGTTGTCTAGATGGGTTTGTAACTAGAATGAAATGCAAACTTGATTCAGTGTAAGGAGAGGACACTCAGCAGCTGTTTACACATCTGGACGCAGGAGCACGAGTGTGGGACACCAGAACAAACTTTTTAGGGTCTCTCACATAGGTGCTCCAGTGGATACTAGGGGTGTCTCCATGTGTGATACTTTACCCAAAAAGGTAAGTATTCAGCTTTAATAAAAGGAAAAAATCATGTCTTCAGCTTGGAACTCTGCCAAAACCGACAATTGTACAACACTTCCAAGCAATGTTTCATATTCCTATTTCTGGCCTCAAATATCTGTTCACAGTTGGGATATTCACATGAAGTTTTGAACCATATATTAATTTTACTTGGGACTTTGAACCACATTCTGAATATTTTCACTGGGATTTTTTCTTGGACATTTAGTGTTCATCTGTTATAGTGTTCACTATATCTGCATATGTTTTTTAATTGTTAGTGGTGATCATTTGGGCTTATCACCCTTTGTTTGATACATATGTTACAGTAAGTCACATTCTTTACAAGCGCTACACTTTTTGTTTTCCTTTGTATTGCCATTTATCCAATCCCTTTTAACTGCTTTGATTACAAAGCCAAGTACTCGGTTATCTGTGCAAGGACTTCTACTTCAGCTTTACAGAACGTAAAAACAGGACAAGGGTCTAAATCTCGTGAATGTCCCATAAAAATTGGGACTATTGGCATGTATGCACAAGATTCCAGGACTGCAGAGTATCTGACAAGCATGAGCCAGGGACAAGGCTGGAGGGACTGACCTGTCAGAACCTAGTAAATCACACACACACACTCAGGTTGAACTGGATGGACTGGTGTCTTTCTCCAATCTCACCAACCATGTAACTATGTATGCTGTGAGCCTGGAGAAGCCTGGGCCACATTCTGCTGTTACTGTATGCACCTCACTAGACAGAAGGTGTGCCGAAAACCCAGGCAGGAGCTGCAGGTAGAGAAAGCAACCTCATGGTGCTGGACTGACCTCTGTGGGTACTGTACCATTCAGGGCTTGCTGTATGACAACCACAATGTTGCTGCTGTGCTGTGTGCTTGAGATGCTGGCTTCAGAGGTCGGCCCAAAGCCTGGAGAGCTACCTTTTGCCTGACATTCCACCGTAGCTGCATCCACGTTAATCTTGCATATGGAAGCGCCCATCACAGGCAAGGACTGTGTCTGTGAGGACCATACCAAGACCTCTATTGGCCACTCTCAGCATGTTTTTTTTAGCTGCTTTGGTCATTATTTCTGCCTACGGAAACTGGAACTCTTTTCTACCCTGGGATTACATACAGGGCTGCCATTAGAAATCACAGGGCTCTGTACAACCTACCTGACAGCCACCCCCAAAAATTATTTTTTTTAAGATTACAGTATTTATATATTTTTTATACAATTTTAAAAATGATTTTTTGCAATGTATTTTTTTTACATTTTTTACATATTTTTTAATAACGCTGTTGGGGGAGGGGCAAGGCTTGAACGTAATATCAGGGGTCTAAACAGACCCCTGACATCTCACCTTTGAGACAGAGAAAGGAATTGAGGACACAAATTCTTCAGTTCTTTTCTCTTTCAGCTGCACTGAAGATAAATGAACAGGAGACAGAGACTCCTTACCATTCATTAACTGAAGCATAGTAAACAGTTTACTATGTTCAGTTATCAAAGGACACAGGCGCGATGGGTATCGATCTCTCACTGTCCAATTCAGAAAAGAAAGTGGCCGGTAATTACATATTTACCATCCCCTTCCTCCACTCTTCATCTGCCTGTGTGGATAAAAAAAAAACTGCGCTATTACCTAAATGTACCAAGCTGCAACTCAAGATGTTATATGACACCAATAGAAATTACAAAAAAAGGGAAGCTGCGCTATATAAATTGACCTGTGAAGCACTATCCAATCAAATATGGATGCACTCACAACTTAGGGAAAAAAATTATTGGTGAAAAACCAGTGAAGTAATGTGACTTATAGGTGACCTGGGTAATATTGACACAAAAAAAAACTTATTGATACTATATGGATAAATCAGAAAATGAGGTGAACCAGGTACACCAATATAACAGATGATAAATCTAAAAAACTGCCATGAAAACCTCAAATGAAAAAAATATCCAAACCGTGTCTAAATGAAAATGGACAAACAGCTTGGAAAAATACCAGTGAATGTGAGACACACACAATACCAATTAACAGCCAGATTGAGTGACATTAGTAAAAATAATCATCATCAATAAATATATTACATAAATGACATAAGTGAGTCCATATAAAAAGTGGAGAAAAAAAGGAAAAAAAGCCCTCAGTGATTTTAACTAAATGCAATGATGGTGACTGTTGAGTCTTTAGTTGGTAAAGACCAGAAGTGGAAGTCCATGCAAGATGTATCAACAAATCATACACAGTGACACGTAATCCAAACACCCCAAAGGAAGTGAGAATAGCAAAGTGTCTCCACCTAGGCATGCACTGCCGCTTACCAGCAATGGCGACCCTAGGGGGGGGCCAGAGGGGGCCCTGACCCCCCCAACATTATGCTGTGCCCCACCATGTGCCCCCCCCCAAAAAAAAAATTTTTTTTTTTTTTTTTTTTTTTTTTTTTTTACAAAAAATCAATGTCTAAGAGGGAGAGAGTCCCCAGTCAGCTCCTGCGGGTGATTCCTCCCCCCTCCCCTGCTCGCTGACACTGCATAATGCGAGCATTCACACAACCACGGCCGCCTGATCTGCTCCTTCACCTGCATCCTCATTGGCAGGGAGAAGAGCGAGTTGCAGGAAGGACTCCACCAGGACTTTCAGTTACTGAAAAAACAGACTGATTTCTCCCGTCCTTAGGACAGGAGAACCAGCCTGTAAATTCCAAGAGTTGCCAGACCAGAGCTGTCAATAGCAGGGGCAGGACAGCAAGAGGAGGTTTTCTGCCACCCTGGGGGACCCCAATACAGTAGGAAGGGAGCTCACTGCAGAACATGTGAAAGGGCCCGTTGTGGGGTCGTAGTAAAGCATTTTATAGTTGCCCCCCTACTTTTGTCCCTGTCCCCCCATGTGCCCCCCCTAAATTTGAAAGCTGGAGACGCCACTGCTTACCAGATTGATATGATCCCTTATTACAGGAGATCAGGGAGCGCCTATGGCTTATAACCCAGCCTGGGGTCTCTGTGACGTGCACCAAGCCTCTCAGCCTCTGCAGTAATTATCCTCATACGAGTTGACACGATCAGTGGGTCCCCGTATAAGAACAAAAGGCTTGCATAGTGTAAAACCTTTTAGATTTATTAAAATTTGAAAGACAAAAAAGGACTTAAAATTTCATAGAGTAAAATCAGCAATAAGATAATCGAGCCAGCCGGCTCTCAATAGCAGCCCGTAGCTTCCGGGACCGGCGTACACGCGGTGACGAGGAGCGACGTGCTGACGTGGAGGCACTTGGAGACATCCTATTCTCACTTACTTTGGGGTGTTTGGATTACGTGTCATTGTGGATGGTTTATTGATACATCTTGCATGGACTTCAACTTCTGGTCTTTACCAACTAAAGACTCAACAGTACCCATCATTACATTTAGTTACAATCACTGAGGGCTTTTTTTCCTTTTTTTTCTCCACTTTTTTTATGGACTCACTTATGTCATTTATGTAATATATTTATTGATGATGATTATTTTTACTAGTGTTACTCAGTCAGGCTGTTAATTGGTATTGTGTGTGTCTCACATTCACTGGTATTTTTCCAAGCTGTTTGTCCATTTTCATTTATGCCCCGAACACACGAGCCGAAATTCCACCAGCAAAAAGTCTGATGTGAGCTTTTGGTCGTATGCTCCATCGGACTTTTGCTGGCGGAATTTCCGCCAGAAAAAGATTGAGAGCAGGTTCTCAATTTTTCTGTCGGAAAAAGTTCCTATCGGAAATTCTGTTCGTCTGTATGCATTTCCGACACGCAAAAAAACATGCATTCTCGGAAACAATTTGACGCATGCTTGGAAGCATTGAACTTCATTTTCTCGGCTCGTCGTAGTGTTGTACGTCACAGCATTCTTGACGGTCGAAAGTTCAGAGAGATTTTGTGTGACCGTGTGTATGCAAGCCAAGCTTGAGTGGAACTCCGGGCTCTTTGCACTGAGGCCTACATTATAGGCCTCATTGACAAAGACACCTTGGAGTTCCTGGTCCCCAAATTCCCCTGTACCCCCACTTTCTACTCCCTACCTAAGACACATAAAGATGTGCATATCCCTCCGGGAAGACCTATAGTGTCAGGGATAGGCTCTTTAACAGATAACGCGAGTAAATTCGTTGATGCCTTTTTAATGCCCCATGTCCGTAGCCTCCTGTCCTATATCAGAGACACCACCGACCTATTGCAACACCTTGAGGGAATCCAGATCCCTCCGGACGCCCTGCTCGTGGCTGTTGATATTGAGGCTCTTTACTCCAGTATCCCCCACGAGCAGGGCGTACGGACAGCTGGTTCCTTCTTAGCTGAACAAGACACAACGACCTGGCCTTTGAATCAGTTTATACTGACACTATTGTACTTTATATTGACCAAAAACTATTTTACTTTCAATGATCAATTATTTCTACAAATACAAGGTGTTGCAATGGGGACGTCGTGCGCCCCAGCATATGCAAATTTATATCTAGGCGGCTGGGAGCGACATATCCATGCTCATGACCAATATACAGAATTTTTAAACGATATCCTTTTATGGTATCGTTTCATTGATGATCTTTTCATGGTATGGACGGGTCCTAGGGACAAACTTTTACAATTTTTACGTCAACTTGACAAAAACGACCTAAATCTCAAATTTACTTTCAAAATTGAGACTGAGCAAATCCCCTTCCTTGATCTACTGATTATCAAACAACCGGACGGAACTTTAGGCACTGACCTCTATAGAAAACCCACTGCTGGCAACACTTTGTTGTTCGCCACCAGCGCTCATCCGAATTCCCTGGTACGGAGCATACCCTATGCTCAATACCTACGGTTACGCAGGAATTGTACACATGACAGCGACTTTAAACGTCAGGCCAAAGCACTACGCGAACGCCTCTTACGACGAGGTTATTCTTCTACCAATTTGCGTAAAGCATTTAACAAGTCTCTATCACGCCCACGGACTTCTTTACTGTTCAAAGGCAGGAAACCTTCCCCCCCCATAGAAACCGTAAGATTCATCACGACCTATTCTGCACACCATAACATACTTCATAATATTCTAACCAAACATTGGCATGTTTTGGCTGAACATCACATACTGACCAAATACATCAGACACACACCGGAAGTGGTCTTCCGTAGAGCGCGGTCACTACGTGATCAACTAACTGCCAGCCATTACAATCCCACTAAACCCGTGAGGAGTGGCCCCAACGGCACTTTCCAATGTGGGGAATGTCCCCGGTGCCCTTGGGTCCACGAAAGTAGAACTGTGGCTCTACCCAACGGGGAGATTCTGGTCCCACAGACCTTTGCCAACTGCGGTACAAAAGGGGTGGTCTATCTCATGAACTGTGTATGCAAAGCCTTTTATGTGGGCAAAACAATTCGGGAATTTAGACAGAGAATCGGTGACCACCTTTATGACTCAGAAAATGGCAAATTGACCACTATCGGCCGACACATTGGCCTACATCATAGATTTGATAACTCCGTGGTCAAATTTCTGGTATTGGAGGTGGTTCAACCGAATCCCAGGGGTGGCGATTGGGATCGCTCGATACTCCAGAGGGAATCCCTTTGGATCGAGCGACTCAATGCCACTATCCCCCCCGGCTTAAATGAGTCAGTGTCCTATAGGGCCTTTTTATGAGGTCTTGTCTCATATCTCTTCTCTCCCTCTCTCTTCCCCTTCCCCCCCCTTTTCTTCCCCCCCCTTTCCCCCCCCCCCTCCCCCCCTGTCACTATCGGGTTCCAATACTATTTATGATGCCTTTCTGCTTAAGGTTAACTCCTGAATGCTGTTGTTGTTGACATCCTGATGCTTATATACAGAATCAATGTACTGTCCTTTTTCTCCGTTTTATTATGTTTCATTATGGTTTCATGTGTTTTGCTGTGCAAGGATGACCTCCTCCCCGTGATCAGACTCTGGTGGTTCCGTTTTGCCCTGATTCTTCTCTCTGTGGCGGACACATGCTCGCCCTGGCAGCCTCCGGGCTGCTTGTGTCTCCATGTCCGGGAACTAGATTCCCTTTGACAGGAGCGCGCGCTTGCGCAGTAGCACCTAGCTGTGCATCTGCGCAGTGCGGGCGAACAGACCCGGTTACGTCAGGGACCGCCTCTGCCACGCCGTCCCTGACTTCCGGGTTGGGGTGCTCTTATAGCGGCCGGCCATGGCCGCTATGCGAGCCTACAGCTTCCTGACGCCGCGCTAGCCGAGGATCATCTCTCCGGGTAAGCTTTGCTTCCCCTCATTCTCTCCGGTTTCAGTCAGATTCTCCTCTTTATCTGTACCTCTACCCAGCACCAAGTCCTACTATATGGCCTCTTCATGTAACGCTACCTGTAGTATTAATATATGCTGGTTTATTGCCTGATCAGAGTGTTTCCGGATACCTTTCAACCCAGTACTTGTATTTACTGCCAATCCACATTATTTATAATTTGCAAACTCTAATCCCAGTTTGTTGCCTCTATTGCTACTTACCTGTGGGTAAACTTCCTATATATTCTTTGTGGATGGTAATTTTATTATAAACTTTGATTCGCAGTTGCTGCGGTGACCTCCTTCTGCATACATCAATGGTTCCAGCCCCCGGGGGGTGTTTATTGCCAATCTAACAGCGGCTGGTGATTCCAATTTGTTTGCTATATTATCCTCTGTTATGTTGTTCTCATCCATCCCGGCTTATGCGCCTTTCAACACATTAATGCTTTAGTGGTGAGTGCCAGCTCTATATACCTGTGTGCAACCTCCCTCAGCCCTGACCTGTTTCCTACACTGATGGAATTAGCGGGTTTTCCTTTTCACTTTTTTTTATTGTTCTCCTTTTCTCTCTCTCTCCTTTCTTTCTCTCCCCTCCCCTTCCTCCCTCTCCCCCCCCCTCCCCCCCCTCCTCCTCCCCCCCTTCTCCCCTCCCCCCCCCTCTTCCCCTCCCCTTTTTACCGTTTTCCTCCCCTTACTTCCCCCCCCCCTTTCCCACCCCCCCCTCCTTTCATCCCCCACCCTCCCTTCCCCCTTCCCCCCCCTTCCCCCCCTTCCCCCTTCACCTCCTTTTCCCCTCCCCCCCCCCTCTTTCTCCCCACTTCTTTCCCTCCCCTTTTCCCCGCATTACCGTCTATTATTACCTAATTTCTTCTGTTCTTTTCCTCGCACACTGGTTTTAAATTTTAGAGTTACATCACTGGCACCCCCTTATTCCACCTCTTTCTCCTGATCCCTTAGTCCAGTGACTTATATTATTCTATCATTCAAAATTTATTTACCAGAGGCTGTTTGCTATCCCCTGTGTTCGCCGCAGGGGGAACTACTTGGGGCTTTACATACCCACAGAGAACTCCTGAACGGGTGAGCTCATCCTTATTGTATATAATATGTATGTAATTGTTGAATGTACTGTTTAATGACTTTGCTGCAACAATAATTTTTCTATGTACTTGTTGAATTGTGTATTGATTACAATTTACTGTATGTTGCACCACAGATATTGCTCTCCTGAGGAAGCGGTGAAAACCGCGAAACCGGTCGAGAATTCAAGCTATATTTGTATCCACCATCACTATTGGGTGTATTCCATATGGTTGTATTTACTGCCTCTGCTTTGAACTACAACTGTATGTGACACTGTAATAACTTTTTAATATTGTTTTCTATTAAAATTGAATTTTATCAAACTACTACCTTCTTCTTTACCTTTTCTTACTAAATACTTAGGTATATCCAGTACCGCAATAGTCCCCCCCTTGGTTTTTCTTCCCCTGCGTGGGGTATTGAGACACTGGCCGACAGAAGCAGCCAACTGTGGCCGTTCCCTACCCCCTGCCTCTCTTTGTACTAGACATTTGGGATGATGGTACTTTTATTTGGTAATCCAATTCTCTCAACCTAGGCGTCTTTTCTTTGAGTGGAATTCCGTCGGAAAAAACATCCAAGATTTTTCCAACTGAAATTCTGTTTGTGTGTCTCATATGAAACGGTTCTCAGAAATCCACAGATGCAAAGTGGCAAAGGAGAAAGCAAAAAGGGACCACATAGTGTAATCCTGTAAATTAAAAATAAAATTTAATAAGGTTAAAAACACTCACATGATTGTAGATAAAAAAACGCTTGTACAAAATCGATAAGCAGCAGTGGAGACCTTCCCGACACAATTTGTCTCCAAGGACATTGTCTGGGAGACCCAGTGGTATCCCCCTATCAGGGGCCCTAATTACAAATACTCTCACTATAAATAAGGGGCCCCAACACTGGTAGGGCTGACTTGTTAGCCCCCTGGCCAGTGATTCGGATGGGCATATTTACCATTGTCAGGCTGCACTGCTGCTACTATCTCACCTTGGTGTTTCTGTACAGTGTGCAGGTCAATATTGCGATTACAGTTGTGTCCGTGTAGTTCTGTTTCTTGGTTTCTGGCTACAGGGGGTTGAAGAGTATTAGAACACCCTGAATTGTATCCAGTGATACTGAATCTGTATTGTTTTTGAAACTGCTGTCTTACCCAGCTTCCTTTAAAGGGCTTTTGTTTTTATAATAAGGACTGTTTGAAAATTCCAGGTGGGTCAGTGTCACTTGGGTAAAGTTACAGGACAAGTCATCACTGGAGCAGGGTAGGAGGACCCAAACAATTCAGCAGCTCCCCTGGGGATTGCACTACATTGTAATGTTCCTAACACCTTCCCACCCAGCCTATAGATAGCAGATTGATGGCTCTGCAGGTCTTCCTCTCCAATGGGGCCACGCAGTGTCCACCAGACACAGCCGATGACTGATCAGTGTACCGGCTTGCTGCAGGTACCATGTGACCACTATGAGCAATCACAGCAGGTCACATCACAGTTGTACACAATGGATGGCTTCCTTGTGAACAATTGTGTTGTTAGCTGTGATTGGTCAATGTGATCACATGTTACAGGCAGGGCCAATCACAGGCCATCTGTACCATGTGATTTAGCCCTGGCAAATCACTGCTAATTACAACAAAACAAACTGAATGAATCTGTTTTCAGTAAAATGCTTGCTTAACCACTTAAGGACTAGCCAAGTTTTGGATTTTAGGTGTTTACATGTTTAAAACATTTTTAAAAGTTTTTTTTTGCTAGAAAATTACTTAGAACCCCCAAACATTATATATATTTTTTTCTAACACCCTAGAGAATAAAATGGTGGTCATTGTAATACATTTTTTCGGACCATATTGGGGCAGCAGTCTTATAAGCGCACCTTTTTTTGGAAAAAATTCTCTTTTTTGAATAAAAAAATAAGACAACAGTAAAGTTAGCCCAATTTTTTTTTATATTGTGAAATATAATGTTACGCCAAGTAAATTGATATCCAACATGTCACGCTTCAAAATTGCGCCCGCTCGTGGAATGGCGTCAAACTTTTACACTTAAAAATCTCCATAGGCGACGTTTAAAAAATTCTACAGGTTGCATGTTTTGCGTTACAGAGGAGGTCTAGGGCTAGAATTATTGCTCTTGCTCTACCGGTCGCGGTGATAGCTCACATGATACCTCACATGTGTGGTTTGACCACCGTTTTCATATGCGGGCGCTACTCACGTATGCGTTCGCTTCTGCACGTGAGCTCGTCGGGACAGGGCGCTTTAAAACATTTTTTTCTTGTTTGTTTTACTTTTATTTTATTTAATTTTTCACTGGTTTTAAAAAAAAAAAAATGGATCACTTTTATTCCTATTACAAGGAATATAAACATCCCTTGTAATAGAAAAAAGCATGACAGGTCCTCTTAAATATGAGATCTGGAGTCAAAAAGACCTCAAGTGACGTTATGACATCGCTTCCGCCCTGCAGTGTCATGGAGACGGGTGGGGGCCATCTTACCCTCACTCATCTCAATGCACAGCCACTGACAGGACGCGATCGCCCCCGCCGCTACCGACGTCTCCGGTAAGTGGCGGAGGGCACCGGATCGCGGTGGTAGGGGGAGGCCCTCTCCCGCCACCAATAAAAGTGATCTTGCGGCAAATCCGCCGCAGGGACCACTTTTATCTGAAAGCCGACCGCCGCATGATACTGCGGCAGCTAGCTGCTGCCATAACAACGATATCTGTCCTCAAAGTTAGGACGTACATCGGCGTGCGGCGGTCAGAAAGTGGTTAAAGCAATTAAATTCACTGCTATAACCAATCATAATGTGTAAAAAAAACCTGCTCTGGTCACAGTATGTTAAAAGAAATTGTAAAACATTATTAATAATTTTTTTTTCGTACTGTTACCAGTGAGTGTCCCTGATCACCGCCACACCAGTTATAGATGACGCTGCACTTTTTAAATTGCTTCATTTTCCCAAAAACTCTCCATGCCTCTTATGAAATACCCCAGATATTCTACTTTCTAAAAAGGGGTCATTTGGGGGGTGTTTGTACTGTCCTGACATTTTTGGGCCTCAAGAAATGAGATATGCCACCAGAACATTGACCAATTTTCAGATATATACCATAGTTTGTGGACTCTATAACTTTCCTACAAACCAAATAATATACACTGATTTGGGTTATTTTCACCAAAGAAATGTAGCAGAATACAATTTGTCATTTAAAGTAAAACCTGAAAATTGGCCTGGGCAGGAAGGGGGATAGAGTGGCCAGTATTGAAGTGATTAACCACTTAAGGACGGCTTCACGTACATACAGTATCTCACAAAAGTGAGTACACCCCTCACGTTTTTGTAAATATTTTATTATATCTTTTCATGTGACAACACTGAAGAAATGACCCCTTGGTACAATGTAAAGTAGTGAGTGTACAGCTTGTATAACAGTGTAAATTTGCTCACCCTCAAAATAACTCAACACACAGCCATTAATGTCTAAACCGCTGGCAACAAAAGTGAGTACATCCCTAAGTGAAAATGTCCAAATTGGGCCCAATTAGCCATTTTCCCTCCCCGATGTCATGTGACCCGTTAGTGTTACAAGGTCTCAGGTGTGAATGGGGAGCAGGTGTGTTAAATTTGGTGTTATCGCTCTCACTCTCTCACACTGGTCACTGGAAGTTCAACATGGCACCTCATGGCAAAGAACTTTCTGAGGATCTGAAAAAAAGAATTGTTGCTCTACATAAAGATGGCCTAGGCTATAGGAAGAATGCCAAGACCCTGAAACTGAGCTGCAGCATGGTGGCCAAGACCATACAGCGGTTTAACAGGAGAGGTTCCACTCAGAAGAGGCCTCGCCATGGTTGACCAAAGAAGTTGAGTGCACGTTCTCAGTGTCATATCCAGAGGTTGTCTTTGGGAAATAGATGTATGAGATCTGTCAGCATTGCTGCAGAGGTTGAAGGGGTGGGGGGTCAGCCTGTCAGTGCTCAGACTATACGCCGCACACTGCATCTAATTGGTCTGCATGGCTGTCGTCCCAGATGTAAGCCTCTTATAAAGATGATGCACAAGAAAGCCTGCAAACAGTTTGCTGAAGACAAGCAGATTAAGGACATGGATTATTGAAACCATGTCCTGTGGTCTGATGAGACCAAGATAAACTTATTTGGTTCAGATGGTGTCAAGCGTGTGTGGCGGCAACCAGGTGAGGAGTACAAAGACAAGTGTGTCTTGCCTACAGTCAAGCATGAAGGTGGGAGTGTCATGGTCTGGGGCTGCATGAGTGCTGCCGGTACTGGGGAGCTACAGTTCATTGAGGGATCCATGAATGCCAACATGTACTGTGACATATTGAAGCAGATCATGAGCCCCTCTCTCCCGAGAGTAGGCCGCAGGGCAGTATTCCAACATGATAACGACCCCAAACACACCTCCAAGATGACCACTGCCTTGCTAAAGAAGCTGAGGGTAAAGGTGATGGACTGGCTAAGCATGTCTCCAGACCTAAACCCTATTGAGCATCTGTGGGGCATCCTCAAATGGAAGGTGGAGGAGTACAAGGTCTCCACCAGCTCCACCAGCTCTGTGATGTCGTCATGGATGACTGGAAGAGGACTTCAGTGGCAACCTGTGAAGCTTTGGTGAACTCCATGCCCAAGAGGGTTAAGGCAGTGCTGGAAAATAATGGTGACCACACAAAATATTGACACTTTGGGCCCAATTTGGACATTTTCACTTAGGAGTGTACTCACATTTGTTGCCAGCGGTTTAGACATTAATGGCTGTGTGTTGTGTATTTTTTAGAGGACAGCAAATTTACACTGTTATACAAGCTGTACACTCACTACTTTACATTGCAGCAAAGTGTAATTTCTTCAGTGATGTCAAATGAAAAGATATAATAAAATATTTACAAAAATGTGAGGGGTGTACTCACTTTTGTGAGATACTGTATACTGTGGCAGGGTAGCCCTTAAGCGCAAAATCACGTACCTGTACGTAATTTTTTTTTTTTGGCTCTTGGGCGCATGTTCCGAGAGAGGCAGAATGGCGGTCTGCCTATGTAAACAAGTGAAACACAGGTCTCTGTCTTTCTACAGTTAAATCATCCCCCACACAGTAAGAAAGCACTCCCAGGGTACACATTCAACACTTTGATCGCCCTTGATGTTAACCCCTTCCCTGTCAGTGTCTTTAGTTCAGTGACAGTGCATTTTTTTTTAGCACTGATTACTGTATTAATGAAATTTTGAGAAAAATCGTGGATAGCCGCACTCAAAATTATTTTCGCCTTTATTGAATAAAAATCAACAAAAATACACGCCATAGCAGAACGTGGAGGAAAACTGACGCATTTCACACTACAAACAGTGCTTAATCACAGAAATGAATCTTACATATATACTGATGTCCATTAGTCATGTGTTCGGGTGATTGATTAATCACATCCAATCAACAAACACACAAGTGCTGTGAACAAAATCAGAATAAAAACCCAAGTCTGTGTAATTTGAAATGGTGCTTAGAAAAGGTTTAAAGTGAATAAAGTGAAAAAATATATATACAAAATCTATTCAAATATATATATATATATGTGTGTGTGTGTAAAACAGTAAACTTATACCAATGTGTATGTGTTATATATAGATATGTGGGGCTAATAATAATTACAGGACTACATACAGAAGGTAACGTGACTTTATGTCGTTTAAATGATTACGGTACCTATCAAGGTGAATACAAGAAAAGAAAAAATCTGTGCAAAAAAAAAAAAGGAAGGAAAAGACACATACATATATATATAATCAGTGTTGGATGTAGATGTTTAAAATGTAAAAGTTATGGTATGTTTATATTTATTATATTTAATACTTCCAGCATATAGGGAAAGGAATTTCAAATGTGTATATCATATCATATGATGGTCAAATGATATCATATATTATTTGACCGCTAGCTGCATTCATCGGCACCCCCGCAGTGAAGTGGGCTTGTGCGCGCCTGCTATCCCGCTTAAACGAGCCGACGTACATCTACGACGGTTCGTGGGATCGTGCCGATCTATCCTCATTGGATAGACTGATAGCAGCGCAGCTATTGGCTCCCGCTGCTGCCAATCAAATCCAGTGACATGGGAGCCAGGGGCCGAGTCCTGCTGTCTGTGTCAATGGACGGAGCAGCAGGACCATGGAATGCGGCTCTCCATGGGGGCACTCGATGAAGTGGAGGGGCCAGGAGCGCCGCCGGGGGACCCCAGAAAAGGAGGATTGGGGCCACTCTGTGCAAAACCTTTGCACAGAGGTAGTAAGTATAACATGTTTGTTAAAATAAAAAAATGGGTAGTCAGAATAGTGAGCCGCCCTCAATTCAAAACAACCCCCACTGCGCCAATGAATAGAATTTGCAACAAACAGAAATAAGATCCAGTGAATGGCTCATTTGGTGTATAACAAAATATGTGTAACCATATATAACTCACTAAATGAAAAGTGAAAAAGAGAGCTGCCCCTTTAAGAAGCTACCAAACTAAAATATTATCTGATCCAATATATCCTAAAATCCAACGCACCTTCTCCTAGATATATCAGAGCAAATAAGAGGCGCTCATATCCCTAGTGCTAGAAATCGCATGTGCTGCAATTTCATCAAAAATAAAGGTTGAAAATATCTTAAGTGTGCAAATTAATGCATGAAACTTAACGGTGTTTACCAATACTAATCAAACCATGCGAAAGTACATCCAAAGTGCATGTGAAAAAAGCTGTGACAGCAAAATAATGAATAAATGGCTAAAAATCCCCAGTTAATGTGTTTCATAAATTAAAGTGCAGAAAAAATTGTAATTGATTATATAATTATATTACAAACAAATTAATTGGTTAAAGCTTAAAAAATCAGTCCTTTACAATCTTGTGACAAATAACGTGATTAAATTTGTGACAAACAAGTGCATAAAAATCGCATAAAAATCGCACAAATCTTCTAAGGTGCAGTGATCTTGAAAATGCTGAATTCCACGTGTCCTTCACCTCACCACCGTGATACGTGAATCCACTCCCAAAGGAATCTCACTCACCGAATAATTTTGCCAGCACTCTCATGCACGGCAAAAAACGCTTAGTAGCCACACTCCAGAGAACTCCAGCAAGCAGCAGCAGCAATGCCACAGTGTGTAGAATCAATCCACATGTAAAAAAATGAGGAACTCACATAGCGTAAACCAGCACGGCAAGTTTATTTAAAACCACTACAATCTTCAATGGAAACACTCACATTTTAAAGATAAAAATCAGCAGTAAAACCAATGTGATTCACAGCAAGCTTCAATCATTAGTGGATACACTCAGAACAACAAATGGTCACGGCGGACCCGAGGTGTGTTGATGCTCAGACTCACGGTCTTTCTCACCCCCTCCGTGGTGCGCCGTGCAATGACAGACTCTCCTTCGTATAGTGCGGCTCTCAGCGTTGCTTGTCACATCTCATAGCCACGCCCCCACGGGGAGAGTCTGTCATTGCACGGCGCACCACGGAGGGGGTGAGAAAGACCGTGAGTCTGAGCATCAACACACCTCGGGTCCGCCGTGACCATTTGTTGTTCTGAGTGTATCCACTAATGATTGAAGCTTGCTGTGAATCACATTGGTTTTACTGCTGATTTTTATCTTTAAAATGTGAGTGTTTCCATTGAAGATTGTAGTGGTTTTAAATAAACTTGCCGTGCTGGTTTACGCTATGTGAGTTCCTCATTTTTTTACATGTGGATTGATTCTACACACTGTGGCATTGCTGCTGCTGCTTGCTGGAGTTCTCTGGAGTGTGGCTACTAAGCGTTTTTTGCCGTGCATGAGAGTGCTGGCAAAATTATTCGGTGAGTGAGATTCCTTTGGGAGTGGATTCACGTATCACGGTGGTGAGGTGAAGGACACGTGGAATTCAGCATTTTCAAGATCACTGCACCTTAGAAGATTTGTGCGATTTTTATGCGATTTTTATGCACTTGTTTGTCACAAATTTAATCACGTTATTTGTCACAAGATTGTAAAGGACTGATTTTTTAAGCTTTAACCAATTAATTTGTTTGTAATATAATTATATAATCAATTACAATTTTTTCTGCACTTTAATTTATGAAACACATTAACTGGGGATTTTTAGCCATTTATTCATTATTTTGCTGTCACAGCTTTTTTCACGTGCACTTTGGATGTACTTTCGCATGGTTTGATTAGTATTGGTAAACACCGTTAAGTTTCATGCATTAATTTGCACACTTAAGATATTTTCAACCTTTATTTTTGATGAAATTGCAGCACATGCGATTTCTAGCACTAGGGATATGAGCGCCTCTTATTTGCTCTGATATATCTAGGAGAAGGTGCGTTGGATTTTAGGATATATTGGATCAGATAATATTATAACATGTTTGTTATTAAAAAAAAAAAAAAAACCTTTACAATCACTTTAACCACTTCAGGACCAGGCCTATTTTTCAAACTTGCTGTTTACAAGTTAAAATCATTTTTTTTTTTGCTAGAAAATTACTTAGAACCCCCAAACATTATATTTATTTTTTCAGACACCCTAGAGAATAAAATGGCGGTCATTGCAATACTTTATGTCACACCGTATTTGCGCAGCGTTCTTACAAATTCAATTTTTTGGGGGAAAAATCACACTATTTTGAATAAAAAAATATCCTTCAAAATTACGCCTGCTCGTGGAATATTGACAAATTTGACCCTTAAAAATCTCCATAGGCAAAGTTTAAAAATTTCTACAGTTTACCAGTTTTGAGTTACAGAGGAGGTCTTTTGCTAGAATTATTGCTCTCACTCTAACGATCACGTTGATACCTCACATGTGTGGTTTGAACACGTTTACATATGCGAGCGTGACTTACTTGCATGTATGCGCGAGCACGGAGGGGCAGGTCGCTTTAATAAAAAAATAAAATTCTTATTTATTTTACTTTTTATTTTTTATTTTTACACTGTCCCTTTAAAAAACGATTTTTGTATCACTTTTATTCCTATTACAATGAATGTAAACATCCCTTGTAATAGAAAAAAAGCATGAGATCTGGAGTTAATGTGAGATCTGCGGTCAAAAAGACCTCAGATCTCACATTTACACTTAAATGCAATATAAAAAATACATTTAAAAAAGTGTATCTTTAAGGCCATTGGGCGGAAGTGACGTTTGACATTGCTTCCGTCATCCAATGTCATTGAGTCGAGAGGGGGCCATCATTCCCTCACTCAACGCAGTGCCTCAGAGGGGAAAGGATCGGATTGTCCCCACCACTACCGACGGCTCCGGTAAGCAGCAGAGACGACCAGAATGCGTCGGGAGGGCACCTCTCCCACTGCCGATAAAAGTGATCTTGCTGCGAATCTGCAATGGAGACCACTTTTATCCGAAAGCGGACCGCCCGCCGTTTCAGAAAATACCGGGATTATGGCAGCTATCTGCTGCCCTAACAATGGTACTCACCGTCAAAGTATCGACGTATAACGACGGCGGGCAGTCCGGAAATGGTTAACCTCCCTGGCGGTTTTCCCGAGTGTGGCTCGGGGTTAAAATTCAGTACCATTAGCGGTAACCCCGAGCCACACTCGGGATCGCATTGCAGGATCCTGGGGCGGCGTTACTTACCTTGTCCCCGGGATCCTGCGATGCCACCCGCAGTGTCCGAGGGCTCCGTCCTCCTCCGAAGCCTCTCCGTGCCAGGCTCCGTTCCCTGCGAGCGGCGCGACGCACGGGGGCGGAGCCTGCGGCAAATTCAAAAAAATGTCAAAAGCATAACACATACAGTACTGTAATCTTACAGATTACAGTACTGTATGAAATGATTTCACATCCCTTTTGTCCCCAGTGCTTTGTCCCATGCCCTGCATGCAATTTTACATGATATACACTGTTCTTTCTGCCTGGAAACTGGAGATCGTCCATAGCAACCAAAAAGTGTCCCTTTACGTCAAAAGTGGCTTTAGACCAGCTAGAAAACAGCGATAGTAAATTAGAACACTTGCAGAATTGAGCGATAGTGAATTGTGGGGAAATTTATTTTATTACTATTTTTTTTTTTTTTTTAATTATTTATTTTTATTTATTATATTATAATTTATGTTTTTGTGTTTCAAACTTTATCATACCCGGGATATCTACTAGACTCTGGTTTGGACAGATTTAAGTGTGTTATTGTTAAGATTTACAGACCTACAATATAAAACGCCAAATTTCCATGCAAAATAATGGTACCCGCTTTCAGCACCTAAAATCCGAAATAATCATACCGCCAGGGAGGTTAAAGCTCTTCTGTTCATATGTAGACAACGGCATCTGGCCGGGTGTGGTTCATGATTGGGGTGCTCCATGCATACTCCCTGCGCTCTCTTTCCTGGTCACCCAAGACAGGATATCTCTTTTAAAGGGTTAAATTATTTAAAATTAAAAAAATAAAAGAATCAAAGTAGGTCATCAGTGTCTAGAAGCTCGACACTATTGCATCTACATAAACCTAGATAATACCAGTTAATGCCACTGGAAGCTTAAAATGTTTGTAGCCTGCCTGCTTCATTTTCTATCTTCTACAACCAGAAAATGTGCCTGGTTGTAAATGTTCTTACAATTACAGATATGTATCTACAAACAGGAAATCTGAAAACAGTTGGAATGCTGAGATGCTGAGCAAGCCAAAGCCCTTACTCCCACAACTGGAATTCCGCTCTGAAAAATAAAACTTTCACCTTCATGTTGAATTTATATAAACCACTTAAAAGACATACATACAAATGTAGCAAATAGGGACCGTTAAAGTCTATTGAGCTCGAACGTGAAAAATCTAAAGTGCTAATTTTAAAGGCTTATATGCAGGTTATTGTCATAAAAAGTGTTTGGGGACCTGGGTCCTGCCCAGGGGACATATATCAATGCAAAAAAAAGTTTTAAAAACTAACGTTTTTTCGGAAGCAGTGATTTTGATTTTAATAATGCTTAAAGTGAAACAATAAAAGTTAAATATTCCTTTAAATATCGTACCTGGGGGGTGACTATAGTATGCCTGCAAAATGGCGCATTTTTCCCGTGTTTAGAACAGTCCCTGCACAAAATGACAGTTCTAAAGGAATAAAAAACTGCTTGCAGCTGTAATGTAGTGTTGTGCCAACCCCCCCCCCCCCCCCCAGCCCATTACCAGGCCCTTTGGGTCTGGTATGGATATTAAGGGGAACCCCGCATCCAAGTTAAAAAAAAAAGGCGTGGGGACCCGAGGCCCTATATACTCTAAACAGCAGCAGTATACAGGCGGTCCCCGGGTTACAAACAAGATAGGGACTGTAGGTTTGTTCTTGAATCTGTTTGTAATTTGGAACTGGTACATTTTGTAAGTGTAGCTCCAGCCAAAAAAAACTATTTTTAAGCTTTTTGGATACATATGGAAGGGTTATCATCACCCCTGTAACATTTGTTTTGCTGTGCCCCTGTTCAGAAGATTTCACCTCACTTTCTGTTCCAATGACAATTGGATTTAGAAAATTGTGGGTTATTAGGGAAACAAGGATTGGTGATAAAGCATCAGTGGAGACACCTTTTTCCCATATTAACTCTTACAGGAGAGAATTTGCCTTCCTAGGGGTAGATTTCCTCTCACTTACTGTTGTCTCCCTCCGTCTGTAAGTAGTAGTCGTTTGTAAGTCGGATGTTTGAAAATAGGGGACCGCCTGTATATACTATACGGCCAGCCCTATACACTCTGCGGAAAATTGGGTCTTAGGTGTTGGTGGTACCAGAACACTGTAAGCCCTCACAGTTACTCTTGGTGGGCGCTGGAACAGGCCCTGCTGTGAAATATTATACCAAGAATTGTAATTACGTGCCTCTCTTAAACAGGGGCATAAAAATTGGGCCTTAGGCGATGGTGGTGGTGGTGGTGGCACAACATTGTAAAGCTTCACAGATACTTTTGTTGAGCACAGGAACAGGCCCTGCTGTGAAATATTAGATCAAAAATTGTAATTACGCACCCCTGTTAAACAGGGGCATAAAAATTGGGCCTTAGGCGGTGGTGGTGGTGGTGGCACAACACTGTAAAGCCTCACAGATACTTTTGTTGAGCACAGGAACAGGCCTTGCTGTGAAATATTAGATCAAAAATTTTAATTACGCACCCCTGTTAAACAGGGGCATAAAAATTGGGCCTTAGGCGGTGGTGGTGGTGGGGTGGTGGCACAACACTGTAAAGCCTCACAGATACTTTTGTTGAGCGCAGGAACAGGCCCTGCTGTGAAATATTAGATCAAAAATTGTAATTACGCAGCCCTGTTAAACTGGGGCATAAAAATTGGGCCTTAGGCGGTGGTAGTGGTGGTGGTGGTGGTAGCACAACACTGTAAAGCCTCACAGATACTTTTGTTGAGCGCAGGAACAGGCCCTGCTGTGAAATATTAGATCAAAAATTGTAATTACATGCCCGGGGCAGAAAAATTGGGCCTTAAAGCGGGATTCCGGCCAGCTAAAAAAAAGTTTTAAAGTCAGCAGCTACAAACAATGTAGCTGCTGACTTTAAATAAGTAGACTTACCTGTCCTGGGTGCCCGCGATGTCGGCCGCCCGATGCCGACCCGTCCCTCGGCTCTCGGGTCCCGGCACCGCCATTCTAAGTAAGGGAAACAGGCAGTGGAGCCTTGCGGCTTCACTGCCAGTTTCCTACTGCGCATGTGCAAGCGGCGCGGCGATCTGTGAATGGCCCCGTGGTTTTCTGGGAACACACACAGTTCCCAGAAGGCAACGGGGCTGCTCAGCTAGGAGAAGAACACGCCGTGGAATAGGAACAGGCAGATTAGGAAGACTGCCTAGCAACAAGGGTTCAGGTAAGTTTAAATTTTTTTTTTTTCAAATGTTTTTTTAAAATTTTTTTTAGGATTTTTGGTGCAATGTTTTTTTTCAGGGTGGCCCTCCACTAAGCAGTGGTGGTGGTGCCCTGAACCGAAAATATTCCTAGAAGCTATCATCATGAAGATTGAGGAGGAATAGGATAGTCACTCAGAATAATAGGATAGTCACCCAGCATATGCAGTCTTCAAGGCATCCCACATCCATAGAAAAATCAATTGGTTACATCAGCATCAGGTGCTTGGTAGCTGGTGATCCAAGACTGATTCATTTTCATGAATGTGAGCCAATCAACAGAGTCTGTGGACAGGCACACTCTATGATCGGTTACAAAGCCTCCAGCAGCACTGAATGCGTGTTCTGAAAGAACGCTGGATGCAGGACAGGCCAGTAGCTCAATTGCATATTGAGCAAGCTCTGGCCAGTGGTCCATCCTCAAGACCCAGTAACTCAGTGGATGTTCTGGTGGAAAGGTCTCCAAGTCTGATGTTGCCCCTAGATATTCCTGCACCATGTAATTCAGACGCTGGCGATGGTTGCTGGAACTCACTTTTCATCCATATTGCCAGGCTCCGACATTACATTAAACCCGCAAGCAGTTTTAAATGAGATTTTTTCCTTTAAAAATGACATTTGGTGCAGGGACTGTTCTAAACACGGGAAACACGCGCCACTTTACAGGCATACTATAGACACCCCCCAGGTACGATATTTAAAGGAATATTTCACTTTTTTTTTTTTTTTACTTTAAGCATCATTAAAATCACTGCTCCCGAAAAAACTTCCGTTTTTAAACGTTTTTTTTGCATTGATACATGTCCCCTGGGGTAGGACCCGGGTCCCCAAACCCTTTTTAGGACAATACCATGCAAATTAGCCTTTAAAATGAGCACTTTTGATTTCGAACGTTCGAGTCCCATAGACGTCAATGGGGTTCTAACGTTCGTGCGAACTTTCGGTCCGTTCGCAGGTTCTGGTGCGAACCGAACCGGGGGGTGTTCGGCTCATCCCTAATTACAAGCATTTCATAAGTGTCAAAGGCTTTTATTGACAATTACATTAAGTTTATGCAGAGTTAATATGTGCAGTGTTGATCCTTCTTTTTCAAGCCCTTTGCAATTTGCCTTGGCATGCTGTCAATCAACTTCTGGGCCACATCCTGACTGATGGCAGCTCATCCTTGCATAATCAATACTTGGAGTCTCAATGGGATTAAGGTCTGGGGATTTTCCTGGTCATGGACCCAAAATTTAAATGTTTTGTTTTCCAAGCCACTTAGTTATTACTTTTGCCTTATGGTAAGGTGCTCCATCATGCTGGAAAAGGTATTGTTCGTCACCAAACTGTTCTTGGATGGTTGGGAGAAGTTGCTCTCGGAGGTTGCTTTTGTACTATTCTTTATTCATGGCTGTGTTCTTAGGCAAAATTGTGAGTGATCCCACTCCCTTGGCTGAGAATTAACCCCACACATGAATGGTCTCAGGATGCTTTACTGTTGGCATGACACAGGACTGATGGTAGCACTCACCTTTTCTTCTCCGGTCAAGGTTTTTTTCTGGATGCCCCAAACAATTGGAAAGGGGATTCTTCAAAGAAAATGACTTTAACCCCAGTCCTCAGCAGTCCAATCCCTGTACCTTTTGCAGAATATCAGTCTGTCCCTGATGTTTTTCCTGGAGAGAAGTGGCTTCTTTGCTGTCCTTCTTAATACCAGGCCATCATCCAAAAGTCTTTGCCTCGCTGTGTGTGCAAATGCACTCACACCTGCCATTCCTGAGCAAGCTCTGCCCTGGTGGTGCCCCGATCCCGCAGCTGAATCAACTGTAGGAGATGGTCCTGTTGCGTGCTGGGCTTTCTTGGGCGCCCTGAAGCCTTCTTCAGAAATGCAGTGGAAATTTTTTTTATGGGATTTAGTTCAGTTTCATGGCAAAGAGGGACTTTGCAAATAATCTGATCACTCTTCATAACATTCTGGAGTATATGCAAATTTCCATCATAAAAACAGAGGCAATAGACTTTGTGAAAATTAATATTTGTGTGATTCTCAATACTTTTGGCCACGGCTGTACTGTGTTGTATTTGCAATTTACCAGTGCCTGTATTTGATGTTGTGAAATGCTGTTTATAGTGCAACTGTATGGCTTTATTTAACCAAACTTCCCTTACAGTGTTTATTCCACTTATAATGAAGCCCATATACGTGTTTACAGATATATTAACATGTGGTCGGGACTTAGGCGCCTTAGTGGGGGACACTTGAACTACACTTGTTAATTGAGTAGGTTCTAGACAGGAGTTGGCTTTCATGCGAAAATCAGCATTAAGGCATAACTCCAGACTTAGAAGTGAGCCACAATGAACACAGTTAACCCTCTAGCAACCCCAGACTAACTGACTGTCAAGACAAGTAACAAAGGCACTCACATGAGTGTAGACAGGTAGGCCGCACACCCCAAAAGTGCAAAAAACTGTACGAGAACCCCCTAACGGGGCTTTAAAGCAGCCAGAAAAATGCAATGTTGATGGTTGAAAAAATTCAGTTTTATTAATACAAAAAGTATATAAATAGCATAATATAAAAATCACTAAAGATAGGTACTGACTAATCGAGTCATGACATGATCTTAGTATGGCATACCATTACAATAGACAAAGCATACAATTAAACCAGGCACTAGGCACAATGCATTAAATGGCGACCAAGGTTATCTTAAAAGTAAATTCTTAAAAGCAGTAGCAACAGATATTGCCTGTGATACCATACATGTGTGTGGGGCAACAGAAGTTTGTATACGTTAATACTGACGCGTTTCGACCCTTCCCGGGTCCTCTTCAGAGGATAGTTGCCCCCTATTATAGAAATTATGACGTTTCCGCGTGCAGTTTAAGTATTGTGAGTTGTTATATTTTTAGGTGGGTGCAGTTTCTCTTTAGTTCCCCTGTCTCCCCCGTGTCAGAGCAGCTCCCAGGAGAGCGGGCGGTGGGCCAAGTGTGTCTTGCGAGGGATCACATCTGACAACCCCCGTGTAGGACGGGGAAGTTTAGGAAAGGAGGGGCAGCGAACAACCCGAAAGGCACCTAATTTGGCTGAGCTGAATGGAATATTCTGAATGCAGTGTTTGCTGTCAGTCTGTGTGACCTGTCTTCAGTTAGGAAAACATCCAATGGCTGCTTTTAAGAATTTACTTTTAAGATAACCTTGGTCGCCATTTAATGCATTGTGCCTAGTGCCTGGTTTAATTGTATGCTTTGTCTATTGTAATGGTATGCCATACTCAGATCGTGTCATGACCTCGATTAGTCAGTACCTATCTTTAGTGATTTTTATATTATGCTATTTATATACTTTTTGTATTAATATAACTGAATTTTTTCAACCATCAACATTGCATTTTTCTGGCTGCTTTAAAGCCCCGTTAGGGGGTTCTCGTACAGTTTTTTGACTAACTGACTGTATTGTTACACTAAGCACTACAAACACAACCACAGTTAGAAAACACCCACTCCTAGATGGGCAGCATTTAGAAACTGGTACTGCAGAGCTTGCACGGGCATCCACCAAGCCAGCAATACCTGTCATCTCACTCCCAGTGACATATCCACAGTAACCAATGGATACAGCAAATAAACCTCACCCTGCAACGTGCTCTCGCGTTCTTTCTCTCCCAGGGGACCCCCTCTACATCTCTCCCCCTGACTCCTAGACTAGGTCCCTAGGTACTATGTACCTCAGGCCTGGTCCCAAAATGCAACAAGCCATTTTTAGTGAAGGGAATGGGCATAACACCCATTCACTATCAGAGTAAACCGTCACCCCTATGCCAAGTCACACATTGGGTGCCTTAAGCTAAAGACAAATCTCCGGTTGTCCCTAGCAATGACAATATGCCTACACTAGACAGCAAACTACATGCTGGACTAAAGTGTATTGTATCTACTCTAACCTACATTCCCCATGGTACAAGCCCTGTTCTCTGAATACGCCACTTAAGAAGAGACTTCAGACCAGGCATTAAACAGTTAAGGAAAAATCTACTGATGAAAGGCATCACACAGGAACAGTTCTTATCAGGCAGTTTCTCACATAAATTCCTGTACAAGGTGCGTTAGTGCCCATAGGGTAATCATACCTGAGTGCTCTCAGTGTCCCATAAAGGCTGAGTCCATGATTGGCAAATAATGCACAGAGTCCATATAGTCCATCCTTGGTAGTTAAGAGTCCTCCGGCTCCCAGTCCCTCAGCGAGCCACGAGTGCCCCCCCTCCCCAGATTGGGACACCATCCAACAGCATAACGGCCTACATTTTAACAGTGTTTCCAGCAGCTCTCTTTTGGGGCACTGAAGGGCATGGGAGTCCGCAGAACTTTTTTCAAGGGGGGGGGGGGGGGGCGCTTCGGCAGCGGCGATACAGTTGCATTTAACCATTTCTTCGACCGCTAGCAGGGGTTAAAAGCACCCCGCTAGCAGCCAAATAGCGCCGCTAAAGCGATGGTAAAGTGCCGCTAAAACTAGCGGCGCTTTACCGATAACGCGGCCAGATGGCAGTGTGAAATAGCTCTTGGGATAATTCAGCTTCACTCCATGCCCATATAAATATAGCCTAGAGAATGTACATCTTTCTATTTTCAATGTATTGCTATACATCTGTTGTGGCCATATTTTGATCTTTATGAAAACAGCCTATACTGTATAGGTTGTTTTCATCAAGATCAAAATATGGCTACAACAGATGTATGTGCAATACATTGCAATATAGAAAGATGTACATTCTCTAGGTTATATTTATATGGGCATCATGGACTGGTATGCCTGAGAGACTGAGTAACTTCCATACAAAGTGAATATTATATAACACGCAAATATATTTTTCCAGCAATAGCTCAGCTGTCCAACTTTACAAGATATATATTCTCCTCCTAACTGGCACAGTGGCACTGCAGTGCTGTTACCTGTGGTTCTTCAGTGATGCGATAGCGTATTCTCTCTCGGCCACTGCACGCACCTGTGGGAGGAGCCGGATCGGCATAGCGACGTTACACAGGCAGGCTGAGGCAGCCAATCACGTTCCGGAACAACCGAGATGTCGAGTAGAGGCCCGAGCGGCAGTCAGAGCCAATCCGATGATTGGGCCGGGGGTGAGGGAGGGAGGGACGGATGTCTGTATCAATCTGTGATAAGTCAGAACAGACTGAGAGCAGCTCCAGGCCAGCAGACGTAGAAAAAAAAAGTCCACGGCTGCCGCGGAGGTAGCTACGGCGGCCATTGCGTTACACAGGGCAACTGTCTTCACTCTTCAGCACCTTCATACGATTCCAGGGGGGCAATTGCCCCCGCCCTTGCCCTATGCTGCGGACGCCCATGCTGAAGGGCCCTTTTTTATGTGGATCTGTGGAAAATTGGTGGGAAAACCTAGCCAATGAATTCCTCAGATCCACCACACATCAACATTTTCAGTTTCACAGGAAAATCAGCAGACTCGACCAAGGTAACTGCAGAACATGAGCTAGCACAGAAGAAAAAAAACATTAACCCTTCTGTAGGCACTTGCCTACAAGCAGTCACTGTTTCAGGAACAGGGTGGGTCATCACAGTGCAGGACATGAGGACCCAATACAATCCAGCAGCTACACTGGGGGTAGCACTACCATTGGTTCCCACAGAGTGCCGTAACTTTCTACAATCCTCATTTATTTATGAGCAGCTTGATGAAGGATTCCCAGGGACTTGTATATTTTCTTTGAATTTTATATATGCATTCTTCAGGATTACGTATGATACATGTTTATTTTCCTGGCTTAGATGTATGTGTGTTATGGGAGTGTTAATAATGACTCAGATTGCCAGATTTCTGTTCACATCTAGAAGTTATACTGTCCTCAGCTTACATACCAACAAGCATTAGAAAACAAATTACCTTTAAGCAGACCTAGACTGTAACTGGACCCTACAAACCAAAAATGCTATTTCATTCATTCTTAATATTCAAAGCAAACTCACCCATCCATGTCCATGCTGTATTTGGTTGAGGAAACCCCCCCCCCCCCCCCATAGCATTTCTAGCTGCTTCCATCTTAAGTAAGGGCAGATGATTGATGTAGCCTTTACTTCCTGGAACTCATCTTCCCTTAGCTCAGGCATGCAGGCAGGAAGGTGTGCTAACATGATCAAAGATATGGCGCAAAGTGTAGCATGAACTTATAGAGATATACTGAGTCCAGCATTAATTCATGTAATCCAAAATGGAATTTCTGAAGGTTAACTTTTGCTGGCCTCAGGGCACTCGGTGCAGCACCTCCAGGAGACAGTATCTCTAGGAGTAACAGATAAGGACAGACGAGGGAGCAATCTGAGTGTAGCACAATAACATATTTATTGTGAAAAAAACACAATTGGCAACTTACATGTTAACAGTTAAAAGTATTCTCTGAACTTCGGCTCACCTTAACTCCCTGTTACTCTGAGAACTTCACTTTCAGAGGCTCCACTTTGTTGATGAGCATACATTTACCTGTTTACATGTAAGTTGCCAGTTGTCCTTTCTTTAAAATAAATATTGTGCTACACTCAGCCCGTGCCCCCGTCTGCCCTTATTTTTTACTCCAGGAGGGTGTGCTTAGCTGAGAAAGTCCTTTCTCCCCTCAAGACTCCAGAGATGTATGGCATCATTTTGTCCTAGGCCAGAAACTAGGAAGCAACTGAAGAAATGTAAAAAAAATTAAACCATTTAAATGTAACATATCTTCATATCTATTTAATAATGCTAACAGCATAAGGAATTCAAATAATTTAAAGTGGTTGTAAACACATCCAAAAAAAAGACAAAGGCATAATAAGCTAGTATGCGTCACATCCTAGCTCATTATGAAATATTTGCATTAGATCGAAGCTGTTGCAGTGGTCCCCGCACATTGCTGTGACCGTCACCATGTCTCCCAGAGTTATTTCCGGG
Organism: Aquarana catesbeiana; assembly: GCF_042186555.1. Classification (NCBI taxonomy): domain Eukaryota; kingdom Metazoa; phylum Chordata; class Amphibia; order Anura; family Ranidae; genus Aquarana; species Aquarana catesbeiana. The sequence continues at coordinate 71,219,920 of NC_133335.1, read as the reverse complement.
TTTGCGAGCTACGGCGATGTAATCGGCCGGAGCCGCAATGACGTCACTCCCGCGCTTGTGAGCGGAAGCCGCCGGTCACGGCACATCAACTGAAGCCACGGCATGAACAATTCGTTTCTTCAGTGGGCAGGTGCCGATGACGTCGGCACATGCTGATACAGGGGATAGCTCCTAAACCGTGGAGGTTTAGGAGATATTTACGGTACCTACATATAAGCCTTCTTTTAGGCTTACCTGTAGTGAAAAGTGGTCTGTAAGGGTTTACAACCACTTAAACCACTTGCTTACAGGGCACTTAAACCCCCCTCCTATCCAGACCAATTTTCAGCTTTCAGCGCTGAAGCACTTTGAATGACAATTGCGCGGTCATACAACACCGTACCCAAATGAAATTTTTATCATTTTTTCCCCACAAATAGATCTTTCTTTTGGTGGTATTTGATCACCTCTGCAGTTTTTACTTTTTGTTAAATGTAAAAAACTGAATTTAAAAAAAAAAAAAAATTTTATTTTTTTATATTTTGTTATAAAAAATTTAAAACAGGTAATTTTTCTCCTTCATTGATGTACGCTGATGAGGCGGCAGTGATGGGCACTGATGGGTGGCAGTGATGGGAAGCACTGCCAGGTGGCACTGATTGGCACTACATGTAGCACTTGTAGGCATTGATAGGTGACACTTGTGGGCACTGTTAGGTGGCACTTGTGGGCACTGTTATATGGCACTTTTAGGTGGCACTGATGAGGCAGATGTGCCTCTTCCACTTGGGGACCGATATCCCTTACATCCGAGCTGGTGATCGGCTTTTTTTTCTACTCACACTGTCAGCGTGAGTAAAAAAAAAAAAAAAACGATTACCGATCTTTTGTTTACATCATGTGATCAGCTGTCATTGGCTGACAGCTGATCACATGGTAAGGGGCCAGGACCGGCCCCTTACTCGGATCGGTAATCAGCCGAGTCTCAGTGACTCGGTGATCACAGTGCGCTCGGCGCGCGCCCTGCAGGTGGCGTGCACAGGGGAGGCCGTCCGCGCTGTGGCCGTTATTCGGCCATAGCGCGGATGTGTAGTGGTTAAAGTAGAACTAAAAGGCAAAACTTTTATTTTTTTAATTTTTGATAGTGTAAGGAACTCATAACCTGACTCATGTCAGGTTTATTTTGTCATATTGTGTCCCACTGGGGATATTTCTCTTCACTTTCTGTCCTATAGCCACAACTGGAAGTGAGAGGAAATTCTCTTAAGTGGAGGAATCCCTGGTTGTCACCAGAACTAGTGTCCCCATTGGAAGATATTCCCTTTATTCCCGTTCTGGGGACCACCCAACCCACAATTTGGGATTTTCTTTTATTTTCACTTTTGATGATAATGGTACACAGGACAAATAGAGAGGCTGAATCTCCCTAACGGGGGCAAAGACAGCAATAAAATCCTGACACGTGTTCTACTCCCTCTCCACTCTGTCCGAAACTAGGAAAAAAAAAGTTTTGCATTTAGTTATAATTTAACTGCATTTTAAGGGCGGTTCACACCAGAATTGTACATGAATGCGTTCCATGCCCCTGTGCGATTACGGCATGCTCTCCTGAAGTGGATTTTGCAGCCCATTTATTGAATGAGCTGCTAATTGCATGGCAACACACAAAAAGTAGTGCATGCAGTAGGGGCAGGACTGAGACCCAATCAGGGGTCATTTTTGTAAATGTGTTTGCAGGAAAATTTCTGAAAGGAGGAGAAATCAGAGTATGCAGAGAGATCAGTGTGCGGTGTTTTCACTTGGACAGTCAAGAAAAGACACACTGCTTCCAGGCTAACTTCGGGTACAAAAATAGGTACCAGGTGGAGACCTCAGCTCACCACTGTCCACAATGGATAACAAACGAAAAAGTAGTCGCACACTGGAAGTCCAGAATCCTGCTTGAATATATTCTTTATTGTCAAGGTTTGCCAGACAAATACAGGGATTGCAGTTAACGCGTTTCACAAGCGTGTAGCTTGCTTGTTCACAACATGCTGTGTTTTCACTTTTCATTCAATAAATTGGTGCTGGAGAGAGGAGACCAGTACATCTCACAGCCAATCATTAAAGCAATAATAAAATGTAACCTGAGCTTTTACCCCTTTACAGACTAGAATAGTAATTCTTACCTCTTATCTGTGGTCTCTGTGCCTCCATTGTGTATGTCTCATATCCTCCTCATCGACAAGATAGTCAACTTTGATTGAGAGAGTTTACATAGCTTCCGACTGTCCCTGATTTTGAGGCACTGTCCCTGATTTAGAACAAAGTCCCTCTTTCCTCCTCATTTGTCCCGCATTTCGGTCTGATCTATATAGTTGTACTGTATATAAAACACACTTTTTATCTTTCAAAAGGTGTTTCCCAGAACTAAACCTTTCATCCAGTTTCTAAATTGTTGCATTTGGAGATTTCTAAAAGCCAGTATAAAAGAATAGTAGTGGTAAAAAAAAAAGCAAATCTGGGTTTAACTAAATATATTTTTGTATAGTTCTCCTTTAAGGGGGCGTGGCAGGGGGTGTGTCCTATGCCTACATACTTTTGCTAATAGGTGTCCCTTGTTCCCATCTCAAAATGTTGACAGGTATCAGTTTAGGTCTGCTTTAAATTCTGAGCTGCCTACAGCAGTATACAGCAAACGCAATTGCATCTGTGTATATAGCTTATGTTGTTTCTTTAGTTAATAATTTTGTATTATGCTGCCACCTTGTGACTATTGTTTGTTTTATAATTTTCTGTATTTCCCTCCCCTTTGTGCAATGCTATTTCCTCTTCCTCTTGTACGAAACCCCTGCATCCTCCCTACAAGGCACACACAGAGGCTAGGAAAATCTAATATCCTTCTGACCGCCTTAAAAACTTGAATATCAACAACAATATTACATTTGCTATATTGCTATATTCAGGCCAGGCGTAGAGGTCTCAGGAAGGCATAGTCACTATTACAACAATCCAAACAGCAAATTTTTTTTGTTTTTTATGTGATTTTCTCCTCTTTTTTTTTTTTTAAATCTCTTTATTACAAATTTCTCATACATGTTAATTTACACATCTTTACATTTTATTTCATTACTATATAAGTCCCCAAGTTTTCCCAATTCTTCTACCATTCTCTCCGATTCCTTTCATTCTCACTCACCCACTTATAGTCACTTATATTCTAATTTCAGGTATTCCCATATCCATTGTTAAATAAGATCTATTCCACTTTGCCCATATATTTTCATATCTCTGCACATTTCCCCTTTGTTCATACAATATCTTTTCATACGGTAAGGTCTGGTTTACTGCCCTTACCCATTGATTTAATGGCGGTGGGTTTGGCTGAATCCATTTCTCTACTATGTGTTTTCTTGCCAAAAATAACGCTTCCTGCAAAAACGTCCTAGTGTTTCTACTCTCTCCCTTCTCTTTCAATACTCCCAGCAAAGAAAGTTCAATTGTAACCGTGATAGATCTGTTTATAACTTTTTCCAGTTTCCTGACCACCTGCTGCCAGTAACTCCCTATATTAACACAATACCACATTACGTGGAGGAAGTCCGCTCCTCCCTGCCTACATCTTGTGCAATCTGGTGCAAACATCCTCCCCATTTTATATAACCTATTCGGGGCCAAAAAAGTCTGGTGTATTATATTTAACTGAATTACCCTGTTTTTCATTGCTGGAGATACTTTTAAGTGGGAGAAGCCGACTTCATCCCATTCCTGATCACTCATGTCTGGGACAGCTATCTTTCGACTTTGCCAAACAGATATAGCAAAATTATTTCAATGGTACCTTTTAACAGACCATAAGGGAGAAGATAGAAATTTATTGTTAGAGTTTATGTACACCAAGTGTTAGCGAGATGTTTATACAGGCATAGGTGGAACAACCATTCTCATAATATATACCATGATTATAATATCTGCCACTAGGTGGTAGTGTGCGTTATGCTTAATCCTTGTGTAATTTAATATTCTCCCTTGTGGATCTCCATGATGATGATGTCATTTCCTGTCACCCTGTGCTTCTGTTCTCTCCAATAAGACAAGAAGGGCTCAGCTATGTATCCAGCATTATCTTGCCTGGTAAGAGTAATATCTACTGCAGCTTTCCAACACTTAACCCTTTTAAATGCTAGAGCTGTTGTTGCATGTGTTTTTTTTTTGTTTTTTTTGCACACATGTTTAAAAAATAATTTAAGCCTGAAGATTGCACAAACCCCCAAACCATTATAGATTTTCTGAAAGCAGACACTAGAGAACAAAACAGTGGTAGTTTCATTTTTTTTTAATATCACACGATATTACTGCAAAGGTCTAGGAAACGCAAAATTAAAAAAAACAAAAAAAAAACAAAGAACACTAAAGTTAATATTAGGGCACACAAACATAATAAATTACTACATGTTTTAGTAAAATATAAAAGATGAGGTTGCAACGAGTAAATAGATACCCAACATGTCAAGCCATGTGTGCGCCCGTGAAATCGTAACAATACCCTATATTTTCCATAGGCAATGCTTTAAAAGCCCCCCTATAGGTCATCAGTTTATCTTTACGAAGGAGGGCTTGTGCTAGAAATATTGCTCTTACTCCAGCGTGTCCAACGATGTGTAACGCGTATCGCAATCGATTCATGCAAAGGGACCCCTGACGCATGCATTTACGTTCTTGGCGGAGTTAGAGGGCCTCAAAAACATTTTTGAGGGGGATTTTATGTGCTCGGGTGAAACTTTTTAATTTTTTTTTACAATTAAAAAAAAAAGTTTTATTCTGGACTTCACACTTGCTGACCCTTTCTAGGATTTAAAGTGATTGTAAAGGCACAGTGTTTTTTTATCCTTAGGCATTAACCACTTGCCGACTGCCTGCTGTCAGAATGGCACTCCTGCGCAAAACGCCATAGCTGTACGACGGGCACTTTAAGGAGTATAGGGGGTGCGCGCGCTGCATTCCTAAGGAGCCGATGCACGTGCCCGGCGGTTGCGATGTCCGGTGGGCACCCGCGATCACTCCTGACAGAGCGAGAGCGGGGATTTGTGTGTGCAAACACACAAATCCCCGTTCTGTCAGGGGTGAGGAGACTGATCTTTTGTTCCTAGTGTATAGGAACAACGATCGGTCTTCTTCCCAAGTCAGTCCCACCCCCCCCACAGTTAGAATACACATGAGGGAACACATTTAACCCCTTGATCGCCCCCTAGTGTTAACCCCTTCCCTGCCAGTGACATTTATACAGTACTCAGTTCATTTTTATAGCACTGATCGCTGTATAAATGTCAGTGGTCCCAAAAATGTGTCAAAAGTGTCCCCCGCAATGTCGCAGTTCCGATAAAAATCGCAGATCGCCACCATTACTAGTAAAAAAAATAAAATAAATAAGTGCCATAAATCTATCCCCTGTTTTGTAGAAGCTATAACTTTTGCGCAAACCAATCAATAAACACTTATTGCTATTTTCTTTACCAAAACCATGTAGAAGAATACATATTGGCCTAAACTGATGAAGAAATTTTTTTTTTTTTTTTAGAAAATTTTGGGATATTTATTATAGCAAAAAGTATTGTGTTTTTTTTTTTTTTCAAAATTGTCGCTCTTCTTTTGTTTATAGCGCAAAAAGTAAAAACTACAGAGGTGATCAAATACCATCAAAAGAAAGACCTATTTGTGGGAAAAAAAGAACGACCACGTAATTGTCAGTTAAAGCGAGGCAGTGCCGTATTGGAAAAAATGGCTTGGTCGGGAAGGGGGAAAATCCTTCCGCGGCTGAAGTGGTTAAGATAAAAAGCCTTCTGTGTGCAGCCCCCCTCAGCCCCCCTAATACTTACCTGAGCGCCATCTCTATCTCCAGCAATGTCCACGACTGTCTCAGCTGTCCGAGATTCTCTCTCCTGATTGGCTGAGACACAGGAGCGGTGCCATTGCCTGCGGTCAATCAAAGTCAGCTAGCCAATCAGGGGAGAGAGGGGCGGGTCTCTGTGTCTGAATGGACACAAAGAGCTGTGACTCAGCTCGGGTGCCCGAAAAGCAAGCTGCTAAGTGTAACATGTTTGTTATTTTTATAGGGAAAAAAAGACAAAACTTTACAATCACTATAAACTTTTACCGTAAGAATGGCGGTGTACATGCTTGGGGTGACATCGAGTACGAGGAATGATGTTTACAACTAGAAAATGAAGTGTATATAAAAAAAGCAACAAAAAACCGACAGTGAGATTGTTTGGCAAATTTGCTATGTCCGCAGTCCATGAATAATGTTCCTTATAACGTCAGCACTATATAAATATGGAAAGCAAATAATTAATAAATCTAGATATCTGTCAAGTCCAGGTTGGATATGTGATATGGATCTGTTTGCTCTTTGATGAATGTTGCTAAGAATAACATTGCAGATCGTGCGCTTTGGCCCAGAATAAATAATTAGGTACACATATGAGAAGATTAAAAAAATGTTTGCCAAAGAAGTTGTTTTTCTACTATCATTCTGCACTCTATTTGAACTAGTGTTTAGATACAGCTGGAAATCATATTAAATGCCACTAATGACTTTGGGCCCTTTCCCATGATTAGTACCACTAACAAACTGTCTATCTGTAATGTGGGAACCTTGGTCCTGTTAAGACCGCTTGCAGAGTAGTATCTCCAGCTGATAAGAGTTTATTAACTAAGTTCAACCTTTTTTTTATCCAGTCACTAACAGTTGAAACAATCCAGCATAGTGTATTTTTAAAATAATGCAATGCCAAGAGCAGTTATATTCTGCAATAACTCAGTTTTGAATTAAAAATGAAAAAATATAAGTCAAAATACATACTTTTATGATGCTATATTTTATAATGTTATAATTGTATAAAATTATTTATTGTATAATTTATTGTTGTTTTTTTTATTATTATTATTATTATTAGTAGTATTATTCCTCACATGTATGGAGCAATCATTGTCACTGGTATACCCGTTACATATGTTTATATGTGCGTGCACATTGAAACGAGGGACTTTAAGTCTCGGTTCACACCTATGCGAATTGGATACGGCTTACACCGCATCCAGTTCGCATGACATTTTAAAATACGTTCATTTGAATGAGGCTGATTCACATATGTGCGATGCATTCGCACTCCGCATTGCCCAAAAAACGTGTGCGTTTTCTGGGCATTGCGATGCGAATTGCATTATCTTCCATGGGCACGCATCTGATTCACAGATGTATTTCGTTGTGAACAGGATAAAATACTGACCTGATCCTGATGTAAACCTGATCTGATCCGGATCAAAAAACTGACATGAAATGCTGAACCACTGATTTTTCTCTTCGCAGGGAAACCCGGGCTTGAATTCGCACCGCACATGTGTGAACCGGGCCTTAAACAGTTTTTTTGTGGGTTTTTTTTTATTATATATTACTTTATTTATTTCATTTTTATTTATTTTTTTTTTTATACGCTTAACTTCATATTTATTCATTTTTAACTGACAGCGCGAGAGTATTACCAACTTATTTATCTTTATTGTTATCACATAGGGGACCAATATCTGTTTGCACACTGTATTAAAATGTTAGCTTTATTGAGGCATCAGGGGTCTGGGGAGTTTCCTGGCCATGGACCCAACTAGGGGTCAACCGATGATCGGTGTGGCCGATATTCACTTTTTTTGAAGAATCCGTATCGGTAACAAGCTTACTGATATTACAGATCTTGCTTCAAGTGGTTGTACCGGGGTGATATGCAGCTGCAGGCATCTCCCCGATAACGTTCTTTAGAGCAGATAGTCGACTTTCTTGTAATAACAACTGATGCGGCTAAGCAGTCACTCGGCCGTTATCACAAGCAGCGGGAGGGGAGGGAGATTGGAAGGGGGAATTTGAGGGGCAGCAGGGGGGGAAGTATTTTTCTATGAGGGGAAATTTGGGTGTGTGACATGTGCTGGTGGTGATTTAGGGGGATTTGTGTTGGGAGTCGAGATGTTGGGAAGAAGATTTCTGCTAGGAGGGGGGGTTGAGGGACTATATGTGCTGGGGGGGGGGATTTGGAGTAAGGGGGGGGGGGAATGTGTGGTAGGTTAATTGGCTTTTGTCTAAATTGGCCCTAGTATATGAATGTGAGTTAGGGACCTTAGATTGTAAGCTCCTTGAGGGTAGGGACCGATGTAGAGTGCTGCGTAAATTGACGTCGCTATATAAGTACCTATAATAATACTAGGGAGGGGAAATTTTAGGGGTAGAGGATTTGTGCTGTGGGGGGTGATTTTTTTTTTTTTTTGGGAGTGGGGGAGGGGCATTTAAGCTTTGATATGGGGGGGCGAAAATGTATGCTGGGAGGGGGGATTTTAGAAGGGGGGTGGATTTGTACTGGGAGGAAGGGGAATTTATGCTTAGGGGGTAAGCATGCATATTAGTGCTCAGTTTTTTGTGGGGGGATTTTTGCTGACATATAAAGCTCATACATCTTGGGGGGGGCGCAGTTTGGCACATTCGCCCTGGGCTTTAGATTACCTTGTCCCACCACAGGGTACACCCCACTCACTACTCTGGGGACCTCTAATGGCTAGACCAGGGGTCTTCAAACTGCGGCCCTCCAGGTGTTCAGGAACTACAATTCCCATCATGCCTAGTCATGTCTGTGAATGTCAGAGTTTTACAATGCCTCATGGGATGTGTAGTTCTGCAACAGCTGGAGGGCCGTAGTTTGAGGATCCCTAGGCTAGACACTCAGACTGACCTTAACTATGGGGACATCCAGTGGTCAATTTGGAGAACTACACTGGACACCTCTGTCCCCCCTCACCCCTCAGTATTTATATAGCAATTAATCCCAAACTGTATCAATGGGGAGGTGTTTTTTAATGATTGGGTTTAGCTCAACTAAATGTGACGCTGCATACCCAGAGACTACAGCTCCTTTCACACGGACGGATAGAATTGTGCTTTTAGCTGCGGATTTTCTAGTTTTCTACCGCAGCTAAAAGCACACAATGCTTTCCTATGGCTCCATTCACACTGCGTTTAGCTGCGATTTAGTTACATGCGGTTCTGTGCGGATAGAAAAAATAGAATTGACTGCGTCCAGGAGCGATTTAGCGCAGCTATCTGCACATAACTGCAGGTAATCGCAGTGTACTATTTCTCCTGCGGATAGCAGCGGCAACAAGGAAAGAAAAGCAACAGGAAGCACATCAGAAATGGCAAGAATGTTCCAAACAAAGCTAAACGCAGTCGCATGTAAACGCACATAAACAAAGGTAATCGCACTGTACAAATGCAGCTGATCGCAATGCCTGGAGTCTTGAATTTCACAGAACATATTATATGCTTTTAACTGCGGCAGAACAGCCGTCCGCGTGAAAGGCGCCTACAACACAACCTTCATGTCAAGAATTATGGAAAAATCTGTGACTACGAAAGTATGTCCAATAAAACCCATGTTGAAGTGGAGGTACCTCCTTGGACCTTAACTGGTTAAAACAGTCTTGGCAAGTTCAAATAATCATCTTAAAGGAAATGTCTTGTTGTTTTGGCACTCAACCTTTTCAAAGCAGGAAGCTTTTTACATTTCACAGTAATTAGCATTTTCTTTAGTAATCATTGAACCCTACTCGACAGTAATTGTGTGTAATAAGTAAGTAATGAGTGTCCTACAAAGGGTCTAATGTATGTCTCTGTTGTCATTAAGGAGGACCCTGTCTGCCTCTCCAGAATCAGAAAGTCTGGCATACTGATGTGCTTTAGAATCCAGATTAGTCCTGGTCTTGACATTGACATACTTTACCATCAGAGATTTTAAACTGGGACTGGGAGAGAATTTCTAGTTTATACATACGCTCACTGGCCACTTTATTAGGTACACCTGTTCAATTGCTTGGTAACACAAATTGCTAATCAGCCAATCACATGGCAGCAACTCAATGCATTCGGGCATCTAGATGTGATGAAGACAGCGGGGGGTTATTACACACAATCCAGCGGCTGCTCCACCCGCCACTGCGCCCCACCATGCTTGCAGGGCTCTGCTTGCCCAACAGCTCCATGACTGGTGGCAGCAGCTAGAGGGGTAGGAGAAGAGTGGACACACCTCCCCTCTCCTCCCCTTCTTCTTGTGACCCGGAAGGGCACGGAAAGCGACATCTCTGACGTCACTTCCGGGTCAAGCTCTCTGTGTCCCTGGCTAACTTAGCCGGGAAATAATGTTTTGCAATGCAAAATATTCAGTGGAGCACAGGGGAGACATTGGGGATCTTTTAGACCCTGCATATCTCAAAAAAGAGAACCTGTCACCTAAAAAACATTACATAGGGGACTTTTTGTTTTTATGAAAAAAAAAGTTAAGCAAAAAATGTTTCATTTTTTGGAAAAAAATAAAGTTACACCCAAGCACATAAAATCCCCCTCCAAAAAATGTTGAGGCCCCCCCACCCCCATATATACACACGCACAAATGTAAACGCATGCATTAGGGTGCCTACGCGTGAAAACATTGATTGCGATATACATGTTGTTACATATCGCCGCGCACGCCGGAGTGACAGCAATAATTCTAACACAAGACCTCCTCCGTAACACTAAACTGATACCTATAGGGGGCTTTTGAAGTGTTGCCTATAGAAAATATAGGGTACTGAAGTTTGATGCCATTTCACGGGCGCACAAAAATTTGGGGTTTGGCATATTGGGTATCTATTTACTTGGTGCAACCTCGTCTTTTATATTTTACCAAAAATTTGGGTAATTTATTGCGTTTGTTAGCCCTAAAATTCACGTTAGCGTGTTTTTTACTGACATTTTGTGTTTCCTAGACCTCGTGTGACATAGAAATTTGGAACTACCACTATTTTATTCTCTAGGGCAGTGATGCCGAACCTTGGCACCCCAGATGTTTTGGAACTGTATTTCTCATGATGCTCATGCACTCTACAGTGTAGTTGAGCAATACAAAAAAAAGGTCACTGCCCCCCACCTATAACTGGTCTTCACAGCAAGGAGCACTGGAAGGGCAAACACATATAAAATAAAACCAAAGAATTTCCAAGCTCAACTTACCAACCAGCCTGCGACCAACCGAATTAACCTGCCTAACAGTATGCGTTAAAAACAGGGGTTTAGTTGCACACATTTGCAAGTACATGCAGATGAGCATCATGGGAAATGTAGTTCCAAAATATCTGGGGTGCCAAGGTTCGCCATCACTGCTCCAGGGCATCTGCTTTCAGAAAATATATAATGTTTGGGAGTTTATGTAATCTTCAGGCCTAAAATGATTTTTTAAACATGTGTGCAAAAAAAATTGCAAACACGGGTCTGGCAGCGAAAGGGTTAATGAATTTCTTGCATTAAGGTAAACAAAAAATGTTTAGGCACTGATTTTGGCCCCTCACCCACCTAATACTTACCTGAGCCCTCATTCAATCCAGCGCCAATGTTCGGGGCTGCTCTGTGCATTTCCATTGCACAGAGCAGGTAAGTATATAGATGTTTGTTATTTTTTTTTTAAATGTTCCATTACAACCACTTTAATTGTATCAATAAAACAACAAATTAAAACTAAAGTGTAGCTCCACTTTCATGGCAAAAAAATAAAAAATATCACATACAGTTGTAACACAAGCCGCAGTGCTGTCATTTTCTGTAAGATTCAATGCAATATGGCAACCTGGAGGCCTTTCATACACTGTTTATGTACAGAACACTGCCAGAAATGTAATTTCCTGCTTGTGTTATTGGCTCACTGATTTTCCCAGAAGTCTACACTAAAATAGAAGTCAGATTTTAGTCAACAAAAATTTCAGTTTTGGTAAAATGCTCCTAAAGGGTTAATCGCTTCTAAAGGGATGCAGACCCTACCACTTTCCTCATTAGAACAGTGTAAGTGCATCAGATGATTAATAATGAAGAAATCAATCTCATTCAGAAACTGTATCCAAAAGAGATTGAAGAACAAACACCTTTTTAATAAGAGGATAGGAATCTGCATTAAAGTTGTTTTTTTTCCTGCAATGTACATAGATCATCCAGAGGGTATTGTTTTTTATTTTTTATTATTTTTATATTCTTTTGAATTGAAAGTTGACAGAGGTTATAACCTTCCCTTGCTCTATCAAAAATGAAAAAAAAATGTTTTGCCTATAATTTTACACATTTACACTTTACTTTAACTTACGCATTACTTTAAAGAGGAGTTCCACCCGAGGTCCAGTAAAAAAAAAAAAAAAAAATTAAAAGTCAGCAGCTACAAATACTGCAGCTGCTGACTTTTAATTGGACACTTACCTGTCCCTGGGTCCAGCGATGCGGGGATCGAAGCCCCGCTCGTCTCCCCCTCCGTTCAGCGGCGCCAGCATTGCAACTGTGGGCGCCGGGCTGTGGCTTCACAGCCTGGCACCCACTACGCATGCGCGAGCGGCGCCGAGCGCCGTGATTGGCCGCTCAGTCACCTGGGACCTGTAATTGGTCCCAGATGATTGACAGGAGGGAGGGAGCAGAGCTGAGCCCTTCCTGTGCCGAGGGGGAAGTGATGTCACCAGCCCAGGCACTGGAAGAGGCAGACTACGAGGGACCACCTAGCAACAGGCATTTAGAGGTAAGTAAAAAAAAAAAAAAAAACAAATGTTTTTTGTAATTTTTTTTTTTTTTTTTAATCTTTCATGTAGTTTTTTTTTTGTTTTTGGGTGGAACCCCACTTTAACACAGAGCACAAAATAAGCATTCTCTAGTAAATTTATTTGTTGATATTCTTACCCCAGCACAACTTTTCAGTACTGCTGGCCCTGTTCACTCAGTACTGCTTCTCTGAACTTCTGGTCTTCACAGGAAAGAGTTATCAGTTGACAGTGCAGTCTCCAGCCAGTCTGGTAGCTTTGGAAAGGAAGGGGGCAGCAGGGTTGTGTTCTAGTCTACAGTGCTGTGTGTTTCTTTTGATACCCACAGTATAGCGTCCCCCGCATGCAAGGGGGGCTCCAAAGGAAGCTGCAAGAGAAAGGAACCAATAGTCTTTTCATATAAACAAGGTTTGACCATTGCCTGCAGACTCTGTAGTCTGTCTGGGTCAACAGTTTGGGTTCCCCTTTACAGAAGGATGAAATGACTAGCGAGTCCAAATTTGGCACGAAGATTTACAGAAAATGATTAATGTGTTTTTTCAAATCTTACAATTTTTGATGCATTTGCTGTCCCATTGGCAGGCCTCCGCATAAGTCCTGACCTCTGCTCTGGAAAACAGCTGGCTTGTGTCCTGCAGCAGCAAGTTAGCAGTGGAGAAGTGAGAGAAACAACCCAACACACAAGAAAAGTGTGGTAAGTGTGTATTTAAGTGTATCTCGTAAAACCTTATTTTTTGGGGGAATTTTGGATAAAGTAGGGAAGGGTTAAACCAGGGGTCCTCAAACTACGGCCCGCGGGCCGAATCCGGCCCTCCAGCGTTTTTTATCCGGCCTGCGGACTGCCCCTTTAACATCGCAGCACTCCCCCTGCCCTCTGCTAACTCCATCACACAGGACGGGAAACATGACAGGCCCGGACAAAGGACCTTCTGTGCTAGGAAGCAGGTGATTGGTTACTAGGCATCGGGGCGGTCCCAGGAACCAATCACCTGCCCCTCACTTCCAAATTCCCGCCCTCCGTCCGGACCTACCATGCCTCGCGTCCTGCGTGATACAGGTAAGTGCTGAGTGGGAGTGCTGTGACATTATACAAGGGGCGGCAGTGTAATATTGATGAGGGGAATCTGTGATATGGGGAGTCTGTGATATGGGGGGATCTGTGATATGGGGGGGGATATGTGATGGGGGATCTGTGATATGGGGATCTGTGATGGCGAAGTCTGTTATGGGGGATTTGTGATATGGGTGGATCTGTGATATGGGAGTCTGTTATGGGGGGGATCTGTGATGGCGGAGTCTGTGATGGGGGATCTGTGATATGGGGGGGCTGATATGGGGGGATCTGTGATGGGGGAGTCTGTTATGGGGGGAGTCTGTTATGGGGGGAGTCTGTTATGGGGGGAGTCTGTTATGGGGGAAGTCCGTGATGGGGGAAGTCCGTGATGGGGGAAGTCTGTGATATGGGGGGGAATCTGTTATGTGGGGCTTTGTGATGGAGAGGAGTTTGTGTTGGGGGGCTTTGTGATGGGGGGGATCTGTCATGGGGGGGCTTTGTTATGGGGTGAGTCTGTGATGGGGAGGGGGGGTCTGTGATTGGGAGTGGTTCTGTAATGAGGGGAGTCTGTGAAATACTGATAAGTTCATATTGATTACAATTGCTCTTTATTTTAAATATTGTACTGTTTTTATCCTGTTTTTTTTTTTTTTTTTTGCACTACAAATAAGGTGTGCATAGGAATTAGTTCATATTTTTTTAAACTATAGTGCGGCCCCCCAACAGTCTGAGGGACCGTGAACTGGCCCCCTGTCTAAAAAGTTTGAGGACCCCTGGGTTAGACCCTTGATGCCCACCTTGTGGGCCTTCAGCAATTTTGTGCAGCCCTCAGGGGCCCTGCAGATACTAATTAGTGTTTCTTTATTGCCCTGTTATAGCAGTCATTTCTAGCAAACTTATGTAACATGTCTCCTTTCATTGACTGTCTCCTGAAGCTTGTCCCCAGTCTCCAAAAACTCCTATAGTATGTTCACAGTCTCTGATTGTTTCTTGTATCATGACTGCAATCTCTGACAATGCTGTCTTTGGTCTTTTGTATTATATCCACAGTTTTTAACCATCTCCTGTATTATATTCCCAGTCTCTGACCATCTCTTCTATCCTATCTAAAGGTCTCTGATCCAGAGGGTTGGTGTCACCCAGTGCGATAAAACATGCATACTTGCCAACTGTCCCGGGAACTTGGGCCCAATTCCCGAACTTCTGGTGTCCCGGGAAATGTCCCGAGAAATCCGGTTCCTTACGATTCGCTGCCACCGCTAGAGGTCCGCCGGCCGCCATTTTGATGAAGTTCAGAAAGACGGCTGGGGGGGGATAGACGGAGCTCCTGCGTCGCCGCCCACCCTCCACCCCGCTCCGCCTCACCCCGCCTACCCCCCGCCCCTTTCCATATCAGACTGGCAGCGGGGCGGGGGGGTAGGCGGGGTGAGGCGGAGGGCGGGCGGCGACGCAGGAGCTCCGTCTAGCCCCCCCCAGCCGTCTTCCTGTCTGATACTAGCCATGCTGCGGACACGTGACTACTAGGACACCTCTGAGGTGGGGGGGGGGCGCACCGCTGTGGGACTCCTGATGTGAGGGGGGGCTCCTTTGGGGACACACACCTGATGCAAGGGGGGCTCCACTGGGGACACACACCTGATGCAAGGGGGGCTCCACAGGGGACACACACCTGATGCAAGGGCGGCTCCACTGGGGACACACACCTGATGCAAGGGGGGCTCCACTGGGGACACCTGATGTGGGGGGGGCTCCACTGGGGACACCTAATGTGAGGGGGGGCTCTGCCGGGGACACCTGATGTGAGGGGGGCTCTGCCGGGGACACCTGATGTGAGGGGGGGCTCTGCTGGGGACACCTGATGTGAGGGGGGGCTCTGCCGGGGACACCTGATGTGAGGGGGGCTCCGCCGGGGACACCTGGTGTGAGGGGGAGCTCCGCTGGGGACACCTGATGTGAGGGGGGGCTCTGCTGGGGACACCTGATGTGAGGGGGGCCTCCGCTGGGGACACCTGATGTGAGGGGGAGCTCCGCCGGGGACACCTGATGTGAGGGGGAGCTCCGCCGGGGACACCTGATGTGAGGGGGAGCTCCGCCGGGGACACCTGATGTGAGGGGGAGCGCCGCTGGGGACTCCTGGTGTGAGGGGGGCTCCGCTGGGGACTCCTGGTGTGAGGGGGGGTCTCCGCTGGGGACTCCTGGTGTGAGGGGGGCTCTGCTGGGGACATCTGATGTAAGGGGGGCTCCGCTGGGGACATCTGATGTAAGGGGGGCTCCGCTGGGGGCACCTGATGCAAGGACGGACTCTGCTGGGACATCTGACGCAAGGACAGACGGCTGGTGGCAGGTAACGTGGCTAGTGACACGCTCAGGGATCCCACTGATTCTGCATTATGGTGAGTTGAATGATTTCATTTTATATTAATAATAGAAATAATGCACTTCAATCATCCTGACACCATAACAACCATGGTGCCGGGATGATTGAAGTGCTAACACCAGGTGTTTGGAGTATCTTTATCTGCTGATTGTTAAACTTTCTAGAATACACATATTTTTATTGTGTAGGATCTGGGGCTGCTGTCCCGTCATTTCCCTCTCCCCCTCTAATCCCTCTCCCCCTCTAATACCTCTCCATCCCTCATTCATCTCAGACTCTAACCACACCCTCTTGAGCCACGCCTATTTAAGCCACGCTTCGCGCGCCACATTTGTATATTTCCTCTAAGCCACGCCTACAAACGAATGCCCCGTCCCCTAATTATTGTACAGCTCCGCCTACAGCCACAAAAGTGTCCCACATTTTTTTTTTTTACAATGTTGGCAACTATGAACATGGTGTCACCCCCCCCCCCCACCCCCACCAACTATATTCGCCCCTCAGTACAGACCTCCCTTCTTAAGTACAGACCCCCCTTCCACTAACTATAGATCCCCCTCCATCAATTATAGTCCTCCCCCCCTCCACTAAGTACAGACCCACCTCCGTCAGTACAGACCCCCCCTCAGTACAAACCAATTATAGTCCTCCATCAGTTCAGACCCCTCTCCACTAAGTACAGACCCCCCCCCCAGTACAAACCAATTATAGTCCTCCCTCAGTACAGACCCCCCCTCCACTAAGTATAGACCCCCTTCCATCAGTACGGGTCCCCCTCCACCAATTATAGTCCTCCCTCAGTACAGACCCCCCTTCATTAAGTATAAACCCTCCTCCATCAGTACAGGCCCTCCCTCAGTACAAACCAATTATAGTCCTCCCTCAGTACAGACCTCCCTCAACTATGTATACGCCCCCCCTCTGTCAGTACAGACCCCCTTCTCCATCAGTACAGACCCCCCTCAGGACAAACCATCCACCTCCATCAGTACAGACCCCTCCCAGGACAAAGCACACCCCTCCATCAGTACAGACTCCTCCCAGAACAAAGCACCCCCTCCTTTAGTACAGACCTCTCCCAGGACAAAGCACCCCCCTCTATCAGTTCAGACCCCTCCCCCCAAGACAAAGCATCCCCCCTCCCCTCCCAGGACAAGCACCCCCTCCCCCCCCCAGCCGACAAGCACCCCCCCCCCCACTCTCCTCCCCCACCCCCCAGCACCCCCCCCTCCCCCACCCCCCTCCACAGACCCCCCCCCCTCCCCCAGGAAAAAACCCCCCCCCCTCCCCCATCAGTACAGACCCCCTCCCAGGACCCAAAGCACCCCCCTCCATCAATACAGACCCTCCAGGACAAACCACCCCTCTATATAATATAGCTGTGTCCATCAGCAAAAACCAACCTCGTCATCAAGCCCCCCCACCTGTCACAACACCGTGGAAGACAACCCCCTACCCCCATCGCAAGCTGATACCCCCACCTGTAACCGCACAAGCTCGAGCGGCTCAGGTACATAGAACACCCGGGTGGCAGCTGGAAAGGAGAAGGACCGTGTGCAGCCACGCTGCCCGTGTGGAGAATAGATTGGGACAGGCTCAGGCAGCAGTGCAGTAGTGAGTGACAGTGGTGGAGGAAAACACAGGCCAGGCGCGGTGCTGGAGGTGGGTTTACGGCTGAAAGACTGCCAAAGGGAGCCAGGACTTTCGCCACCCTCGGGATGGTGTCTGCACCCAACCCCCCCCCCCCCCCCCCCCCCCCAGCGATGCCCCAGTCCCTTTTTTCTAGTCACAGTCTCTGACCATCTCTTGTATCATGTCCTCAGTCTCTGATCATCTCTTTTATTATGTCTGCACAGTCTCTGATCTTCTCTTGTATCATGTCTGCACAGTCTCTGATCATCTCTTGTATCATGTCTGCAATCTCTGACCATGCTGTCTTTGGTCATCTCTTGTATCATATCCACAGTCTTTGACCATCTCCTGTATTATGTTCCCAGTCTCTGACCATCTCATCTATCCTTTCTGCAGTTTCTGACCATCTCTTGTACCATGTCCACAGTCTCTGGCTATCACTTTTTTTTTATATTCACAGTCTCTGACCATCTCCTGTATTATGTTCACAGTCTGACTATCTCTTGTATCCTGCTCACAGTCTTTGAACATCTTTTGTACCATGTCCACTGTCTCCCACCATCTCTTGTATTATATGCACAGTTTCAGACCATCTCTCATATCCTGTCTGCAGTCTCTGACCATCTCCTGGATTATGTTCACAGTCTCTGACTATCTCTTCTATCCTGTCTACAGTCTCTGCACTGATCACTGAATTAGTGTCACTGGTTCCCGCAAAGTGTAAGATTGCCCGCATAACTATTACAGTCCTGCTATGTGTTGCGGATTGCCACCATTACTAGTATATAAAAATAAATACATTTGAGTATATATACACCATAGTTTGTAGATGCTAAAACGTTTGTGTAAACCAATCAATATCCGCTTATCGGGATTTTTATACCAACATTTTGTAGCAGAATACGTATTGGTCTAAATTTATTAAGAAATTCGATTTTTTTTTATTATTATTGGACATGTTTATAGCATAAAGTTAAAAATATTCTTTTTCATTTTTTTTTTTTTTTCATTTGTAGTGTTGAAAAAAAGGAAAAAACCTAGCGGTGATCAGATATCACCAAAAGAAAGCTGTATTTTTTTTTTTTAAATAGACAATTGTTTTCATTACATTTTGGTGTTGCATAAGTTCTAGTAGCTGAAAATTTATTTCTAATTTCAGTATAATAAGAACTACTTTTCAAAGAAACTATTCAGACCTGTTGCTACAAGACATTTAATCCTAGATGATAGTTTGCTGCCACCTAGTGTTGCACTTTAAAATTGTATATGTGCGTGTGTGTATTTATATACTGTATATAAAATAGTCTTCAGGGAGGTAGACAAAGAGATACAGACTGTCTGGACTTTTTTACCCCCAGGGTGTTATACACCTCCTGGATCCCTTAAATCAGTGGTTCTCAACCTTCCTAGTGTTGTGACCCCTTGATAACATTTCCCAAGTTGTAGGGACCCCTAACAGTGAAATTATTTTCATAGCGTGGGTTGCCAGCACCCAAGGCAAGACAAGTGATTTGCACCCCTAACCCACGGACATTTAGCGCTCCCTGAGTCCCTTCCACTCGTATAGTATTAAAACCCCTTATGGTACATTTTAGGATGTACCACTCCCTCTTTGTTCTCCTTTCTTTCCCTTTTATTTCTATCCCAATTGCTTTTTTCCCTTTCCATCTATCTTGTTCTTTCTCTCCCTTATTCTTTGTTCCTCCTACTCTTTTCCTCCCCCTTCCATGTATTCTCTATTTTTATTCCTTCTCTTACTCCTTGGTGGGAATGGGATGAGTAGCAGTGCTGGCAGGGAGTTGAATGAGTGGCAATGCTGGTGGGGGGTGGGATTGGGGGGAGTTCTGATCAGCCAGCTTAGGTGCTCTTGATCAAAGTCATCTGCTGATCTGAGAACTGTAGTGGGGAATTTTAATGGCAAATATAATCACAGGCAATGTTACTCACTGTGTCTCCGGCTTCACTGTGTCTCTGACCTTGTGGTTACTCGCAGCAGTGACACCTATGCCGAAATCAGGAGATAGGGTCTCCTCCAGCCCCTCCCACTTCACATTCCTCACCAGTCAGCTGACCTCTAGTCTCCGCCCCAGTCATGCTGTAACTGAATGGACGGCTGGGAAAAGGCTGGGAGAGCGGTGTGGGATTCAGGAACAGCCCAGGATTCGGTGACCCCTGTCAAATCGTCATTTGACCCCCGGGGGGGGGGTCCCGACCCCTAGGTTGAGAACCACTGCCCTAACTCCAGCCATGGCTTCCCAAAAACAGCACCTTTTAGGAGAGGTTTTGTAGTTCTTAGTTCCGGGTCTGCGTTGTTCTAGCCAGGGAACAGACAGTATACTGTCTTTGGAGCTAAGAGGTGATAAACTATAAACTTGCTATTCTGCACTGTGCTGGTTTAACTGGCAATTGCACAGTCATGTAACACTGTACCCAAACTAAATTTATATAATTTTTTTTTCACACAAATAGATTTCTCTTGGTGGTATTTGATCACCACTGGGTTTTTTAATTATTAAAAGATTTTTTTTTAAACACAATATTTTCTACTTTCTGTCTTTAATTTTTTTTCTACTTTTCTGTTTTTAAAAATACCCAATATAAAAATACAAATATCTAGATTCTTCATAAATTTAAGCCAAAATGTATTCTTCCACATGTCTTTGGTGAAAAAAAAATCCCAATATGTGTATATTAATTGGTTTGTGTGAAAGTTCTAGCATCTACAAATAATGGTAAAATTATATAATTTTATATATATATATATATATATACACACACACACACACACACACACACATACTGGAATTTTTTTGCAGCTACAACGTTATACTGGTAATGATCAGCAACTTATAGTGGGACTGTAGCGGACAATCTGCTGCTAACAGACCCTCGCTGGGAGCTACATTAACCACTTGAGCCCCGGACCATTATGCTGCCTAAGGACCAGAGGTCTTTTTCCAATTTGGCACTGCGTCGCTTTAACTGCTAATTGCGCGGTCATGCAATGCTGTACCCAAACGAAATTTGCATCCTTTTCTTCCCACAAATAGAGCTTTCTTTTGATGGTATTTGATCACCTCTGCAGTTTTTATTTTTTGCGCTATAAACGGAAAAAGACCGAAAATTTTGAAAAAAAATGATATTTTCTACTTTTTGTTAAAAAAAAATCCAATAAACTAAATTTTAGTCATACATTTAGGCCAAAATGTATTCGGCCACATGTCTTTGGTAAAAAAAAATGTCAATAAGCATATATTTATTGGTTTGCGCAAAAGTTATAGCGTCTACAAACTAGGGTACATTTTCTGTAATTTACACAGCTTTTAGTTTATGACTGCCTATGTCATTTCTTGAGGTGCTAAAATGGCAGGGCAGTACAAAACCCCCCCAAATGACCCCATTTTGGAAAGTAGACATCCCAAGGAAATTCCTGAGAGGCATGTTGAACCCATTGAATATTTATTTTTTTTTGTCCCAAGTGATTGAATACTGACAAAAAAAAAAAAAAAAATTTACAAAAAGTTGTCACTAAATGATATATTGCTCACACAGGCCATGGGCCTATGTGGAATTGCACCCCAAAATACATTCAGCTGCTTCTCCTGAGTATGGGGATACCACATGTGTGGGACTTTTTGGGAGCTTAGCCGCGTACGGGGCCCCGAAAACCAAGCACCGCCTTCAGGATTTCTAAGGGTGTAAATTTTTGATTTCACTCTTCACTGCCTATCACAGTTTCGGAGGCCATGGAATGCCCAGGTGGCACAAAACCCCCCCAAATGACCCCATTTTGGAAAGTAGACACCCCAAGCTATTTGCTGAGAGGCATATTGAGTCCATGGAATATTTTATATTTTGACACAAGTTGCGGGAAAGTGACACTTTTTTTTTTTTTTTTTTTTGCACAAAGTTGTCACTAAATGATATATTGCTCACACAGGCCATGGGCATATGTGGAATTGCACCCCAAAATACATTTAGCTGCTTCTCCTGAGTATGGGGATACCACATGTGGGACTTTTTGGGAGCCTAGCCGCGTTTTTTCAATTTTCAAAACTTTGTGACAAAAAGTGAGGTCTGCAAAATACTCACTATACCTCTCAGCAAATAGCTTTGGGTGTCTACTTTCCAAAATGGGGTCATTTGGGGGGGTTTTGTGCCACCTGGGCTTTCCATGGCCTCCGAAACTGTGATAGGCAGTGAAGAGTGAAATCAAAAATTCACGCCCTTAGAAAGCCTGAAGGCGGTGCTTGGTTTTCGGGGTCCCGTACGCGGTTAGGCTCCCAAAAAGTCTCACACATGTGGTATCCCCGTACTCAGGAGAAGCAGCAGAATGTATTTTGGGGTGTAATTTCACATATTCCCATGGCATGTTTGAGCAATATATCATTTAGTGACAACTTTGTGCAAAAAAAAAAAAAAAAATTTGTCTCTTTCCCGCAATTCCATGGACTCGACATGCCTCTCAGCAAATAGCTTGGGGTGTCTACTTTCCAAAATGTGGTCATTTGGGGGGGGTTTTGAACTGTCCTGGCATCACTGCACAACATTTAGAAGCTTATGTCACACATCACCAACTCTTCTAACCACTTGAAGACAAAGCCCTTTCTGACACTCATTGTTTACATGAAAAAGTTATTTTTTTTTGCAAAAAAATTACTTTGAACCCCCAAACATTATATATTTTTTTAAAGCAAATGCCCTACAGATTAAAATGGTGGGTGTTTCATTTTTTTTTTTCACACAGTATTTGCGCAGCGATTTTTCAAACGCATTTTTTGGGGAAAAAACACACTTTTTTAAATTTTAATGCACTAAAACACACTATATTGCCCAAATGTTTGATGAAATAAAAAAGATGATCTTAGGCCGAGTACATGGATACCAAACATGACATGCTTTAAAATTGCGCACAAACGTGCAGTGGCAACAAAATAAATACATTTTTAAAAGCCTTTAAAAGCCTTTACAAGTTACCACTTTAGATTTACAGAGGAGGTCTACTGCAAAAATTACTGCCCTCGATCTGACCTTCGCGGCGATACCTCACATGCATGGTGCAATTGCTGTTTACGTTTGACGACAGACCGCCGCTTGCATTCACCTTAGCGCGAGAGCAGGGGGCGACAGGGGTGCTTTTTTTTTTTTTTTTTTTTTTTTTCTTTATTATTTTTTTGCTTTTTTATCTTATTTTTAAACTGTTCCTTTCATTTTTTTTTTTTTTTTAATCATTTTTATTGTTATCTCGGGGAATGTAAATATCCCCTATGATAGCAATAGGTAGTGACAGGTACTCTTTTTTTGAAAAAATTGGGGTCTATTAGACCCTAGATCTCTCCTCTGCCCTCAAAGCATCTGATGACACCAAGATCGGTGTGATAAAATGCTTCCCCAATTTCCCAATGGCGCTATTTACATCCGGCGAAATCTAAGTCATAAAATGCTCGTAGCTTCCGGTTTCTTAGGCCATAGAGTTGTTTGGAGCCACTCTGGTCTCTGATCAGCTCTATGGTCAGCTGGCTGAATCACCGGCTGCATTCTCAGGTTCCCTGTTGAGACAGGAGAGCCAGAGAAAAACACGGAAGACGGTGGGGGGGGGGCATTCCCTCCCACGGCTTGTAAAAGCAGTCTAGAGGCTAATTAGCCACTAGGATTGCTTTTACATGAAAGCCGACCGCTGGCTGAAAAGAATGATACCAAGATGATACCTAAACCTGCAGGCATCATTCTGGTATAACCATTCAAAGTCGTGAATGGCGTACCTGAAGACAAAAAAATGGTTAACAATAAAGCACAGTAAACGGTAAAGTATAAAAAATTGCATAACTGAAAAACAAACATGATAAAACATAATAACAATAAAACATTGCAGAATAGAATACAGTAAAAAAGAGCAGAACAAGAGAGAGAGAATAGAGAGAGAGAGAACAATAAAACGACAACTATTTTTTTTAATTTTATATATTTTTTTTTTTTTACACTTTTTTTGTAACTAACTTTTATAACGGTAACCGGTTCCAGGAATGCTGTACCCTACGCTAATACTCAACTAATGAATGGTAGCGTTCAAAACATTCACCAATGCAAAGGATTTGTCAGGACAGGAGGGACAATAATAGCGGGTGTCACGCCTATATTCGCGCTTGCTGCAGACACGACATCTTTTTTTGGGGGTTCGTTGGGTAGGGGTACTCGGGAGGACATAAAGAAAATGCCTCTCATGCAGCCGACTGCATTTGGTTGGGGATGTGAATGGGGGAAGTACAGGCGCTGCAGAAGCGGTGGGTGATCCCAATTAGGATTGGCGAATGCAGCAGAAGGGCAACTATGGGCACGACGGGCCTGTGTTTGTCTTCTTGGTGGCAGCGGGACACTACTTGTGCTTGTCACCTCTCACCAGCTTGAACTGCACTTATGGGACTCGCCACGTCACCAAGTGTTACTGCAGTGCTGGGTTTGACTACGACCGGGGTGTACTAGGCCGCTGGCGCTTGCCCAGTTCAATAAAAAGCTACCAAAAAAAACTGTTAGCGATCGCAGGGATCAGGCCTGACTCTGCGAACGCTGCAGTTATGTGTTTAGTGTTTTTGTAAGTGACAGTGATCGATCGATACTGCACTTGGGTGGGCTGGGCCAGGCGGAGGGGCAAAATGCAGGTGCTAGCAGGTATCTGGGCTGATCCCGCTAACACTGCGTTTTTGGGAACCCTAAACTGCTGGGGACGCCAGTATAGATTCTGATCGGATCAGATATTGATCCGTTCAGAATACTATACCACTAAGGGAGGTGTACGGTGCCGTGCGTGGGTGTTAGCGCTACTGGCACTAAACTGACGCTGCTTGGGGCTGGTGCTTGCCAGTTCACCAAAATACTACCAAAAAAAACTGTTAGCGATCGCAGGGATCAGGCCTGACTCTAGCGAACGCTGCAGTTATGCATTTAGTGTTTTTGTAAGTTGTCAGTGATCGATCGATACTGCACTTGGGTGTGCTGGGCTGGG
Source organism: Aquarana catesbeiana (assembly GCF_042186555.1). Lineage (NCBI taxonomy): Eukaryota > Metazoa > Chordata > Amphibia > Anura > Ranidae > Aquarana > Aquarana catesbeiana. The sequence continues at coordinate 71,195,254 of NC_133335.1, read as the reverse complement.
CCGGGCGGAGGGGCAAAACGCAGGTGCTAGCAGGTATCTGGGCTGATCCCGCTAACACTGCGTTTTTGGGAACCCTAAACTGTTGGGGACGCTAGTATAGATCTGATCGGATCAGATATTGATCCGAATCAGATACTATACCACTAAGGGAGCTGTACGGTGCGTGCGTGGGTGTTAGCGCTACTGGCGCTAACCTGACGCTGCCTGGTGGCTGGTGCTTGCCAGTTCACCAAAATGCTACCAAAAAAAACTGTTAGCGATCGCAGGGATCAGGCCTGACTCTGCGAACTGCTGCAGTTATGCGTTTAGGTGTTTTTGTAAGTGACTAGTGAATCGATCGATACTGCACTTGGGCTGGGCCGGGCGGAGGGGCAAAAACGCAGGTGCTAGCAGGTATCTGGGCTGATCCCGCTAACACTGCGTTTTTTGGGAACCCTAAACTGCTGGGGACGCTAGTATAGATCTGAGTCGGATCAGATATTGATCCGATCAGATACTATACCACTAAGGGGAGGCGTATGCAGCGTGCGTGGTGGGTGTTAGAAGCGGTACTGGCGCTAATCTGACGTTACCTGGGGCGACGCATATCACCGGCCGGGCGATCAGGGGGCTAAACCTGTTATTCGGTAATAAACGGCGGGTGCCCTGACACTATAAAAAATAAACAAACTAACCAGCGTCACCCGTAACAGTTATACGGTGATCAGTGGTGAAAGGGTTAACTAGGGGGGCCATCAAGGGGTTAAAAACATTTATTCGGTAGTATATGGGGGGTCCCTGTCGCTATAAAACGCTGACGACGAACCTAAATATTTAGGTCCCCTAACTAGCGTCACCAGCGACACTAATACAGCGATCAGAAAAATGATCGCCATTAGCGACACTGGGTGACAGGGGGTGATCAAGGGGTTAAAAACTTTATTAGGGGGGGTTAGGGGGGTATCCTAGACCTACAGAGGGGGTAATACTAACTGTCCTAAACACTGTAACTGTCACAAACTGATACCAATGCAGTAATCAGAAAAAAAAAAAAAAAAAACTGCTGGTGTCAGTTTGTGACTGGGGGGGGGGGGGTGGATTGGGGGGGATCGGGGGGGGCGATCGGGGGGGGGGGTCGGGGTGTTTTGTGTGCCTGGCATGTTCTAACTGTGTTGTGTTAGTGTTGGTGCACTTACATACCTGTCTTCTCTCCTCGGGCCGGAACGGAAAATTACCGAGCCGAGGAGAGATGACATCATTTCCTTTTGCTGCTGTTTAGCATACAGCAGCAAAAGGAATGATGTGATTGGCCGGCGGCGATCTCGCGAGGAGGGGGGGCCACGAACGGATGCCCCCCCTCATGATCTCCGATCGCCGTGGGACAAAAAGACGACCGCCTCGGACACTGATAGTGATCAGATGTAATACTGTACATTGTATTAATAACACTGGCTGGGAAGAAGTTAACATCAAGGGGTTAACTGTGTGCCTAACAAGCGTAATGTGTGCTGCTTTTACTAACAGATTAGTCTGTTTCTTCTCCTGCTTTGCAGGGAGAAGAAACAGGCAGATCACTGATCTGTCTACAGAATCATGTGTGTTTTGTAAACACAGGATTCTGTGCTGTGATTGGCTACAGCCAGCCGATCAGCAGGTCTCAGCCATAAATCATTGGCTGGGACCCGCCGACAAAAATCAGTGCAGATTAGCAGGGAGCTCGCGTATGCACGCCTCTAACCCGGAACAGGCTGGATGGCATACATGTAAGTGATCCAGCCTGCCCCTTGCCACTCGTCCACAGTACACGTACAGTGGGTGGGCAGGAACTGGTTAAGATGGCCATTACATGGTTAGATTTTCATTTTTTTTTTTTTTTTTTTTCTTCCACTCAGCAAGATTATTTGTCTGGGACTCGTTTTTCAGTTATCAATACTTCCAACTTCATCCCATTTCCTGCTTCTCATCATCGTGGTAATGCTGATTGTACTTTTTTTTTTTTTTTTTTTTTTTAAATTGATCTTACAAAGTTTGTTTACATTGTATTTAAACGTTTTATCTTTATATATTTCTCCCCTTCCCCCCCCTACCCCCCCTTACCCCCCCCAAGACCGTGGATCCCCTCCTGCTCCCCCCCTCTTTCCCCATCCTCATCCATTCCCTCTGTTTCAGCTTCCGAGGTCATTGAATTATTGCTCACTGGGTCTCTTTATCTCTTTATCCTCCTATCTCGGCTGTCCATATTTCTGCCGCTCTCAGGGAGACTTTAAACTCTTCCCACCTTTTCCATTTTTCCACAAAGGCACCCATTTTCATCCCCTCACTGTATCTTAAGTATTCTAGGTTGTGTATTTCATTGACTTTCTCTAACCACTCCTTCATAGCTGGTCTCTCTATTCTTCTCCAGTATTTAGGTATCAAACTTTTGGCCGCATCCAGAAGATGCGGCATTAAGGTTCTCAAGTAGGCTTTATTGGGCATTTCGCTTAGATGAAATAGGCAAACCCAAGGGTCGTCTAGAATGTTAATCCCTGTTATGTCTTTAATAAATCCCCTCACCTCTTTCCAAAATATTTTTATTGTCGGGCATTGCCACCAGATGTGGGTCATTGTTCCCACCTCTCCACATCCCCTCCAACAATATTGTGGGGGTCCGTTGTGGAATTTGTTTAGACGTTCTGGGGTCAGGTACATCCTGGTAAGGCATCTATAGTTCAACTCCAAAATTTTACTATTAACTGACGTAGCTGTTGCTCTCTTTAGGATCAGTGACCCCTCTGGGGTAGTAAGCTCCCTCCCCAACTCCTTCTCCCACTTCTTTATAAAAGAGGGGGTTTCCGTGTTCCCTAGCCCTATCAGTAGTCTATATGTCTGGGAAAACCCCCCCTTCCTGTCCTTATCCAGGCACATTTTCTCTAGTGGGCGTAGGTTTCCCATTGATCTAATTGGTTTTGGGAGGGATCTGATAAACTGATTCAGTTGGTTGTACCGCCAGGAATTTATTACCAGCAAGCCTCTTTTTTCCTTTAATTCTTGGTATGTGCATATTTTATTTTGTTGCATTACATCTTTTAACTGTATGTTTTCGTCTAGTAACCAACTCCCAAACCACTCCCCCCTCCCTGGTGCGAAGTATGCTGAATCCTTAAGTGACATTAAAGGGGAGTTGTATCCCCAGTGCTCCTTCTTGTGAGCCTTGTCCCATATCTTTAGTGCATGTTTAGTGATCTCGTGCGTGTCGGAACTAAATTCTCTTAAATGTGGGGGTATCCAAATTAATTTATTCAACCTTGCATTACTAATCTCCCTCTCCATTTTCACCCAGTGTTTATCTGCTTTATTTTTTACCCAATCTATTACAATGGCTAAGGCTATAGCTTCATAGTACTTACACACATCTGGTGCTCCCCATCCCCCATGGCCCTTCACTTTTGTCAATTGTGTAAATTTTAAACGTGGTGCTTTCCCTCTCCAGATAAACCTTAAAAAAATTGATTGCAGTTTTCTTAAATATGTCAGCGGAAGTGCCACTGGCAGCATTTGCATTACATAGGTAATTTTTGGTAACACAACCATTTTATATATATTTATTCTCCCACCCCAGGATAATTGTCCTATGTGGATTCTACTAAGTTCTTGCTTGATCTTATTAAGGAGTGGTATGAAGTTGGCGTGAAAAAGCGTCTCATATGAGGTTGTGATCTTAATCCCTAAATAGTTTAACTCCTTTTGCCCCCATAAGAAGGGGAAGTGCTTCTGATATCACCGGGTTTACTGGTGTTAAAGGTTAGTGTTTCCGATTTATTTGGGTTTATTTTAAAATTGGAAAGCTTACCATATTCTAACAGGATTGACATTATATTCGGAAGGGATATCCTTGGACGTGATATATATAAGAGGATATCATCCGCGAATGCGGCTAGTTTATATTGTTCTTTACCTATTGTTACCCCGCTAATGTCCGGACACCGCCTGATCGTCTCTAGTAGGGGCTCTAAGGCTAATACGAACAAGACGGGGGAAAGCGGACACCCCTGTCTTGTCCCATTATACATTTCAAACGGCTCTGAGAGGACTCCGTTTGTTCTTACTCTAGCCGTGGGTCCCGAGTACAGTGCCCCTATTCTTCTCCGTATCTTGATCCCGAAGCCCATCTCCTCTAGTGTGCCCATCATGAAGTCCCAGTCTACCCTATCAAACGCTTTTTTAGCGTCTATTGACAAGAGTAGACTTGGGACTCCATTTTTCTTCATCTGCTGCACCGCTAGGAGGGTCTTGATGCTATTATCTCTGCCTTGTCGGCCTGACACGAACCCAACCTGATCTGGGTGCACTATCTTTTCTATTACGGGTTTTAATCGGTCCGCGATTACCTTAGCGTAAATTTTCGTATCGACGTTTAGGAGAGAAATCGGCCTGTAGCTTGAGCATACTGTGTTGTCTTTGCCTTCCTTTGGGATAACTGCTATTATAGCTTCTAAGGCTTCCTTTCTCAGTTCCCCTTTTTCCCCGGCGTCGTTCATATAGGAGCACATTCTTGGTATTAGGAGATCCTGGTATTTTTTATAGTAGAGCACCGTCAGTCCATCCGGACCTGGGCTTTTTCCCGTTTGTAACCCTTTGAGCGCTTTCTTCACTTCAAGTTCCGTGTATGGGGCTTCCAAGTTGGTTTGTTCATTTTCTGAAAGTTTAGCCAGGCCACTATCTTCTAGGTATTTTTTAATTTTCCCTTGCTTTTCTACCCTCTCTTTCATGCTAATTTTTTTATTTATAGCGTACAGTCCCCCATAGAACTGCTGAAAGGTCCTAGCAATGTCTTTGTCTTTATAAGCCGTCTCGCCTGATTTAGTTCTTATTTTATCGATATAGTTCTTATTCCTCTTTTTACTTAGGATCCTCGCCAGGAGCCTCCCAGGTCTATTGCCTCCTATATATCTTTCTTTCTTTACCCGGTTATATATCTTTCGGTTATCTATTTCTATGAGCTCTCGCATAGCCTCTCTTTTTCTATGTAATTCTACCAGTATCTCCACTTCTCCCCTTTGCTTATGTCGTTGTTCCAACTCATGTATACTTTTCTGTATGATTAGTCTTTCCTTGGCCTCCTTTTTCTTCTTTTCTGAGCCCGCCTTTATTAAAATGCCTCTGATATAGGCTTTATGGGCCTCCCAAACTACGGCTTCTGAAGTTTCCTCAACCGAATTTGTTTTGAAGTAAAGTTCTAATCCTTCTTTTATACGCTGGTCTATGTCTCTATCCTGTAATAAATCCTCGTTTAATCTCCAGCTGCTGGGGGGCTGGCCGCCTTTAGTTGCTTTCCACAGAAGGCTCACTGGCGCATGGTCAGAAAATGTAATTGACCCTATTCTTGTGGCTTCTACCTCGTCCACATGCCTATGTTCCACCAAAAAAAAGTCTAGCCTAGAGTACGTCGAGTGTACGTGGGAATAGTAAGAGTAATCTCTTTTATTTGGGTGCTGTAACCTCCAGATATCTACCAGTTGATACTGATACAGCTTCCTTTTAAGTTTGTTCATCCATATCCCTCCTGTCCCACGGACACACGACGTACTATCTTTCCCTGGGTCTAGGCATATATTAAAATCTCCTGCAATGATGGTCCTCCCCCTTTTAAATCCTTCTAGTTTTGACAGGATGCCCAATAGGTACCCCCCGGGATTGGTGTTTGGACAGTAGATGTTTGCCAGCGTACATTCCACCTCATTCAGCTTGCCCCTGAGGAATAGAAACCGTCCCTCAGGGTCAATCATTCTTTCATCTACACCAAACCTAATATTTTTGGCAAAGCCTATCGCTATACCCTTTGAGCCCTTGACTGGGGTGTCCCCGTATTCCCAATTTGGGAAGTCCCTCGAGCATATTCTTTGATTCCTACCCACGAGGAAGTGCGTCTCCTGCAAGAAGACTACCTCCGCTTTGAGGAACCCCAACTCCCCTACTATGTTTCCACACTTCACGGGAGAGTTGATGTCCCTCACGTTATATGAAATTAAATTTATCCCGGCCATCCTATTGGGGCACCTCCCCCGTTGACTGGACCTCCCTTTTGGGTCTGGAGGGCGAGGAGCAGTGCTATGCCCACCGGTCTTACCCTCACCTCCCACCCCCCCCATCCCTCCCCCCGTCATCCCCCCCCCCCTGGGGTAACGGACCTTCGCCTGGCCCTTTTAACCGTGGCCCCACTCACTCCTCCTGGCCCCCCGGTTCTCCCCCTAGAGGCTGAGCTCGGGGGTGCCATCCTTGGATCTACCTGCCTTCCCCTGAGTACCGGACTCCCGCCCTCCTCCCCCCTCCCCCTCGTCACCTTACCTGGAACCCCTACCCGACAACCCTCCTCCCGCCATTCTCGCTCCCCCCTTTTTTTTTTTTTTTTTCCCCTTTTCCTTCCCCCCCCCCCCTTCTTTTCCTTTTCCTTTTTCTTCTTCTTTTCTTCTCCCCTTTTCCTCTTCTTTCTTCTTCCTCCCTTCCTCCCCCCTCTTTTCTTAATTCGTCCCATCTTTCTCTCTGTTCTGTCTTTTTCCTTTTTATTTGAAAAAGAACATATTACAATCCTGTGTCTCCCAGCTGCGATCGCCTCACATTAATAACTGGTTTCCAGGCAGATATCCCTTCCCTACTTTCCTGTGATTCAGATTTTTCCCACCACCCAGGAATTTCCACCGGTGGCACTTCCAAGCGTTGGCAAAATTTTTGTGTCTCTTCTGGGAACCTAAGTGTCGCCGAACGGCCCTCCTTATGTCCAGTCAGACATGCCGGGAAGCCCCATGAGTATTGAACGTCGTTTGCTTTGAGATGGGCTAGGAGTGGCTTAAGGGTTCTTCTCCTGGCTAGTGTCTCTGCGGATAAGTCCGGGAAGATCTGTAGGCTTTCCTCTCCGTATTTCACTTGTTGGTTTGCTCTTATACTTGCTTTGATCTTTTCTTTGTCTTGGAAATTATGAAATCGGACGATTACATCTCGCGGAGCATCTCCCCTGATCTCTGCTGGCTTCCTTATCCTATGAGCCCGATCTAGCTTAATCTTAGATCTATTTTCGGTTGGATCCAGGCGATCTCCAAAAATTTGATCTATTATTTCTTGGAGGTTTTCTTTCCCCCCTTCCTTTTCAGGCAGGCCTCTTATCCTTAAGTTCTTCCTCCTATTACGATTCTCCTGGTCTTCCAATCTGTACCGGAGGTTCCTTTGTTCTCTTTGAATTTCTTCTATTTGCTGTTTGAGGGCTTTTATCTCCGTTCCCTGAGTATCTGTTGTTGTTTCCAGCTCTTCCACTCTTTTTAGTGTATGGCCCATATCCTGTCGGATTGCTCCGATCTCACTTTTAATAACTGCTTCTAGCCTTGCAAACATTTCTGCCATCTCCCTTTTTGTTGCCGCTTGGTTCTCTTCCTGGGGGGCCTCTATGGTCTCTGCCCTTGTCTCCATACTTAGAGTATTGGCATCCATCTCTGCTAACTGTCTTCGTGTACTGACTTTGGGTAAGGGTTCAGGGGTTTTACATTTGGCGCCGCCAGCCTTCCCTGGGCTCCCTTTACTCCCATCTTGGACCATGTATTTCCTTATAGTACCCGGGCTCGCACTTGTTCTATTACTACTGTTACTACTAGCCGTATTGGTCGTTGCCGCTTTCCCACCCCTTCCCTTCATTATGTTACTAGCCCTACGGCTCCTGTGGGGTAAGCATCCGTGTCCTTTCGGAGTGGTCCCTGTGTAGTGATACAGTCTTTATTACACCCCTCTCCAGTGCAGTCACCGAAGGGTTTTTTTCTTCTGTCGTCCCTCCCCCTTTAGGTCGGGTATATTTCCCGTGTGGCCCTGGTCTTTGTCTTTCTGGGGGTGGCTCTGACTTCCTGTGGTGGGGCGACCCCCTTGCTGTAGTTTTAAGTCCCCTGGGAGTGAATGGTAGTCCCCTGAATGGGTGAATGGGGGGGGGGGGAGCGACCAGGAGGGGAAGGGGGGGTAGGCCCTCCAACTAGATGGCCCTCCAATGGACAGTTTCTGCGAGTCTACCAGTCCTGCCGGTCAACAGAATCCCAGCACGTCCCGTTCATCAATTATCATCGAAAAGTGCGTTTTATGTATGGGCTGACCGCACTAACATACACAAAAGATTGCAATATGTGTCCACTTTTAAACTGCCCAGGGCAGGTTAGCTTTTAGTTGCGGCTTGTGAGGGCCCTTTCTATCAGAGATATACGTGACTGTGATATTGAGTACATATATTTTTTAACTGAGAAAGATCAATTAAGAGTCATGGAGAGAAATAAAAAATCCTAGCCTTCAGCAGAGGAAATAATATACATTAGCATATTCACCAAGTTAAAATATTCTTTTTCATGGTTTTAGTCTGTGGTTCCATGTCCCCTGCAGAGTAGAGGGATCTCACAAGTTGTTTTCCAGAGGAGAAGAGAAAAAAGGAAGGCACTTACCCCCTCAGTCAGATCAGTCAGCTTTAAACGATCTTACCAGACTTTTTTTTTTTTCCCTTGTGTCAGCAACTTCTACTAGCGGTGCAGCCCTTCGGTTCGATTCTCTCCCCGCTTCGCTGCTGTCTGCTTCCTTTCCTCCCAGCGTGACAGCGTTAGCCCAAAGGGTTTGTGTGTCTGGGGGGTTCGTGCCCGATATCCTGCGGGGGGGTTTAGCGGGGGGATAGCGGCGGCACGGCGAGGGTCATCGAGCTCCGGATCTCCCTGGTTCCAGCACTGGGGAGGTGGTTGGCTCTATCGAGGGGACCGCGTTGACCTCGTTGTTCTCAGCCGCACGCCGGAGCTAGGGGAGGAGACGTCCGGCATCCCGGGATCAGCAGCTGGTCCAATTAGCCACCCACATCCGGCTCCTCCTCTGCCCTCCACATCCTGGTTAGATTTTCATTTGAACATTCATAGAAAAATTGTCCATTGTCATTGCCATCATTGCATCAATTAATTTTGTTTGAAAGCCCTTAAAGTTTCATTAAGTGTTCTTGCATAGCAAGACCACTTACTGTTATCTCACATATATATTATTATTCTTATTAGTGGGAATGCTTTAGCATTCCCACTATTGTTATTCGATTTTATTTATTAGTGGGACTGCTTTAGCAGTCCCACTATTGTTATTCAATTTTATTTATTTTTAATTTTAATTTTAATTTTATTCCGTACGTTTTTTGGTTCTGCGTAACTTCTGCATACTTTCAGCTATTAAAACCATTCAACTATTAAAATGTTCGTCTCTTTTAGCTGATGTGTGCTCTTTTTCAACTTTTTTTCTACCATTTATACTTTTTAAAATATTAAGCTTTTTAACACTTTTTTTTAACATTGAAGTCAATGGGAGCATGCTTGAAATCCTTAAATTCTTCTTCTGCTCCCAAAAGTTTCAGCTCCTTCATACTTTCACCTAGAGACACCAAACAAACTTTAAAATGTTCACAAAATATTCAGCTATCTGGCTATATCTTTTCAGTTTGATATCTTTTACAGTTTTTGAGAAAAAGCTTTTTGTTTAGAGGTCATTTCAGGAAATTTTAGCCATTAATCAGAGTGTACTGTGTTTGTTTTGTTGCCATGGTTACCAAAGCTTCTGTTATACACAGGGGGGAGGTGGCTGGAGCATCTCAGCTCTGATTACAGAGCCCGGGGGAGGGGACAGACACACCATGTACTGATTTATAATAGAGGAATATGATGGGGCAGTTTTGATGGGGTAATTCTGATGGGGCAGTTTTGATGGTGGCAATATGATGGGGCAGTTTTGATGGGGCAATTCTGATGGGGCAGTTTTGATGGTGGTAATATGATGGGGCAGTTTTGATGGGGATAATTTTTATGGAGCAGTTTTAAAGGTGGCAATATGATGGGGCAATTTTGATGGGGGCAGTTTTGATGGTGGCAATATGATGGGGGCAGTTTTGATGGGGCAATTCTGATGGGGCAGTTTTGATGGGGCAATTCTGATGGGGCAGTTTTGATGGGGCAATTCTGATGGGGCAGTTTTGATGGTGGCAATATGATGGGGCAGTTTTGATAGGGCAATTCTGATGGGGCAGTTTTGATGGGGCAATTCTGATGGGGCAGTTTTGATGGGGCAATTCTGATGGGGCAATTCTGATGGGGCAGTTTTGATGGGGGCAGTTTTGATGGGGGCAGTTTTGATGGTGGCAATATGATGGGGCAGTTTTGATGAGGCAATTCTGATGGGGCAGTTTTGATGGTGGCAATATGATGGGGCATTTTTGATGGGGCAATTCTAATGGGGCAGTTTTGATGGGGGCAGTTTTGATGGTGGCAATATGATGAGGCAGTTTTGATGGGGCAATTCTGATGGGGCAGTTTTGATGGTGGCAATATGATGGGGCAGTTTTGATGGGGACAATTCTGATGGGGCAGTTTTGATGGCAATATGATGGTGGCAGTTTTGATGGTGGCAATATGATGGGGCAGTTTTGATGGTGATAATATGATGGGGCAATTCTGATGGGGCAGTTTTGATGGTGGCAATATGATGGGGCAGTTTTGATAGGGCAATTCTGATGGTGGCAATATGATGGGACAATTTTGATGGAGCAATTCTGATGGGGCAGTTTTGATGGTGACAATATGATGGGGCAGTTTTAATGGGGACAATTTTGATGGGGCAATTCTGATGGGGCAGTTTTGATGGCAGTATGATGGGGCAGTTTTGATGGTGGCCGTTTTAGCAATTTAGCTATTCAGCATTCCCACGCATTTTCCCCAGGAAATGCATTTTCTAGTTAAGTGTTCTTGCATAGCAAGACCACTTACTGTTATCTCACATATATATTATTCTTATTATTATAGCCAAATTTACCACCCTAACTCCTCCCACAGTTTTTACACTACATAGACAAGTAATATACCGAAACGTGCGGATTGTTCCCGAATGGTGTGCTATTACTTTGTGGAACGTTTCACCGAATGGTTCACAAAATATCGTCATTTTTGCGGCGAAATTGGTCCCATAGGAATGAATGGGGAAACTAGAGTGGGAGATGACAAAAGCTGAAAAATCAGAACATGATTTCTAAACTGCCGCCACTCCCTCATTTTCAAGCCCACCTACACAAATCTTATATCAAAACGTTCAGCTATCCCTGCTGCCACTAAACATGTCCACGGCTAAGCCATAGTCCTGATAGTTTTCACAATATGACCATTTGTTTGTAACTCACGCCGTCCATTGACATTCATTGAAACTACACTCTAGCCCCCTCCAAATTTGAAGGGCAATTTCTAAACTGCGACCGTGCCTTCATTTTTAATATTTCACAGACATACTATACATCAAAATCTAGGTCTGGGTCTTGTGATTCTCACAATATAAAGATCTTCGCTGTAGGATGTATAGTTTTTAAAATACGGCCATTTGTTTAGAGGTCATTTCAGGAAATTTTAGCCATTAATCAGAGTGTACTGTTAGTGTTTGTTTTGTTGCCATGGTTACCAAAGCTTCTGTTATACACAGGGGGGGAAGGTGGCTGGAGCATCTCAGCTGATTACAGAGCCCGGGGGAGGGGACAGACACACCATGTACTGATTTATAATAGAGGAATATGATGGGGCAGTTTTGATGGGGTAATTCTGATGGGGCAGTTTTGATGAAGTAGTATTTGGGAAGCATAAACAGGGCATGAGCGTTGCTAGGAAACAGTGGTTGTAAACACAAGATGCTGAGACACCCCAAATGCATGTGACTTCATCTGCTAGACTTGATAATGCTTGTAGACTCCTCCCACAGTTTTTACACTACAGAGACAAGTAATATACCGAAATGAGCGGATTGTTCCCGATTGGTGTGTTTATTACTTTGTGGAATGTTTCGCCGAATGGTCCACGAAATGATGTTTTTGCGGCGAAATTGGTCCCATAGGAATGAATGGCGAAATGTTCAAAACTAGAGTGGGAGGTGACAAAAGCTGACAACCCCATGATCAGCCAAAACATTATGACCGCCCCATGATCAGCCAAAACATTATGACCGCCCCATGTAAAAAAAAAAATATTTTTGAAAAAAATAAAAAAATAATTTTTGAAAAAAATAAAAAAATAATTTTTGAAAAAAAAAAATCATTTTTGAAAAAAAAAAAATATTTTTGAAAAAAAAAATATTTTTGAAAAAAAAAAATATTTTTGAAAAAAAAAAAAATATTTTTGAAAAAAAAATTACTTTAAAAAAAAAATAATTTCGAAAAAAAAATTATTTTTGAAATAAAAAAATTCATTTTTGAAAAAAAAAATTACCTTTGAAAAAAATGTTCAGCTCTTTCAGCGAATGATGGAACATTTTTACTACTATTTATACTTTTTAAAATATTAAGCTTTTTAACACTTTTCACAGTTACTCAAGCCACTCCACCCCACCCAGTTACTCCGCCCACTCCAGTTGTAGAGGCAAGAACACTTTCACAATTTCCCCAGAAATTGTACCTTTTCTAGTTCTTATTATTATTATAGCCAAATTTACCACCCTAACTCCTCCCACAATTTTTACACTACATAGGCAAGTAATATACCGAAACGTGCAGATTGTTCCCGAATGGTGTGCTATTACTATGTGGAACGTTTCGCCGAATGGTTCACGAAATATCATTGTTTTTGCGGCGAAATTGGTCCCATAGGAATGAATGGGGAAACTAGAGTGGGAGGTGACAAAAGCTGAAAAATCAGAACATAATTTCTAAACTGCTGCCACTCCCTCATTTTCAAGCCCACCTACACAAATCTTATATCAAAACGTTCAGCTATCCCTGCTGCCACTAAACATGTGCATGGCTAAGCCATAGTCCTGATAGTTTTCACAATATGACCATTTGTTTGCAACTCACACCGTCCATTGACATTCATTGAAACTACACTCTAGCCCCTTCAAATTTGAAGGGCAATTTCTAAACTGCGACCGTGCCTTCAATTTTAATATTTCAGAGACATAAAATACGGCCATTTGAATTACTGCATAGTTACTACATCTATCATTATCCTGTCTACTGTGTATTGAGCAGTATTTGTGAAGCATAAACAGGGCATTAGCGTTGCTAGGAAACAGTGGTTGTAAACACAAGATGCTGAGACACCCCAAATGCATGTGGTCATACCTTCATCTGATAGGCTTGATAATGCTTGTAGACTCCTCCCACAGTTTTTACACTACAGAGACAAGTAATATACCGAAATGTGCGGATTGTTCCCGATTGGTGTGCTATTACTTTGTGGAACGTTTCGCCGAATGGTCCACGAAATATCGTCGTTATTGCAGCGAAATTGGTCCCATAGGAATGAATGGCGAAATGTTCAATGTCATTTAATTGGTGTGCTATTACCTTGTGGAACTTTGTGAAAAGCTGAAATATACCAGTGTGAATCCGGCCTCAATGTCATTTAATTGGTCTGCTATTACTTTGTGGAACGTTTCGCCGAATGGTTCACGAAATATCGTCGTTTTTGCGGTGAAATTGGTCCCGTAGGAATGAATGGCGAAATGTTCAAAACTAGAGTGGGAGGTGACAAAAGCTGACAACCCCATGATCAGCCAAAACATTATGACCGCCCCATGAAAAAAAAATTATTTTGTGGAACGTTTCACAGAATGGTTCACAAAATATTGTCGTTTTTGCGGCGAAATTGGTCCCATAGGAATGAATGGTGAAATGTTAAAAACTAGAGTGGGAGGTGACAAAAGCTGACAACCCCATGATCAGCCAAAACATTATGACCGCCCCATGAAAAAAAAATATTTTTGAAAAAAAATCATTTTTGAAAAAAAAAATTCATTTTTGAAAAAAAAATTCATTTTTGAAAAAAAAAAAATTCATTTTTGAAAAAAAAAAATCATTTAAAAAAAAAAAATCATTTTTGAAAAAAAAATTTCATTGAAAAAAAAAATCATTTTTGAAAAAAAAAATCATTTTTGAAAAAAAAAAAAATCATTTTTGAAGAAAAATAATTCATTTTTGAAAAAAAAAATCATTTTTGAAAAAAAAATTCATTTTTGAAGAAAAATAATTCATTTTTGAAAAAAAAACTTTTGAAAAAAATGTTCAGCTCTTTCAGCTAATGATGGGACTTCAACTTTTTTTCTACTATTTATACTTTTTAAAATATTAAACTTTTTAACACTTTTCACAGTTACTCCACCCACTCCAGTTGTAGAGGCAAGAACACTTTTCACAATTTCCCCAGAAATTGTACCTTTTCTAGTTCTTATTAAGTGTTCTTGCATAGCAAGACCACTTACTGTTATCTCACATATATATTATTAAGTGTTCTTGCATAGCAAGACCACTTACTGTTATCTCACATATATATTATTATTATTCTTATTATTCTTATTATTATTATAGCCAAATTTACCACCCTAACTCCTCCCACAGTTTTTACACTACATAGAAAAGTAATATACCGTATTTTTAAAAAAAAATACATTTTTAAAAGAAAAAATTCATTTTTTTAAAAAAAAATTATTTTTGAAAAAAAAAAACTTTTGAAAAAAAATTCATTTTTGAAAAAAAAAAATACATTTTTTAAAAGAAAAAATTATTTTTGAAAAAAAAAATAATTTTTGAAAAAAAAAATTCATTTTTGAAAAAAAAAATACATTTTTTAAAAGAAAAAATTATTTTTGAAAAAAAAAAATCATTTTTGGAAAAAAAAATTCTTTTGAAAAAAAAAATTCATTTTTGAAAAGAAAAATTATTTTTGAAAAGAAAAATTTCATTTAAAAAAAAAAAAATCATTTTTGAAAAAAAATAATTCATTTTTGAATAAAAAAAAACTTTTGAAAAAAATGTTCAGCTCTTTCAGCTAATGATGGGACTTCAACTTTTTTACTACTATTTATACTTTTTAAAATATTAAGCTTTTTAACACTTTTCACAGTTACTCAAGCCACTCCATCCAGTTATTCCGCCCACTCCAGTTGTAGAGGCAAGAACACTTCACAATTTCCCCAGAAATTGTACCTTTTCTAGTTCTTATTAGTGGGACTGCTTTAGCAGTCCCACTATTGTTATTCAATTTTATTTATTTTTAATTTTAATTTTATTCCGTACGTTTTTTGGTTCTGCGTAACTTCTGCATACTTTCAGCTATTAAAACCATTCAACTATTAAAATGTTCATCTCTCTTAGCTGAGGTGTGCTCTTTTTCAACTTTTTTTCTACCATTTATACTTTTTAAAATATTAAGCTTTTTAACACTTTTTTTTAACATTGAAGGCAATGGGAGCATGCTTGAAATCCTTAAATTCTTCTTCCGCTCCCAAAAGTTTCAGCTCCTTCATACTTTCACCTAGAGACACCAAACAAACTTTAAAATGTTCACAAAATATTCAGCTATCTGGCTATATCTTTTCAGTTTGATATCTTTTACAGTTTTTGAGAAAAAGCTTTTTGTTTAGAGGTAATTTCAGGAAATTTTAGCCATTAATCAGAGTGTACTGTGTTTGTTTTGTTGCCATGGTTACCAAAGCTCCTGTTATACACAGGGGGGGAGGTGGCTGGAGCATCTCAGCTCTGATTACAGAGCCCGGGGGAGGGGACAGACACACCATGTACTGATTTATAATAGAGGAATATGATGGGGCAGTTTTTATGGGGCAATTCTGATGGGGCAGTTTTGATGGTGGCAATATGATGGGGCAGTTTTGATGGGGACAATTTTTATGGAGCAGTTTTAAAGGTGGCAGTTTTGATGGGGGCAGTTTTGATGGTGGCAATATGATGGGGCAGTTTTAATGGGGACAAATTTGATGGGGCAGTTTTGATGGCAGTATGATGGGGAAGTTTTGATGGCGGTCGTTTTAGCAATTTAGCTATTCAGCAATTATTTTTGAAAAAAAAAAAATATTTATGAAAAAAAAAAAAAATATTTTTGAAAAAAAAAAAAATATTTTTGAAAAAAAAAAATTTTTGAAAAAAAAAAATTTTTGAAAAAAAAAATTTTTTGAAAAAAAAATTATTTTTGAAAAAAAAAAAAATCATTTTAAAAAAAAAAATATATATTTTTGAAAAAAAAAATTATTTTTGAAAAAAAAATCTTTTGAAAAAAAAAAATTATTTTTGAAAAAAAAAATTATTTTTGAAAAAAAAAATAATTTTTGAAAAAAAAAAAAATATTTTTGAAAAAAAAAAATCATTTTTGAAAAAAAAAAAATTATTTTTGAAAAAAAAAATATTTTTGAAAAAAAAATATATTTTTGAAAAAAAAAAAATTATTTTTGAAAAAAAAAAAAATATTTTTGAAAAAAAAATTCATTTTTGAAAAAAAAAATTACTTTTGAAAAAAAAAATTACTTTTAGTTTTGATGGGGCAATTCTGATGGGGCAGTTTTGATGGGGACAATTTTGATGGGGCAATTCTAATGGGGCAGTTTTGATGGCAATATGATGGGGGCAGTTTTGATGGTGGCAATATGATGGGGCAGTTTTGATGGTGGTAATATGATGGGGCAATTCTGATGGGGCAGTTTTGATGGTGGCAATATGATGGGGCAGTTTTGATGGGGCAATTCTGATGGTGGCAATATGATGGGACAATTTTGATGGAGCAATTCTGATGGGGCAGTTTTGATGGTGGCAATATGATGGGGCAGTTTTAATGGGGACAATTTTGATGGGGCAGTTTTGATGGGGTAATTCTGATGGGGCAGTTTTGATGGTGGCAATATGATGGGGCAGTTTTAATGGGGACAATTTTGATGGGGCAATTCTGATGGGGCAGTTTTGATGGCAGTATGATGGGGCAGTTTTGATGGCAGTATGATGGGGCAGTTTTGATGGTGGCCATTTTAGCAATTTAGCTATTCAGCATTCCCACGCATTTTCCCCAGGAAATGCATTTTCTAGTTCTTATTCTTATTATTATAACCAAATTTACCACCCTAACTCCTCCCACAATTTTTACACTACATAGACAAGTAATATACCGAAACGTGCGGATTGTTCCCGAATGGTGTGCTATTATTTTGTGGAACATTTCGCCGAATGGTTCACGAAATATCGTTGTTTTTGCGGCGAAATTGGTCCCATAGGAATGAATGGGGAAACTAGAGTGGGAGGTGACAAAAGCTGAAAAATCAGAACATGATTTCTAAACTGCCGCCACTCCCTCATTTTCAAGCCCACCTACACAAATCTTATATCAAAACGTTCAGCTATCCCTGCTGCCACTAAACATGTCCACGGCTAAGCCATAGTCCTGATAGTTTTCACAATATGACCATTTGTTTGCAACTCACACGTCCATTGACATTCATTGAAACTACACTCTAGCCCCTTCAAATTTGAAGGGCAATTTCTAAACTGCGACCGTGCCTTCAATTTTAATATTTCAGAGACATACTATATATCAAAATCTAGGTCTGGGTCTGGTCTTGTGATTCTCACAATATAAAGATCTTTGCTGTAGGATTTATAGTTTTTAAAATACAGGCATTTGAATTACTGCATAGTTACTACATCTATCATGATCCTGTCTATTGTGTATTGAACAGTATTTGTGAAGCATAAACAGGGCATGAGCGTTGCTAGGAAACAGTGGTTGTAAACACAAGATGCTGAGACACCCCAAATGCATGTGACTTCATCTGCTAGACTTGATAATGCTTGTAGACTCCTCCCACAGTTTTTACACTACAGAGACAAGTAATATACCGAAACGTGCGGATTGTTCCCAATTGGTGTGCTATTACTTTGTGGAACGTTTTACTGAATGGTCCACGAAATATTGTCGTTTTTGCGACGAAATTGGTCCCATAGGAATAAATGGCGAAATGTTCAAAACTAGAGTGGGAGGTGACAAAAGCTGACAACCCCATGATCAGCCAAAACATTATGACCACCCCATGATCAGCCAAAACATTATGACCGCCCCATGTAAAAAAAAAAATATTTTTGAAAAAAAAAAAATCATTTTTGAAAAAAAAATAATTGAAAAAAAAAAAATTAAAAAAAAAATCGTTTTTGGAAAAAAAATCATTTTTGGAAAAAAAATAATTTTTGAAAAAAAAAAATTATTTTTGAAAAAAAAAAAAAATTATTTTTGAAAAAAAAAATTATTTTTGAAAAAAAAATGTTTTGAAAAAAAAATAATTTTTGAAAAAAAAATAATTTTTGAAAAAAAAAAAATTTTTGAAAAAAATGTTCAGCTCTTTCAGCTAATGATGAGACTTCAACTTTTTTACTACTATTTATACTTTTTAAAATATTAAGCTTTTTAACACTCTTCACAGTTACTCCAGCCACTCCAACCACACAACAGTTACTCAAGCCACTCCACCCAGTTACTCCGCCCACTCCAGTTGTAGAGGCAAGAACACTTTTCACAATTTCCCCAGAAATTGTACCTTTTCTAGTTAAGTGTTCTTGCATAGCAAGACCACTTACTGTTATCTCACATATATATTATTATTAGTGGGAATGCTTTAGCAGTCCCACTATTGTTATTAGTTTTTTTATTATTTTTCTTCTTATTCCGTACGTTTTTTGGTTCTGCGTAACTTCTGCATACTTTCAGCTATTAAAACCATTCAACTATTAAAATGTTCGTCTCTTTTAGCTGAGGTGTGCTCTTTTTCAACTTTTTTTCTACCATTTATACTTTTTAAAATATTAAGCTTTTTAACACTTTTTTTTAACATTGAAGTCAATGGGAGCATGCTTGAAATCCTTAAATTCTTCCGCTCCCAAAAGTTTCAGCTCCTTCATACTTTCACCTAGAGACACCAAACAAACTTTAAAATGTTCACAAAATATTCAGCTATCTGGCTATATCTTTTCAGTTTGATATCTTTTACAGTTTTTGAGAAAAAGCTTTTTGTTTAGAGGTCATTTCAGGAAATTTTAGCCATTAATCAGAGTGTACTGTGTTTGTTTTGTTGCCATGGTTACCAAAGCTTCTGTTATACAGGGGGGGAGGTGGCTGGAGCATCTCAGCTCTGATTACAGAGCCTGGGGGGAGGGGACAGACACACCATGTACTGATTTATAATAGAGGAATATGATGGGGTAATTCTGATGGGGCAGTTTTGATGGAGGCAATATGATGGGGCAGTTTTGATGGGGCAATTCTGATGGTGGCAATATGATGGGGCAGTTTTGATGGGGACAATTTTTATGGAGCAATTATTTTTGAAAAAAAAAATTATTTTTGAAAAAAAAAAAATTATTTTTCAAAAAAAAAAAAATTATTTTTGAAAAAAAAAATTTTTGAAAAAAAAAATTATTTTTGAAAAAAAAAAAATATTTTTGAAAAAAAAAATATTTTTGAAAAAAAAAAAATTCATTTTTGAAAAAAAAAATTACTTTTGAAAAAAAAAATTACTTTTAGTTTTGATGGGGCAATTCTGATGGGGCAGTTTTGATGGGGACAATTTTGATAGGGCAATTCTAATGGGGCAGTTTTGATGGCAATATGATGGGGGCAGTTTTGATGGTGGCAATATGATGGGGCAGTTTTGATGGTGGTAATATGATGGGGCAATTCTGATGGGGCAGTTTTGATGGTGGCAATATGATGGGGCAGTTTTGATGGGGCAATTCTGATGGTGGCAATATGATGGGACAATTTTGATGGAGCAATTCTGATGGGGCAGTTTTGATGGTGGCAATATGATGGGGCAGTTTTAATGGGGACAATTTTGATGGGGCAATTCTGATGGGGCAGTTTTGATGGCAGCCGTTTTAGCAATTTAGCTATTCAGCATTCCCACGCATTTTCCCCAGGAAATGCATTTTCTAGTTAAGTGTTCTTGCATAGCAAGACCACTTACTGTTATCTCACATATATATTATTAAGTGTTCTTGCATAGCAAGACCACTTACTGTTATCTCACATATATATTATTCTTCTTCTTCTTCTTCTTCTTCTTCTTCTTCTTCTTCTTCTTCTTCTTCTTCTTCTTCTTCTTATTATTATTATTATTATAGCCAAATTTACCACCCTAACTCCTCCCACAGTTTTTACACTACATAGACAAGTAATATACCGAAACGTGCGGATTGTTCCCGAATGGTGTGCTATTACTTTGTGGAACGTTTCCCCAAATGGTTCACGAAATATCGTCATTTTTGCGGCGAAATTGGTCCCATAGGAATGAATGGGGAAACTAGAGTGGGAGATGACAAAAGCTGGAAAATCAGAACATTCTAAACTGCCGCCACTCCCTCATTTTCAAGCCCACCTACACAAATCTTATATCAAAACGTTCAGCTATCCCTGCTGCCACTAAACATGTCCACGGCTAAGCCATAGTCCTGATAGTTTTCACAATATGACCATTTGTTTGCAACTCACGCCGGCTATTGACATTCATTGAAACTACACTCTAGCCCCTTCAAATTTGAAGGGCAATTTCTAACCTGCGACCGTGCCTTCAATTTTAATATTTCAGAGACATACTATGTATCAAAATCTAGGTCTTTGTCTTGTGATTCTCACAATATAAAGATCTTCGCTGTAGGATGTATAGTTTTTAAAATACGGCCATTTGTTTAGAGGTCATTTCAGGAAATTTTAGCCATTAATCAGAGTGTACTGTGTTTTGTTTTGTTGCCATGGTTACCAAAGCTTCTGTTATACACAGGGGGGGAGGTGGCTGGAGCTTCTCAGCTCTGATTACAGAGCCCGGGGGAGGGGACAGACACACCATGTACTGATTTATAATAGAGGAATATGATGGGGCAGTTTTGATGGGGTAATTCTGATGGGGCAGTTTTGATGAAGCAGTATTTGGGAAGCATAAACAGGTCATGAGCGTTGCTAGGAAACAGTGGTTGTAAACACAAGATGCTGAGACACCCCAAATGCATGTGACTTCATCTGCTAGACTTGATAATGCTTGTAGACTCCTCCCACAGTTTTCACACTACAGAGACAAATAATATACCGAAACGAGCGGATTGTTCCCGATTGGTGTGCTATTACTTTGTGGAATGTTTTGCCGAATGGTCCACGAAATGACGTTTTTGCGGCGAAATTGGTCCCATAGGAATGAATGGCGAAATGTTCAAAACTAGAGTGGGAAGTGACAAAAGCTGACAACCCCATGATCAGCCAAAACATTATGACCACCCCATGATCAGCCAAAACATTATGACCGCCCCATGTAAAAAAAAAAATATTTTTGAAAAAAAAAAGTAATTTTTGAAAAAAGTAAAAAAATAATTTTTGAAAAAAAAAAAATCATTTTTGAAAAAAAAAAAATTATTTTTGAAAAAAAAAATTATTTTTGAAAAAAAAATACATTTGAAAAAAAAAATATTTTTGAAAAAAAAAATTATTTTTGAAAAAAAAATTACTTTAAAAAAAATAATAATTTCGAAAAAAAAATTATTTTTGAAATAAAAAAATTCATTTTTGAAAAAAAAAATTACCTTTGAAAAAAAAAATTACTTTTGAAAAAAAAAATCATTTTTGAAGAAAAAAAAATCATTTTTGATTAAAAAAAATTCATTTTTGAAAAAAAAAATTACCTTTGAAAAAAAAAATTACTTTTGAAAAAAAAAATCATTTTTGAAGAAAAAAAAATCATTTTTGATTAAAAAAAATTCATTTTTGAAAAAAAAAATTACTTTTGAAAAAAAATGTTCAGCTCTTTCAGCGAATGATGGAACTTTTTTACTACTATTTATACTTTTTAAAATATTAAGCTTTTTAACACTTTTCACAGTTACTCAAGCCACTCCACCCCACCCAGTTACTCCGCCCACTCCAGTTGTAGAGGCAAGAACACTTTCACAATTTCCCCAGAAATTGTACCTTTTCTAGTTATTAAGTGTTCTTGCATAGCAAGACCACTTACTGTTATCTCACACATATATTATTCTTATTATAGCCAAATTTACCACCCTAACTCCTCCCACAGTTTTTACACTACATAGACAAGTAATATACCGAAACGTGCGGATTGTTCCCGAATGGTGTGCTATTACTTTGTGGAATGTTTCGCCGAATGGTTCACGAAATATCGTCGTTTTTGCGGCGAAATTGGTCCCATAGGAATGAATGGGGAAACTAGAGTGGGAGATGACAAAAGCTGAAAAATCAGAACATGATTTCTAAACTGCCGCCACTCCCTCATTTTCAAGCCCACCTACACAAATCTTATATCAAAACGTTCAGCTATCCCTGCTGCCACTAAACATGTCCACGGCTAAGCCATAGTCCTGATAGTTTTCACAATATGACCATTTGTTTGTAACTCACACCGTCCATTGACATTCATTGAAACTACACTCTAGCCCCCTCCAAATTTGAAGGGCAATTTCTAAACTGCGACTGTGCCTTCATTTTTAATATTTCAGAGACATACTATGTATCAAAATCTAGGTCTGGGTCTTGTGATTCTCACAATATAAAGATCTTCGCTGTAGGATGTATAGTTTTTAAAATACGGCCATTTGTTTAGAGGTCATTTCAGGAAATTTTAGCCATTAATCAGAGTGTACTCTTAGTGTTTGTTTTGTTGCCATGGTTACCAAAGCTTCTGTTATACACAGGGGGGGAGGTGGCTGGAGCATCTCAGCTGATTACAGAGCCCGGGGGAGGGGACAGACACACCATGTACTGATTTATAATAGAGGAATATGATGGGGCAGTTTTGATGGGGTAATTCTGATGGGGCAGTTTTGATGAAGCAGTATTTGGGAAGCATAAACAGGGCATGAGCGTTGCTAGGAAACAGTGGTTGTAAACACAAGATGCTGAGACACTCCAAATGCATGTGACTTCATCTGCTAGACTTGATAATGCTTGTAGACTCCTCCCACAGTTTTTACACTACAGAGACAAGTAATATACCGAAACGAGCGGATTGTTCCCGATTGGTGTGTTATTACTTTGTGGAATGTTTCCCCGAATGGTCCACGAAATGACGTTTTTGCGGCGAAATTGGTCCCATAGGAATGAATGGCGAAATGTTCAAAACTAGAGTGGGAGGTGACAAAAGCTGACAACCCCATGATCAGCCAAAACATTATGACCACCCCATGATCAGCCAAAACATTATGACCGCCCCATGTAAAAAAAAAAAATATTTTTGAAAAAAAAAAATAATTTTTGAAAAAAATAAAAAATAATTTTTGAAAAAAATAAAAAAATAATTTTTGAAAAAAAAAAAATATTTTTGAAAAAAAAAAAAATATTTTTGAAAAAAAAATTACTTTTAAAAAAAAATTATTTTTGAAAAAAAAAATATATTTGAAAAAAAAAAATATATTTGAAAAAAAAAAATATTTTTGAAAAAAAAAATTATTTTTGAAAAAAAAGTTATTTTTGAAAAAAAAATTACTTTAAAAAAAAATAATTTCGAAAAAAAAATTATTTTTGAAATAAAAAAATTCATTTTTGAAAAAAAAAAATTACTTTTGAAAAAAATGTTCAGCTCTTTCAGCGAATGATGGAACTTTTTTACTACTATTTATACTTTTTAAAATATTAAGCTTTTTAACACTTTTCACAGTTACTCAAGCCACTCCACCCCACCCAGTTATTCCGCCCACTCCAGTTGTAGAGGCAAGAACACTTTCACAATTTCCCCAGAAATTGTACCTTTTCTAGTTAAGTGTTCTTGCATAG
The DNA here is from genome assembly GCF_042186555.1 of Aquarana catesbeiana. NCBI lineage: Eukaryota > Metazoa > Chordata > Amphibia > Anura > Ranidae > Aquarana > Aquarana catesbeiana. The sequence goes on along the minus strand of NC_133335.1, from coordinate 71,171,690 downwards.
CAAGACCACTTACTGTTATCTCACATATATATTATTCTTATTATTATAGCCAAATTTACCACCCTAACTCCTCCCACAGTTTTTACACTACATAGACAAGTAATATACCGAAACGTGCGGATTGTTCCCGAATGGTGTGCTATTACTTTGTGGAACGTTTCGCCGAATGGTTCACGAAATATCGTCGTTTTTGCGGCGAAATTGGTCCCATAGGAATGAATGGGGAAACTAGAGTGGGAGATGACAAAAGCTGGAAAATCAGAACATGATTTCTAAACTGCCGCCACTCCCTCATTTTCAAGCCCACCTACACAAATCTTATATCAAAACGTTCAGCTATCCCTGCTGCCACTAAACATGTCCACGGCTAAGCCATAGTCCTGATAGTTTTCACAATATGACCATTTGTTTGCAACTCACGCCGTCCATTGACATTCATTGAAACTACACTCTAGCCCCCTCCAAATTTGAAGGGTAATTTCTAAACTGCGACCGTGCCTTCATTTTTAATATTTCAGAGACATACTATACATCAAAATCTAGGTCTGGGTCTTGTGATTCTCACAATATAAAGATCTTCGCTGTAGGATGTATAGTTTTTAAAATACGGCCATTTGTTTAGAGGTCATTTCAGGAAATTTTAGCCATTAATCAGAGTGTACTGTTAGTGTTTGTTTTGTTGCCATGGTTACCAAAGCTTCTGTTATACACAGGGGGGAAGGTGGCTGGAGCATCTCAGCTGATTACAGAGCCCGGGGGAGGGGACAGACACACCATGTACTGATTTATAATAGAGGAATATGATGGGGCAGTTTTGATGGGGTAATTCTGATGGGGCAGTTTTGATGAAGCAGTATTTGGGAAGCATAAACAGGGCATGAGCGTTGCTAGGAAACAGTGGTTGTAAACACAAGATGCTGAGACACCCCAAATGCATGTGACTTCATCTGCTAGACTTGATAATGCTTGTAGACCCCTCCCACAGTTTTCACACTACAGAGACAAATAATATACCGAAACGAGCGGATTGTTCCCGATTGGTGTGTTATTACTTTGTGGAATGTTTTGCCGAATGGTCCACGAAATGACGTTTTTGCGGCGAAATTGGTCCCATAGGAATGAATGGCGAAATGTTCAAAACTAGAGTGGGAAGTGACAAAAGCTGACAACCCCATGATCAGCCAAAACATTATGACCACCCCATGATCAGCCAAAACATTATGACCGCCCCATGTAAAAAAAAAAATATTTTTGAAAAAAGTAAAAAAATAATTTTTGAAAAAAAAAAAATATTTTTGAAAAAAAAATTACTTTAAAAAAAATAATAATTTCGAAAAAAAAATTATTTTTGAAATAAAAAAATTCATTTTTGAAAAAAAAAATTACCTTTGAAAAAAAAAATTACTTTTGAAAAAAAAAATCATTTTTGAAGAAAAAAAAATCATTTTTGATTAAAAAAATTCATTTTTGAAAAAAAAAATTACTTTTGAAAAAAATGTTCAGCTCTTTCAGCGAATGATGGAACTTTTTTACTACTATTTATACTTTTTAAAATATTAAGCTTTTTAACACTTTTCACAGTTACTCAAGCCACTCCACCCCACCCAGTTACTCCGCCCACTCCAGTTGTAGAGGCAAGAACACTTTCACAATTTCCCCAGAAATTGTACCTTTTCTAGTTAAGTGTTCTTGCATAGCAAGACCACTTACTGTTATCTCACATATATATTATTAAGTGTTCTTGCATAGCAAGACCACTTACTGTTATCTCACATATATATTATTCTTATTATTATAGCCAAATTTACCACCCTAACTCCTCCCACAGTTTTTACACTACATAGACAAGTAATATACCGAAACGTGCGGATTGTTCCCGAATGGTGTGCTCTTACTTTGTGGAACGTTTCGCCGAATGGTTCACGAAATATCGTCGTTTTTGCGGTGAAATTGGTCCCATAGGAATGAATGGGGAAACTAGAGTGGGAGATGGCAAAAGCTGAAAAATCAGAACATGATTTCTAAACTGCCGCCACTCCCTCATTTTCAAGCCCACCTACACAAATCTTATATCAAAACGTTCAGCTATCCCTGCTGCCACTAAACATGTCCACGGCTAAGCCATAGTCCTGATAGTTTTCACAATATGACCATTTGTTTGCAACTCACGCCGTCCATTGACATTCATTGAAACTACACTCTAGCCCCCTCCAAATTTGAAGGGTAATTTCTAAACTGCGACCGTGCCTTCATTTTTAATATTTCAGAGACATACTATACATCAAAATCTAGGTCTGGGTCTTGTGATTCTCACAATATAAAGATCTTCGCTGTAGGATGTATAGTTTTTAAAATACGGCCATTTGTTTAGAGGTCATTTCAGGAAATTTTAGCCATTAATCAGAGTGTACTGTTAGTGTTTGTTTTGTTGCCATGGTTACCAAAGCTTCTGTTATACACAGGGGGGAAGGTGGCTGGAGCATCTCAGCTGATTACAGAGCCCGGGGGAGGGGACAGACACACCATGTACTGATTTATAATAGAGGAATATGATGGGGCAGTTTTGATGGGGTAATTCTGATGGGGCAGTTTTGATGAAGCAGTATTTGGGAAGCATAAACAGGGCATGAGCGTTGCTAGGAAACAGTGGTTGTAAACACAAGATGCTGAGACACCCCAAATGCATGTGACTTCATCTGCTAGACTTGATAATGCTTGTAGACCCCTCCCACAGTTTTCACACTACAGAGACAAATAATATACCGAAACGAGCGGATTGTTCCCGATTGGTGTGTTATTACTTTGTGGAATGTTTTGCCGAATGGTCCACGAAATGACGTTTTTGCGGCGAAATTGGTCCCATAGGAATGAATGGCGAAATGTTCAAAACTAGAGTGGGAAGTGACAAAAGCTGACAACCCCATGATCAGCCAAAACATTATGACCACCCCATGATCAGCCAAAACATTATGACCGCCCCATGTAAAAAAAAAAATATTTTTGAAAAAAGTAAAAAAATTATTTTTGAAAAAAAAAAAATATTTTTGAAAAAAAAATTACTTTAAAAAAAATAATAATTTCGAAAAAAAAATTATTTTTGAAATAAAAAAATTCATTTTTGAAAAAAAAAATTACCTTTGAAAAAAAAAATTACTTTTGAAAAAAAAAATCATTTTTGAAGAAAAAAAAATCATTTTTGATTAAAAAAATTCATTTTTGAAAAAAAAAATTACTTTTGAAAAAAATGTTCAGCTCTTTCAGCGAATGATGGAACTTTTTTACTACTATTTATACTTTTTAAAATATTAAGCTTTTTAACACTTTTCACAGTTACTCAAGCCACTCCACCCCACCCAGTTACTCCGCCCACTCCAGTTGTAGAGGCAAGAACACTTTCACAATTTCCCCAGAAATTGTACCTTTTCTAGTTAAGTGTTCTTGCATAGCAAGACCACTTACTGTTATCTCACATATATATTATTAAGTGTTCTTGCATAGCAAGACCACTTACTGTTATCTCACATATATATTATTCTTATTATTATAGCCAAATTTACCACCCTAACTCCTCCCACAGTTTTTACACTACATAGACAAGTAATATACCGAAACGTGCGGATTGTTCCCGAATGGTGTGCTCTTACTTTGTGGAACGTTTCGCCGAATGGTTCACGAAATATCGTCGTTTTTGCGGTGAAATTGGTCCCATAGGAATGAATGGGGAAACTAGAGTGGGAGATGGCAAAAGCTGAAAAATCAGAACATGATTTCTAAACTGCCGCCACTCCCTCATTTTCAAGCCCACCTACACAAATCTTATATCAAAACGTTCAGCTATCCCTGCTGCCACTAAACATGTCCACGGCTAAGCCATAGTCCTGATAGTTTTCACAATATGACCATTTGTTTGCAACTCACGCCGTCCATTGACATTCATTGAAACTACACTCTAGCCCCCTCCAAATTTGAAGGGCAATTTCTAAACTGCGACCGTGCCTTCATTTTTAATATTTCAGAGACATACTATGTATCAAAATCTAGGTCTGGGTCTTGTGATTCTCACAATATAAAGATCTTCGCTGTAGGATGTATAGTTTTTAAAATACGGCCATTTGTTTAGAGGTCATTTCAGGAAATTTTAGCCATTAATCAGAGTGTACTGTTAGTGTGTGTTTTGTTGCCATGGTTACCAAAGCTTCTGTTATACACAGGGGGGAGGTGGCTGGAGCATCTCAGCTCTGATTGCAGAGCACGGGGGAGGGGACAGACACACCATGTACTGATTTATAATAGAGGAATATGATGGGGCAGTTTTGATGGGGTAATTCTGATGGGGCAGTTTTGATGAAGCAGTATTTGGGAAGCATAAACAGGGCATGAGCGTTGCTAGGAAACAGTGGTTGTAAACACAAGATGCTGAGACACTCCAAATGCATGTGACTTCATCTGCTAGACTTGATAATGCTTGTAGACTCCTCCCACAGTTTTCACACTACAGAGACAAATAATATACCGAAACGAGCGGATTGTTCCCGATTGGCGTGTTATTACTTTGTGGAATGTTTTGCCGAATGGTCCACGAAATGACGTTTTTGCGGCGAAATTGGTCCCATAGGAATGAATGGCGAAATGTTCAAAACTAGAGTGGGAAGTGACAAAAGCTGACAACCCCATGATCAGCCAAAACATTATGACCGCCCCATGTAAAAAAAAAAAATATTTTTGAAAAAAAAAAAAAATTTTTGAAAAAAGTAAAAAAATAATTTTTGAAAAAAAAAAAAATCATTTTTGAAAAAAAAATATATATTTTTGAAAAAAAAAATATTTTTGAAAAAAAAAATTATTTTTGAAAAAAAAAAATATTTTTGAAAAAAAAATTTCTTTTAAAAAAAAATTATTTTTGAAAAAAAAATATATTTGAAAAAAAAAAATATTTTTGAAAAAAAAAATTATTTTTGAAAAAAAAAAATTCATTTTTGAAAAAAAAAATTACCTTTGAAAAAAAAAATTACTTTTGAAAAAAAAATTCATTTTTGAAGAAAAAAAAATCATTTTTGATTAAAAAAAATTCATTTTTGAAAAAAAAAATTACTTTTGAAAAAAATGTTCAGCTCTTTCAGCGAATGATGGAACTTTTTTACTACTATTTATACTTTTTAAAATATTAAGCTTTTTAACACTTTTCACAGTTACTCAAGCCACTCCACCCCACCCAGTTACTCCACCCACTCCAGTTGTAGAGGCAAGAACACTTTCACAATTTCCCCAGAAATTGTACCTTTTCTAGTTCTTATTATTATAGCCAAATTTACCACCCTAACTCCTCCCACAGTTTTTACACTACATAGACAAGTAATATACCGAAACGTGCGGATTGTTCCCGAATGGTGTGCTTTTACTTTGTGGAACGTTTCGCCGAATGGTTCACGAAATATCGTCGTTTTTGCGGCGAAATTGGTCCCATAGGAATGAATGGGGAAACTAGAGTGGGAGATGACAAAAGCTGGAAAATCAGAACATGATTTCTAAACTGCCGCCACTCCCTCATTTTCAAGCCCACCTACACAAATCTTATATCAAAACGTTCAGCTATCCCTGCTGCCACTAAACATGTCCACGGCTAAGCCATAGTCCTGATAGTTTTCACAATATGACCATTTGTTTGCAACTCACGCCGTCCATTGACATTCATTGAAACTACACTCTAGCCCCTTCAAATTTGAAGGGCAATTTCTAAACTGCGACTGTGCCTTCAATTTTAATATTTCAGAGACATACTATACATCAAAATCTAGGTCTGGGTCTTGTGATTCTCACAATATAAAGATCTTCGCTGTAGGATGTATAGTTTTTAAAATACGGCCATTTGTTTAGAGGTCATTTCAGGAAATTTTAGCCATTAATCAGAGTGTACTGTTAGTGTTTGTTTTGTTGCCATGGTTACCAAAGCTTCTGTTATACACAGGGGGGAGGTGGCTGGAGCATCTGAGCTCTGATTACAGAGCCCGGGGGAGGGGACAGACACACCATGTACTGATTTATAATAGAGGAATATGATGGGGCAGTTTTGATGGGGCAATTCTGATGGGGCAGTTTTGATGAAGTAGTATTTGGGAAGCATAAACAGGGCATGAGCGTTGCTAGGAAACAGTGGTTGTAAACACAAGATGCTGAGACACCCCAAATGCATGTGACTTCATCTGCTAGACTTGATAATGCTTGTAGACTCCTCCCACAGTTTTTACACTACAGAGACAAATAATATACCGAAACTAGCGGATTGTTCCCGATTGGTGTGTTATTACTTTGTGCAACGTTTCACCGAATGGTTCACGAAATATCGTAGTTTTTTGCGGCAATATTGGTCCCATAGGAATGAATTGCAAAATGTTCAATGTCATTTAATTGGTGTCCTATTACCTTGTGGAACTTTGTGAAAAGCTGAAAAATACCAGTGTGAATCCGGCCTCAATGTCATTTAATTGGTGTGCTATTACTTTGTGGAACGTTTCGCCGAATGGTTCACGAAATATCGTAGTTTTTGCGGTGAAATTGGTCCCATAGGAATGAATGGTGAAATGTTCAAAACTAGAGCGGGAGGTGACAAAAGCTGACAACCCCATGATCAGCTGAAACATTATGACCGCCCCAGGAAAAAAAAAATATTTTTGAAAAAAAAAAAAATATTTTTGAAAAAAAAAATTATTTTTGAAAAAAAAAATTATTTTTGAAAAAAAAAAAATATTTTTGAAAAAAAAAATTATTTTTGAAAAAAAAAATATTTTTGAAAAAAAAAAATTATTTTTGAAAAAAAAAATTATTTTTAAAAAAAAAAAAATTATTTTTGAAAAAAAAAAATATTTTTGAAAAAAAAATTACTTTAAAAAAAAATTATTTCGAAAAAAAAATTATTTTTGAAAAAAAAAAATATTTTTGAGAAAAAAAATTACTTTAAAAAAAAAATCATTTTTGAAAAAAAAAATCATTTTTGAAGAAAAAAAAATCATTTTTGAAGAAAAAAAATCATTTTTGAATAAAAAAAATTCATTTTTGAAAAAAAAAAAATTACTTTTTGAAAAAAAAAAATTACTTTTGAAAAAAATGTTCAGCTCTTTCAGCTAATGATGGAACTTTTTTACTACTATTTATACTTTTTAAAATATTAAGCTTTTTAACACTTTTCACAGTTACTCAAGCCACTCCACCCCACCCAGTTACTCCGCCCACTCCAGTTGTAGAGGCAAGAACACTTTCACAATTTCCCCAGAAATTGTAGCTTTTCTAGTTATTAAGTGTTCTTGCATAGCAAGACCACTTACTGTTATCTCACATATATATTATTCTTATTATTATAGCCAAATTTACCACCCTAACTCCTCCCACAGTTTTTACACTACATAGACAAGTAATATACCGAAACGTGCGGATTGTTCCCGAATGGTGTGCTATTATTTTGTGGAGCGTTTTGCCGAATGGTTCACGAAATATCGTCATTTTTGCGGCGAAATTGGTCCCATAGGAATGAATGGGGAAACTAGAGTGGGAGATGACAAAAGCTGGAAAATCAGAACATGATTTCTAAACTGCCGCCACTCCCTCATTTTCAAGCCCACCTACACAAATCTTATATCAAAACGTTCAGCTATCCCTGCTGCCACTAAACATGTCCACGGCTAAGCCATAGTCCTGATAGTTTTCACAATATGATCATTTGTTTGCAACTCACACCGTTCATTGACATTCATTGAAACTACACTCTAGCCCCCTCCAAATTTGAAGGGCAATTTCTAAACTGCGACTGTGCCTTAATTTTTAATATTTCAGAGACATACTATGTATCAAAATCTAGGTCTGGGTCTTGTGATTCTCACAATATAAAGATCTTCACTGTAGGATGTATAGTTTTTAAAATACGGCCATTTGTTTAGAGGTCATTTCAGGAAATTTTAGCCATTAATCAGAGTGTACTGTTAGTGTTTGTTTTGTTGCCATGGTTACCAAAGCTTCTGTTATACACAGGGGGGAGGTGGCTGGAGCATCTCAGCTGATTACAGAGCCCGGGGGAGGGGACAGACACACCATGTACTGATTTATAATAGAGGAATATGATGGGGCAGTTTTGATGGGGTAATTCTGATGGGGCAGTTTTGATGAAGCAGTATTTGGGAAGCATAAACAGGTCATGAGCGTTGCTAGGAAACAGTGGTTGTAAACACAAGATGCTGAGACACCCCAAATGCATGTGACTTCATCTGCTAGACTTGATAATGCTTGTAGACTCCTCCCACAGTTTTCACACTACAGAGACAAATAATATACCGAAACGAGCGGATTGTTCCCGATTGGTGTGCTATTACTTTGTGGAATGTTTTGCCGAATGGTCCACGAAATGACGTTTTTGCGGCGAAATTGGTCCCATAGGAATGAATGGCGAAATGTTCAAAACTAGAGTGGGAAGTGACAAAAGCTGACAACCCCATGATCAGCCAAAACATTATGACCACCCCATGATCAGCCAAAACATTATGACCGCCCCATGTAAAAAAAAAAAATATTTTTGAAAAAAAAAAGTAATTTTTGAAAAAAGTAAAAAAATAATTTTTGAAAAAAAAAAAATCATTTTTGAAAAAAAAAAAATTATTTTTGAAAAAAAAATACATTTGAAAAAAAAAATATTTTTGAAAAAAAAAAATTATTTTTGAAAAAAAATTACTTTAAAAAAAATAATAATTTCGAAAAAAAAATTATTTTTGAAATAAAAAAATTCATTTTTGAAAAAAAAAATTACCTTTGAAAAAAAAAATTACTTTTGAAAAAAAAAATCATTTTTGAAGAAAAAAAAATCATTTTTGATTAAAAAAAATTCATTTTTGAAAAAAAAAATTACCTTTGAAAAAAAAAATTACTTTTGAAAAAAAAAATCATTTTTGAAGAAAAAAAAATCATTTTTGATTAAAAAAAATTCATTTTTGAAAAAAAAAATTACTTTTGAAAAAAAATGTTCAGCTCTTTCAGCGAATGATGGAACTTTTTTACTACTATTTATACTTTTTAAAATATTAAGCTTTTTAACACTTTTCACAGTTACTCAAGCCACTCCACCCCACCCAGTTACTCCGCCCACTCCAGTTGTAGAGGCAAGAACACTTTCACAATTTCCCCAGAAATTGTACCTTTTCTAGTTATTAAGTGTTCTTGCATAGCAAGACCACTTACTGTTATCTCACATATATATTATTCTTATTATAGCCAAATTTACCACCCTAACTCCTCCCACAGTTTTTACACTACATAGACAAGTAATATACCGAAACGTGCGGATTGTTCCCGAATGGTGTGCTATTACTTTGTGGAATGTTTCGCCGAATGGTTCACGAAATATCGTCGTTTTTGCGGCGAAATTGGTCCCATAGGAATGAATGGGGAAACTAGAGTGGGAGATGACAAAAGCTGAAAAATCAGAACATGATTTCTAAACTGCCGCCACTCCCTCATTTTCAAGCCCACCTACACAAATCTTATATCAAAACGTTCAGCTATCCCTGCTGCCACTAAACATGTCCACGGCTAAGCCATAGTCCTGATAGTTTTCACAATATGACCATTTGTTTGTAACTCACACCGTCCATTGACATTCATTGAAACTACACTCTAGCCCCCTCCAAATTTGAAGGGCAATTTCTAAACTGCGACTGTGCCTTCATTTTTAATATTTCAGAGACATACTATGTATCAAAATCTAGGTCTGGGTCTTGTGATTCTCACAATATAAAGATCTTCGCTGTAGGATGTATAGTTTTTAAAATACGGCCATTTGTTTAGAGGTCATTTCAGGAAATTTTAGCCATTAATCAGAGTGTACTCTTAGTGTTTGTTTTGTTGCCATGGTTACCAAAGCTTCTGTTATACACAGGGGGGGAGGTGGCTGGAGCATCTCAGCTGATTACAGAGCCCGGGGGAGGGGACAGACACACCATGTACTGATTTATAATAGAGGAATATGATGGGGCAGTTTTGATGGGGTAATTCTGATGGGGCAGTTTTGATGAAGCAGTATTTGGGAAGCATAAACAGGGCATGAGCGTTGCTAGGAAACAGTGGTTGTAAACACAAGATGCTGAGACACTCCAAATGCATGTGACTTCATCTGCTAGACTTGATAATGCTTGTAGACTCCTCCCACAGTTTTTACACTACAGAGACAAGTAATATACCGAAACGAGCGGATTGTTCCCGATTGGTGTGTTATTACTTTGTGGAATGTTTCCCCGAATGGTCCACGAAATGACGTTTTTGCGGCGAAATTGGTCCCATAGGAATGAATGGCGAAATGTTCAAAACTAGAGTGGGAGGTGACAAAAGCTGACAACCCCATGATCAGCCAAAACATTATGACCACCCCATGATCAGCCAAAACATTATGACCGCCCCATGTAAAAAAAAAAAATATTTTTGAAAAAAAAAATAATTTTTGAAAAAAATAAAAAAATAATTTTTGAAAAAAATAAAAAAATAATTTTTGAAAAAAAAAAAATATTTTTGAAAAAAAAAAAAATATTTTTGAAAAAAAAATTACTTTTAAAAAAAAATTATTTTTGAAAAAAAAAAATATATTTGAAAAAAAAAAATATATTTGAAAAAAAAAATATTTTTGAAAAAAAAAATTATTTTTGAAAAAAAAGTTATTTTTGAAAAAAAAATTACTTTAAAAAAAAATAATTTCGAAAAAAAAATTATTTTTGAAATAAAAAAATTCATTTTTGAAAAAAAAAAATTACTTTTGAAAAAAATGTTCAGCTCTTTCAGCGAATGATGGAACTTTTTTACTACTATTTATACTTTTTAAAATATTAAGCTTTTTAACACTTTTCACAGTTACTCAAGCCACTCCACCCCACCCAGTTATTCCGCCCACTCCAGTTGTAGAGGCAAGAACACTTTCACAATTTCCCCAGAAATTGTACCTTTTCTAGTTAAGTGTTCTTGCATAGCAAGACCACTTACTGTTATCTCACATATATATTATTCTTATTATTATAGCCAAATTTACCACCCTAACTCCTCCCACAGTTTTTACACTACATAGACAAGTAATATACCGAAACGTGCGGATTGTTCCCGAATGGTGTGCTATTACTTTGTGGAACGTTTCGCCGAATGGTTCACGAAATATCGTCGTTTTTGCGGCGAAATTGGTCCCATAGGAATGAATGGGGAAACTAGAGTGGGAGATGACAAAAGCTGGAAAATCAGAACATGATTTCTAAACTGCCGCCACTCCCTCATTTTCAAGCCCACCTACACAAATCTTATATCAAAACGTTCAGCTATCCCTGCTGCCACTAAACATGTCCACGGCTAAGCCATAGTCCTGATAGTTTTCACAATATGACCATTTGTTTGCAACTCACGCCGTCCATTGACATTCATTGAAACTACACTCTAGCCCCCTCCAAATTTGAAGGGTAATTTCTAAACTGCGACCGTGCCTTCATTTTTAATATTTCAGAGACATACTATACATCAAAATCTAGGTCTGGGTCTTGTGATTCTCACAATATAAAGATCTTCGCTGTAGGATGTATAGTTTTTAAAATACGGCCATTTGTTTAGAGGTCATTTCAGGAAATTTTAGCCATTAATCAGAGTGTACTGTTAGTGTTTGTTTTGTTGCCATGGTTACCAAAGCTTCTGTTATACACAGGGGGGAAGGTGGCTGGAGCATCTCAGCTGATTACAGAGCCCGGGGGAGGGGACAGACACACCATGTACTGATTTATAATAGAGGAATATGATGGGGCAGTTTTGATGGGGTAATTCTGATGGGGCAGTTTTGATGAAGCAGTATTTGGGAAGCATAAACAGGGCATGAGCGTTGCTAGGAAACAGTGGTTGTAAACACAAGATGCTGAGACACCCCAAATGCATGTGACTTCATCTGCTAGACTTGATAATGCTTGTAGACCCCTCCCACAGTTTTCACACTACAGAGACAAATAATATACCGAAACGAGCGGATTGTTCCCGATTGGTGTGTTATTACTTTGTGGAATGTTTTGCCGAATGGTCCACGAAATGACGTTTTTGCGGCGAAATTGGTCCCATAGGAATGAATGGCGAAATGTTCAAAACTAGAGTGGGAAGTGACAAAAGCTGACAACCCCATGATCAGCCAAAACATTATGACCACCCCATGATCAGCCAAAACATTATGACCGCCCCATGTAAAAAAAAAAATATTTTTGAAAAAAGTAAAAAAATAATTTTTGAAAAAAAAAAAATATTTTTGAAAAAAAAATTACTTTAAAAAAAATAATAATTTCGAAAAAAAAATTATTTTTGAAATAAAAAAATTCATTTTTGAAAAAAAAAATTACCTTTGAAAAAAAAAATTACTTTTGAAAAAAAAAATCATTTTTGAAGAAAAAAAAATCATTTTTGATTAAAAAAATTCATTTTTGAAAAAAAAAATTACTTTTGAAAAAAATGTTCAGCTCTTTCAGCGAATGATGGAACTTTTTTACTACTATTTATACTTTTTAAAATATTAAGCTTTTTAACACTTTTCACAGTTACTCAAGCCACTCCACCCCACCCAGTTACTCCGCCCACTCCAGTTGTAGAGGCAAGAACACTTTCACATTTTCCCCAGAAATTGTACCTTTTCTAGTTAAGTGTTCTTGCATAGCAAGACCACTTTCTGTTATCTCACATATATATTATTAAGTGTTCTTGCATAGCAAGACCACTTACTGTTATCTCACATATATATTATTCTTATTATTATAGCCAAATTTACCACCCTAACTCCTCCCACAGTTTTTACACTACATAGACAAGTAATATACCGAAACGTGCGGATTGTTCCCGAATGGTGTGCTCTTACTTTGTGGAACGTTTCGCCGAATGGTTCACGAAATATCGTCGTTTTTGCGGTGAAATTGGTCCCATAGGAATGAATGGGGAAACTAGAGTGGGAGATGGCAAAAGCTGAAAAATCAGAACATGATTTCTAAACTGCCGCCACTCCCTCATTTTCAAGCCCACCTACACAAATCTTATATCAAAACGTTCAGCTATCCCTGCTGCCACTAAACATGTCCACGGCTAAGCCATAGTCCTGATAGTTTTCACAATATGACCATTTGTTTGCAACTCACGCCGTCCATTGACATTCATTGAAACTACACTCTAGCCCCCTCCAAATTTGAAGGGCAATTTCTAAACTGCGACCGTGCCTTGATTTTTAATATTTCAGAGACATAATATGTATCAAAATCTAGGTCTGGGTCTTGTGATTCTCACAATATAAAGATCTTCGCTGTAGGATGTATAGTTTTTAAAATACGGCCATTTGTTTAGAGGTCATTTCAGGAAATTTTAGCCATTAATCAGAGTGTACTGTTAGTGTGTGTTTTGTTGCCATGGTTACCAAAGCTTCTGTTATACACAGGGGGGGAGGTGGCTGGAGCATCTCAGCTCTGATTGCAGAGCACGGGGGAGGGGACAGACACACCATGTACTGATTTATAATAGAGGAATATGATGGGGCAGTTTTGATGGGGTAATTCTGATGGGGCAGTTTTGATGAAGCAGTATTTGGGAAGCATAAACAGGGCATGAGCGTTGCTAGGAAACAGTGGTTGTAAACACAAGATGCTGAGACACTCCAAATGCATGTGACTTCATCTGCTAGACTTGATAATGCTTGTAGACTCCTCCCACAGTTTTCACACTACAGAGACAAATAATATACCGAAACGAGCGGATTGTTCCCGATTGGCGTGTTATTACTTTGTGGAATGTTTTGCCGAATGGTCCACGAAATGACGTTTTTGCGGCGAAATTGGTCCCATAGGAATGAATGGCGAAATGTTCAAAACTAGAGTGGGAAGTGACAAAAGCTGACAACCCCATGATCAGCCAAAACATTATGACCGCCCCATGTAAAAAAAAAAAATATTTTTGAAAAAAAAAAAAAATTTTTGAAAAAAGTAAAAAAAAATTTTTGAAAAAAAAAAAAATCATTTTTGAAAAAAAAATATATATTTTTGAAAAAAAAAATATTTTTGAAAAAAAAAATTATTTTTGAAAAAAAAAAATATTTTTGAAAAAAAAATTTCTTTTAAAAAAAAATTATTTTTGAAAAAAAAATATATTTGAAAAAAAAAAATATTTTTGAAAAAAAAAATTATTTTTGAAAAAAAAAAATTCATTTTTGAAAAAAAAAATTACCTTTGAAAAAAAAAATTACTTTTGAAAAAAAAATTCATTTTTGAAGAAAAAAAAATCATTTTTGATTAAAAAAAATTCATTTTTGAAAAAAAAAATTACTTTTGAAAAAAATGTTCAGCTCTTTCAGCGAATGATGGAACTTTTTTACTACTATTTATACTTTTTAAAATATTAAGCTTTTTAACACTTTTCACAGTTACTCAAGCCACTCCACCCCACCCAGTTACTCCACCCACTCCAGTTGTAGAGGCAAGAACACTTTCACAATTTCCCCAGAAATTGTACCTTTTCTAGTTCTTATTATTATAGCCAAATTTACCACCCTAACTCCTCCCACAGTTTTTACACTACATAGACAAGTAATATACCGAAACGTGCGGATTGTTCCCGAATGGTGTGCTTTTACTTTGTGGAACGTTTCGCCGAATGGTTCACGAAATATCGTCGTTTTTGCGGCGAAATTGGTCCCATAGGAATGAATGGGGAAACTAGAGTGGGAGATGACAAAAGCTGGAAAATCAGAACATGATTTCTAAACTGCCGCCACTCCCTCATTTTCAAGCCCACCTACACAAATCTTATATCAAAACGTTCAGCTATCCCTGCTGCCACTAAACATGTCCACGGCTAAGCCATAGTCCTGATAGTTTTCACAATATGACCATTTGTTTGCAACTCACGCCGTCCATTGACATTCATTGAAACTACACTCTAGCCCCTTCAAATTTGAAGGGCAATTTCTAAACTGCGACTGTGCCTTCAATTTTAATATTTCAGAGACATACTATACATCAAAATCTAGGTCTGGGTCTTGTGATTCTCACAATATAAAGATCTTCGCTGTAGGATGTATAGTTTTTAAAATACGGCCATTTGTTTAGAGGTCATTTCAGGAAATTTTAGCCATTAATCAGAGTGTACTGTTAGTGTTTGTTTTGTTGCCATGGTTACCAAAGCTTCTGTTATACACAGGGGGGAGGTGGCTGGAGCATCTGAGCTCTGATTACAGAGCCCGGGGGAGGGGACAGACACACCATGTACTGATTTATAATAGAGGAATATGATGGGGCAGTTTTGATGGGGCAATTCTGATGGGGCAGTTTTGATGAAGTAGTATTTGGGAAGCATAAACAGGGCATGAGCGTTGCTAGGAAACAGTGGTTGTAAACACAAGATGCTGAGACACCCCAAATGCATGTGACTTCATCTGCTAGACTTGATAATGCTTGTAGACTCCTCCCACAGTTTTTACACTACAGAGACAAATAATATACCGAAACGAGCGGATTGTTCCCGATTGGTGTGTTATTACTTTGTGCAACGTTTCACCGAATGGTTCACGAAATATCGTAGTTTTTTGCGGCAATATTGGTCCCTTAGGAATGAATTGCAAAATGTTCAATGTCATTTAATTGGTGTCCTATTACCTTGTGGAACTTTGTGAAAAGCTGAAAAATACCAGTGTGAATCCGGCCTCAATGTCATTTAATTGGTGTGCTATTACTTTGTGGAACGTTTCGCCGAATGGTTCACGAAATATCGTAGTTTTTGCGGTGAAATTGGTCCCATAGGAATGAATGGTGAAATGTTCAAAACTAGAGCGGGAGGTGACAAAAGCTGACAACCCCATGATCAGCTGAAACATTATGACCGCCCCAGGAAAAAAAAAATATTTTTGAAAAAAAAAAAAATATTTTTGAAAAAAAAAATTATTTTTGAAAAAAAAAATTATTTTTGAAAAAAAAAAATATTTTTGAAAAAAAAAATTATTTTTGAAAAAAAAAATATTTTTGAAAAAAAAAAAATTATTTTTGAAAAAAAAAAATATTTTTGAAAAAAAAATTACTTTAAAAAAAAATTATTTCGAAAAAAAAATTATTTTTGAAAAAAAAAAATATTTTTGAGAAAAAAAATTACTTTAAAAAAAAAATCATTTTTGAAAAAAAAAATCATTTTTGAAGAAAAAAAAATCATTTTTGAAGAAAAAAAATTCATTTTTGAAAAAAAAAAAATTACTTTTTGAAAAAAAAAAATTACTTTTGAAAAAAATGTTCAGCTCTTTCAGCTAATGATGGAACTTTTTTACTACTATTTATACTTTTTAAAATATTAAGCTTTTTAACACTTTTCACAGTTACTCAAGCCACTCCACCCCACCCAGTTACTCCGCCCACTCCAGTTGTAGAGGCAAGAACACTTTCACAATTTCCCCAGAAATTGTAGCTTTTCTAGTTATTAAGTGTTCTTGCATAGCAAGACCACTTACTGTTATCTCACATATATATTATTCTTATTATTATTGCCAAATTTACCACCCTAACTCCTCCCACAGTTTTTACACTACATAGACAAGTAATATACCGAAACGTGCGGATTGTTCCCGAATGGTGTGCTATTATTTTGTGGAGCGTTTCGCCGAATGGTTCACGAAATATCGTCATTTTTGCGGCGAAATTGGTCCCATAGGAATGAATGGGGAAACTAGAGTGGGAGATGACAAAAGCTGGAAAATCAGAACATGATTTCTAAACTGCCGCCACTCCCTCATTTTCAAGCCCACCTACACAAATCTTATATCAAAACGTTCAGCTATCCCTGCTACCACTAAACATGTCCACGGCTAAGCCATAGTCCTGATAGTTTTCACAATATGATCATTTGTTTGCAACTCACACCGTTCATTGACATTCATTGAAACTACACTCTAGCCCCCTCCAAATTTGAAGGGCAATTTCTAAACTGCGACTGTGCCTTAATTTTTAATATTTCAGAGACATACTATGTATCAAAATCTAGGTCTGGGTCTTGTGATTCTCACAATATAAAGATCTTCACTGTAGGATGTATAGTTTTTAAAATACGGCCATTTGTTTAGAGGTCATTTCAGGAAATTTTAGCCATTAATCAGAGTGTACTGTTAGTGTTTGTTTTGTTGCCATGGTTACCAAAGCTTCTGTTATACACAGGGGGGAGGTGGCTGGAGCATCTCAGCTGATTACAGAGCCCGGGGGAGGGGACAGACACACCATGTACTGATTTATAATAGAGGAATATGATGGGGCAGTTTTGATGGGGTCATTCTGATGGGGCAGTTTTGATGAAGCAGTATTTGGGAAGCATAAACAGGTCATGAGCGTTGCTAGGAAACAGTGGTTGTAAACACAAGATGCTGAGACACCCCAAATGCATGTGACTTCATCTGCTAGACTTGATAATGCTTGTAGACTCCTCCCACAGTTTTCACACTACAGAGACAAATAATATACCGAAACGAGCGGATTGTTCCCGATTGGTGTGCTATTACTTTGTGGAATGTTTTGCCGAATGGTCCACGAAATGACGTTTTTGCGGCGAAATTGGTCTCATAGGAATGAATGGCGAAATGTTCAAAACTAGAGTGGGAAGTGACAAAAGCTGACAACCCCATGATCAGCCAAAACATTATGACCACCCCATGATCAGCCAAAACATTATGACCGCCCCATGTAAAAAAAAAAATATTTTTGAAAAAAAAAAGTAATTTTTGAAAAAAGTATAAAAATAATTTTTGGAAAAAAAAAAATCATTTTTGAAAAAAAAAAAATTATTTTTGAAAAAAAAAATTATTTTTGAAAAAAAAAATATTTTTGAAAAAAAAAAATTATTTTTGAAAAAAAAATTACTTTAAAAAAAATAATAATTTCGAAAAAAAAATTATTTTTGAAATAAAAAAATTCATTTTTGAAAAAAAAAATTACCTTTGAAAAAAAAAATTACTTTTGAAAAAAAAAATCATTTTTGAAGAAAAAAAAATCATTTTTGATTAAAAAAAATTCATTTTTGAAAAAAAAAATTACCTTTGAAAAAAAAAATTACTTTTGAAAAAAAAATCATTTTTGAAGAAAAAAAAATCATTTTTGATTAAAAAAAATTCATTTTTGAAAAAAAAAATTACTTTTGAAAAAAAATGTTCAGCTCTTTCAGCGAATGATGGAACTTTTTTACTACTATTTATACTTTTTAAAATATTAAGCTTTTTAACACTTTTCACAGTTACTCAAGCCACTCCACCCCACCCAGTTACTCCGCCCACTCCAGTTGTAGAGGCAAGAACACTTTCACAATTTCCCCAGAAATTGTACCTTTTCTAGTTATTAAGTGTTCTTGCATAGCAAGACCACTTACTGTTATCTCACATATATATTATTCTTATTATTATAGCCAAATTTACCACCCTAACTCCTCCCACAGTTTTTACACTACATAGACAAGTAATATACCGAAACGTGCGGATTGTTCCCGAATGGTGTGCTATTACTTTGTGGAATGTTTCGCCAAATGGTTCACGAAATATCGTCGTTTTTGCGGCGAAATTGGTCCCATAGGAATGAATGGGGAAACTAGAGTGGGAGATGACAAAAGCTGAAAAATCAGAACATGATTTCTAAACTGCCGCCACTCCCTCATTTTCAAGCCCACCTACACAAATCTTATATCAAAACGTTCAGCTATCCCTGCTGCCACTAAACATGTCCACGGCTAAGCCATAGTCCTGATAGTTTTCACAATATGACCATTTGTTTGTAACTCACACCGTCCATTGACATTCATTGAAACTACACTCTAGCCCCCTCCAAATTTGAAGGGCAATTTCTAAACTGCGACTGTGCCTTCATTTTTAATATTTCAGAGACATACTATGTATCAAAATCTAGGTCTGGGTCTTGTGATTCTCACAATATAAAGATCTTCGCTGTAGGATGTATAGTTTTTAAAATACGGCCATTTGTTTAGAGGTCATTTCAGGAAATTTTAGCCATTAATCAGAGTGTACTCTTAGTGTTTGTTTTGTTGCCATGGTTACCAAAGCTTCTGTTATACACAGGGGGGGAGGTGGCTGGAGCATCTCAGCTGATTACAGAGCCCGGGGGAGGGGACAGACACACCATGTACTGATTTATAATAGAGGAATATGATGGGGCAGTTTTGATGGGGTAAATCTGATGGGGCAGTTTTGATGAAGCAGTATTTGGGAAGCATAAACAGGGCATGAGCGTTGCTAGGAAACAGTGGTTGTAAACACAAGATGCTGAGACACTCCAAATGCATGTGACTTCATCTGCTAGACTTGATAATGCTTGTAGACTCCTCCCACAGTTTTTACACTACAGAGACAAGTAATATACCGAAACGTGCGGATTGTTCCCGAATGGTGTGCTTTTACTTTGTGGAACGTTTCGCCGAATGGTTCACGAAATATCGTCGTTTTTGCGGCGAAATTGGTCCCATAGGAATGAATGGGGAAACTAGAGTGGGAGATGACAAAAGCTGGAAAATCAGAACATGATTTCTAAACTGCCGCCACTCCCTCATTTTCAAGCCCACCTACACAAATCTTATATCAAAACGTTCAGCTATCCCTGCTGCCACTAAACATGTCCACGGCTAAGCCATAGTCCTGATAGTTTTCACAATATGACCATTTGTTTGCAACTCACGCCGTCCATTGACATTCATTGAAACTACACTCTAGCCCCTTCAAATTTGAAGGGCAATTTCTAAACTGCGACTGTGCCTTCAATTTTAATATTTCAGAGACATACTATACATCAAAATCTAGGTCTGGGTCTTGTGATTCTCACAATATAAAGATCTTCGCTGTAGGATGTATAGTTTTTAAAATACGGCCATTTGTTTAGAGGTCATTTCAGGAAATTTTAGCCATTAATCAGAGTGTACTGTTAGTGTTTGTTTTGTTGCCATGGTTACCAAAGCTTCTGTTATACACAGGGGGGAGGTGGCTGGAGCATCTGAGCTCTGATTACAGAGCCCGGGGGAGGGGACAGACACACCATGTACTGATTTATAATAGAGGAATATGATGGGGCAGTTTTGATGGGGCAATTCTGATGGGGCAGTTTTGATGAAGTAGTATTTGGGAAGCATAAACAGGGCATGAGCGTTGCTAGGAAACAGTGGTTGTAAACACAAGATGCTGAGACACCCCAAATGCATGTGACTTCATCTGCTAGACTTGATAATGCTTGTAGACTCCTCCCACAGTTTTTACACTACAGAGACAAATAATATACCGAAACGAGCGGATTGTTCCCGATTGGTGTGTTATTACTTTGTGCAACGTTTCACCGAATGGTTCACGAAATATCGTAGTTTTTTGCGGCAATATTGGTCCCATAGGAATGAATTGCGAAATGTTCAATGTCATTTAATTGGTGTCCTATTACCTTGTGGAACTTTGTGAAAAGCTGAAAAATACCAGTGTGAATCCGGCCTCAATGTCATTTAATTGGTGTGCTATTACTTTGTGGAACGTTTCGCCGAATGGTTCACGAAATATCGTAGTTTTTGCGGTGAAATTGGTCCCATAGGAATGAATGGTGAAATGTTCAAAACTAGAGCGGGAGGTGACAAAAGCTGACAACCCCATGATCAGCTGAAACATTATGACCGCCCCAGGAAAAAAAAAATATTTTTGAAAAAAAAAAAAATATTTTTGAAAAAAAAAATTATTTTTGAAAAAAAAAATTATTTTTGAAAAAAAAAAAATATTTTTGAAAAAAAAAATTATTTTTGAAAAAAAAAATATTTTTGAAAAAAAAAAATTATTTTTGAAAAAAAAAATTATTTTTGAAAAAAAAAAAATTATTTTTGAAAAAAAAAAATATTTTTGAAAAAAAAATTACTTTAAAAAAAAAATCATTTTTGAAAAAAAAAAATCATTTTTGAAGAAAAAAAATCATTTTTGAATAAAAAAAATTCATTTTTGAAAAAAAAAAAATTACTTTTTGAAAAAAAAAAATTACTTTTGAAAAAAATGTTCAGCTCTTTCAACTAATGATGGAACTTTTTTACTACTATTTATACTTTTTAAAATATTAAGCTTTTTAACACTTTTCACAGTTACTCAAGCCACTCCACCCCACCCAGTTACTCCGCCCACTCCAGTTGTAGAGGCAAGAACACTTTCACAATTTCCCCAGAAATTGTAGCTTTTCTAGTTATTAAGTGTTCTTGCATAGCAAGACCACTTACTGTTATCTCACATATATATTATTCTTATTATTATAGCCAAATTTACCACCCTAACTCCTCCCACAGTTTTTACACTACATAGACAAGTAATATACCGAAACGTGCGGATTGTTCCCGAATGGTGTGCTATTATTTTGTGGAGCGTTTCGCCGAATGGTTCACGAAATATCGTCATTTTTGCGGCGAAATTGGTCCCATAGGAATGAATGGGGAAACTAGAGTGGGAGATGACAAAAGCTGGAAAATCAGAACATGATTTCTAAACTGCCGCCACTCCCTCATTTTCAAGCCCACCTACACAAATCTTATATCAAAACGTTCAGCTATCCCTGCTACCACTAAACATGTCCACGGCTAAGCCATAGTCCTGATAGTTTTCACAATATGATCATTTGTTTGCAACTCACACCGTTCATTGACATTCATTGAAACTACACTCTAGCCCCCTCCAAATTTGAAGGGCAATTTCTAAACTGCGACTGTGCCTTAATTTTTAATATTTCAGAGACATACTATGTATCAAAATCTAGGTCTGGGTCTTGTGATTCTCACAATATAAAGATCTTCACTGTAGGATGTATAGTTTTTAAAATACGGCCATTTGTTTAGAGGTCATTTCAGGAAATTTTAGCCATTAATCAGAGTGTACTGTTAGTGTTTGTTTTGTTGCCATGGTTACCAAAGCTTCTGTTATACACAGGGGGGAGGTGGCTGGAGCATCTCAGCTGATTACAGAGCCCGGGGGAGGGGACAGACACACCATGTACTGATTTATAATAGAGGAATATGATGGGGCAGTTTTGATGGGGTAATTCTGATGGGGCAGTTTTGATGAAGCAGTATTTGGGAAGCATAAACAGGTCATGAGCGTTGCTAGGAAACAGTGGTTGTAAACACAAGATGCTGAGACACCCCAAATGCATGTGACTTCATCTGCTAGACTTGATAATGCTTGTAGACTCCTCCCACAGTTTTCACACTACAGAGACAAATAATATACCGAAACGAGCGGATTGTTCCCGATTGGTGTGCTATTACTTTGTGGAATGTTTTGCCGAATGGTCCACGAAATGACGTTTTTGCGGCGAAATTGGTCTCATAGGAATGAATGGCGAAATGTTCAAAACTAGAGTGGGAAGTGACAAAAGCTGACAACCCCATGATCAGCCAAAACATTATGACCACCCCATGATCAGCCAAAACATTATGACCGCCCCATGTAAAAAAAAAAATATTTTTGAAAAAAAAAAGTAATTTTTGAAAAAAGTAAAAAAATAATTTTTGAAAAAAAAAAAATCATTTTTGAAAAAAAAAAAATTATTTTTGAAAAAAAAAATTACTTTTGAAAAAAAATGTTCAGCTCTTTCAGCGAATGATGGAACTTTTTTACTACTATTTATACTTTTTAAAATATTAAGCTTTTTAACACTTTTCACAGTTACTCAAGCCACTCCACCCCACCCAGTTACTCCGCCCACTCCAGTTGTAGAGGCAAGAACACTTTCACAATTTCCCCAGAAATTGTACCTTTTCTAGTTATTAAGTGTTCTTGCATAGCAAGACCACTTACTGTTATCTCACATATATATTATTCTTATTATTATAGCCAAATTTACCACCCTAACTCCTCCCACAGTTTTTACACTACATAGACAAGTAATATACCGAAACGTGCGGATTGTTCCCGAATGGTGTGCTATTACTTTGTGGAATGTTTCGCCAAATGGTTCACGAAATATCGTCGTTTTTGCGGCGAAATTGGTCCCATAGGAATGAATGGGGAAACTAGAGTGGGAGATGACAAAAGCTGAAAAATCAGAACATGATTTCTAAACTGCCGCCACTCCCTCATTTTCAAGCCCACCTTCACAAATCTTATATCAAAACGTTCAGCTATCCCTGCTGCCACTAAACATGTCCACGGCTAAGCCATAGTCCTGATAGTTTTCACAATATGACCATTTGTTTGTAACTCACACCGTCCATTGACATTCATTGAAACTACACTCTAGCCCCCTCCAAATTTGAAGGGCAATTTCTAAACTGCGACTGTGCCTTCATTTTTAATATTTCAGAGACATACTATGTATCAAAATCTAGGTCTGGGTCTTGTGATTCTCACAATATAAAGATCTTCGCTGTAGGATGTATAGTTTTTAAAATACGGCCATTTGTTTAGAGGTCATTTCAGGAAATTTTAGCCATTAATCAGAGTGTACTCTTAGTGTTTGTTTTGTTGCCATGGTTACCAAAGCTTCTGTTATACACAAGGGGGGAGGTGGCTGGAGCATCTCAGCTGATTACAGAGCCCGGGGGAGGGGACAGACACACCATGTACTGATTTATAATAGAGGAATATGATGGGGCAGTTTTGATGGGGTAATTCTGATGGGGCAGTTTTGATGAAGCAGTATTTGGGAAGCATAAACAGGGCATGAGCGTTGCTAGGAAACAGTGGTTGTAAACACAAGATGCTGAGACACTCCAAATGCATGTGACTTCATCTGCTAGACTTGATAATGCTTGTAGACTCCTCCCACAGTTTTTACACTACAGAGACAAGTAATATACCGAAACGAGCGGATTGTTCCCGATTGGTGTGTTATTACTTTGTGGAATGTTTCGCCGAATGGTCCACGAAATAACGTTTTTGCGGCGAAATTGGTCCCATAGGAATGAATGGCGAAATGTTCAAAACTAGAGTGGGAGGTGACAAAAGCTGACAACCCCATGATCAGCCAAAACATTATGACCACCCCATGATCAGCCAAAACATTATGACCGCCCCATGTAAAAAAAAAAAATATTTTTGAAAAAAAAAAATAATTTTTGAAAAAAATAAAAAAATAATTTTTGAAAAAAATAAAAAAATAATTTTTGAAAAAAAAAAAATATTTTTGAAAAAAAAAAAAATATTTTTGAAAAAAAAATTACTTTTAAAAAAAAATTATTTTTGAAAAAAAAAAATATATTTGAAAAAAAAAAATATTTTTGAAAAAAAAAATTATTTTTGAAAAAAAAGTTATTTTTGAAAAAAAAATTACTTTAAAAAAAAATAATTTCGAAAAAAAAATTATTTTTGAAATAAAAAAATTCATTTTTGAAAAAAAAAATTACCTTTGAAAAAAAAAATTCATTTTTGAATAAAAAAAATTCATTTTTGAAAAAAAAAATTACTTTTGAAAAAAATGTTCAGCTCTTTCAGCGAATGATGGAACTTTTTTACTACTATTTATACTTTTTAAAATATTAAGCTTTTTAACACTTTTCACAGTTACTCAAGCCACTCCACCCCACCCAGTTATTCCGCCCACTCCAGTTGTAGAGGCAAGAACACTTTCACAATTTCCCCAGAAATTGTACCTTTTCTAGTTAAGTGTTCTTGCATAGCAAGACCACTTACTGTTATCTCACATATATATTATTCTTATTATTATAGCCAAATTTACCACCCTAACTCCTCCCACAGTTTTTACACTACATAGACAAGTAATATACCGAAACGTGCGGATTGTTCCCGAATGGTGTGCTATTACTTTGTGGAACGTTTCGCCGAATGGTTCACGAAATATCGTCGTTTTTGCGGCGAAATTGGTCCCATAGGAATGAATGGGGAAACTAGAGTGGGAGATGGCAAAAGCTGAAAAATCAGAACATGATTTCTAAACTGCCGCCACTCCCTCATTTTCAAGCCCACCTACACAAATCTTATATCAAAACGTTCAGCTATCCCTGCTGCCACTAAACATGTCCACGGCTAAGCCATAGTCCTGATAGTTTTCACAATATGACCATTTGTTTGCAACTCACGCCGTCCATTGACATTCATTGAAACTACACTCTAGCCCCCTCCAAATTTGAAGGGCAATTTCTAAACTGCGACCGTGCCTTCATTTTTAATATTTCAGAGACATACTATGTATCAAAATCTAGGTCTGGGTCTTGTGATTCTCACAATATAAAGATCTTCACTGTAGGATGTATAGTTTTTAAAATACGGCCATTTGTTTAGAGGTCATTTCAGGAAATTTTAGCCATTAATCAGAGTGTACTGTTAGTGTGTGTTTTGTTGCCATGGTTACCAAAGCTTCTGTTATACACAGGGGGGGAGGTGGCTGGAGCATCTCAGCTCTGATTGCAGAGCACGGGGGAGGGGACAGACACACCATGTACTGATTTATAATAGAGGAATATGATGGGGCAGTTTTGATGGGGTAATTCTGATGGGGCAGTTTTGATGAAGCAGTATTTGGGAAGCATAAACAGGGCATGAGCGTTGCTAGGAAACAGTGGTTGTAAACACAAGATGCTGAGACACTCCAAATGCATGTGACTTCATCTGCTAGACTTGATAATGCTTGTAGACTCCTCCCACAGTTTTCACACTACAGAGACAAATAATATACCGAAACGAGCGGATTGTTCCCGATTGGCGTGTTATTACTTTGTGGAATGTTTTGCCGAATGGTCCACGAAATGACGTTTTTGCGGCAAAATTGGTCCCATAGGAATGAATGGCGAAATGTTCAAAACTAGAGTGGGAAGTGACAAAAGCTGACAACCCCATGATCAGCCAAAACATTATGACCGCCCCATGTAAAAAAAAAAATATTTTTGAAAAAAAAAAAAAAATTTTTGAAAAAAGTAAAAAAATAATTTTTGAAAAAAAAAAATCATTTTTGAAAAAAAAAATATATATTTTTGAAAAAAAAAATATTTTTGAAAAAAAAAATATTTTTGAAAAAAAAAATTATTTTTGAAAAAAAAAATTTTTGAAAAAAAAATTTCTTTTAAAAAAAAAATTATTTTTGAAAAAAAAATATATTTGAAAAAAAAAAATATTTTTGAAAAAAAAAAATTATTTTTGAAAAAAAAATTACTTTAAAAAAAATAATAATTTCGAAAAAAAAATTATTTTTGAAATAAAAAAATTCATTTTTGAAAAAAAAAATTACCTTTGAAAAAAAAAATTACTTTTGAAAAAAAAAATTCATTTTTGAAGAAAAAAAAATCATTTTTGATTAAAAAAAATTCATTTTTGAAAAAAAAATTACTTTTGAAAAAAATGTTCAGCTCTTTCAGCGAATGATGGAACTTTTTTACTACTATTTATACTTTTTAAAATATTAAGCTTTTTAACACTTTTCACAGTTACTCAAGCCACTCCACCCCACCCAGTTACTCCACCCACTCCAGTTGTAGAGGCAAGAACACTTTCACAATTTCCCCAGAAATTGTACCTTTTCTAGTTCTTATTATTATAGCCAAATTTACCACCCTAACTCCTCCCACAGTTTTTACACTACATAGACAAGTAATATACCGAAACGTGCGGATTGTTCCCGAATGGTGTGCTATTACTTTGTGAAACGTTTCGCCGAATGGTTCACGAAATATCGTCGTTTTTGCGGCGAAATTGGTCCCATAGGAATGAATGGGGAAACTAGAGTGGGAGATGACAAAAGCTGGAAAATCAGAACATGATTTCTAAACTGCCGCCACTCCCTCATTTTCAAGCCCACCTACACAAATCTTATATCAAAATGTTCAGCTACCCCTGCTGCCACTAAACATGTCCACGGCTAAGCCATAGTCCTGATAGTTTTCACAATATGACCATTTGTTTGCAACTCACGCCGTCCATTGACATTCATTGAAACTACACTCTAGCCCCCTCCAAATTTGAAGGGCAATTTCTAAACTGCGACTGTGCCTTCATTTTTAATATTTCAGAGACATACTATACATCAAAATCTAGGTCTGGGTCTTGTGATTCTCACAATATAAAGATCTTCGCGGTAGGATGTATAGTTTTTAAAATACGGCCATTTGTTTAGAGGTCGTTTCAGGAAATTTTAGCCATTAATCAGAGTGTACTGTTAGTGTTTGTTTTGTTGCCATGGTTACCAAAGCTTCTGTTATACACAGGGGGGAAGGTGGCTGGAGCATCTCAGCTGATTACAGAGCCCGGGGGAGGGGACAGACACACCATGTACTGATTTATAATAGAGGAATATGATGGGGCAGTTTTGATAGGGCAATTCTGATGGGGCAGTTTTGATGGGGCAATTATGATGGGGCAGTTTTGATGGGGTAATTCTGATGGGGCAGTTTTGATGAAGCAGTATTTGGGAAGCATAAACAGGGCATGAGCATTGCTAGGAAACAGTGGTTGTAAACACAAGATGCTGAGACACCCCAAATGCATGTGACTTCATCTGCTAGACTTGATAATGCTTGTAGACCCCTCCCACAGTTTTCACACTACAGAGACAAATAATATACCGAAACGAGCGGATTGTTCCCGATTGGTGTGTTATTACTTTGTGGAATGTTTTGCCGAATGGTCCACGAAATGACGTTTTTGCGGCGAAATTGGTCCCATAGGAATGAATGGCGAAATGTTCAAAACTAGAGTGGGAAGTGACAAAAGCTGACAACCCCATGATCAGCCAAAACATTATGACCACCCCATGATCAGCCAAAACATTATGACCGCCCCATGTAAAAAAAAAAAATATTTTTGAAAAAAAAAAAAAAATTTTGAAAAAAGTAAAAAAATAATTTTTGAAAAAAAAAAATCATTTTTGAAAAAAAAAAAAAATATTTTTGAAAAAAAAAATATTTTTGAAAAAAAAAAATTATTTTTGAAAAAAAAAAATATTTTTGAAAATAAAATTTCTTTTAAAAAAAAAATTATTTTTGAAAAAAAAATATATTTGAAAAAAAAAAATATTTTTGAACAAAAAAAATTATTTTTGAAAAAAAAAATTACTTTTGAAAAAAATGTTCAGCTCTTTCAGCGAATGATGGAACTTTTTTACTACTATTTATACTTTTTAAAATATTAAGCTTTTTAACACTTTTCACAGTTACTCAAGCCACTCCACCCCACCCAGTTACTCCGCCCACTCCAGTTGTAGAGGCAAGAACACTTTCACAATTTCCCCAGAAATTGTACCTTTTCTAGTTCTTATTATTATTATAGCCAAATTTACCACCCTAACTCCTCCCACAGTTTTTACACTACATAGACAAGTAATATACCGAAACGTGCGGATTGTTCCCGAATGGTGTGCTATTACTTTGTGGAACGTTTCGCCGAATGGTTCACGAAATATCGTCGTTTTTGCGGCGAAATTGGTCCCATAGGAATGAATGGGGAAACTAGAGTGGGAGATGACAAAAGCTGGAAAATCAGAACATGATTTCTAAACTGCCGCCACTCCCTCATTTTCAAGCCCACCTACACAAATCTTATATCAAAACGTTCAGCTATCCCTGCTGCCACTAAACATGTCCACGGCTAAGCCATAGTCCTGATAGTTTTCACAATATGACCATTTGTTTGCAACTCACGCCGTCCATTGACATTCATTGAAACTACACTCTAGCCCCCTCCAAATTTGAAGGGCAATTTCTAAACTGCGACTGTGCCTTCATTTTTAATATTTCAGAGACATACTATACATCAAAATCTAGGTCTGGGTCTTGTGATTCTCACAATATAAAGATCTTCGCTGTAGGATGTACAGTTTTTAAAATACGGCCATTTGTTTAGAGGTCATTTCAGGAAATTTTAGCCATTAATCAGAGTGTACTGTTAGTGTTTGTTTTGTTGCCATGGTTACCAAAGCTTCTGTTATACACAGGGGGGAAGGTGGCTGGAGCATCTCAGCTGATTACAGAGCCCGGGGGAGGGGACAGACACACCATGTACTGATTTATAATAGAGGAATATGATGGGGCAGTTTTGATGGGGTAATTCTGATGGGGCAGTTTTGATGAAGCAGTATTTGGGAAGCATAAACAGGGCATGAGCGTTGCTAGGAAACAGTGGTTGTAAACACAAGATGCTGAGACACTCCAAATGCATGTGACTTCATCTGCTAGACTTGATAATGCTTGTAGACTCCTCCCACAGTTTTCACACTACAGAGACAAATAATATACCGAAACGAGCGGATTGTTCCCGATTGGTGTGTTATTACTTTGTGGAATGTTTTGCCGAATGGTCCACGAAATGACGTTTTTGTGGCGAAATTGGTCCCATAGGAATGAATGGCGAAATGTTCAAAACTAGAGTGGGAAGTGACAAAAGCTGACAACCCCATGATCAGCCAAAACATTATGACCACCCCATGATCAGCCAAAACATTATGACCGCCCCATGTAAAAAAAAAAATATTTTTAAAAAAAAAAAAATTTTTGAAAAAAGTAAAAAAATAATTTTTGAAAAAAAAAAAATCATTTTTGAAAAAAAAAAAAAAATATTTTTGAAAAAAAAAATATTTTTGAAAAAAAAATTATTTTTGAAAAAAAAAAATATTTTTGAAAAAAAAATTTCTTTTAAAAAAAAAAATTATTTTTGAAAAAAAAATATATTTGAAAAAAAAAAATATTTTTGAAAAAAAAAAATATTTTTGAAAAAAAAATTACTTTAAAAAAAATAATAATTTCGAAAAAAAAAATTATTTTTGAAATAAAAAAATTCATTTTTGAAAAAAAAAATTACCTTTGAAAAAAAAAATTACTTGAAAAAAAAAATCATTTTTGAAGAAAAAAAAATCATTTTTGATTAAAAAAAATTCATTTTTGAAAAAAAAAATTACTTTTGAAAAAAATGTTCAGCTCTTTCAGCGAATGATGGAACTTTTTTACTACTATTTATACTTTTTAAAATATTAAGCTTTTTAACACTTTTCACAGTTACTCAAGCCACTCCACCCCACCCAGTTACTCCGCCCACTCCAGTTGTAGAGGCAAGAACACTCACAATTTCCCCAGAAATTGTACCTTTTCTAGTTAAGTGTTCTTGCATAGCAAGACCACTTACTGTTATCTCACATATATATTATTAAGTGTTCTTGCATAGCAAGACCACTTACTGTTATCTCACATATATATTATTCTTATTATTATAGCCAAATTTACCACCCTAACTCCTCCCACAGTTTTTACACTACATAGACAAGTAATATACCGAAACGTGCGGATTGTTCCCGAATGGTGTGCTATTACTTTGTGGAACGTTTCGCCGAATGGTTCACGAAATATCGTCGTTTTTGCGGTGAAATTGGTCCCATAGGAATGAATGGGGAAACTAGAGTGGGAGATGGCAAAAGCTGAAAAATCAGAACATGATTTCTAAACTGCCGCCACTCCCTCATTTTCAAGCCCACCTACACAAATCTTATATCAAAACGTTCAGCTATCCCTGCTGCCACTAAACATGTCCACGGCTAAGCCATAGTCCTGATAGTTTTCACAATATGACCATTTGTTTGCAACTCACGCCGTCCATTGACATTCATTGAAACTACACTCTAGCCCCCTCCAAATTTGAAGGGCAATTTCTAAACTGCGACCGTGCCTTCATTTTTAATATTTCAGAGACATACTATACATCAAAATCTAGGTCTGGGTCTTGTGATTCTCACAATATAAAGATCTTCGCTGTAGGATGTATAGTTTTTAAAATACGGCCATTTGTTTAGAGGTCATTTCAGGAAATTTTAGCCATTAATCAGAGTGTACTGTTAGTGTGTGTTTTGTTGCCATGGTTACCAAAGCTTCTGTTATACACAGGGGGGGAGGTGGCTGGAGCATCTCAGCTCTGATTGCAGAGCACGGGGGAGGGGACAGACACACCATGTACTGATTTATAATAGAGGAATATGATGGGGCAGTTTTGATGGGGTAATTCTGATGGGGCAGTTTTGATGAAGCAGTATTTGGGAAGCATAAACAGGGCATGAGCGTTGCTAGGAAACAGTGGTTGTAAACACAAGATGCTGAGACACTCCAAATGCATGTGACTTCATCTGCTAGACTTGATAATGCTTGTAGACTCCTCCCACAGTTTTCACACTACAGAGACAAATAATATACCGAAACGAGCGGATTGTTCCCGATTGGCGTGTTATTACTTTGTGGAATGTTTTGCCGAATGGTCCACGAAATGACGTTTTTGCGGCGAAATTGGTCCCATAGGAATGAATGGCGAAATGTTCAAAACTAGAGTGGGAAGTGACAAAAGCTGACAACCCCATGATCAGCCAAAACATTATGACCGCCCCATGTAAAAAAAAAAAATATTTTTGAAAAAAAAAAAAAATTTTTGAAAAAAGTAAAAAATAATTTTTGAAAAAAAAAAAAATCATTTTGAAAAAAAAATATATATTTTTGAAAAAAAAAATATTTTTGAAAAAAAAAATTATTTTTGAAAAAAAAAAATATTTTTGAAAAAAAAATTTCTTTTAAAAAAAAAATTTCTTTTAAAAAAAAAATTATTTTTGAAAAAAAAATATATTTGAAAAAAAAAAATATTTTTGAAAAAAAAAATTATTTTTGAAAAAAAAATTACTTTAAAAAAAATAATAATTTCGAAAAAAAATTATTTTTGAAATAAAAAAATTCATTTTTGAAAAAAAAATTACCTTTGAAAAAAAAAATTACTTTGAAAAAAAAATTCATTTTTGAAGAAAAAAAAATCATTTTTGATTAAAAAAAATTCATTTTTGAAAAAAAAAATTACTTTTGAAAAAAATGTTCAGCTCTTTCAGCGAATGATGGAACTTTTTTACTACTATTTATACTTTTTAAAATATTAAGCTTTTTAACACTTTTCACAGTTACTCAAGCCACTCCACCCCACCCAGTTACTCCACCCACTCCAGTTGTAGAGGCAAGAACACTTTCACAATTTCCCCAGAAATTGTACCTTTTCTAGTTCTTATTATTATAGCCAAATTTACCACCCTAACTCCTCCCACAGTTTTTACACTACATAGACAAGTAATATACCGAAACGTGCGGATTGTTCCCGAATGGTGTGCTATTACTTTGTGAAACGTTTCGCCGAATGGTTCACGAAATATCGTCGTTTTTTGCGGCGAAATTGGTCCCATAGGAATGAATGGGGAAACTAGA
Source organism: Aquarana catesbeiana (assembly GCF_042186555.1). Taxonomy (NCBI): domain Eukaryota; kingdom Metazoa; phylum Chordata; class Amphibia; order Anura; family Ranidae; genus Aquarana; species Aquarana catesbeiana. Next base: position 71,139,491 of record NC_133335.1, on the reverse strand, counting down.
GTGGGAGATGGCAAAAGCTGAAAAATCAGAACATGATTTCTAAACTGCCGCCACTCCCTCATTTTCAAGCCCACCTACACAAATCTTATATCAAAACGTTCAGCTATCCCTGCTGCCACTAAACATGTCCACGGCTAAGCCATAGTCCTGATAGTTTTCACAATATGACCATTTGTTTGCAACTCACGCCGTCCATTGACATTCATTGAAACTACACTCTAGCCCCCTCCAAATTTGAAGGGCAATTTCTAAACTGCGACCGTGCCTTCATTTTAATATTTCAGAGACATACTATGTATCAAAATCTAGGTCTGGGTCTTGTGATTCTCACAATATAAAGATCTTCGCTGTAGGATGTATAGTTTTTAAAATACGGCCATTTGTTTAGAGGTCATTTCAGGAAATTTTAGCCATTAATCAGAGTGTACTGTTAGTGTGTTGTTTTGTTGCCATGGTTACCAAAGCTTCTGTTATACACGGGGGGGAGGTGGCTGGAGCATCTCAGCTCTGATTACAGAGCCCGGGGGAGGGGACAGACACACCATGTACTGATTTATAATAGAGGAATATGATGGGGGCAGTTTTGATGGGGTAATTCTGATGGGGCAGTTTTGATGAAGTAGTATTTGGGAAGCATAAACAGGGCATGAGCGTTGCTAGGAAACAGTGTTGTAAACACAAGATGCTGAGATATCCCAAATTGCATGTGACTTCATCTGCTAGACTTGATAATGCTTGTAGACTCCTCCCACAGTTTTTACACTACAGAGACAAGTAATATACCGAAACGAGCGGATTGTTCCCAATTGGTGTGCTATTACTTTGTGGAATGTTTCGCCGAATGGTCCACGAAATGACGTTTTTGCGGCGAAATTGGTCCCATAGGAATGAATGGCGAAATGTTCAAAACTAGAGTGGGAGGTGACAAAAGCTGACAACCCCATGATCAGCCAAAACATTATGACCACCCCATGATCAGCCAAAACATTATGACGCCCCATGTAAAAAAAAAAATATTTTTGAAAAAAAAAAAAATTTTTGAAAAAAATAATAATTTTTGAAAAAAAATAATAATTTTTGAAAAAAATAAAAAAACAATTTTTGAAAAAAAAAAAATCATTTTTGAAAAAAAAAAAATATTTTGAAAAAAAAAAATATTTTTGAAAAAAAAAAAAATATTTTTGAAAAAAAAATTACTTAAAAAAAAATTATTTTTGAAAAAAAAAATAATTTTTGAAAAAAATAAAAAAACAATTTTTGAAAAAAAAAAAAATCATTTTTGAAAAAAAAAAAATATTTTTGAAAAAAAAAAAATATTTTTGAAAAAAATTACTTTTAAAAAAAAAATCATTTTTGAAAAAAAAATATATTTGAAAAAAAAAATATTTTTAAAAAAAAATTATTTTTGAAAAAAAAATTACTTTAAAAAAAAAATAATTTCGAAAAAAAAATTATTTTTGAAATAAAAAAATTCATTTTTGAAAAAAAAAATTACCTTTGGAAAAAAAAATTACTTTTGAAAAAAAAATCATTTTTGAAGAAAAAAAAATTCATTTTTGAAGAAAAAAAATCATTTTTGAATAAAGAAAATTCATTTTTGAAAAAAAAAATTACTTTTGAAAAAAATGTTCAGCTCTTTCAGCTAATGATGGAACTTTTTTACTACTATTTATACTTTTTAAAATATTAAGCTTTTTAACACTTTTCACAGTTACTCAAGCCACTCCACCCCACCCAGTTACTCCGCCCACTCCAGTTGTAGAGGCAAGAACACTTTCACAATTTCCCCAGAAATTGTAGCTTTTCTAGTTATTAAGTGTTCTTGCATAGCAAGACCACTTACTGTTATCTCACATATATATTATTCTTATTATTATAGCCAAATTTACCACCCTAACTCCTCCCACAGTTTTTACACTACATAGACAAGTAATATACCGAAACGTGCGGATTGTTCCCGAATGGTGTGCTATTACTTTGTGGAATGTTTCGCCGAATGGTTCACGAAATATCGTCGTTTTTGCGGCGAAATTGGTCCCATAGGAATGAATGGGGAAACTAGAGTGGGAGATGACAAAAGCTGGAAAATCAGAACATGATTTCTAAACTGCCGCCACTCCCTCATTTTCAAGCCCACCTACACAAATCTTATATCAAAACGTTCAGCTATCCCTGCTGCCACTAAACATGTCCACGACTAAGCCATAGTCCTGATAGTTTTCACAATATGACCATTTGTTTGCAACTCACGCCGTCCATTGACATTCATTGAAACTACACTCTAGCCCCCTCCAAATTTGAAGGGCAATTTCTAAACTGCGACTGTGCCTTCATTTTTAATATTTCAGAGACATACTATACATCAAAATCTAGGTCTGGGTCTTGTGATTCTCACAATATAAAGATCTTCGCTGTAGGATGTATAGTTTTTAAAATACGGCCATTTGTTTAGAGGTCATTTCAGGAAATTTTAGCCATTAATCAGAGTGTACTGTTAGTGTTTGTTTTGTTGCCATGGTTACCAAAGCTTCTGTTATACACAGGGGGTAAGGTGGCTGGAGCATCTCAGCTGATTACAGAGCCCGGGGGAGGGGACAGACACACCATGTACTGATTTATAATAGAGGAATATGATGGGGCAGTTTTGATGGGGTAATTCTGATGGGGCAGTTTTGATGAAGCAGTATTTGGGAAGCATAAACAGGGCATGAGCGTTGCTAGGAAACAGTGGTTGTAAACACAAGATGCTGAGACACTCCAAATGCATGTGACTTCATCTGCTAGACTTGATAATGCTTGTAGACTCCTCCCACAGTTTTCACACTACAGAGACAAATAATATACCGAAACGAGCGGATTGTTCCCGATTAGTGTGTTATTACTTTGTGGAATGTTTTGCCGAATGGTCCACGAAATGACGTTTTTGCGGCGAAAAAAAAAAAATTATTTTTGAAAAAAAATATATTTGAAAAAAAAAAATATTTTTGAAAAAAAAAAATTATTTTTGAAAAAAAAAAATTATTTTTGAAAAAAAAATTACTTTAAAAAAAATAATAATTTCGGAAAAAAAATTATTTTTGAAATAAAAAAATTCATTTTTGAAAAAAAAAATTACCTTTGAAAAAAAAAATTACTTTTGAAAAAAAAAATCATTTTTGAAGAAAAAAAAATTCATTTTTGAAGAAAAAAAAATCATTTTTGATTAAAAAAAATTCATTTTTGAAAAAAAAAATTACTTTTGAAAAAAATGTTCAGCTCTTTCAGCGAATGATGGAACTTTTTTACTACTATTTATACTTTTTAAAATATTAAGCTTTTTAACACTTTTCACAGTTACTCAAGCCACTCCACCCCACCCAGTTACTCCGCCCACTCCAGTTGTAGAGGCAAGAACACTTTCACAATTTCCCCAGAAATTGTACCTTTTCTAGTTATTATTATTATTATAGCCAAATTTACCACCCTAACTCCTCCCACAGTTTTTACACTACATAGACAAGTAATATACCAAAACGTGCGGATTGTTCCCGAATGGTGTGCTATTATTTTGTGGAACGTTTCGCCGAATGGTTCACGAAATATCGTCGTTTTTGCGGCGAAATTGGTCCCATAGGAATGAATGGGGAAACTAGAGTGGGAGGTGACAAAAGCTGAAAAATCAGAACATGATTTCTAAACTGCCGCCACTCCCTCATTTTCAAGCCCACCTACACAAATCTTATATCAAAACGTTCAGCTATCCCTGCTGCCACTAAACATGTCCACGGCTAAGCCATAGTCCTGATAGTTTTCACAATATGACCATTTGTTTGCAACTCACGCCGTCCATTGACATTCATTGAAACTACACTCTAGCCCCTTCAAATTTGAAGGGCAATTTCTAAACTGCGACTGTGCCTTCATTTTTTAATATTTCAGAGACATACTATACATCAAAATCTAGGTCTGGTCTTGTCATTCTCACAATATATAGATCTTCGCTGTAGGATTTATAGTTTTTGGGAAAAAGCTTTTTGTTTAGAGGTCATTTCAGGAAATTTTAGCCATTAATCAGAGTGTACTGTGTTTGTTTTGTTGCCATGGTTACCAAAGCTTCTGTTATACACAGGGGGGGAAGTGGCTGATTACAGAGCCCGGGGGAGGGGACAGACACACCATGTACTGATTTATAATAGAGGAATATGATGGGGCAGTTTTGATGGGGCAATTCTGATGGGGCAGTTTTGATGGGGCAATTCTGATGAGGCAGTTTTGATGGTGGCAATATGATGGGGCAGTTTTGATAGGGCAATTCTGATGGGGCAGTTTTGATGGCAGTTTTTGAAAAAAAAAATAATTTTTGAAAAAAAAAATTTCGTTTAAAAAAAAAAAAAAAAAAATTTTTGAAAAAAAAAAATCATTTTTGAAAAAAAAAAAACTTTTGAAAAAAATGTTCAGCTCTTTCAGCTAATGATGGGACTTCAACTGTTTTACTACTATTTATACTTTTTAAAATATTAAGCTTTTTAACACTTTTCACAGTTACTCAAGCCACTCCACCCAGTTACTCCGCCCACTCCAGTTGTAGAGGCAAGAACACTTTTCACAATTTCCCCAGAAATTGTAGCTTTTCTAGTTCTTATTATTATTATAGCCAAATTTACCACCCTAACTCCTCCCACAGTTTTTACACTACATAGACAAGTAATATACCGAAACGTGCGGATTGTTCCCGAATGGTGTGCCTTAATTTTGTTGAACGTTTCGCCGAATGGTTCACGAAATATCGTCGTTTTTGCGGCGAAATTGGTCCCATAGGAATGAATTGGGAAACTAGAGTGGGAGGTGACAAAAGCTGAAAAATCAGAACATGATTTCTAAACTGCCACCACTCCCTCATTTTCAAGCCCACCTACACAAATCTTATATCAAAACGTTCAGCTATCCCTGCTGCCACTAAACATGTCCACCGCTAAGCCGTAGTCCTGATAGTTTTCACAATATGACCATTTGTTTGCAACTCACACCGTCCATTGGCATTCATTGAAACTACACTCTAGCCCCTTCAAATTTGAAGGGCAATTTCTAAACTGCGACCGTGCCTCCATTTTTAATATTTCAGAGACATACTATACATCAAAATCTAGGTCTGGGTCATGTAATTCTCACAATATAAAGATCTTCGCTGTAGGATTTATAGTTTTTAAAATACGGCCATTTGAATTACTGCATAGTTACTACATCTATCATTATCCTGTGTTCTGTGTATTGAGCAGTATTTGTGAAGCATAAACAGGGCATGAGCGTTGCTAGGAAACAGTGGTTGTAAACACAAGATGCTGAGACACCCCAAATGCATGTGACTTCATCTGCTAGACTTGATAATGCTTGTAGACTCCTCCCACTGTTTTTACACTACAGAGACAAGTAATATACCGAAACGTGCGGATTGTTCCCGATTGGTGTGCTATTACGTTGTGGAATGTTTCACCGAATGGTTCACGAAATATCATAGTTTTTGCGGCGAAATTGGTCCCATAGGAATGAATGGCGAAATGTTCAATGTCATTTAATTGGTGTGCTATTACTTTGTGGAACTTTTTTCGCCGAATGGTTCACAAAATATCGTCGTTTTTGCGGCAATATTGGTCCCATAGGAATGAATGGTGAAATGTTCAATGTCATTTAATTGGTGTGCTATTACCTTGTGGAACTTTGTGAAAAGCTCAAATATACCAGTGTGAATCCGGAATCAATGTCATTTAATTGGTGTGCTATTACTTTCTGGAACGTTTTGCCGAATGGTTCACGAAATATCGTCATTTTTGCGACGAAATTGGTCCCATAGGAATGAATGGTGAAATGTTCAAAACTAGAGTGGGAGGTGACAAAAGCTGACAACCCCATGATCAGCCAAAACATTATGACCGCCCCATAAAAAAAAAAAATATTTTTGAAAAAAAAAATTCATTTTTGAAAAAAAAAATTCATTTTTGAAAAAAAAAGAAAATACATTTTTTAAAAGAAAAAATTATTTTTGAAAAAAAAAATCATTTTTGAAAAAAAAAATCATTTTTGAAAAAAAAAATCATTTTTGAAAAAAAAATTCTTTTGAAAAAAAAAAATTCATTTTTGAAAAAAAAAATTTCATTTAAAAAAAAAAAAAATAATTTTTGAAAAAAAAAATTTCATTTTTGAAAAAAAAAAACTTTTGAAAAAAATGTTCAGCTCTTTCAGCTAATGATGGGACTTCAACTTTTTTACTACTATTTATACTTTTTGAAATATTAAGCTTTTTAACACTTTTCACAGTTACTCAAGCCACTCCATCCAGTTATTCCGCCCACTCCAGTTGTAGAGGCAAGAACACTTTTCACAATTTCCCCAGAAATTGTACCTTTTCTAGTTACAATATGTATTATTTTTCTGAAATGTAAAGCACATTCACAGTTAGGCCTTGTTCACACAGGTCTACTTATGTGAACACCCATGTTAGGGCCATCTTTTTTTCCTTTCTTTTTTTTTTTGTAGCCTGCATGGGATGCACAGGTGTTCTGTGCATCCGCATGCAGGCAGTCCCATTCATGTCAATTGGGATGTAGCAGCTGCATGGACAATGCTGCTGCTCTCAATTTGACATCCGTGTGGATCTGGGTCCCCAAATGTAGACAGTGTGAGTTTGGGGTCACAAGCCCGCAACCACACAGATGTCACGTTGTTCATGCAGACACTGCATCCCAATTGACACGAAAGGGACTGCCTGCACGAGGAGTGGAACTCCTGTGCAGCAAAATACGGCCCTCACATGGGTGTGTGCTTAAAGCAGAGCTATACTTAACTTCACTTCAGCAATGTGGCGTCCCGGAGCTCCCAGCCGGCCGCTGACTTTATTAAGCAGCCGGCTTCTGGGTACCGATCGCTGGCCACTTTCTTTGGCCGGGCCAGGATGACATCATCCCCGCCCATACAGGAGATTTCATGTTATCATTGCTGGAATCATACAATGAGCTACGCGTTCGTACTTACTGTAAAAAACAGTAAAGCAGCCCCATCAGTGATGCCAATCAGTGCATATTAGTGCTGCATATCATTCCCATCAGTGCTGCATATTAGTGCCTCCTCATCAGTACCCATCAGTGCAGCCTCATCAGTGCACATCAGTGAAGGAGAAAATTACTTATTTATAAATTTTATAACAGAAACTAAAAGAAAAACTCTCTCTTTTTTTTTTTTTAATTTTCGGGCTTTTTTAGTTTGTTTAGGAAAAATTAAAAACCCGGTGGTGATTAAATACCACCAAAAGAAAGCTTTATCTGTCTAAAAAAAAAAAAAAAAAAAAAAAATCTAAAAAGGTTGTTTGGGTACAGTGTAGCATGCCCGTGCAACTGTTATTCAAAGTGTGACAGCGCTGAAAGCTGAAAATTGGCCTGGGCAGGAGGGGGTAAAAGTGCCATGTAATGAGGTGGTTAATATATACTGCCAACTATAGGAATTTCTCCAAACTCTGCCCACTATACTGAAATGAGAAATAATGCTCCTATTTTTGGGATACGCTATTATATGTAAAGCAATGAGATATGTATAATGCCCCGTACACACGGTCGGATTTTCCGATGGAAAATGTCCGATCGGAGCGTGTTGTCAGAAATTCCGACCATGTGTGGGCTCCATCGGACATTTTCCATCGGAATTTCCGACACACAAAGTTGGAGTGCAGGAGATAAAATTTTCCGACAACAAAATCCGTTGTCGGAAATTCTGATCGTGTGTACACAAATCCGACGGACAAAGTGCCACGCATGCTCAGAATAAATAAAGAGATGAAAGCTATTGGCCACTGCCCCGTTTATAGTCCCGACGTACGTGTTTTACGTCACCGCGTTCAGAACGATCGGATTTTCCGACAACTTTGTGTGACCGTGTGTATGCAAGACAAGTTTGAGCCAACATCCGTCGGAAAAAATCCTAGGATTTTGTTGTCGGAATGTCCGAACAAAGTCCGACCGTGTGTACGGGGCATAAGACTCTACTGTGCTAGACAGTGGTTCAGTTGAGGGATTTTCGTACCACTACCTTCTGGGTTATACTGTGTTGCTAGATATAAATAAATACAAAACAATATAACCTTTGTGGTAAATACCTTTTAAAGTACCTTAAGAATAATCTGTACCACATCCTTTTTTGTTTTGCACACATTAAAATTCACATTTTAGGCCTGAAGATTAGTTTGAACCTCCAGATATTATATATATATATATATACACCGGTATATATTTTTTTGAAAGCAGAGACCCTGCAAAATGGTGGTAGTTGCAATTCATACAATATTAGCCAAATAGTTTATCAAACCCATATTTTCATTAACAAATACACTAAAGTTAATTTTAATGCATACAAACACAATATATTTCTCATCAAGTAAATCGATACCAAATATGGAAAGCTTTAAAATTGGGCCTACCTGTGAAACTTCAGTACCCAAAATTGTCCATAGGTAAAAAAGGCTTTTTGTTACCTAAAATATATGGAGTGACAGATTCTCTTTCTCAATCACTGGGAGAATGATCAGCGAATGGATGTTTGTTGATCTCTTTCTGCCTGCCATGTCTATCCCAAGTCTGAAGGTGGGACAGCGGAACCTGGGATACATTATTATTATTATTCAGGATTTTTTATAGCACCAACAGTTTGCGCAGCACTTTACAATATAAAGAGAGACAATTATAATAAAATACAAGAGGGCCCTGCTCATAAGAGCTTACAATCTAAAAGGGTGGGGCAAGTGGTACAAAAGGTAATAACTGTGAGGGATGAACTGATGGAAATATTAAAAGGTCAGTTATGTGGAGGCTTCCCTGAAGAGATGAGTTTTCAGGGATCTTCTAAGGGTGACCAGAGTAGGAGATTGCCGGACAGAGTCAGGTAGGGAGTTCGAGAGAAAGAAAGAGGCTCTGGAGAAATCCTGGAGACGAGCATTGGAAGGAGAAGAGAGAACTAGAGAGCAGGAGGTCTTGGGGGGAGTGGAGAGGGTGAGTTCGGTGATATTTTGAGACAAAGTTTTGTGATGTAGCTTGGAGTAGAGTTGTCAATGGATACATGGAAGGGGTGGTGAGGATCAGTGGTCAGGCAGCACTTTCCAGTTGTTGTGAAAGTGACTGGGTGAAAACCTATTGGTTGAACTAGATGAACTTGTGTCTTTTTTTTCAACCTGACAGTTTTTCAAAACTGACAGTCATCTTGACAAATGCACACATACTCCTGGCTCCCATTGTGTATCCCAGTATCCCAGCTGATGCCAACATATGGTGACAGTGAAAGGGTTGAACATAATGCAAAAGATAAAAGCACAAGCTGTCTGTTGGGGGCTTGGTATAAAAAGTACTCATTATTCAAGATCAGGGGTCTCCAAACTTCCTAAACAAAGGGTCAGTTTACCGTTCCACAGACTTTAGGGGGGCCGGACTATGGCCAGTAGGAGTAAAAAAAAATGCCCTTGTGTAAGTAGGAGGATACCATGCCCCATTGTTGGTGTCAGTTGGAGGAATATTGCTCCATTGTTGGTGTCAGTGGGAGGAATAGTGCCCCATCATTGGTGTCAGTGGGATGAATAGTACCCCATTGTTGGTGTCAGTTGGAGGAATAATGCTCCATTGTTGGTGTCAGTGGGAGGCATAGTGCCCCATCATTGGTGTCAGTAGGTGGAAGAGTGCCCATCATTGGTATCATTCGGAGGATTAGTCGTCCATTGTTGTCAGTGGCAAGAATTGTGCCCCCATTGTTGGTGTCAATAGGAAGAATAGTGCCCCAAATGTCAGATAAAGGAAAGCAAAGGGCTGCATCTGGCCCCCTGGCCACAGTTTGTAGACCACTGTTCAAGATTATATGGTGGCTAGGTACTCCATTCTCTATTGTTGGTTCTTCACTGTCCACCTAAGCCTTGACATGTACCTCTTCTTGCAAGTAGCTCTTGGCGGGTGTCCATTGCCTTTCCTGTTGACTTTTAAAGTCCAAAAGGAGTTTGAAATGAGAATCGCATAATTCTCTAATATCGCCCTAAATTTGCTGAAAGGATTCTGGAGATTAAACATTTCTGAACACACTCTGGAGTTCTGTTCTGGGGGATGGTGTGATGACAACTAAGATATGTGGTTTGGCTTATTCTGTTGGGTCATGTCTCCCGAGTGGTGATGCCTGATGTTTTTGCCACAGTTGCGTTTTTTTTTATTGGGTTATTGCTGTTCTTACTGTACGTGTAAGGAATTTTTGTGCCAACAAGTCTATTACATGGTTATTATTATTATTGGTACTATTCAAAATCTTAGTGTCCCTTGATGTATTTCCACTGGTGATGCGCTGGTATTCGTCTGCCTTTCCCAGTTAAGCGGAGCTAAACTGCACGATACTTACCTATCCTTCAACAGTCCAATGTCCCTCGCTGACATCTTCTACCTGGCTTCGTCCTGGGTTTTGGGCCGACAGATGCAAACAGCTTTTATACAGCTCAGTGTACATTTCAAAGAATACAGCGAGCAGTCATTTCTGCAAAGGCTGCTGGCAGTTTTTGAAAGCTGGACTTTAGTTATACTTTAACTAAAGTCTTGGAGGAGTTTATAGTCCTGGAGTCGTGTCCCCTGGCTCCAATGTGAAGTAAAGGTTGCCATTTTGCCACTCCTTTCTGGTATAAAATACTAGGAAATTAAGAGTCAAAGGAAAGTAGAAAAGTAGATTGTATCACCTAGGGATCCCCCACCCTGACAATTGTGCATGACAAGACACGTGTGCATTAGGCCTCATGCACCCAGATGCTTTTCAGGCATCCAATGTAAATTGCTGGCATATTTCTGCTCCCGGGAGATGCAGCTGCAGTGTACAGCCATCCATAATAATAAATTGCTGTACGCAGGTATACTGCCTGCATTTACTGCCCACTGACCCTAACGAGCCCTAGCGCAATGCAGAAGTGTCAATGTGACCTTACACTGTGGCCACAGGATGAACTGTAACACATTGGAGTACCAAATAAAACTGGCATCCTTGGCTGGGATTTCAGTGCAGCAGAGGATCTGTGTTGTCATCACAAATAAAATGTTGGAAGCACATTGGATTTCTTGCTGATTGACAGACAGTTATAAAGGGAAAAGACACAGGAATGTTTGTGTAATGGTGAGTTGTACTGAATATTTTTTTTTCCTCTCTTCATTTCGCCCAGGAAGGTCAGCTGCCGGCTATTGTATCCAGCTGCTGCTGCCCCAATACAATGCTCATGTCTCCACAACTACTCCATTCTGGGAGGGTGTCATATGATGTCCTCCCGTGATTGCGCCCATTCTGCCATGCAGGGGGTGCAGTCTGTGATTGCTGTGTCCTCCAGCCAGTTCTGGGAGGGCGTCATATGATGTCCTCTTGTGATTGTGCTTGCTGCGCCATGCAGACAGTGCGCTCTGTGATCGCTGTGTCCTTCGGACACAGTTGATCACAGATCGGGGTAAATGGACAATCACAGCAGCCCTTTACCACTTGATCAGCTGTGTCCAATCACAGCTGATAACAATGTAAACACAAGCCGGTTATCAGCACGCTGACAGCGTGAGGAGAGGAGAGCCGATAATCAGCTTGTGTGAAAGGGACATCTGCACTAATAATCAGGGCACTGATTATCAGTGCAGCCTCAACAGTGGCCATCAGTGCTGCCTATCAGTGGCCATCGGTGCTGCCAATCAGTGTTACCCATCAGTGCCGCCTCATCAGTGTTACCCATCAGTGCCGCCTACCAGTGCTCATCGGTGCAGCCTATCGGTGCCCATAAGTGCAGCCTCATCCGCGCACATCGGTGAAGGAGAAAACTTACCTATTTGAAAAATTTCATAAACTATGAAAAACTTTTTTTTTTATTTCTTTAAAAATGTTTGGTCTTTTTTGTTTATTTAGCAAGAAATGATTAAAAAAAAATGAGTGGTGATACCACCAAAAGAAAGCTCCATTTGTATGAAAAAAAAAAAACAATTTTATATGGTTACAGTGTAGCATGACCGTGCAATTGTCATTCAAACTGCGACAGTGCTGAAAGCTGAAAAATTGGCCTGGGCAGGAAGGGGGTAAAAGTGCCCAGTAGGCAAGTGGTTAATCAAGTCTGAGCTCTACAACAAAGAAGGTTCCGGGTTCCGGGCCTTTCTATAACACCCCCACAAGCACTGGTCCCCTGCATCCTGGGGCTGGCCCATAGTGCATGGTGATCTGCGGAGGATGTGAGAAGATCTCACCTAGGAAGGGGCACTCCATATATATAAATGCAGGTAAAAGGAATATATAATAACAACTGCTATAATTGCATGTGGGTGGGGGGCAGAAAAGTCAGCCATGTAATTGGGATTTATTACAAGTGTATCCCTAGGAAAATCCTTTTTATGTTTGGATAGAGTGGGGGGAGGGATTAAGGTTTTATTGCTGCAACATAAGTGGTACTGGGTTTACAATGGTTTGTATCGGTGATATAGTGTGCCACATCCAAACTAACTGGAACAAGAAAATAACCCCTCGTGGTATTTTAAGGCACTGACATAATAGATTACAGTAAAACCTTCGATTGCAAGCATAATTTGTTCCAGAAACATGCTTGTAATCCAAAGCACTTGTGTATCAAAGTGATTTTCCCCGTATGAAATGGAATGGAAACTCAAATGATTCGTTCCACAATCATTTATTCATAAGTCCTTCAGTTTATAGTACATGTAAAAAGATTATAACAATGTGATCGGTTGTGTAACCATAAAATGTCCATCCACAAATGGCAGCCTCCACAAGGGGATTAGAAGCAAAATCCAGCAGGAGCTACAGAGTATAAAAGAGAAGAAAGGCGCCTCTAAGTGTAGCAATATGGTTACATTTAATAAAGGTACAACATTTAGCAACTCACATGGTTGATGATTAACCGGTTCAATACCGGGCAATTTCACCCCCTTCCTTCCCAGGCCAATTTTTAGTTTTCAGCACTGTCGCACTTTAAACGTCAATTGCGCGGTTGTGCGACGTTGTACTCAAAAGAAATTGACGTCCTTTTTTTCACCACAAATAGAGCTTTTTTTTGGTGGTATTTGATCGCCTCTGCGGTTTTTATTTTTTGCGCTATAAACAAAAGAAGAGCGACAATTTTGAAAAAAACACAATATTTTTTACTTTTTGCTATAATAAATATTCCAATTTTTTTTTTAAAAAACACATTTTTTCCTCAGTTTTGGCTGATACGTATTCTTCTACATATTTTTGGTAAAAAAAATCGCAATAACCGTATATTGATTGGTTTGCGCAAAAGTTATAGCGTCTACAAAATACGGGATAGATTTATGGCATTTTTAAAAAAAAAATTTTTTTTTAATTTTTTTTAGCGGCGATCGCGATTTTTTTTGGTGACTGCGACATTATGGCGGACACATCGGACACTTTTGACACATTTTTGGGACCAATCACATTTATACAGCGATCAATGCTATAAAATTGCATTGATTACTGTGTAAATGTGACAGGCAGTGAAGGGGTTAACCACTAGGGGGCGGGGAGGGGTTAATATGTTTCCTAGGGAATGATTCTAACTGAAGGGGGAGGGGACGCACTAGGGGAGGAGACCGATCAGTGTTCCTCCGTTCTGGGAACACAGATCGCTCTCCTCAGAGCTGACAGGCTGTGGATCTGTGTGTTTACACACACAGATCCACATGCCGGCCCGGTTAACGGGCAATCGCGGGTGCCCGGCGGACATCGCGGCCGCCGGGCACACGCACCGGGCCCCGAGGAACGCGGCGGGCGCGCGCGCGCCCCCTAGACGGCCGGGAATCCCAGGAGGTCATATGACGTCCACCCAGGATGGGAGATCCCATCTGTGGACGTCATATGACTATGGGCGGGTAGGGAAGTGGTTAAATGAGGCACATCTAAGTATGCAGGCATCCGGGGTAAAGCTGTCCACATAGACCATCCCCCTGCACCGCCAGCTCTCACCGCTGTCTGCAATTGTGTACAGGAAGACTACCCTGCAGTAGAGCGGTTTGAAAGCGAAGCTTGACACGCTCGTGGAGTGCAGCGTGGAAGGGATGACATTGATGGTGGTGAGGAGGACGGTCTATGTGGACAGCTTTACCCCGGATGCCTGCATACTAATGCCCCGTACACACGGTCGGATTTTCCGATGGAAAATGTCCAATCGGAGCGACATTTTCCATCGGATTTTCTGACACACAAAGTTGGAGAGCAGGAGATAAAATTTTCCGACAACAAAATCCGTTGTCGGAAATTCCGATCGTGTGTACACAAATCCGACGGACAAAGTGCCACGCATGCTCAGAATAAATAAAGAGATGAAAGCTATTGGCCACTGCCCCGTTTATAGTCCCGACGTACATGTTTTACATCACCGCGTTTAAAACGATCGGATTTTCCGACAACTTTGTGTGACCGTGTGTATGCAAGACAAGTTTGAGCCAACATCCATCGGAAAAAATCGATGGATTTTGTTGTCGGAATGTCCGAACAAAGTCCGACCGTGTGTACGGGGCATTAGATGTGTCTGTTTTAATCATCAACCGTGTGAATTGCTAAATGTTGTACCTTCATTAAATGTAACCATGTTGCTACACTTAGAGGCGCCTTTCTTCTCTTTTATACTCAGTTGTAATGTGGTGCTACTTGTATATCAAGAAATCGCATGTATATCAAGTCAAAATTTATTTTAAAATATTGCCTGTCTTGCAAAACACTCTCAAACCAAGTTACTCTCAAACCAAGGTTTTACTGTATTTAGAAAAATATAGTTTAATAAACAGAGTAAAAACAAATTGCACTGGAATGATAGCAGTTGCTTGTGTACAAAATCACCACATTGGTTGCACTTATGAGATTCTCTTGGTTCAACCTGTACTGGGTTTACAAGACCGCCAGAGTTTGACGCTCCTCTGAAAAGAGATCCGCGGTGGATTGCCATTGGCTCCTGCTGCTTTCAGTCAAATCCAGTGAGAAAGGAGTTTGGGGGAGTGGGCCGAGCTGCGCTGTGTGTGTCTAAGGACACCTGCATGTGTGCCACCATAGAAAGCAGCTTCCCATGGGGGCACACAGAGAAGGCAGGGTGAAGAGTAATGGAGGGGGGTAATACCAGTGCTGTACCTGTGTCAGGCATATAAGCAGGTGCTTGTAGGGTGTCCTTGAATGTATTTTTGCTGTTGTATTTATTGTGTAGTTATGCAGACAGTTAAGGGGTTAACTGTTCTTTCCCAGGCTTTTTGAGTCCTGCCCCCTTTTGCAAGTCACATACATACCGGCATAGGCGTCACTAGGGGGTGGTTATTGGGGCTACAGCCCCGAGTCTGGGGCCCATAGCCCCGAGTCTCTTGTCCCGATCCAGAATGCAGGGGACAGGGGCAGACTGAGCCGTGGTAACGCTGGCTCTGGCTCCAGCTCGGCTCCTGCCTCCGCCTGGCTCTAGCGGCTAGCAACCAGTGACATCACGGCCATAACTTCCTTCCTGCCCACTGTGCCCTCACTGCCCAGCATTCAAAGCGGAGGAGGATTGCACTTCCTCCTCCACTGCGCTAGAGTTCGTGGGGCCTGGCCTGCAACTCCTGGACTGGAGCGTCCCGCCGCTGGGCCAGTGGCGGCGTGGAGTGCAGAGCAGCAGGATCAAACAGGGAAGAGCCCAGGAGGGAGAGAGAGAGAAGACACCGCCACCCTGAGCAGCATCCCCAGCGCCTCCCAGAGCCTGCACTCCTCCAACCTCAGTCCTCTCCCAGCTCGCTGTGACTGGAACAGGAAGAAGGCTCCAGAAGGCAGATATTACAATGCGGACACCATGCCACATTGATCCCTGCTCGGCGCTCGGGTGGTCAGCTCTCCTCCTCTCCTCTGGCTGCCTCGCACACCAGCACCACGGCTGAGCTGCCGCTGCAGGACCTGGACACATGAAGTCTGTCTCCTCCTGGTCAGGTAGGTCAGTCAGTGTGTGTGTGTCAGGTAGGTCAGGTAGGTCAGTGCATGTCAGTGCGTGTCATAGGTCAGTGTGTGTCAGGTAGGTCAGTGTGTGTCAGGTAGGTCAGTGCATGTCAGTGCGTGTCATAGGTCAGTGTGTGTCAGGTAGGTCAGTGTATGTAGGTCAGTGTGTGTGTCAGGTAGGTCAGTGTATGTATGTCAGGTAGGTCAGTGTGTGTCAGGTAGGTCAGTGTGTGTCAGGTAGGTCAATGTATGTATGTCAGGTACGTCAGTGTGTGTCAGGTAGGTCAGTGTATGTATGTCAGGTAGGTCAGTGTGTGTATGTCAGGTAGGTAGGTCAGTTTAGTGGTCAGCATTGATGGGCACCGGTAAGCCAGGCAGCAACCAGCAAGTGAGCTTACCCCCCACCACAAAACCCCACCGCCCAGCCAAAAAACCCAGCGCCACTAGAGACACCTGCCCATCCCCCCCACCCCCCACTGTGGCTCCCCACCCTGCTGGGATTCTCCCTGGACTAGGAACTTTCATCACTGGACTTTTCCTGGATTTTATGCAAGAGGACCCAGTGGAGCCTTGAGCCACACCTGTCATTCTTGGTTGTGGGTCACATTGTTCCTTGTGTCATTTTTTTTTCCAAAATTGGTTTTACACACTTACCGTTTGCATACATTACATATACGGCGCCAAGGCGGCTCTGCTGTTCAAAATCACATACAGGTACGTGTGGTGCGCAAACTCCCACTGTAATTGGACACAGCGGGAGGCAATCAGTGGGTCTGGCAGACTCGAATTCCGCCAGGACCCTCCGATCATTCCCGAGAGAAGCAGAACGGCAGTCTGCCTAGGTAAACAAGGCAGATCACCATTCTGTCAGTAGGGAAGGTAGTGATTCTGTGTTTCTAAGCAGGAACATGGATCTCTGCCTTCCCACAGTACAAGCACCTCCCCACACAGTTAGCAAGCACACCCTAGGAACACATTTAACCCTTTGACCTTCCTTGCCAGTGTCAGTACAGTAACAGTACATATTTTTAGCACTGATCACTGTATTAGTGTCATTGGTTCCAAAAAAAGTGTCAGTTAGTGTCCGATTTGTCTGCCGCATTGTCGCAGTCCAGCTATAAGTCGCTGATTGCCACCATTACTAGTAAAAAATATATTTAAAAAGATTTTACATAAATTTATCCCATAGTTTGTAGATGCTATAACTTTTGCGCAAACCAATCAATATACGCTTATTGGGATATTTTTTACCAAAAATATGTAGCAGAATTTATAATGGCCTAAATCAAGGGTAGGCAACCCCCGGCACTGGTGCTGCAAGTGGCACTCAAAGCCTCTTTTGCGCCACTCAACTCCCTCCCCCATCAGCAGAGCAGTGCAGGGAAGTGTTAGTGAGACACTAATGCATTCCAATTTTAGAGTTCCCCGCACCGCACCTGCACTGAGGGGGAGGCAATGTGCCCCCACACATTGTAAAAGATTGGAAACATTGGTTCTTTAACTTTGTTGTAGCTGTAATCATCAGCTTTTGTGATGGGGAAGAGATTGGGTGCAGTTCTGCTGGGAGGGGGAGGGGGGGGGTCCCTGTTTCCAGGAGGAGGACTGTCATTGGCCACTGCTAAAGTCAATCACAGTCCTGCTAGTCCCGCCCACCATCTGGAGGAAGATGACTCACTTGGTTGCCACTACCAATCTCAGAAAGAAGGGATTTCACTGTGATTGAGAAAACCACAATCAGGTGACAGTTTGAGGAATTACTGTTGAGCTTCTGGGAACTTTGCTGAGATTATCCTTGAACCTTTGCGTCACTTACTACTGAACCCCGGCACTCTGTGTCCCTTTATGCCATAGCCAGTATTCAGCGCAATGAAAATCACACCCAACTTTTGCTGCGGCACAGCATGCCACACTTTTTCTCAGCTGCCGGGCCCCAACTTATGTTCCTGCACACAGGCCCACTGCTTTCAGAAAATGCCCCTGACCTGAGCTCATCATTGCGCATCCATTCCAGATGCTTGTATGTGACATCACATACATCCCATACATTACATACATCACATACATTACATACAAGCACATGGGCTGGATGCGAGAGGTGGATCAGCAGGATGAGTGTCCCAGGACAGGTAGATGTGTCTCATCTCGGCTTTCTTTCACCACTCTGCATATAATGAATATCAAAGATGAGAAGAGGGTACAGGGGTGAAGCAGATGAGCAGGAGGGTACAGCGGTGGGGAAAATGAGCAGAAGGGGTTCAGAGGTGGGACAGAAGAGCAGGAGGTACAGCGGTGGGGCAGATGTGCAGGGAGGTACAGTGGTGGAAGAAATGAGAAGGGGGTTCAGCAGTGGGACAGAAGAGCACAGTGATGGGGCAGATGAGCAGAGGGGTTCAGTGTTGGGCCAAATGAGAAGGGGGTTACAATGGTGGGACAGATGAGCAGGGGGGTTCAGTGTTGGGGCAGATGAGAAGGGGGTTCAGTGGAGGGACAGAAAAGCAGGGGGTAGAGCAGTGGGGCAGATGTGAAAGGAAGTGTATTGGTGGGACAGATGAGCAGGGGGAACAGGGGGGGGGGGGGGGGGCAGGGGGTACAGAGGTGAGATAGATGTGCAGGAAGTACATTGGTGGGGCAGATGAGAAAAGGGGTTACAGTGGTGGGGCAGATGAGCAGATATGTTTAGTGTTAGGACAGATGAGACAGAAGAGCATGGGGGTACTGCGGTGGAGCAGATGTGCAGGGAGGTACAGTGATGGGACAGATGAGAAAGGGTGAACATTGGTGGGGCAGATGAGCAGGGGATTACAGTGGTGGGGCAGATGAGCAGGGGGTACAGTGATCTGAGGTGTGAAGGTGCATGAATTGGGGCTGATCTGAGGAGTGAGAGTGCAGGATGTTAATTTCTCACTACTACTCAAGTAGTTTACAGCATTTACTTTATAAAAAATCCTTTTTGTGATTGAGAGTGTGAAGTTGACATAGAATCGGCACTCTCAATTTCTTTGAAAATATTTTTCGACACACTGTGCTCAAAAGGTTGCCTACCCCTGGCCTAAATTGATGAAGAAGAAGAAAATTTTTTTATTGGATGAGTTTTATAGCAGAAAAATACCACCAAAAGAAAGCTCTATTTGTGGGAAAAAAAGGACATTTAATTTGAGTACAGCGTTGCACGACCGCGCAATGGTCAGTTAAAGTAAGTGCCATATCGCAAAAAATGGCCTAGTAATTAAGGGGGGGGGGAAACCTTCCGGAGCTGAAGTGGTTAATGTACATGCATACAATTGCTTTGAGGCATCCAATTTAAATTGCAAGTATATTTCTGCTTCCTGGAGACACAGCTGCAGCACACAGCCGGCCATAATAATGAATAGCTGTACTTTAGCTGTATGCAAGTCAGTGGTGGCTGGTGCTCAAAATTTTTGGGGGGATGCAAACAAACTGAAAAATACTGACCCCCCTCCATCAATTGCAGCTTCCTGTGCCCATCATATGCAGCCATTGTGCCCATCATATTCAGCCATTGTGCCCATCAAATGCAGCCACTTGTGCCCATCAAACGCAGCCACTTGTGCCCATCAAACGCAGCCACTTGTGCCCATCAAATGCAGCCACTTGTGCCCATCAAACGCAGCCACTTGTGCCCATCAAACGCAGCCACTTGCCCATCAAATGCATCCACCTGTGCCCATCAAATGCAGCCACCTGTGCCCATCAAATGCAGCCACCTGTGCCCATCATATGCAGCCACTTGCCCATCAAACGCAGCCACTTGTGCCCATCAAACGCAGCCACTTGTGCCCATCAAACGCAGCCACTTGTGCCCATCAAACGCAGCCACTTGTGCCCATCAAATGCAGCCACCTGTGCCCATCAAATGCAGCCACCTGTGCCCATCATATGCAGCCACTTGTACCCATCAAACGCAGCCACTTGTGCCCACCAAATACAGTCACCTTTGCCCATCATATGCAGCCACCTGTGCCCATCATATGCAGCCACCTGTGCCCATCATATGCAGCCACCTGTGCCCATCATATGCAGCCACTTGTACCCATCAAATGCAGCCACTTGCCCATCATATGCAGCCATTTGTGCCCAGTATGTGCAGCCACTTGTGCCCAAATGCAGCCTCTTGTACCCATCAAATGCAGCCACCAGTGCCCATCAAATGCAGCCACTTGTGCCCATCATATGCAGCCACTTGTGCCCATCATATGCAGCCACTTGTACCCATCAAACGCAGCCACTTGTGCGCATCAAACGCATGCACTTGTGCCCATCAAACGCATGCACTTGTGCCCATCAAACGCATCCACTTGTGCCCATCAAACGTAGCCACTTGTGCCCATCATATGCAGCCACTTGCCCATCAAACACAGCCACTTGCCCATCAAACGCAGCCACCTTTGCCCATCAAATGCAGCCACCTGTGCCCATCAAATGCAGCCACCTGTGCCCATCAAATGCAGCCACCTGTGCCCATCAAATGCAGCCACCTGTGCCCATCAAATGCAGCCATCTGTGCCCATCATATGCAGCCACTTGCCCATCAAATGCAGCCACTTGTGCCCATTATTGGCAGCCACTTGTGTCCATCAAACGCAGCCACTTGTGCCCATCAAACACAGCCACTTGTGCCCATCAAATGCAGCCACCTTTGCCCATCAAACACAGCCACTTGTGCCCATCATATGCAACCACCTGTGCCCATCAAATGCAGCCACTTGTGCCCATCAAATGCAGCCATCTGTGCCCATCATATGCAGCCATCTGTGCCCATCATATGCAGCCACTTGCCCATCAAATGCAGCCACTTGTGCCCATCAAACACAGCCACTTGTGCCCATCAAATGCAGCCACCTTTTCCCATTATATGCAGCCACCTTTGCCCATCATATGCAGCCACCTTTGCCCATCATATGCAGCCACCTGTGCCCATCATATGCAGCCACCTGTGCCCACCAAATACAGCCACCTGTGCCCATTAAATGGAGCCACCTGTGCCCATCAAACGCAGCCACCTGTGCCCAAACGCAACCACCTGTGCCCATCAAACACAGCCAATGTGCCCATCATATGCAGCCACTTGCCCATCAAATGCAGCCACCTGTGATCCCCCCAGGTCGCGGCTCCAGCAAACCCCCCCGGCGCCTCTGACAGACTCCTGATTGGCGGGGAGGAAGGTTAGTGTGAAAATAGCGAAAATTAATTCGCTATGGTCACACAATTGGGTGAGATTAGGGCGCACTCTCTGCCCCGAGCCCACCCTATTTTGAAGCCTATTAGAGCCTCTGGCTCTAATCAGTTGCTTCAAAATATATCACCCCCGCCATATGAATCCATACGTCCGGCGTCCTGGAAGGGGGGGCGGCGCCCACAGTGGACGGGCCGCCACTGATGCAGTTAAACGCTATGCTTGTGTAACCCTAATGCCCCATACACACGATCGGACTTTCCAACAACAAAACCGTGGATTTTTGTTCGAAGGATGTTGGCTCCAACTTTTCTTGCATATACACAGTCACACAAATGTTGGCCAACAGTTACAAACGTAGTGACGTACAAGACGTATGTGATATCTCCATTACGAACGCTAGTTTTACTAGACCGAGCGCTTCCGGCCTGCTAGCCAACATTTGTTGGTGGAAAGTCAGACAACCAATGTTCGATGAAGCATACACACGGTCGGACTTTCAGCCAACAAGCTCACATCCAACATTTCCCGTCGGAAAATCCGATGGTGTGTACGCGGCATAAGAATGCACATAGGCTTAAATCCCTGAATTCAGCTTTTGTGCATTAAAGGAATTACACCCCTGCCCATGTGTGAGTTTATACAAGTGTGTTGAAAAAGTATTCATACCCCTTGAGATTTTCCACATTTTTGTCATGTTACAACCAAAAATGTAAAATGTATTTTATTGGTAATTTATGTGACAGACCAACACAAAGTGGCACATAATTGTGAGAAGGAAGGAAAACGATAAATGGTTTTCACATTTTTTTTACACATAAATATATGAAAAGTGTGGCATGCATTTGTATTCAGACCACTTTACTCTGTTACCCCTAACTAAAATCTACTGGAACCAATGGCCTTCAGAAGTCATCTAATAAGTAAATAGAGTCCACCTGTGTTTTTTAATCTCAGTATAAATACAGCTGTTCTGTGAAGCCCTCAGAGGTTTGTTATAGAACCTTAGTGAACACACAGCAAAATGAAGGCCAAGGAACACACTAGACAGGCCAAGGATAACCTTGTGGAGAAGTTTAAAGCAGGGTTAGGTTATAGAAAAAAATATCCCAAGCGTTGAACATCTCACAGAGCACTGTTCAATCCATCATCTGAAAATGGAAAGAGTATGGCACAACTGCAAACCTACCAAGACATGGCCCTCCACCTAAAGTGACAGGCCGAGCAAGGAGAGCATTAATCAGAGAAGCAGCCAAGAGGTCCATGGTAACTCTGGAGGAGCTGCAGAGATCCACAGCTCAGGTCGGAGAATCTGTCCACAGGACAACTATTAGTCGTGCACTCCGCAAATCTGGCCTTTATGGAAGAGTGGCAAGAAGAAAGCCATAAGAAATGCCATTTGCAGTTTGTGAGAAGCCATGTGGGGGACACCGCAAACATGTGGAAGAAGGTGCTCTGGTCAGATGAGACCAAAATTGAACTTTTTGGCAAAACACTATGTGTGGCGGAAAACTGACACAGCACTTCGCCTCAAACACACCATCCCCACCATGAAACATGGTGGTGGCAGCATCATGTTGTGGGGATGCTTTTCTCCAGCAGGGACAGGGAAGCTGGTCAGAGTTGATGGGAAGATGAATGGAGCCAAATACAGGGCAATCATAGAAGAAAACATGTTAGAGTCTACAAAAGACTTGGGAGGAGAGAAGGGAGGAGCGGCGTGCTGACGTCACCACATACCGTGCTAGTCCCGGAAGCAACGGGCAGCTATTGAGAGCCGGCCGGCTCGATTTTTATCTGAAAACGCTATATATCCACGGCTAAATTGTAAGTGTATTACTGTTTTAATTTTAATGTTTTTAAATGAATTACACTATGGAAGCCTTTATGTCCTTACATGGGGAATGAGCAAACATCAGTTACACTGAGGACACCCTGAGCAGAGAGTCTGGGAACATCTAGCTATCCAAGCACAGAGACCCGGGGCTGGGGATAAAAGCCGCAGGCACTTGGTCTCCTTAAACAAGAGATCTAACAAGTTGGTAAGCGGCAGCATTATTACTGGTGGAGGAACTTTCCTGTCATACCCTATCACATCATCTTGGGTGTTGTGGTTTCATGTCACTACGGACCAGAGGGTTGAGGAATCATCACTTGAAATATCATTATGAACCATATATTTTGTGGAATTTCTTTTTAACAGCCCTCGGAGTGGATTGGATTTTTTGGAGAACTTTTGCAATTTTCATTGTTTTTTACTAACATGTTTTGTACACTTTACTTGTGTTTATGTTCAATATTTATGCAATATTGGGTTACACAGAGTTTTCATTTCTCCATTTATTAGAATAATCACCTATAAGTCACTTTATATAGATACAAAATGATGCAGCGCTGAAAAAATACTGTGGTGAAAAGAAAGTGACTAAAAAAACTAAGGCATAGTCTCATAAGTGTCAATATGTGATAATTAATCAAAAAAATATTAAATTCACGTGTATGAATCAAATAATAATGACTGCATAAAGAAATTAAATACAGATAAATAAAACAAGATCTGATCTCGGAAACAATATGTGATAATTGCTATATATATAAACCTTGAATCATATAAACCATATAACAAATGGGGTGAATTTGTGAATAGAGTATAGTGTTAATAGGATAACCGGAGGGTAGAATATTCCCACACAGAGTAACAGTCCAGAAAAAGTGACCAAAAAAAAGCAATCATCAAGGAAAGTGCCAGGAAAAAACGAAGGTATCTTCTGTGTCACTTCACACTCAAGATGAGAAATCAAATGCGCTTACCAGACGGCGATGACTGCTATTACGGCAGTCTCGCCCAGCACAGGGAAATCAGTCTCCCAAGAAGTGCAGCAGCAAATATCGCTGGATACTCTGCACTTAGGTAGAAACAATCAGCCGCTTAGTGCGTGATACCTCCTCACACCGCTGCTATCGTGCTGATGACCAGCCTTAATAGTGTACCTCACTGGCTCCTCCTACGCATTGCGTCACAGGTCACGTGACTTTTTCCAGAGCAGAGAAGTAGATTGACCAGCTGGAGATTGAGATCAGCCTAGAGGACAGAGGCTGCTTTCTTTTGGTCACTTTTTCTGGACTGTTAATCTGTGTGGGAATATTCTACCCTCCGGTTATCCTATTAACACTATACTCTATTCACAAATTCACTACCCATTTGTTATATGGTTTATATGATTCAAGGTTTATATATATAGCAATTATCACATATTGTTTTCTTGATAAAATCTTCTTTTATTTATCTGTAAATAATTTCTTTATGCAGTCATTATTATTTGATTCATACACGTGAATGTATTATTTGTTTAGTTAATTATCACATATTGACACTTATGAGAATATGCTATACTATAATACTATAGTATTTCTTCAGCACTGCATCTTTTTGTATCTATATATTGTTGTGGGGTTTGATACTAGACCTTTAGGTGCTGGCAGCTTATATTATTAATTTTATTCAAATTTTTTGTCCTTTTAAGCAAAGCTTTTTTCTTTATTTTCCATTATAAGTCACTTTACTCTTTGATCACAATAAGTGTATAGCGCGGCTTCTTTTCTTTCTTTTTACATTTAGTGTGTGTGTCTCACATTATAGTTGCAGCTGTTTTTTTTAATTGATCTATTAGGATAGCGCAGTAAAATTACATTTTCCAGTTTACAAAAGACTTGGGATTGGGGCGGAGGTTCATCTTCCAGCAGGACAACTACCCTGTTATGACTAATTTCTGATTGGGACTCTAAAACAAAGTTAATACTGCATCTGCAGGAACAGATTCACAGGACTCAATCACTGCGTTTAAAATGTCCGTTCAGTGTCAAAATTTATTATTACTTGTTATTTTATACATAGTTAGGAAAGGGGTGGTGTGAGATGTTATTAAAAACTAACAAATAGAAATATGTTATTAAAAACTAACAAATAGAAATATGTTATTAAAAGCTAGCGACTAGAACAATTGCAAAAGTAAAACATTGAGAAGGGAGGGGGGCGTAGAGAGCGTTTAGTAGGAGATGTGTCTGTGCGTTAGGTGATGGTTACAGAACATATTTCAACAGTGAGAACAAAATGGAGTCTCTTGTGCTTAAATGAACAGTACAGTGAATGTCCATGTCATTTCCCTCCTTTTGTTTATTTGACACCATTCTTCTCCGTGTTACATTCAGCAGATTGCTGGTAACTCCTGTTACATTGGCGCAGAGAGACGGCGTCCTCTTCAGCTCTCTCCTAGCTTTCTCACAATAATGGGTTCATCAGGACTGGTGGTACATTTGTCGGTACAGTGGGTAGTCACACAGAGGCATAGCCTGATGAGGAAGTAAATAACAAATATGAGAAATAGGAACATCACAATGTAAGCGCCTAGTTTCTGTAACCATGTTGCTATGCCATATAAAAATTCACCAAAACCTCCTAAACCCTGAAAGGGGTTCCATCCATCTTTAGCAATATCTCTGGCCTTTTTCTGTAGTTCTCTTATCTTAGCAAGATGCCCTTTAATAATGTCCTCATTATCAGAAATGTATATACAACAGTCAGTGTGAAATACCTTACACATCCCACCTTGAGCTGCAGTGAGATAATTTAGCGTTAATCTGTGCTCTAATACTACTTTAAGCTGAGCCATTTCCTCATTTAATAAACCTATAATCAGTGGTAGTAAGGTTAATAATCTCATCTACAATTCTAGTGTTATTATTTATTCTTTTCATTGCTTCAATTCCCCATCCTGTCCAGGAAGGGAACCGTGACCATGCTATGTCACCTTCAGTGATCAGCTCTATTTTGAACACTAATGCCGCGTACACACGGTTGGACTTTTCAGCTACAAAAGTCCGACAGCCCGTCCGACAGACTTTCGACTGACTTTTGGCGGACTTTCAACAGACTTTCTAACGACCGGACTTGCCTACACACGATCAAACCAAAGTCCAACGGATTCGTACCTGATGACGTACACCAGACTAAAATAAGGAAGTTGATAGCCAGTAGCCAATAGCTGCCCTAGCGTGGGTTTTTGTCCATCGGAATAGCATACAGACGGCGGAGTTACGACGTAAAGATTTGAAGCATGTTCCAAATCTAAAGTCCGTCAGATTTGCGACTGGAGAAGTCCGCTGAAGGTCCGATGAAGCCTGTCGCACTGTATCTTTGCGAACAGCCAAAGCAGGTGCTAACTTCCCAATATAACATGTACCTGTAACATTGGTAGGAAGCCAGGCGTAAGCTTTATTTCCACATATATAATATAACCTTCTACATATGAATGGTATGCCTGCTCTCAAAAAACTGGAAACAATTACATGGAATCTCAGGTAACCGATATTTTCACATATTGGGAACTGTGAGCAGTTTGTTCTATAAACGGTTCTATTTAGTTCTGGATCTGGGATATAATAATATTGACCATAGTTTCCTCCATAAACTGTAATCTTTGCTCCAGTGCAATCTGAATTTCCAAACCGTGTACATTTAGTGTTAAACGGGCATGTAATGTTTAAACAAATCTGTGGATTGTTTATCTGTTTTGAAACCATCAAAGTTACTGATCTGTGCTCATTTGCTGTGGAGACTATGCATGAACCATTTATTTTGGTCCTGTGTAGATCAGTGAATTTGAGAGGCATTGCTATCATGGGTATTGTTCCTGTTTGGGGATGTAAGTGAGAACACACCCAGCAGTTATTAGCGTTGCTATGGGTTGCATACAATTTTAACATTTGGATGAAAGGGTTATTTTTCCATGTCTCAGTTCTCACAAACAACAAAAAGAAAAGAAACATCATCATAATTTTTTCAAAGGATATCATCACTTAAGGATTTTCTTGCAGTGACTGGCGTGAATCCAGGTGGGCTTTCCTTTCAACTTGACAGCGGAACCGGTTGTCAAAAGCACCAAATGTGGTCCGTCAAATTTTGGTTCTAGTGGCTTTCTGACATGTCGCTTGACCACTACCCAGTCACATGGTTGGACTCTGTGAATACCTGAAACAGAATCTGGGTCGGGGATAGATTTATAAACACCTTCATGTATTTTATTCAATGTTATTTGCAAAATCTGAACATATTCTAATAGACTAGTGAGACTGAGAAGCCTGTAACTGTTGGGGGAAATAGCCGTTTTGGGTGGCCCTCCAAATAAAATCTCATAGGGGGACAGCCCATGTAGTTGTTTAGGGGTAGTTCGTACAGAATATAGGGCTAATGGCAAAGCTTCCACCCATACTTTTCCTGTATCTGCTTTAATTTTTGCACATCTGTTTTTCAAAATTCAATTACCGTATTTATCGGCGTATAACACGCACTTTTTTCCCCTTAAAATCAGGGGAAAATCGTGGGTGCGTGTTATACGCCGATCCCCGCTATTTTTGTGATCTGTCGGAGCGATCGCCGCCAACATTCACATAGCGGGTATTTTTAAATATGGCGCCGCGGAGGGACTTGGCTGAACAAGCGCCGCCGAGAACACAGTGACTGGGCGGAGCCGAGATACACATAGCCGAGGGTTCTCGGCTCTTCTCGGCACCGTTCGCAGTCCCGCCCAGTCCCGCCATTGGACCTCTGTTATGTCCATCATAGGGACTGGGCGTGACTGTGAACGGCGCCGAGAAGAGCCGAGAACCCTCGACTATGTGTATCTCGGCTCCGCCCAGTCACTGTGTTCTCGGCGGCGCTCGTTCAGCTGAACGAGCGCCGCCGAGTCCCTCCGATGACATGACATGCTTTGACTACAGCACACCACTCTGCTTCCTGTGCTGACATCAGGGGTGTCAATGCTTCCTGATTTAAAATGGTGTTTGTAGTGGTTACAGCAAACCCTGTGTGTGGCTGACCATCAGTGTAAAATCTGGAACCATCTACGAATAAGTGTGTGTCACGATCTGATAAAGGCTCATCTTTTGCTGGTGTGTCAGAAGCCCTTTCTACCTCCATCAGAGCCATACAATCATGAGAAAAACTCTCAGGGTCTACATCAGTACCATTTGTTGCATCTTCCTCATCAATTATAGGAAGAAGAGTAGCCGGGTTTAAAGTAACACATCGTTTGATTGTTAAATTTGATGGAGCAAAAAGAGCAGACTGGTACTTGTCAAATCTACTGGCAGACACATGTCTGGTATTTACTTGATTCATGATTTCCTGTACTGCATGTGGCACATACAGGTTTAGAGCAGAATCTAGTATAAGCTCAGTTACTTTGTCTAGCAGCAAAATGCAGGCTGCTATGGCTCGCATACAACTGGGGGAGCCTTTGATGACAGGGTCTAATGAGGCTGATACATACATCACAGGCCTCTGTCTCCATGTAGCTGGGTAAGTACACCTGCAGCAAATCCATTGACTTCATGACAGAACAATGAAATGAGAAGGTCTTAGTATAGTCAGGAAGTCCAATGGCGGGAGCTTCAGACAAAATTTTAATAAGCTCCTTCATCTGCAATTCATTGTCCCATGTGAGTTTAAAGGGGTTTCTAGTGGTAGCCTCATATAGAGGAGCCATAAGTTCTGATGCATTTGGAATCCAGTCCCTACAATATCCCACTAACCCCAGGAAGGCACGTAGTTGCTGTACATTTTTTGGCTTTTCAAAGTTTTGTAGAGTTTTAACTCTGGGGTTAGGTGACGGATTCCATGTGAAATGCAGTGACCCAGGAAGATCACTTTTTCTTGGCAGTATTATAGCTTATCTTTGCTAACTTTGTTGTTACTGTTATAGGGAAACATGAGAAGGCTTACTGTTTCGCTGCTACAAATGTCCTTTGTATCAGAACAAATAAGCAAATCGTCTATGTACTGAAGCAAAACTGTGTTTGGGTGTGAGGGGGACCATTGGTCCAATACTTGCATTAACGCAGTATTATATTCAGAGGGGCTACTCACACAGCCTTGGGGCAATCTTGTCCATGCTAACTTTTGGGCATCATGGGTAAATGAAAAAAGGTGACAGCAATCTGGGTACAGGAGCACCGAAAAGAAAGCATTTGCAAGATCAATCACTGTAAAGCAGGTGCTGGAGGCAGGTATTCCACTTAGTAAAGTGCGGGGGTTGGGCACGTTCGGGGTATCTGCCTCAATTATATTGTTATTGGCTCTCAAATCATGCACCATGCGGTATGTCACCTGCCCACCCTTCTTGTCTGGCTTCTTTGCAATTGGGAACAGGGGTGTATTGACTTGGGACTTAATTGGTACAACAACCCGTGCTGCTTTCAGTTGAGTGATTTGATCCTTTATCCCCTCAGTCTGAGCAATACTCTGTGGGTACTTTTTAATCTATGGGAGATGGGCTCCTGGTTTAATTTTTATAATGACTGGGGTATAATTCAGCAGACCTACATCATATTTGCTAGTGGCACATAATTCAGCGGGAATCACTTTCAATTCTGGTGGAAATGGCGAAGTGGAGTCTTGAATTAAAAATACTCCACAGGCAGAATTTAGAACTTCTCCTGACAGACTACTGACCACTTGGACTCCTGTAGGAGTGTAGTCTATGTTTGCTAAAATTTGGTTCAAAATGTCAGCTCCCAAAAGATTGGATAGGAACTGTGTCTGAAACTAACACTTTAGTGACAATTTCTGTTTGCTGTCCTAGCCTGAGTTTAAGTGGCTTGGACTCAACCAAATCAGTAGAGGTCCCGGTTAGGCCAACACCAGAGATAACATTTGTAGATAATAATCCTGGAGGTAAGTCCTCTATATTAAAAACACTTCGGCTTGCACCAGTATTAATTAAACAGGTTAATTCTGTTTCTCCTCCAGGATAGGGGAGTTCTTGTAAAAATACTTTTACTCTGGCCTCTGGACCATTGACTAAAAGGTCGCATGATTGATACTGGTATGCCATTTTCCTATGCCTTATCCACTGCTTTTGGCAGAGAACTGGGATCAGCATGAGGTGCCTCTAAGCTCTTTTCCAGTCTACAGTCAGGAAGATGGCAGAATTTGGCTATGTGTCCTTCCCCATTACAATTGTAGCATATAATTGGTCCCCGATTGCCATGTTTTCTGAAATTGCCTTTGCCTCTTCCTCTCTGCTTCCCCATGTACATAACCTTGGGTTTGCTGTCTTTTTGGTTAATCCTGTTTTCTATGGATAACAGGATAGGCAGGACGTCTCGAGTAGACATATTGCGTGCCTCAGGCCTTGCTGTGAACAACTTTTCTTTCAACTGGGGTATTAAACCATCAAGAAACCTTTGTTTCACCAGTTGTGTAGATGGACTTGCAGTTTCTCCTGCCTTCTCTTCCTCTATTTTAATGCCTGGTTCCTCAGCCATATCGCTTAAACGCCTCCAATAAGCCCCTGCTGCTTCCTCTTTCCCTTGCTTAGCATTCATAAATTCAGCATGTCTGGTTTGTCCATATATTTGGGGCAATTTTTCCTTCAATTTCTCACAAACCTCCCGTCAACCATCTTACCTAGATTTTTGAAGTCTACACCACATTCTTTAAGTATATAGCCAGACATGTTGCTTCCCACTGCTTTAATAAGAAGCTGATGAATGTCAGTAGCAGAAGCTTCATATGCTTCCTGTGCAGCGCTTAGTTTGTTTGCAAACCCAATTGGATTATTTCTAGGATCTCCCAATCCCTCTAATATGGCTCTCATATCTTGGGGACTAAAAGGTACTTGCCATTAAATTTTAGACTTACTGTCAACAGCATCACCTTCAAAAACTAATTGGGTTCTGACAGGATAAACTGCAACAGATTTCTCTATGCCAGGGGCAGAAGGGGTGGCATCTCCCTTCCTTCTCTCTTCATCTTGCTGCCACAATTTGGAAATTATGGTTTGCTCCGGAAGTTCAGTCTCTATCTCTCTGGCCAAAGCCTTAAGTTCAGAGAGATCTAGTTTTGCATATGTGCCTTTTGATTTCTAGGATACGATCCAAATCCCTCTTTGTAGGTTGATATGGGGCTGTTAAACCTCTGCTCTCTACTATATTGCCCAGCTCATCTTTTGTGTGTTCCGTGTAATCTAATTCTTTTGCTTTTGTGCGTGGACCCCTTAACCTCCCTGGCGGTATGATTATTTCGGATTTTAGGTGCTGAAAGCGGTACAATTATTTTGCATGGAAATTTGGCGTTTTATATTGTAGGTCTGTAAATCTTAACAATAACACACTTAAATCTGTCCAAACCAGAGTCTAGTAGATATCCCGGGTATGATAAAGTTTGAAACACAAAAACATAAATTATAATATAATAAATAAAAATAAATAATTAAAAAAAAAAAAATAGTAATAAAATAAATTTCCCCACAATTCACTATCGCTCAATTCTGCAAGTGTTCTAATTTACTATTGCTGTTTTCTAGCTGGTCTAAAGCCACTTTTGATGTAAAGGGACACTTTTTGGTTGCTATGGACAATCTCCAGTTTCCAGGCAGAATGAACAGTATATATCATATAAAACTGCATGCAGGGCATGGGCCAAAGCACTGGGGACAAAGGGATGTGAAATCATTTCATACAGTACTGTAATCTGTAAGATTACAGTACTGTATGTGTTATGATTTTTATTTTTTTTTTAATTTGCCGCCAGGCTCCGCCCCCGTGCGTTGCGCCGCTCGCAGGGAACGGAGCCTGGCACGGAGAGGCTTCGGAGGAGGACGGAGCCCTCGGACACTGCGGGTGACATCACAGGATCCCGGGGACAAGGTAAGTAACGCCGCCCCAGGATCCTGCAATGCGATCCCGAGTGTGGCTCGGGGTTACCGCTAATGGTACTGAATTTTAACCCCGAGCCACACTCAGGAAAACCGCCAGGGAGGCTACAGCCAAACTGGCAGCCACATAAGGTGGGGGGTCCTCCTCTACAGAGTCTTCTGGCCAAACATAGTAAATTTGGGCAGTACTTTTATTAAACATCTCTGTCAAGCCAGTTTGATTTGCTACTTTAGCTTCTGTCTCCCATGTACAAGCTATTCTCCACGTTCCTTCACTGCACAGTAGTGGGCCATAATCGTGCATAAAAGTTTGCCATACTTTTAAATCTAAAGTCCCTTCAGATTTTAAAGGTTTAGCTGTTCGCTTTGTCCATTCTACCCATTTATTTAGGGGCTCAGTATAGGCGGAACCGTACCTTCGGTTCATATATTCTCTAGCGCTCATCTTGCGCTGGGCATTTTCTGAAGGCCTCTCTCCCTTCATTCCCTTAATTAATTTAATGCCCATAATGACTGGCCAGTCTTCTCTACTTGTGCCTATAAAACAAATAGTACAGCAAATCTGCAGATTTACAAGAATAGTTTCCACTTATCTACATGGATAGAAGGTGTTTATGACAATAAACAAAACACTCATTAAGAGACCCTCCTCGCCTCGGAAGGGCGCGGAAGGGGGGGCGCCCCTCTCCCGCCACCGATAATGGTGATCTCGCAGCGAATCCACCACTGAGACCATCATTATCGCTAACAGGACCGCTCACTGAAAAGATGGATACCTCGGTTATGGCAGCAGCTGCTGCCGTTACCAAGATATCCATCTTTAAAGTGTCAACGTATATGTACAGGAGCCGGTCTTTTGCCTCAAAAAGGAAACACATTGCACATGCTGTTTTCTGTTGCTGGTTGCTATTGCACAGCAATCCTTCTGGGCCCTTATTGAGCTAGCTGAAGTCACTGAACATCTATATCACAAAGGACTCCTTCACACCCCCCCCCCCCCCCCCCACACACACACTTAAAGGACTCCATCCATAATATCCGCACACATTAAGGGGAACTCTGCTCAGAGATAAAGTATTGCATTTCTCGTAACTTGTTGTTTTATAATTGTGCCAGAAATTTGTTTGGCCCTTGGCATCAGGATTTGAAGAGAGCAGTCTGATATAAATGGTCATTCTCTTCCCTTTTATACCTGGGCCATAGATTCTTTCATGACCTATTAGCTACTACTCTTTGACTTATTGTGATCTTTCTTTTGCGTTGCGTATCTTTTGTATATCTTTTAAGACCAAAAGTTTAATACTGAAAGATATATTCTTGTTCTTATCTGACTTGAGTGATATTAAAGTCTTATTTTTTTAATTTATTTAAATAACAAACATGTTATACTTACCTGCTCTGTGCAGTGGTTTTGCACAGAGCAGCACGGATCCTCCTCAGCTTGGGTCCCACGTTGGCGCTCCTGGCCCCTCCTTCCTGATGGTTGCCCCCACAGCAAGCAGCTTGCTATGGGGGCACCCAAGCAGGTGCACTCCTGAGCCACAGCTGTGTGTGTTCATGCACACACGGAGCTGTGGCTCGGCCCCACCCCCTCCATCTCCTGATTGGCTCACTGGCTGTGATTGCCAATGGTTCCTGCTAAAAGCCAATCAGGAGTGCGGTTCAAGGCTCTCTGGTTTGAGAGGGGGCTCAGGTAAGTATTGGGGGGGCATGCTGCACACAAAAGGTTTTTTATCTTCATGCTTAGAATGCATAAAGGTAAAAAAAACTTCTGCCTTTACAACCACCTTAAGAAACTAAAGTAAAATACTTGTTTATTTTGCTACAGTTTGATGTCTGTGTGATTGCATTACTACTTTGAATTATGTATGAACCCAGGGTGTCAGAGGTGTCAGGTGGCTTGCAAGGTCAGGGGAACCTTTGGGGACAGTCATCTTCTAGTGGCCCTCATGGGGGTGGCGCTACACGTAGAAAATTTAAATAATTTATTAACCACTTACGGACCGCCGCATGCCGATATACGTCCTAACTTTAAAGAGGAATATCGTTGTTATGGCAGCAGCTAGCTGCCATAACCCCAGTATCCTCTTCTTCGGCCGGCGGTCCGCTTTCAGATAAAAGTGGTCTCTGCGGCGGATTCGCCACGAGATCACTTTTATCGGCGGCGGGAGAGGGGCTCCGATGTTGCTCCTTCCTTGGCATGGAGACGAGTGAGGGGAAGATGGCCCCCACCCGTCTCCATACCATTGAAGGGGGGAAGCAAAGTCAAAATGTAACTTTCACCCATAGCTCTTAAAGGGCCATTTTTTTAATTATTTTTTTAAATGACAATTTTTTTTTTTTTTTTGTTATTGCATTTTAGTGTAAATATGAGATCTGAGGTCTTTTTGACCCCAGATCTCATATTTAAGAGGTCCTGTCATGCTTTTTTTCTATTACAAGGGATGTTGACATTCCTTGTAATAGGTATAAAAGTGACAGAATTTTTTTTTTAAAAGAACAGTGTAAAAATAAAAAGGTAAAATAAATAAGAAAAAAAAAAAAGTAAACACCCTCCAGTCCCGCCGATCTTGCGTGCAGATGCATACGTGAGAAGCGCCCACATATGAAAATGATCAAACCACACATGTGAGGTATTGCCGCGATCGGTAGAGCGAGAGCAATAATTCTAGCCCTAGACCTCCTTTTCTAACTCAAAACATGCAACCTGTAGAATTTTTTAAATGTCGCCTATGGAGATTTTTAAGGGTAAAAGTTTGTCGCCATTCCACGAGCAGACGCAATTTTAATGCGTGACATGTTGGGTATCAAATCACTCGGCATAACATTATCTTTCACAATATATAAAAAAAATTGGGCTAACTTTACATGTGTTATTTTTTAATTCAAAAAAGTGTATTTTTTCCAAAAAAAAAGTAAGACCGCTACGCAAATACGGTGTGACAGAAAGTATTGCAACGACCGCCATTTTATTCTCTAGGGTGTTCGAAAAAAAAGTATGTTTGGGGGTTCTAAGTAATTTTCTAGCAAAAAAAATGTTAACTTGTAAACAACAAATCTCAAAAAGAGGCTCGGTACTTAAGTGGTTAATTGAACAACAATCATAACATAAATACTAAAACTGATACACAATCATATAGCTCAGCTATTGAAGCTAAAGCTAACAATTTACTAAAGCTTCAGAGAAAGGGACCAACCTCATAAAAATAGCCATGACAGGGGGGTGGAAGGGTGGGATGCGCCTTCTTAGTTCAACCGCCGACTGCCCTGCTAATGATGCATCCTCTGCCTTTTTATAGGTGGCAGCTTGTGCCAGAGGACCGTTTAGGACAACTGACATCATCTTGACCAATCACAGGTAAGCATGCAAATTTGTTTAAAGCCTCTAGAACCTTCTATAGTCTGCCACGATCCCATAGGTGGTGGAAATTTGCATGCCCCGCCCCCTATCTTTCATTACAGGGAACAAGGCAAAGGTGTGACTTAGGGATTGCAGAAGATGAGGCTTACAATTTTATCCTCATGCAAAAACTCTCCCCACATCAACTCTTTTCTCTTTTTTGGACCATTCTCTCTAAACCCAAAGGGGGTCGTGCATGAAAATCCCAGTAGATCAGCAGTTTTTGAAATACTCAGACCAGCCCGTCTGGCACCAACAACCATACCACGTTCACTTAAATCCCCTTTCTTCCCCATTCTGATGCTCAGTTTGAACTTGAGCAAGTCGTCTTCACCACGTCTAGGTGCCTAAATGCATTGAGTTGCTGCCATGTGATTGGCTGATTATCAGTTTGTGTTACCAAACAATTGAACAGGTGTACCTAATAAAGTGGCCGGTGAGTGACGTTGTAATGTACCTCTGATATCTTTAGGCTTCAATATTAAAATCATTTTCCTGTTTAAGAATGTTTATTAAGTACAGAAGAAATACATCCGAAACAGAATGATGTACAAGTCATCTGTACATTTTGGTAGACAGACAAAAGGCACCACTAACCATGAACTTGATAAGATTGAGTATCTCACAACAGCTACAGGAATCCAACTGGGCTGCTGGAAATAACAGCCAGAAGCAGCGATTACAGTGTTGGCAGGCAATAACGTCGAAAGAGCAATCTTGTAGAACTGGGGCAGGAAAGAGGGTAAGGTAGGGGAGGGGTAAAGGGGAGATCCTGGGGTAGCGGTTATACCATTAAAAGGGAAGCTCCGAATATAGGAGCCATTCTAAACAATAGCTAAAATAGCGGGACACCCATGCGATCCCCGTCGCTTCCAATCCCAATCGATTTTGCTGCGATTCGCCAGGCGACAATCGCGGTAAAATCGTGCAAACAGAATCGCGGAACACCTGTCGCCCAAAAGAAGTTTGTGCGATCGGAATGCCATTGGAAGTGACGGGGGTCGCACGGGCGTCCTGTGATTTGCCGCCATTTCAAATCGCAGGGGGAATTGCGGTGATTCTGCCGGCGATTTAGAAGGTCAAGATGTGAACGGAGCCTTATGCTTATTTTTTACAAGCTCAAGCAGTAGACTCATCAAACTGCAATTAGATGAATTATGGAACTGTCAAATAATAGGATAAAAAGCCAAGACCTTGTAGGAAAGTATTTATAGCAAAGAGAAGATGTACATTTCTTTTTTACCACTAGGTGTCAGCATAGCTTCTCAAAGCATTGGTAATATGCAGGTCTCTTGAAAAGTATTAAATTGTTAGAGGTTCTTCAGTCTGTTTGGAAAAAAAAAACAATTTAAAGCCAGCAGCTACAAATACAGTAGCTGCTGAATTTTAATAAAAGGAGACTTACCTGTCCAGGGATCCAGCTCTGTATTCGACCAGGCTGGTTCTTTGCAGGTCTTCGGGTCCCTGGCACTGGCATGTTTACAGTGGGAAGCCAGCTATGACTTAAGTCTTCACAACCAGCTTCCCACTGCTCATGCACGTGCCACGCTGCCCTGTGTGAATGGTCCTGCAGCTTCCTAGGACCTGTGACATGGGACCGTGACATGAGGAGAACTTCCGCCTAGGTCAGGGGTGTCAAACTCAATTTTATTGCGGGCTGCATAAGTAGTATGGTTGCCCTCAAAGGGCCTGTTGTATCTGGGGTGTGTTACAGAGTGCAGAGTGCAGGATTACGCAACGTACAGGGTGTAGAGTTTAGGACTGTGCTACATACAGAGTGCAGTCCCAGGGGTACCCAATGCACAGAGTTCAGGGGTGGGCTATGTACAGAATGCAGAGTTTAGGGGGGCACAATGTACAGAGTGCAGAGTTCAGGGGTGCGCTATGTACAGAGTTCAGGGGTGCGCTATGTACAGCATGCAGTTCCGGGGGTGCTCTATGAACAGAGTGCAGGTTTCAGGGATGTTCTATGAACAGAGTGCAGGTTTCAGGGATGTTCTGTGTACAGAGTGCAGGGTTCAGGGGTGTGCTATGTACAGTGTGTAGTTCTGGGGGTGCCCCATTCAGAGTGCAGAGTTCAGCGGTGCGATATGTGCAGAGTTTAGGGGTGCGCTGTGTACAGAGTTCAGTGGTGCACTATGAACAGAGTGCAGGGTTCAGGAGTGCATTACATACAGAGTGCAAAGTTAAGGGGTGTGCTATGTACAGAGTGCAGGATTTAGTGGTGCACTATGACAGTGTGCAACCCCAACCCCCCCCCCCCCCTCACATCTCTCTCCTACTTGACCCGGCTCTAGTAGCTCCCTGTGTAAGCAGCTCTGAGTGCATGCAGGGATCTGTTAGATCTGGGAGCCACTGGGAGCAAAGCTGACCAATGTAAACACAGAGGGCTTCTGTGTTTAG
The DNA here is from genome assembly GCF_042186555.1 of Aquarana catesbeiana. NCBI lineage: Eukaryota > Metazoa > Chordata > Amphibia > Anura > Ranidae > Aquarana > Aquarana catesbeiana. Next base: position 71,101,828 of record NC_133335.1, on the reverse strand, counting down.
AAGTGACAGCTGGGAGCAGGAGCAGAGGGTGAAAGCTGGAGGTGGCGGAAAGGAGTTCCGCCACGTTTCGGCTGCAAAACTGGCTGTGAAGGCCACATGACAAGGCCTAGTGAGCCGGACAGCCTTGTGTTTGACATATGGGGTCTAGGTGATTCCAGGGTAAGTGGGAGCGGGTACCTGACAAAAGTTCCAGAAGAGGGGGGCAGGAGATAAAGCGGACCTTCCCTATTTGAGTAAAGTTCCACTTTAAGTTCAATTTCTAAAACAGACTAAATAGTAACATATAGAAGGTTCATAGGTATTAGTAGTTTCGTTTTTAAACCACTTGCCGACCAGCCGCCGTCATTATACAGCAGCAGGTTCCCGCAAATCGCCGTAGCTGTACGTCATGCCTTTGAACAGCTATAGCAGGGGCGCGCTGGCTGCACGGTGGGGGACCCAATGCACGTGGCCGGCGATCGCGGGCACAAGAGCCAGAACGGGGATGTGTGTGTAAACACACAAATCCTCAGTCAGACAGGCAAAAAATAAAAAAATAAAAAAAAAAGGTGATCAAATACAAAAACTGAGCTATTAATATTCCCCCCCGCCCGTGCCCCCCTCCATGACTTTTCCGTCAAAATCAACAATGCAACCATCAGTCCCTCCCCTCACGCCAGGGTACTAGGTGTAATCCTACACTCTGACTTGTCATTTCAGCCTCAAGTCCAATCGTTGTCAAAAGTTTGTAGAATTCACCTCCGTAACATCTCTAAAATTCGCCCCTTTTTAACAAATGAAACCACCAAGCTCCTCATTCACTCCCTCGTTATCTTTCGCCTTGACTATTGCAACTCCCTTCTCATTGGCTTACCTCTCCATCCCCTCTTCAGTCTATCATGAATGCTGCTGCCAGACTTATCCACCTTACCAACCGCTCAGTGTCTGCCAACCCTCTACTCCAACCTCTATACTGGCTCCCAATCACCCAGCGAATTAAATTCAAAATACTAACCACAACATACAAAGCCATTCACAACTCTGCCCCAAGCTACATCACTAATCTTATCTCCAAATATCACCCAAATCAACCTCTCCGCTCTTGTCAAGACCTCCTGCTTTCAAGCTCTCTCCTCCTCCCATGCTCATCTCCAGGATTTCTCCAGAGCCTCTCCCATCCTGGAACTCGTTACCTCCATCTATCCGGCTATTCCCTACTCTTGCTACCTTCAGGTGATCCCTGAAAACTCATCTCTTCAGGAAAGCCTGTCACATCTCCCACCAGCTCATTCCCCACAGTTACAACCTTTTGTACCACCTGCCCCACCCTATTAGATTGTAAGCTCTTCTGAGCAGGGCCCTCTTAATCCTCTTGTATTTTATTGTATTATAACTGTATTGTCTCCCTTTTATATTGTAAAGTGCTGCGTAAACTGTTGGCGCTATATAAATCCTGTATTATAATAATAATAATAATAATAATACAATACCACCAAAAGAAAGCTCTATTTGTGGGAAAAAAAAGGATGTCAATTTTGTTTGGGTACAGCATCACATGATCGCGCAGTTGTCAGTTAAAGCCACACAGTGCCGTATCGCAAAAAATGGCCTGGTCATTAAGGGAGAAAATCTTCTGGTCCTTAAGTGGTTAAATACTTAGTTATAGAATTAGTCTGGTTTCAAATAAAGTAGGTTTGAGTGTGTTTAGAACTGAATCTATTTAAAAAAAAAAAAAAAGTACTTCCCATACCCAGCACACTTAAAAATATACTGTGTATCGCATATCTTTAGTCCAAAGTTCAGAAAATAAAAAACAGTTTAGTATACACAGTTTTAACTGTAGTTAAATTACAGATTCAGGGATGCCTCTTATTGTGTTATTTTTCTCCTTAAGCGGTTCTCACAGTATTCCACATGGTATCTAATTGCTTCTAAAGCCTCTTCTTAGTTTTCCCAAATAAGTGTCAGAAGACATTTCAATGTCCTTAAAGTGTAAACTCCTCCAATATATCACTTTTGACATGTACTATACAGTGGGGAAAATAATGATTTGATCCCCTGCAGATTTTGTAAGTTTGCCCACCTACAAAGAAATGTAGGGTCTATAATTGTTATCATAGATGTATTCTACATGATAGAGACAGAATATCAATCAAAAATCTAGAAAAAACACATGACACAAATGTTATCTAGTTATATAGAGTTGCTATTCAGTAAGTAAAATAAGTATTTGATCCCCAAGCCAAATATGACTTAGTACAGTACTTAGTGAAGAAACCCTTGTTGGCAAGTACAGAGGTCAGCTGTTTCTTGTAGTTGGTTACCAGGTTTGCACACATCTCAGGAGGGATTTTGGTCCACTCTTTTTTACAGATCCTTAAGGTTTCTTGGCTGTCGCTTGGCAACTCAAATTTTCAGCTCCCTCCATACATTTTCTATAGGATTAAGATCTGCAGACTGGCTAGGCCACTCCATGACCTTAATGTGCTACCTCTTGAGCCACAGCTTTGTTGCCGTGGCAGTATGTTTTGGGTCATTGTCATGCTGGAAGACCCATTCAGTGTTCTGGCTGAGGGAAGAAGGTTCTCATCCAAGATTTTACAATGTATGGCCCTGTCCATTGGCCCCTCAATGTGGCAGTCAACCTGTACCTTTAGCAGAGAAACGTCCCCAAAACATAATGTTTCCACCTCGATGCTTATCTGTAGGCATGGTGTTCTTAGGGTCATAGTCAGCAGTTAATTAGTCGAGTTAATGCCAAAGTGCACAATTTTGGTCTTATCTGACCTCAGCACTTTCTCCCAATCCTTCTCTGAATCATTTAGATGTTCAATGGCAAACTTGAGACGGGCCTGTACATGTGCTTTCTTGAGGAAGGTCCTGCGAGATTTCAATCCATGGTGGCATATTGTGTTACCAATGGTTTGTTTGGTGACTGTGACCTTGAGATCATTCACAAGCTCCTCCCGTGTAGTTCTGGACTGATCCCTCAGTTTTCTCATGATGATCCTTACCCCATTAGGCGAAATCCTGCATGGAGCTCCAGACCGAGGGTGATTATTTTGTATTTCTTCCATTTGAGAGTAATTGCTCCAACAGTTGTCTCCTAACGAAGCTTCTTGCTGATGGTGTTGTAGCCCATTCCAGCCTTGTGCAGGTCTACAATTTTGTCCCTGACTTACTTTGACAGCTCTTTGGTCTTGCCCATGATGGTGAGGTTTGAATGGAAGAAAGAGATTCTGTGGACAGGTGTCTTTTATACACATAACGAGTTGTCGTTAGGAGCACCTTCTTAAAATGACAGGACTAATCTGCGTACCACATGATCACATACTGTAACCAGTCTGTGGGAGTCAGAATTATCATCCTCGATGTGCCGAGAATATAGTCTGAAACCATTCAATTTTGCCCCGCACAGAACCAATTTGCATGCAGTTTCAATGGATGAAAAGCTATGCATTTTTTTTAAATACACCCCTATGTGTTTTTCTCTAAATTGTTTTCCAACAGCAGTCATTTGTCATGATACTAAATGTAATCTACTAATAGCCACTAGATGGAGTAAATCCAAATCTTGAATGATCCAGACCATGAAAATATTGACCTATAGATGCTAATCATAGTTTACTTTTTAAATGTTCTAGCCTACAGCAAGTTAAATGAAATATGATATTAGATTGGTTGAAAAGTTCACATTATCTTAATTTCAGGCTTTTTATATTGGTTCCATTGTAATATCCAGTCGCTGAAAGCTATTCTACCAGGCAGAACAGGTACTGTAATACCATTCCAGGATGACATCAGCGCTTAGGTTTCTGCACTCAGTTAGACGTGCTGTGTTTATCGCAGGCTACAGGATAATTTACACCCTTTGACAGTTTTACAATTGTTCTTATCTGTTCCACAAAGACCTTTCATTGGCAGGGAGAATATCAGATGCCTGTATTCTCCCTGTAACACCTGGAGATAGCTTAGTTATTGCTCACACGTACACATGTAAGTGTGCAATTTAACAAATACTCTATTAATTCTTTATCACAATTCGAAGGCAGCTGTGCAAACAATGTGTATCACTTTCCCTGGCAGTTGGACACAATTACTTTTAGTTTTGCTCTTTTGTTGTCTGTCTGTTCTCTTGTTACATGGGATAGTGAGAAGAGAGGCCCTGGCGGCCCTAGAAGAAATCATAGGGCTGAAAGTAATAGGAGCTAGAAGTGGCTAATGGCTGTTGTGATGTAATAGAATGTTGACAGGAGTATGAACACTCCAGTAAATGAATGCTCATTGATATGCATCAACAAATTGAGTTGAACCATTGGGACAACCATTGGGATGCCCAACCATTGGGATGCCTTGAACTGTTAGGACATTCATTGGGACACCTTGGACCATTAGGACAACCATTGGGATGCCTTGAACCATTAGGACAACCATTGGGATGCTTTGAACTATTTGGAAAACCATTGGAATGCCTTGAAACATTAGGACAACCATTGGGAATGCCTTTAACTATTGGGACACCTTAAATCATCATGTATCCTTAAAGTAAATCACTTTTTTTTCAATCACTAATTTCCAAAAGAAAGACAGCCATGTGTCTTATAGGTGACCAGTCACAGGGCTGCATCCACAAATTGAGTTGAACAATTAGGATGTCCATTGGGGCACCTTGAACCATTTGGATAACCATTGGGATGCCTTAAACCATTGGGACAATCATTGGGACGCTATGAACTATTGGGATGCCTTGAACCATTGGGACATCTTAAATCACTGGGATGCCTTGAACCATTGGGACACCTTGAACCAATGGACAACCACTGAGGCGCCTTGAACTAGTGAGACAACCATTGGTCTTGAACCAATGCGACGGTCATGGACTCTTAACTTCTTATATCCACAAAGTAAATCACTTTTTTCAAATCACTTTTTAAAAAAAAAAAAAAGACAGCCACGTGTCTTATGGGTGACCAGTCACAGGGCTGAGTAAGTAATAGGAGCTAGGAGCATCTAAAAGCTGTCAGAATGTTGACTGGAGTACGATCACTGCAGCAAATGAATGCTCATTGACATGTATCCACAAATTGAATTGAACCAATGGAACAACCATTGGGATGCCTTTACCAATGGGCCAACCATTGGGACATCTTGAACCATTGAGACAACCATTGGGTTGCCTTGAACCATTGGGAAAACCACTGGGACTCCTTGAACCAGTGAGACAACCACTGGGACACCTTGGACCTTTGGAAAAACCACTGGGACGCAGTGAACCATTAGGATGCCTTGAACCATCATGACAACCATTCAGATGTCTTGAATCATTATGACAACCATTAGGATGTCTTGAACTATTGGGACAACCACTGGGACACCTTGAACCAATGGGACAACCATTAGGACACCTTGAACCATTGGGACAACCACTGGGATGCCCTGAACCATTAGGACACTTTGAACCATTGAGACAACCACTGGAATTCCTTGAACCATTAGGACAACCATTAGGATACCTTGAACCATTGGGTCGACCATTGGGATTGGGACACCTTAAGCCAGTAGAACAATCACTGGGATACCTTGAACTATTGGGACCACCATTGGGATGTCTTGAACCAAAGAGACAATCATGGACTCTTACCTTTTTTATATCCACAATGTAAATCACTTTTTTCAGTCACTCATTTACAAAAAAAAAAAAGACAATGTGTTTTATAGGTGACAAGACAAATATTTATTTTCGATTTCTTACACAAATATGATATTTGTGGTTGAAATGGTTCATTTATTGGGGTGATGTCCCTAAATGTTCCCTTGCTTGTGAACTACGTTTAGTTGTATATGTGAAATAACACAACTCATTTCCAGTAATGACCCCCTGTGCTGATTTGATATCATTGAGTGGAACTGTAGCCTCTTGCTTTGCTGAGGTGCAACCTCCCTCTCATGCTCTAATGTGAGTGTGTATAGGCAAGGTGGCAGTGGGCTCATCAAGAAAGCAGTGCTAGATCCAATGAATACACTGCATTTTTTAAGGCTCAGACTAAGGGCCATTCAAAAGTTGCGCATAATGGAAGCTGTAAGGGTTTACTATTTGTCAATTAGGTTGTTTGACCAATCACCAGTGAAACAACCTAAATGAAGTTTAAATAGACTAAACTTAAAGTGACACTAAACAATATCCATTTTTTTCCAAGAAGAATCCACACACATGCACTACTTAATGGTCCTGAAATCTATTTTTCATAAAATTGTTTCTTACTTTGTCTTTCTGCCTCCTTGTAACATCCTCAGTGAGCTCCCAAACCTCTCCTTTTCCTTCTCACTTCAGTTTATTTGGAACAAACAGTGCACATTAGTTGCAGTCGTGAGCACTTCTCTGTGCACACTATAAATCTCATAGTCCAACTCTGGAGCAAGCAAGAGAGGGTGGATATGTTTCTACATATGGTGGGACCATGGAGAACAAATGTAACCACCTTCTAACAGGAGGGCGGTGAGTATTTTGCGGTTTCGGTCAAATGTAAACAGACCGTTACTGGCCGGTTAAAGCTTCTGATCAAACCGATCTTGGTTTGATCAGATGCTTTTAAAGGCAGAGGAAAGATCTGGGGTCTGATAGATGTCTCATTAAAGAGTGCCTGTCACGGCCCATGCTATCACATGTGATGTGGTTCATCCCTTGTGATAGCAATAAAGTTGATTAAAAAAAGAAATTAAAGAGACAGTGTAAAATTTAAAAAATGTATGCTTTAAAGGGCAGAGAAGAGATATTGGGTCTAATAGACCCCAGATTTCTCAGTAAAGAGTACCTGTCATACCCCATGTTACTGCATGGGGTGTGGGGTGATGATGTTCATCCCTTGTGATAGCATTAAAGGTGTAAACTTTGTTTAATAAAATAATAAAATTCAAAAAATGTTAAACCGCCCCTGTGCTCACTCGAACAAGGCAAAGGTCACGCACACATATATAAATGGTGTTCAAACCACAGGTGAGGTATCACCGCAAATGTTATAGTGAGAGCAATAATTCTAGCACCAGACCTCCTGTGTAACTCCAAACTAGTAACCTGTAAAGCAGGGATATGCAATTAGCGGACCTCCAGCTGTTGCAAAACTACAAGTCCCATCATGCCTCTGCCTCTAGGTGTCATGCTTGTGGTTGTCAGAGTCTTGCTATGCCTTATGGGACTTGAAGTTCTGCAACAGCTGGAGGTCCGCTAATTGCATATCCCTGCTGTAAAGGCTTACAGTGCCTTGCAAAAGTATTCACCCCCCTTTGCGTTTTACCTATTTTACTACATTACAGCCTTTAGTTCAATTTTTTTTTAATCTGAATTATACGTGATGGATCAGAACACAATAGTCTAAGTTGGTGAAGTAAAATTAGAAAAATATATACATAAAACTATTTTTCAGAAATAAAAAACTGATAGTTAGCATGTGCATATGTATTCACCCCCTTTGTTATGAAGCCCATAAAAAGCTCTGGTGCAACCAATTACCTTCAGAAGTCACATAATTAGTGAAATGATGTCCAACTGTGTGCAATCCAAGTGTCACATGATCTGTAATTACATATACACACCTTTTTGAAAGGCCCCAGAGGCTGCAACACCTAAGCAAGAGGCACCACTCAGCAAACACTGCCATGAAGACCAAGGAACTCTCCAAACAAGTAAGGGACAATGTTGTTGAGAAGTACAAGTCAGGGTTAGGTTATAAAAAAATATCCAAATCTTTGATGATCCCTAGGAGCACCATCAAATCTATCATAACCAAATGGAAAGAACATGGCACAACATCAAACCTGCCAAGAGATGGCCGCACACCAAAACTCACGGACCAGGCAAGGAGGGCATTAATCGGAGAGGCAGCACAGAGACCTAAGGTAACCCTGGAGGAGCTACAGAGTTCCACAGCAGAGACTGGAGTATCTGTACATAGGACGACAATAAGCCGTACGCTCCATAGAGTTGGGCTTTATGGCAGAGTGGCCAGAAGAAAGCCATTACTTTCAGCAAAAAACAAAATGACACGTTTTGAGCTTGGGAAAAGGCATGTGGGAGACTCCCAAAATGTATGGAGGAAGGTGCTCTGGTCTGATGGTTAACATTTTAACACATCATATCACTCAAAGAACATCATCCCTACAGTAAAACATGGTGGTGGCAGCATCATGCTGTGGGGATGTTTTTCAGCAGTCGGGACTGGGAAACTGGTCAGAGTTGAGGGAAAGATGGATGGTGCTAAATACAGGAAAATTCTTGAGCAAAACCTGTACCACTCTGTGTGTGATTTGAGGCTAGAATGGAGGTTCACCTTCCAGCAGGACAATGACCCCAAACACAATGCTAAAGCAACACTTGAGTGGTTTAAGGGGAAACATGTAAATGTGTTGGAATGGCCTAGTCAAAGCCCAGACCTCAATCCAATAGAAAATCTGTGGTCAGACTTAAAGATTGCTGTTCACAAGCGCAAAACATCCAACTTGAAGGAGCTGGAGCAGTTTTGCAAGGAGGAATGGGCAAAAATCCCAGTGGTAAGATGTGGTAAGCTCATAGAGACTTATCCAAAGCGACTTGGAGCAGTGATAGCCACAAAAGGTGGTTCTACAAAGTGTTGACTTTAGGGGGGTGAATAGTTATGCACATTGACTTTTTCTGTTATTTTGTCCTATTTGTTGTTTGCTTCACAATTAAAAAAAAAATAATCTTCAAATTTGTGAGCATGTTCTGTAAATTAAATGATGCAAATCCTCAAGCATTCCATGTTAATTCCAGGTTGTGAGGCAACAAAACATGAAAAATGCCAAGGGGGGTGAATACTTTTGCAAGGCACTATATAAAGTGTCACCTATCGAGATTTTTAAGTATCGTAGTTTGGCACCGTTTCACTAGCAATTTTAAAGCATGACATCTTAGTTATCTATTTATTCGGCATAACATCATCCTTTATATTTTATCAAACATTTGGGTATTATATGGTTTTTGTGCATAAAAGATCTCTAAAGTGTATTTTTTACAACAAAAAATGCATTTAAAACAATCTCTGCGCAAATATTATGTGACAAAAAATATTGCAACACCATCCATTTTTTTCTCTAGGGCCTTGGTTAAAAAATATATAATGGGGGAGATTTACTAAAATTGGAGCACTCAGAATCTGGTACAGCTGTGCATAGTGGTGAATCAGCTTTTAACTTCAGCTTGTTCAAGTAAGCTCCATTCACACTTGTTTGACTTGTCATGCAACTTTGGACATCAAAGTTGCATGACGAGTCATTCCCAGTGGCGTACCTACGGGGGGACGGTCCGCTCCGGTGCCACACACTGGGGGGGTGTCAGGCCGGTGTCCCCCGTCCTCCCCCGTAAGTGAAGTGGTGACAGCGCGGCGGGCTCAGGCAGTGCGGGCGCGATGGATGTGAGCGCAGGGAGAGGTGAGCTGTGACAGGATGCGGGGGTGCCTGGGCTGGGTGTGGACTGTACTGCTACCCGGGTGACACGCCGCCGGATCGATACAGGAACAGGAGATAGAAAACACTCTCTCTCTCCTGTACAGCAGGGGAGGAAGAGAGAGTCAGTGGGCCAGCACTGAATAGTAGATGGGAAATGCTAAGTTAACTAGCAGGTGATTGGTTGCTAGGTGGTCCTTGCAAAAAATCATTAGCATTGTTAATATGAAAAATTTACTCCAGCAGTTCCCGTCCTCTGTTCAGCACTGGTGTGTCTCCCCCTCTGCGTGAGTAAGGTAGGAAGGGGAAGAGCTGTGAAACATGCAGGGATCCAGAGCTGGGAGGGGGGTGGCTGTGTAACATGCAGGGGGTCCAATGCTGGGGGGTGGCTGTGTAACATGCAGGGGGTCCAAAGCTGGGGGGGGGTGGCTGTGTAACATGCAGGGGGTCCAAAGCTGGGTGGGTGGCTGTGTAACATGCAGGGGGTCCAAAACTGGGGGGGGGGGCTGTGTAACATGCATGCAGGGGGTCCAAAGCTGGAGGCAGTTGTGTAATGTGCAGGAGTCCAGAGCTGTGGGGTGGGGGGGCAGGCTATGTAATGTTAAGGAGTGCAGAGATGCAGGGGGTTGATTAATGTAAAGTGGTCCAGAGGTGCAGTGTGCTGTGTAATGTAAAGGGGTCCAGAGGTGTGGGGGGTTGTGTAATGTAAAAGGATCCAGAGGTGCAGGGGGTTGTGTAATGTAAAGGGGTCCAGAGGTGCAGGGGTTCTGTAATGTAAAGGAGTCCAGAGATGCAGGGGGTTGTGTAATGTAAAGGGGTCCAGAGGTGCAGGGGGTTGTGTAATATAAAGGGATCCAGAGGTGCAGGGGGTTGTGTAATGTAAGGGGGTCCAGAGGGTTGTGTGATGTAAAGGGGTCCAGAGGTGCAGGGGGTTGTGTGATGTAAAGGGGTCCAGAGATGCAGGGGGTTGTGTAATGTAAAGGGGTCCAGAGGTGCAGGGGGTTCTGTAATGTAAAGGGGTCCAGAGGTGCGGGGGGTTGTGTAATGTAAAGGGGTCCAGAGATGCAGGGGGTTGTGTAATGTGCAGGAGTCCAGAGCTGTGGGGTGGGGGGCAGGCTGTGTAATGTTAAGGAGTGCAGAGATGCAGGGGGTTGTGTAATGTAAAGGGGTCCAGAGGTGCAGTGTGCTGTGTAATGTAAAGGGGTCCAGAGGTGCGGGGGGTTGTGTAATGTAAAGGGATCCAGAGGTGCAGGGGGTTGTGTAATGTAAAGGGGTCCAGAGGTGCAGGGGGTTGTGTAATGTAAAGGGGTCCAGAGGTGCAGTGTGCTGTGTAATGTAAAGGGGTCCAGAGGTGCGGGGGATTGTGTAATGTAAAGGGGTCCAGAGATGCAGGGGGTTGTGTAATGTAAGGGGGTCCAGAGATGCAGGGGGTTGTGTAATGTAAGGGGGTCCAGAGGTGCTGTGTAATGTAAAGGTGACCAGGGGGTTGTGTAATGTAAAGGTGACCAGGGGGTTGTGTGATGTAAAGGTGACCAGGGGGTTGTGTAATGTAAAGGGGTCCAGAGGTGAAAGGGGGTTGTGTAATGTAAAGGGGTCCAGAGGTGCAGGAGTTGTGTAATGTAAAGGGGTCCATATTTTGCATATGTGAGAAGTGTCATAATAAGCCTGGTGTTGAAGTGGTTAAACCAGAATTCAATGTCACTTTAAAGCTGAGCTCCAGGCACAAAATCTTTTAAAAAATTTTTTTATAAAGTAACTCCACTTTTGTTGAGAAAAAAAAAATTCCCCTCTGGGTGATCTACAGTATGTACATTACAAGGATTTTAACAAACTTCCTTGTAGATTCCTACATTTTTGTTATTCTGAAGAAATTGCTTTGTCTGTGAGGGCTGGTTCACACCACAAAAACACTCTAGATCTGTTCCGGAATGCGTTTTTGCATGCCTGTTTTTACCACTTTTATATGCATTTCCGGATGCTTTTTTTTCTTCTTTTTTTCCTGTTTTCTTTTTGCACTGTACTGGGGTCCAGTACGTTTTTGAGTGCGTTCCAGTGCATTCCGGTGTGTTTTGATGCGTTTTACAGTGTTCAAGTACAGTTCAGTGCAGGAAAATTGCACTGCAACTGCAAGTACTGGTGTGGACTATGCCATTGGAAACCATATAACCTACTTTCCATGCGATTTTGATGCAGAAAAAAAATATACTGGACTGCATGTGGTGTGAACTGGCCCTGAATCTGTATGGGAGTGTTTTTTTTTTTTTAAATATCAGTTACTGTATTTATCGGTGTATAACACGCACCGGCGTATAACACGCACCCCAAGTTTAGGAGGGAATTTTAAGGAAAAAAACTTTTAGGAGGGAAGTTTAAGGAAAAAAAACTTACATTTAAATGCCCATCAATGCAGCCTCATCAGTGTTCATCTGCAGCCTTTCCCCAGTGTCCAGTGCAGCCTTGTCAGTGCAGCTTTGCCCCAGTGCAGCTTTTCCCCAGTGCAGCCTTGTCCCCAGTGCAGCCTTGTCCCCAGTGCAGCCTTGTCCCCAGTGCAGCCTTGTCCCCAGTGCAGCCTTGTCCCCAGTGCAGCCTTGTCCCCAGTGCAGCCTTGTCCCCAGTGCAGCCTTGTCCCAGTTCAGCCTTGTCCCCAGTGCAGCCTTGTCCCCAGTGGTCCGTGCAGCCTTGTCGCCGCCGACATACAAACGTTTAGTTTGTATTTTTAAACATGGCGCTGCAGAGTTCAGAGGGACTCGTGGGCGCTCGTTCAGCTGAACGAGCGCCGCCGAGGACACAGTGACCGGGCGGAGCCGAGATACACATAGCCGAGGCTTCTCGGCTATTCTCGGCGCCGTTCACAGTCACGCCCAGTCCCTATGATGGACATAACACAGGTCCAATGGCGGGACTGGGCGTGACTGTGAACGGCGCCGAGAATAGCCGAGAAGCCTCGGCTATGTGTATCTCGGCTCCGCCCAGTCACTGTGTCCTCGGCGGCGCTCGTTCAGCTGAACGAGCGCCGCCGAGTGCCTCCGAACTCCGCGGCGCCATGTTTAAAAATACAAGCTATGTGAATGTCGGCGGCGATCGCGGTGATCGCTCCGACAGATCACAAAATAGCGGGGATCGGCGTATAACACGCACCCACGATTTTCCCCTTATTTTAAGGGGAAAAAAGTGCGTGTTATACGCCGATAAATACAGTAACTGCTGCATCTGCAGGGCTCTAATGAGGAAATCGGCAGGGTCTGCATCACTTAAGACGTGATTTCCCTTTGGGAGTATCCCACCAAAAATGAAAAAAAAAATTTGCAGGGGATGCCAAAGATCTGACCTTATCTTTTATCCCAGTGCAGACTTCTGGGAAAATCAGTAAGCCAACCACACAAGCAGGAAATGACATATCTGTATTTGTGTACAGAACACCTCCAGGGAGCCATCTTGCATAAAGAAAATTACAGTGGCTGCAATATTGAAAAGGAAAGCTCAATTTTAATAACATTCAATTACAAAATGACCTGAGTTGCAATTGTATACACTATATATATATTTTTATCTGCTATTTTTTCCCCACAAAAATGGAGTTACCCTTTAAATATATTACTTAGTAGTACAAGAAAAACAGAAATGGAAGGTGCGCACACCTTGTGCATTACCAGAGATAATTTAATAATATAAAACCGTATAAAAGTGGGTACTCACAAAATGCAACTGACAAAAAGCCATAAACACAGTGCATGTACATGCACAGAACATGGGGTACAACTAACGCGTTTCAGGTGCGAATTCCCCATCCTCAGAGCTAGGCTAGGGCAGAGGCGCCGCCCCCTAATCCATGTGCCCAGCCCCTAATCTATGTGCAGGGCGCCGGACGCATGGATTTCTATGGATTTTTTTTTTTTTTGAAGCACATGATTAGAGCTTGAGGCTCTAATTGGCTTAAACAAAGGGTGGACTCGGGACGCAGAGCACTGTGTCCTGAGCCCACCCAGTTGTGTGACAATAGCAAATTAATATTCACCATTGTCTTCCTGATTCTCCCCCCGGCCAATCAGGAAGCGGCTCCTGAGACTCAGGAGGACCCACTTCCTGTTTGGCCGCGAGGAGAAGCAACGGCCCCAGCTCCTCCCTGGAGCAAGGAGCAGCATCGGCATCAGCCTCCTAAGGTATGGCCACTGATCACTGCCGCCGCCCATCTCCGGTGGGGGGGGGGACTGATTGCAGTTGTCCGTCTCCCGCGCGGGGGAGGGGGGACACTGATCGCTGCCGTCCGTCCCCTTGGGGGGGGGGGGGGGGCACCGATCTCTGCCGTCCGTCTCTTGGGAGGGGGGGCAGGTTTGTGTACCACCTCCCTCCCCCCATAATATTAAGCACCAGCTGCCACTGAGTGGTATTATCATACTTAACCCATACAGAGAGCAGAGCTGTGGGAGGGGCCCAGCAGGTCCACCCACTACAGGCTACCTGCTGAAAACTACAGGAGGGGGCGGAGACAAGACCACTCACCCTGCAGGAGAGAGAGTAGCAGTGAGCGGTCTGTATTACAGGAAATTCCTGGACAAGGAAAAGACAAGGAGGCAAAGTGCTGGAGTTGTTTCTTTCTGGGTTACTGGAAGAAACACAAAGCTGTCAGAAACCATGCCGAGACAGAAGTACAGGTAAATCACACTTGTTTAACCTCCCTGGTGGTATGATTATTTTTTATGCTGAAAGTGGTACAATTATTTTGCATGGAAATTTGGCGTTTTATATTCCCGAGTATGATAGAGTTTAAAACACTAAATCATAAATTATAATATAAATAACTATAAATAATTGTAAGAAATAATAATATAATAATAATGAAAATGATTCAATAATGTAATCAAATCAAAAACACTGAAATTTGCTCAGTTGCAGAATTGTCGCTGTCATTACTTTTAATGTTTGATGACAGATCTCCCCACAAATCACTATCACTCAATTCTGCAAGTGATTCTAATTTATTATCGCTGTTTTCTAGCTGGTCTAAACCTGCTTTTGATGTAAATTGACGGTTTTGGTTGCTATAGACAATCTCCAGTTTCCAGGCAAAAAGAACAGTTTTTATAATATAAAACTGCATGCAGGGCACTGGACAAACCACTAGGGACAAAAAGGAGTTGAAATAAATTGATACAGTAATGTAATCTGTAAGACTACAGTGTACTGTATATATATATTGTGGGTTTTACTTTTTGAATTTGGCGCCGTTCTCCGTCCCCGTGCGTTGCAATGCTCACAGGAAACGGAGCCCGGGCACAGTGATAGATCGAGCGGAAGACGAGCCGCTCACACTGTGGGGAGACATCGCAGGATTCAGGGGACAAGGTAAGTAAGCTCTTCCTGGAACCTGCGATGCGATCCCAAGTCTGGCTCGGGGTTACTGCTTTTGGTACTGAAAATCCACCCCAAGCCAGACTCGGGAATACCGCAAGGGAGGTTAATAATAAAAGTAAAAAGAACAAACGTAGTCAAAACATAGCCAGAGTACAGTACCTGGAACGGATAGTAAGCCAAGCAGTAGTCGGGGATCAAAGTAGTGGAACAGCAAGCAGAAACTGGAGCCAGAAGGGATGTCAGCAAAGCCAGTCTTTAAACAGGAACATAGGCGATGTTTCTTTTGATGTTGACCAGGGCGAAGGCAGAGAACCTCTGGACTAGACGGCTTAAGTAGGCAGGACTGACGAGCACGATCATCAACAGCTGAGTAACTGTGGAGAGAGATGGAAGCTGGCAATTAGCCGACAGCTGAGCGGCCAGCTTAGAGAAGGAAGAGCTGAGCCCAGCCCTGACAAAAGCACAACAAGAACAAGAATACTCATGCCTATTGTAGTTAGACAATATTAGTGGAGTTCAACTTTAACCCTTTCGCTGCCAGGTCCATACGTCGTATATACCTAACAGCAGGGGGTTTCACGTCCGCTCTCCTCCCCTTCTTGTTGGTGACCCTGAAAGCGACGTTTATGACTTCACTTCTGGGTCACCCTGTCACTTTCCCCCGGTTAGCATAGCCAGGAAGGAATGTATTGCAATGCAGTTTGCATTGCAATACATCCAGTGGGGTCCAGAAGAGACACTGGGGGTCTTTTAGACCCTACATGTCTCATTAAAGAAAACCTGTCACCTAAAAATCATCACATAGGGGACTTTTTGTCACCTATGTAATGAAAAAAAACCCAAAATATATATATTTTTTTTTTTTATTGCAAAAAAATTAAAGTTACACCGAAGCACATAAAATTCCCCCCAAAAAATGTTGAGGCCCCCCACCCCCACGCATACGCACCTAAGAACGTAAACGCAGGCGTGTGGGAAGCCTATGCATGAAAACGTCAATTGCAATGCTCAAGTTACTTATCACTGTGCACGCTGGGGTGAGAGCAATAATTCCAGCACAAGACCTCCTCCTCTGTAACACTAAACTGATACCTAGAGAGGCTTTTGATGCATCGCCTATAAAATATACAGGGTACTGAAGCTTGTCGCCATTTCACGGGCCCACACAAATTTAAGGTTTGACATGTGTAGTATCTATTTACTCGGTGCAACCTTATCTTTTATATGTTACCAAAGGTCTGGGTAATTTATTGCGTTTGTTTGCCCTAAAATTCACTTTAGTGTGTTTTTTACAAAAATTTTGCGATTCCTTGATTTTCAGTAATATCGTGTTACATAACAGATTGGAACAACCACTATTTTATTTTCTAGGGCACATATGTCAAACACAAGGCCGACGGGCCGAATGACCCTTGCACCTCTCCTGCAGCTGCGGTAACCCCCTAGTTTCTGCCCCACCTTGTCTCAGTTGGCAGCAGAGGGCATGACAGAATTCCTCCTACAGATCCTGCACCTTTCTGTGCAGCCGCAGCACCCCCTCATCTCCACCTCCCCTGGCCTCAGCTTTCAGCAGACTCCAGCAGCTGACTCCAGCCCTCCTTTGGTCCTTCTTTAGACCCTGCACTGTCTCCCAGCTTTTTCCCGGCAGAAGCACAATGTAAGGGGGGGTGCACGGGGGGGGGGGGCTCTTGACATCTGATGCATAGCTCCCAACTGTCCCTGATTTGGAGGGACTGTCCCTGATTTGGAGCAATGTCCCTCTGTCCTCCTGATTTGTCCCTCATTTTGGTCTG
Organism: Aquarana catesbeiana; assembly: GCF_042186555.1. NCBI lineage: Eukaryota > Metazoa > Chordata > Amphibia > Anura > Ranidae > Aquarana > Aquarana catesbeiana. The sequence continues at coordinate 71,085,248 of NC_133335.1, read as the reverse complement.
ATGTATATAAAATGCACTTTTTATCTATCAAAAAGTGTTTTCCAGTGCTAAAACTTTTATCTGATTTCTAAATTGCTGCATTTGTAAATTCCAAAAGCCAATATAAAGGAATGATAGTGGTAAAAAAATGCACTTGTGGGTTTAACCAATCTTGTTTTTTTGTACAATTCTCCTTTAAGGGGGCATGGCAATGGGTGTGTCCTATGCCTGCATACTTTTGCTGATAGGTGTCCCTCAGTCCCATCTCAAAAAGTTGGGAGGTATGCTGATGTAGGGGGCGAGGGGTGCTCTGGACATCTAGTTTTACAGATACAACCGGCCCTTTGAGGGCAACCATAATGCTGATGTGGCCTGCAATGAAATTGAGTTTGACACCCCTGCTCTAGGATGTCTGCTTTCAGAAAATATATCATGTTTGGGGGTTTTTTGTAATCTTCAGGCCTAAAATTTTATTTTTTAACGTGTGCAAAAATGCAAAAAACGGCTTTGGCAGTGAAAAGGTTAATGAATAACCGAAAACTAAAAACAGTCAGTGAACTCTACCAGAAACTTGGCGACCGTCGCCCGTTTTCACGTAACCGCTCGTTCTCTAGCTAAGCTTTAACAAAATCACCAGATAAGACCCAGATCTGTAAAGTCTGAAGATAATAGTCTAAAGGGCTGGCAAGATTAGTTCTTACGCAGCATTTTGTACTGCTCACAGTTAACGGGAGTGCAAAGCGATCGAGCAGCGAAGGGGTTAATTAAAAGGAATCGAGAGGAGGGGGGGGGGGAGACCGGTGCTAGCAAGAGCTTACAATCTAAGCTGATGTCTGCAGCAGACGTAAGGGCCAAACTATTGCAAAGGACAGGCAGAGTGTCCACGTGGGGAGCAGAATATTTTGGACTGCCTGGACTCTGTCTGCTATCACTATGTGTGTGATTTGTGTCAACAACTGAGACTCGTCGTCACTGCAAAGTCCCAGGCGTAAGCAGGCAGAACAAGGGGGGGAGATAGGACGCTGTCAGATTGCCGGCTGCAGGAACTGGGGGTGGGGGGGGGACCTCTATAGCCGGTTGATGCTTGGATACAGTGTCTGGAACCTCTAGGACTTAATGACACGGCGACTTATTCCTCCCGTAGTCACGAGTTGACAAAGGCATGGAAAGCAAATATTCCGAAGCTTAATCTTTTTTTAATTTACTTGGCTGGTGGAGTGGTGGTGGAGTGGTGCAGAGTACCCCATGATTTTGGGCGAGGAGAGGAGGGCTTCTCACCCAGCTGGGTGGCAAAGAAACAGAAGGTTTTGTTGGAGGAATGTCCTGGAGCAGTTATTGTGTTGTTTTCAGAGAAGAAATGGAAAAAAGAGAGTCCAAAACGAGAAGAGGGTTTGCGAGCTGCTCATTGAGAATAAGGTAAGCGGGGGGGGGGGGGGGGGGCGGAAGGCATACGCGGCCATGACCCATAGGTTGCAGGGAACGATTTTTCGGAGAGGCTGTGTGCATCTCCGGCTGCCATATTGTCGCTGTGTAAATAAGGCGGCCATGTGGTAATAGGCAATTTTGTGCGGGGCTGCTTTAACCCGTATGTGGCCTTTGATCCGACAGGTTCGGTTGTTTTCAAGGGTCTCATAGATTAAATAATTACGAGGCGAAATAAAAAAAAAAAAAATGAAAACATTTCGGATCTAGTTGCCTAACTATCATATATGTGTTTGAAGAGAATAACTTTTTCTATCTGACTCATATCAATCAGCAGATGGTTATTATGCAGCTTTCTCCTGGTCACCTGCACAAGCCAGATGTTCTGTGGAGGTGCCAAATTATTTATTACTGGTATTTATAGCACTGACAACCATATTAATTATTAGAAATGTATTTGTTCAGATAAGACAAAAGAAAAAAAATTCCATCCTGTTCCTTAAAATTTTACAGTCCAAAATCAGAATTTCCTAACAAAATTCTACTATTACATCTGTTCATTCACATCAGTCCTTGCCCTCAAGGTGCTTACAATCTATAGTCCCTAACTTACATTCATACACATATTAGGCCAATTTAGATAGGAGCTAATTAACTTACCAGCACATTTTTGGAGTTTTTGAGGAAACCCATGCAAGCACAGGATGACCAGGCAAACTCCATGCAGATGTGGTCCCGACAGGGATTCAAACTCGAGACCCCAGTTCCACCAGGTAGAAGTGCCAACCACTAAAACACTGTGCTGCCTGGTGAATGTCTTGGTTGGCCTTGGACATATATTTGAATGGTATCTGACCAAATTCCAATTTTAGAAATACAGTTATCTGTTACCTCTCGCAATATGACAGTGTGTATGAGATTGCCCATTTTGTCAAAATATGGCTGCATCTGGTCATGTCTGCCTTTACAGTGAGGTTGCTCTTGATATGACCACACCTGAAAGCTTGGCCGGAATGCTGAATGTCTAGATCACATGTGTCAAACATAAGGCCCTCGGGCCGAATCCGGCCCTTCAGGCCATTTCATGTGGCCCTCGAACCTCTCCTGCAGCTGCGGCAACCCCCAAGTTTCTGCCCCCACCTTGTCTCAGCAGTTGGCAGCAGAGAGGATGACAGAACTCCTCTTACAGATCCTGCACCTTTCTGTGCAGCCGCAGCACCCCCTCATCTCCACCTCCCCTGGCCTCAGCATTCAGCAGTCTCCGGCAGCTGACTCCAGCCCTCCTTGGGTCCTCCTTCAGACCCTGTACTTTCTGCATCCCAGCTTCTACACGGCAGCACAAGGTAAGGGGGGTGCACTGTGATGTAAGGGAGGGTGGGGGACTCGACCTGATGGTGGGGGGGGGGTGAGGTGCTCGGGACATCTAGTCTTACAGATACAATTGGCCCTTTGAGAACAACCATAATGCTGTTGTGGCCTGCAAAATTGAGTTTGACACCCCTGGTCTAGATCTTTCAAATGTAGCTTTCTTTATAGAGGAAAAGCTAAATAGCCAAAAACTTTTTTTTTACATTTTGGATAGAATAAGAAAAAGAGAAACTTTTTTTTTTTTTTTTTTTTGATGGTCAACAGGGCAGGTTTCCATTTACTTCCTGTCACCAACAGGAAATGCAAGGAAATATCTCCAAAGTGAGGGGTATCTTGGACAGTTATCAATGTAACAGGTGTTCCTGTTGGAAGATTTATCCCACCTCTTGCTCTGGTGACTGCTCTGAAATGTTGGATTCCCCCTCACTTTCTGTCTTTTCTGTTTTGAGGTTTTGGCTTTAAAAACACTTAAAAGAGGCCCTATCACCAGCTATAAAAATTGCAGAATGCATGATAACGTCACATCCAAGATGGTGGCACCCAGCAGCAGTCTCAGGGCTTTGGGATGTATATACAAGGAAGTAAACAAAAGTTAAAGGCACATATAATCTTGACCATTCATTTTGTTGAAATGAATGGTCAAGTGACAGGATCTCTTTGGGACCGCAATAACATCCTTAAAATATGAGCCCACTGAAAATATGTTCAGAACAAAATGATGGGAGGTGGCACAGCAGAGGGTTACTGGCAATAGGCTGAAGTCCTGCCCAGAGGCCGGCTGAAAGCCCTGTTCCATCGGGTTGCAGGGCATCATGGGAAATTAATATGGTTACATAGAACTGTGAATGCAGAAAAAAAGGCTAAGTGGTCAATTCAGATATATATATATATATATATAAAATATATACACACACTATATTACCAAAATTATTGGGACATCTGCAACTTTTATGGCATTCCAGTCCTAGTCTGTAGAGTTCATTATTGAGTTGGCCCACCCTTTGCAGCTATAACAGCTTCAATTCTTCTGAGAAGGCTGTCTAAAAGGTTTAGGAGGGTTTCCATGGGAATGTTTGACCATTCTTCCAAAAGTGCATTTGTGAGGTTGGGCACTGATGTTGGACGAGAAGGCCTGGCTCTCAGTCTCCACTCTAATTTACCCCAAAGGCGTTCTATTGGGTTGATGTCAGGACTCTGTGCAGGCCAGTCAAGTTCCTCCACCCCAAACTCGCTCATTCATGTCTTTTTGGACCTTATTTGTGCACTGGTGCGCAGTCACGTTGGAACAGAAAGTGGCCATCCCCAAACCGTTCCCACAAAGTTGGGAGCATGAAATTGTCCAAAATGTCTTTGTATGCTGACGCCTTAAAAGTTCCCTTCATTGGAACTAAGGGGCTAAGCCCAACCCCTGAAAAACAACCCCAGTGCATAAAGCAAGGTCCACAAAGACATGGATGAGCCAGTTTGGGGTGGAGGAACTTGACTGGCCTGCACCTCAACCCGATAGAACACCTTAGGGATGAATTAGAGCGGAGACTGCAAGCCAGGCCCTCTTATCCACGGAAGAATGGTCAAACATTCCCATAGACACACTCCTAAATCTTGTGAACAGTCTTCCCAGAAGAGTTAAAGCTGTTATAGCTGCAAAGGGTGGGCCAACGCAATATTGAACCCTATGGACTAAGACTGGGATGCCATTAAAGTTCATGTGCGTGTAAAGGCAGGCGTCCCAATACTTTTGGTAATATAGCGTTTGTATGCATCTGTGTGTGTATAAATTATATATATATATATATATATATATATATATATATATATATATATATATATATAAAATATATAAAATATGTGTGTGTGTGTATACGCAGTTGTGCTCAAAAGTTTACTGGTTGAAATCATGACATTTTGGCATTGGAAATATGACTGATCATGCCAAAAATCATCATGTCTTTTATTTAAGGATAGTGGTCATATGAAGCCATTTATTATCACATAAATGTTTGGCTCCTTTTTAAAATCATAATGAAAACAGAAATAACCCAATTGGCCCTGATCAAAAGTTTCCATACCCTGGTATGTTTGGTCTTGGTACGGACATACAAGGTTACGCACGCAGGTTAAGATGGCAAATAACGATTAATTTCCCACATCTGTGGCTTTTAAAATTGGAATTAGTGTCTAAATAGTCAATGAGTTTGTTGGCTCTCACATGGATGCACTAAGCAGGCTAGACAATGAGCCATGAGGAGCAGAAAATAACTGTCAAAAGACCTACAGGTATGTAACAAGGTAATGGACCTTTATAAAGATGGAAAAGGATATAAAAAGATATCAAAAGCCTTGAATATGCCAGTCAATACTATTCAATAACTTTTTAAGAAGTGAAAAACTCGGGGATCTTTTGATACCAAGCCAAGGTCAGGTAGACCAAGAAAGATTGCAGTCACAACTGGGAGAAGAATTGTTTGAGATACAAAGAAAAACCCAGAGGTAACCTCAGGAGAAATACAGGCTGCTCTGGAAAAAGACGGTGTGGTTGTTTCAAAGAGCACAATATGATGATACTTGAACAAAAATTAGCTTTATGGTCGAGTTGCCAGAAAGGAGCCTTTACTGCGCCAATGTTACAATTGCCCAACAACACCTTGACACGCCTCAAAGCTTCTGACACACTAATCTGGAGTGACGAGACCAAAATAGAGCTTTATGGTCACAATCATAAGTACTATGTTTGGGGGGGTCAACAAGGCCTATAGCAACAAGAATACCACCCAGACTGTGAAGCATGGTGGTGGCTCACAGCATGTTATCAGAAAATACTGGCAGAAAATTAGCATTCTTCTGCACGAAAGGTGCGCCTGGGACGCTCTTGGACTTTCCAGCATGACAATGACCCTAAGCACAAGGCCAAGTTGACTCTCCACTGGTTACAGCAGAAAAAGGTGAAGGTTCTGTAGTGGCCCTCACAGTCTCCTGACCTTATTATCATCAAGCCACTCTGGGGAGATCTCAAACGGGCGGTTCATGCAAGACGACCAAAGACTTTGCATGACCTGAAGTCATTTTGCCAAGATGAATGGGCATCTATACCACCTACAAGAATGCGGGGCCTCATAGACAACTCTTATAAAAGACTGCAGGCTGACATTGATGCTAAAGGGGCAATACACAGTATTAAGGACTAAGGGTATGCAGACTTTTGAACAGGGATCATTTAATTTGTTTGCTTGTTGCCATGTTTTATTTCATGATTGTGCCATTCTGTTATCACCTACAGTTACTAAATATGAATCCCATAAGACATAAGAAATGTGTTTTGCTAGCTCACTCATGTTTTCTTTAAAAATGGTACATACTAGAGATGCACCGATCCTACGAGTACAAGTACCGATATTTTTTTTTTTTTTTAGTACTCGCCAATACCAATTACTCATCTGCAGATCAAAGGTCATCCTTTTGCTCTGTAGATGAATAAATAAAAAGATACAAAAAGAAACAATGCTTCTTTTTATCTTTCTGTTTCAGTGGCTGAGCAATGTTGTTGATAAACATTGCCCTTCTGCTTTTCTTTTTTTTTTTTGACAGCTCCAATTGCCAGGACTTTGTTTACACTTCAGCTGTCAACAGGAGAACCCCATTGACAGCTGAATGAGTCATCGGTTGTTAAGGACATGTTGGCCTAACTCCTTAACATCCAATAAGTGCCGACTTTTTTTGTTAACCTCAGCTGTCAGTGGGGGAAGCCCGCTGACAGCTAAAAGAACTGAGCCTGAAAGTATCGGTTTCAGGTATTGGAGCATTTGCACGAGTACCGATACCCCTGCAAATGCTTAGTATCGGCACTGATACTGGTATCGGTGCAACCCTAGTATATACTGTATATTACCAATTCTCCAAGGGTGTGCAAACTTTTGAGCACAACTATATTATCAAAAGTATTGGGATGCCTGCCTTTACACACGCATGCATTTAATGGCATTCCAGTCTTAAGTACTGTTCAATATCGAGTTGGCCCACCCTTTGCAGCTATAACAGCTTCAACTCTTCTGGGAAGGCTGTCCACAAGGTTTAGGAGTGTGTCTATGGGAATGTTTGACCATTCTTCCAGAAGCGCATTTGTTAGGTCAGACAATGATGTTGGGCGAGAGCCTGGCTCGCAATCTTCACTCTAATTCATTACAAAGGTGTTCTGTTGGGTTAAGGGACGGATTCTGTGCAGGCCAGTCAAGTTCCTCCACCCCAAACTCTCTCATCATTGTCTTTATGGATCTTGCTTTGTGCACTGGTCTAAATCATTTGGTGGAGGGAGGATTATGGTGTGGGGTTGTTTCTCAGGAGTTAGGCTTGGCCCCTTATGCCGTGTACACACGGTCGGACTTTTCGTCTACAAAAGTCCGATGGACTGAAGCCGGCTGACAATCCGATCGTGTGTGGGCTTCCCCGGACTTTCAGCGGACTTTTCCAGCCGCAAATCTGACGGACTCTAGATTTGAAACATGCTTCAAATCTTTACGTCGTAACTACGCCGGACCCAGAAATCTGCTCGTCTGTATGCTAGTCCGACGGACAAAAACCCACGCTAGGGCAGCTATTGGCTACTGGCTATCAACTTCCTTATTTTAGTCCGGTGGATGTCATCATGTACGAATCCGTCGGACTTTGGTGTGATCGTATGTAGGCAAGTCCGTTCGTTAGAAAGTCCTCCACAAGTCCGTCGAAAGTCTGTCGGACGGGCTGTCGGACTTTTGTAGCCGAAAAGTCCGACCGTGTGTACGCGGCATTAGTTCCAGTTAAGGGAACTCTTAAGGCATCAGCATACCAAGACATTTTGGACAATTTCATGCTCCCAACTTTTTGGGAACAGTTTGGGGATGGCTCCTTCCTGTTCCAACATGACTGCGCACCAGTGCACAAAGCAAGGTCCACGGATGATCTATTTTGGGGTAAAGGAGCTTGACTGGCCTGCACGGAATCCTGACCTCAACCTGATAGAACACCTTTGGGATGAATTAGATTGGAGACTGTGAGCCAGGCCTTCTCATCCAACATCAGTGCCCGATGTGAACTGTTTGCCCCAAGCATGTTTGAATCCCTCTGTTTGAGGGTCCATTTGCACTGCCTGCCCTTTAAAATGGAGCAGTTGTTCCCTTCGAGGCCCTAAAGCTCCATTCACATTTACATGTTCCAGGAATGTGCACAGAAATGTGCATTGCACCTGCAGTGCCATTAATTGTTAATGGCCCCCCAAACATGGGAAGCAAATATATATAAAAGATCCTGTGAGCCTCCTCTGATTATAAATTGCCTAAATGGCACCGTGCAACAGCTGCAAGCGTTAAACACGTCTCATAAAAACATGCAGATAAAAGCAGAAATAAATATATACGCTGCGCTTTCAAATATACTCTTCACATTTCATATATGTGATAACCAAAGTGCAAATATGCATGTGAATCACACACCGTGATACATCCAGTAACTAGTGACTGTAAAAAGTGACACTAGTGCAACAAATAGTTATGAATACTTAAAAATGAACATATAAATGAAAATAAATAATCACACTAGTAAAAAGTGCTATAAGGTGCATCCATATGGTGATTGGTTGTATCAAAATTATTCATAAAATCATATAATGTTCATAAAATATATAGTGTTCATAAAATCATATAGTGTTCATAAAAATATATAGTGGACTCAATCCACTAAAACATATAGATGAATAAAAAGTGCTTCTATGTGCATATGTGTCATTCAATTATTTCAATTCAAAAGTGCTTCTATAGTCCATGCAATTTGGAAACTGTAGATAATCCAAAGCAAACCACAGTGATCACACTCAGGTGCGCCCCCCTCCCTAGGTATTAAACGCTAGACATGTGCACACTGAAATATTTCATTTCGGAATTTCAATTTCGCCCGAAAAAAAAAAATGTATTTAGTTACTCCCGAAATTCGTTTTTATCTATGTCGTTTTTCGTTAAAAATTGCATTCGTCCGAAAATCCAAATGAATTAAGGTCGAAACTGTCATTGAAGGCTTATGGTGTCTGTCGAATGTTCAAAGAAGATTCGACGGAGCAGCTAAACTGAACGTGTACATTTCCGCTCGAATTTTCCGCCTACAAGTTAGCTGTAGTAGAATTCTAATGTTGTATGACTAGTAATAATTATATTTATTAATTATTTTACTAGTCAACCAACATTAGAATTTTTCTATAGCCTATGGGCGGATGCATTTGACCGGAAATGTATGATTGCGGCGTCGTACAGTTTAGCTGCTCCGTTGAATCTTCTTAGAACTTTCGACAGACACCATAAGCCAAAGATTCGACGTTTGTATGTTTTTCGTTGCTTTGTTGAATCTTCGTCGTTCATGTTTAATGCTCTACTTTACCCCGACAGTCAGCCAACTTTCACATTCGTTTCTCAATCTCCAAGTGCAATGGCGGGCGCGGCATCCGACGTTATGTCAGATATTGATATGGCATTATAATATAGGATCTATAATAATAAATCCCCCCCCCAACACGGGCAGCCTCTGAGGCTATCGCAACACTAGTATCACTATCAAGTTCACAACACTAACACAATAGAAGCAGATTATTATGAAAAAAGTTAAGTTGAACTGTAGCTTGCTTCACTATTGTTCTGCTGCTGTGCTTATGCTTAATTGCTAAATAATTCAGGTTCTCTGACAAACGGACCAGCTAAGATTGACTGTCTTCTGAAATGATTCAGTGTGGTGTCTCTCTCTGCTAGCAAATCGTAAGTGAATGTAAGTTGGCTGTACGTGTGTACTTAGTTCTAGCTATTTTACTGCCCCTCCTCTTTGGTTACAATCGGCCAATAACATTCATCATCATCATTATTTTTATTTTACTTCCCCCACCCAATTCCAGCAGCGATCTTTTCTCTCTATGTCAAATCTTTTCCCTCTATGTCGAATCTTTTCTCTCTATGTAGAATAATCTTGGACTAATAGTGTTAAGGTTAGGCACATTCGACCACAGGTTCGATAGACACAGATTGTTATTGTCAGCATCGTGTCGAATCTCCTATCCATATCGAACTGTTGTTGCAATGAAAATAAAGCATTTGTTTATGTTGGACCTTTCGGTTTTCGTATTCTGCACTTTACTATACCGTCCTGAAATTCGGACGAAAATACATTCGGACGAAAACGAATGCACATGTCTATTAAACGTTCAACTCTGAGTGCGTGACTTTGCACTTAAGCTTAGTCAATACATGCCTGTGAAAAACCTATGGGGCTCTGCAGTTTCATCCAGACTCCTGGACCTATCAGCACTATACCTCGGTTGCGTGAAAAAGGACTGGATGGTGTAATAACATTTTAACAGTTTATTAATCACATAAAAGCCCCCTATGGGGTACTCACATAGTACAGGCGCGTCAGTGCGCCACTCTGCATCAGGCAAACAACATGTAAAGATACCGGATCGATATTGGGATGGTATGGGGTTCTTTCCGAACAGGTCACCTGCTGAACGTCCGTCCTGTTCCTGAAGTCCCTGCAGTTTCCAAATCACATGGACTATAGAAGCACTTTTGAATTGAAATAATTGAATTACACATATGCACATAAAAGCACTTTTTATTCATCTATATGTTTTAGTGGATTGAGTCCACTATATATTTTTATGAACACTATATGATTTTATGAACACTATATATTTTATGAACATTATATGATTTTATGAATAATTTTGATACAACCAATCACCATATGGATGCACCTTATAGCACTTTTTACTAGTGTGATTATTTATTTTCATTTATATGTTCATTTTTAAGTATTCATAACTATTTGTTGCACCATTGTCACTTTTTACAGTCATTACGGTAGTTACTGGATGTATCACAGTGTGTGATTCACACACATATTTGCACTTTGGTTATCACATATATGTAATGTGAAGAGTATATTTAAAAAGCGCAGTGTATATATATTTATTTCTGTGGGAAGCAAATGCATGTTTTGGCTCATGGAAAAATGCATGACAGATGCGGCAAAGTGCGCAGTAAAAAAACTTGCAAACCAGAATGTGTCACTATGCTCCATGAGCTACTTTGACACTACTTTTTCGTACATAGGGCAGCCAACTAGTCCAAAACCTTTGGTACATAAATGCATTATATTTAACAGGTCAGCTAATTTATACTGTAGATTTGCATTATGAGAAGAAACAACACAACCACTGTGCAGCACTGCAGGCAGGAAGTAAAGCTTGAATAGAAACATGGCTGCCTGTGTGTGTATATACATTATATATATATATATATATATATTAATCAAATCATTCCCTGCATCTATTACCTTTTGTACTACCACCCCTTCCCTTTAGAATGTAAGCTCTACAAGCAGGGCCCTCCTGTACCTTCTGTATTGAACTGTACTGTAAATGTGCTGTCCCCCCTCTACATTGTAAAGCGCTGCGTAAACTGTTGGCACTATATAAATCGTGTGTAAATACTGTGTGTGTGTATGTATATGTATATATATATATGTATATGTGTATATGTATGTATATATATATATATATATATATATATATATATATATATATAATATTCACACTGCTCAAAAAAATTAAAGGAACACTTTAGTATAGCATCAAGTCAATTAAACTCCTAGGATATTGATCTGGTCAGTTAGGGTCCTTTCACACTGGGGAGGTTTGCAGGTGCTATTGCGCTAATAATAGCGCCTGCAAACCGACCCGCAAGTGCCACTGCTTTAAATCCAGTGCAAAAGCCCCGAGGGCTTTCACACTGGAGCGGTGCGCTAGCAGGACGGGAAAAAAAGTCCTGCTAGCAGCATCTTCGGAGCGGTGAAGGAGCGCAGTGTATACCGCTCCTTCATCGCTCCTGCCCATTAAAATCAATGGGACGGTGCGGCTATACCGCCGGCAAAGTGCCTCTGCAGAGGCGCTTTGCGGTGGTTTTAACCCTTTCTCGGCCGCTAGCAGGGGGGTAAAACCGCCCCCTAGCGGCCGCATACCGACGGTAAAGCGCCGCTAACAATAGCGGCGCTTTACCGCCGACAACGCCCCCGCCCCAGTGTGAAAGGGCCCTTAAGGAAGCAGAGGGGGTTGTTTATCAGTTTTAGGTGCTTTGGTGTTAATTAAATTAACAGGTGCACGAGATGGGCAACAATGAGACGACTTCCAAAACAGGAATGGTTTTACAGGTGGAGGCCACTGAATTTTTTTTTCTCTACTCCTCTTTCCTGACTGTTTATCATGTACCTGGTAGAAGAGCCGGAAATGATGAGGAGAGCCATTCTTATACCTCTGACTCTGGGCCCCTGGTAGTGTGAACAGAAGGTGCAGAGTGGCACGAGTGCCTGAAGGACTTGCCAATACCAGAGCGGATATCTACCCAAGGCAGGAGAGGTCATCTGTAGTCTTCAGTGAAGCAGGCGGGCTGGTAGACAGCTGAAGGCTATCAGGCTGGTACTGGCGACAGCGGGCAGGTGGGGCATGCGCTGGTAGCAGACTGTAGAACAGCAGGCACAGCAGGATGTGTCAGGATTCAGAGACAGGTAAGCTGGGTCATATACTGGCAGGACAGATCAGGTACAAAGGAGCAGGCAATAGCGTGGTCTGGGTACAAGCCGGGTCAGGAGCCAATCGGTGCAACAGAAGCAAGTGGTGCAGGCAGCAGCAGAGGTCAAAAGCAAGCTGGGGTCGGTGCAGACGGAGGTCAGAGAATGGTCAGACAAGCCGGGGATAGTAACTGGAATCAGGATAACAGGAACTAGAGTTGCCACCTCATTCTTTAAACCTGAACACATATTAATTACACAGGTTATGTGGCTGATTAAGGTGGTAATTAAACTCACTTGGTGCCTTATCTGCATTTAATTAGCCTCGGAACCTGTGTAATTCATATGTGTTTGGGTTTAAAGGGATGAGGTGGCAACCCTAACAGGAACACAGGATGCGGGGCTGAAAGATAAAACAGCACTGATCCTGAGCACTGGCTGAGTTTAAATGGCCTGCCTGGCACCAAGAATGTACAACGGCTCATGTGCGTGCGCGAGTTCGCACATGCGCATATACATTAGTCAGTGCCCAATTCTTGCAAGCATGAAAGGGAACATGTTTTATCCTACACAGCAGGCCTTCCAGTCCTTCTGGTCCTGGGATGTGGCTGTACGGCAACCAGTTGCAATGTTTGACGCAATACCGGAATTGACGTTCCGTGGTTCACGATCTCGTGTGGGTGAGATACAGATCACACACGCTGGGTCCACTGTGACCATATCATGCCAGTACTTGCTGCTGCAAGTGGATACATACATGCTTTTACTTACCTGTTTTCATGTGAGTGCAATGTTTGAAGTTTTTCTGTTGGAGCACTTTGTTTTATTATATGTGGAGAGTTTTTGACATCGGATTCACAATTGGATATCAATGGATGTTTAACCCTGTGAGGGTTGATGTTGATTTGCCGAGCATGAGAATGCAAGTCATCTTCATCTGGTGAGTGTAGATCCAGAGGGGGGTGGAATCACCAAGTTGCACATGGTGTGGTGGAAGAATTCAAGATTACAATTTTGCTTGAGACATCATGTCTTACATATGGACTATTTAGTCACGGATTATGGTTATGTTTATATTTTTGTATCATTAGTTTACCAGTCACCAACACTTGCCACTGGGTGTTATATGATTTTAGTTACCAGTGCTACTATTTACTTGTATTTGTTTATATGCTAAATGCTTTTTCATCTATCTATCTATCTATCTATCTATCTATCTATCTATCTATCTATCTATCTATCTATCTATCTATCTATCTATCTATCTATCTATCTATATTTATGGTAAGTGATCCGAGCGGAAGTAGGAGCAGGTACTTATCAAAACGAGGTACCTGCTCCAAAATGTTTTATTGTGCCACATGTGGTAGAGGAGGAGAAGAACAACGTAAAGCAGAGCTTCCCCTTTAGGGTGAAGTTCTGCTTTAAAGTGTTACTAAACCCAGGGCCCTGCATTCATTGGTACACAGAACATGGAAATGAAACCGTTTTAGTAAATATAAACTGCTAAATACTGTTTCTCATCAGCAGTATATAGAAGTCTTGTGACTTCTATCAATGTCTGGTTAAAGCTTGTAGGAGGAGTTTTCATTTTACCCTGATTGTCCTATGAGGCTGGAGGACCCCTGACCCTCTGTCTGGACAATGCTGATCACATGCACTCTCCCAAGAAAAAAAAAAACTCTTTAGCATTACACACCAAACTGAGTATGTGCAGAGTGCCACCAAGACTGTCCTATCAGGAGATGGATTGGGGACTGTGGAAGAAGGGGAGGATCAGAGAAGACAGGGTCAAACTGCCTTTTTACACAATGCAGAGGATTGACCCCTTAGGTTCCACAGTGAGTGTAACAAGCATGCTTTACTGCATATACAGACTGATGTGGGTTTAGTAACACTTTATGTGCACCTATATGTCTGCAGCTGGTAAAAAAAAAATAATGGAGTTGGTTTTGTACGATTTTACAACATTTTTATATAAATGCATTAATAATAATAAAAGTACGACCTCTAAGGAAAAACAAGGCATATATACAGCTAGCAGTCAGGTGGCTTAATTAGCTGTTGGCATGTTTACTGTACCTGCTGTGTACAGTAAACTCATGCACAGCTTAATCACTGAGTCAGTCAATCAAGACACATAATTCCTTGAACATTCCAAATGGCTAAAGAGGGACAATGCAGGTATGATATAAATACCCCCTTTTTATGTCCAAGGACATCACAAACCATGCAATATGACATACCTCCCAACATTTTGAGATGGGAATGAGGGACACCTACTAGCAAATGTATGTAGGCATAGGACACGCCCCCTGCCACACCCCCTTAAAGGAGAATTAACCCAAAAAAAAGGTTAATTAAATCCACAAGTGTTTTTTTTTTACCACTACTATTCCTTTATATTGGCTTTTAAAATGTAAAAATGCAGCAATTTAGAAATTGGATGAAAGCACTGGGAAACACTTTTTGAAAGATAAAAAGTGTATTTTATATACAACTATATAGATCAGACCAAAATGAGGGACATTGCTCCAAATCAAGGACAGTCCCTCGAAACCAGGGACAGTTGAGAGGTATGCAATATGATATATACTAACAAACGTGTGCTGAAACGGATGAATTTTCATATTCCACAAACAATTCTTATTAATATGAATGTACAGCACAGCATACACAGTTCAGGGATATGGGAAATGTAACATATAGCATTGCATACATGGTGCACCAATTAGGGGTACTTAGTGTATTGCACGGCATACATATTGCGGTGGCCTACGGTGCGTAAAGCAAACCATAGAGAACAGAATGGTAATGACTACTGTATGCAATGTAATGCAAACTATAGAACATACAAAGCCCCATAATTGCCGCTTTAGATTGGTGGTCAGTGGAGAGGTGCTCAGTTGTACTGGCATTAATTGGAAAAGTGCTCCTTATATTGGAATTCAGTGGTAAAGTGCCCCCTTTCATTGATGGGCAGTGGAGAAGTACCCCCTTACTTTGGTAGTCAGTGCAACAGTGCCCCCTTACATTGCTGGTCAGTGAAAAGTGTCCCTTATATTAGTGCTCAGTGGAGAAAAGCCTCTTTAAATAGTTAGCCAGTGGAGAGCTCCATTATATTGGTGGTCAATGTGGATGCCCCTTTACATTTGTTGTAAGTGGAGAATGGCAGCATAAAATTGATGGTCTGCTATAAAGTGCCCCCTAACAGTGGTGGTCAGAAAAGAAGTATCCCCTTACATTGGTGGTCAGTGGCAGTAAAAATGCAGCTTACATTAGTGGTCAATGGGAAGAGTACACTCTTACATTGGTTGTCAATGACAAATATGCCCCCTTACATTGGTGGTCAGTGGAAAGTGTGCCCCTGTCAGGACCCGGATCTGAACCCACAACCTCTGCTGCGTCTGGCAGTAGCTCTTGCTGCTGAGCTACCTGAAATGCTGGACTGCTCCCTGTCTGATCCTTTGGACAATCTTGCCTTGTCTCTGCTTTCTCTTTTGCTCCTCCTATTAACTTCCTGATTTAAGCCATGTCTCTGCACTTTGTTTGCCAGATTATTGTGCTTTCTCCAGCTGATATCTTGCTCCTCACATACCTGCAGCTGTCCTTATCTCCACTACCACTCATTACCAACCTTTTGGTTTGTTTTTCGACTACGCTTCTGCTTAATCCCAACCTGCGACCACCTATTACTGACCTTTGGAGTGTCTACTGACTACGCTTCTGCTTGATCCTTACCAGCTTTATCTTCTACTGAACCCTGGCTGCTTTACTTCCTGGTGGGATGATACTGAGGACTGTGACCTGGTGCTAACACGCAGCAAAACCCATCTCCACCATCAGGATTTTGGGTGAATAAAGGTTAATGCTTAGACCCCGCACTTCGGGTAAGTCAGCGTCATCCTCCAGGGAGCTACTGGTCCCTGAGCTTGACCCCTGACGCTAACTGCCCCCTTGCATTGGTGATCAATAGGAAGAGTGTGCCCTTACTTCGGTGGTCATTTGGATGAATGCCCCCTCATGTTGGTTGTCAACAGGAAGAGTGCACCCTTACATTGGTAGCCAATGGGAAGAATGCCCTCTTACATTGGTGGTTAATGGGAAGAATGCCCCCTTACACTGATGTCAATGTGAAGAGTGCCCCTTTAACATTGGTCAATAGAAAGAGGTGGTACATTGGTAGCCAATGGGAAGAGTGTGCCCTTACTTGGGTGGTCATTTGGAAGAATGCTCCCTTACGTTGGTTGTCAATAGGAAGAGTGCACCCTTACATTGGTGGTTAATGGGAAGAATGCCCCCTTACATTGGTGGTCAATAGGAAGAATGCCCCCTTACATTGCTGGTTGATGGGAAGAATGCCCCCTTACATTGCTGGTTAATGGGGCATTCTTCCCATTGACCATCAATGTAAGGTTGCATTCTTCCCACTAACCACCAGTATAAGGGGAAATTCTTCCCATTAGCTACCAATGTAAGGGTACACTCTTCCTATTGACAACCAACGTAAGGGGGCATTCTTCCAAATTACCACCCTTGTAAGGCTGTCACGGTCAGGTGTTAATCTTGGAGACACCTGACCGTGGAGAGTAGCTACAGCAGAAGAGAGGCTCCTACCGACCATCAGGGTAAGAAAGCAAGCAGGTCTTCCTGGCAGATGACGCTGGCTCACCTGTTGAGACTTCTGTAATCAAAACCAGACACAGAGGCTATATTTTCTGTAGATCGAATGTTATTTACTGAAGAAAATGGGGTAAATACTGCATTATGGCCACCAGATGGAGCTAAGGAAAATACATATTTTCTTTGATACTGAGCACCATCTAGTGGCCAAAATGTGGTATTTTTCCCATTCGAACTGTTCTATTTTTCAGTAATAAAGATCAATCTGCAGAGAATATTTGATTTTGCCCATTTCCAACATGAACAAATTTACATGGAGTTTGGATGGAAGAACATGTGTACAAATTTTCTATAAATACACCCATTTACTTATTGGCACCAGTGTAGGGCAGGCTGCTTCCAGCACTGGGGATAATAAAAGTATGTGACCTTTGATACACCTATGATAGTTGCATAATAAAGTTCTGTCGGGAAAAAAGAATATGATAACTGTGACTATTGAGCAATTTTATCTTCCTGCAGGGTAGTCATTATTATATCTCTTAGACAAAACTGCCAGGAGTAGAAAGAGAACAAGACCCAAGAGGTTAAGGGCCCAAATGTGTCTTTCTGCTTTGTATTGACCAGTTATGTGCTCACATTTACTGCTGTACAAGCTTAACTCATAAAAGTAATGGAATTCTTATATGCCTTTAAACAAAATGGCATTACCTTTGATAAAGACATCATGGCTCCTGCTGCACCTGATGGTTGTAAAGTAGGGTGGCACAAGCAACATTTTTTCTGATATCAGAGCAGTACAGGCATTACCATAGCTTGCTGCCTTCAGAAAATACTAGTTATCTGGCTGTGTCTGATGTCTATAGACCTGGAAGGAACGTGCTGCTAATCAGTGTCAGACAGGTGCCAAAGTTCCTTATCTCTACATTTGTTCCAGTTCATGGACTCAGAAAGTATTGAAATGAAAGCATCAGCATGGCAGCCAGGGAACTAGCATTCTCAGAGATCAGCAAAGAGGGCCTTCCCTATTTTCTCATGACAGAATCCCTTTCAGGGTCCATTTTGCATGCTGCATTGCATTTTATAATGTGCTGCAATCATTTTTTTTTTTTAACTTAACTAAGCTTTATTAGTAAAGGAAACCTTAGCTGCTTTGCATTTATACGTGTTGAAGGGCACTAACATGCGTTTACAGACGTTGTGTCACATGACAAGAAAAAAACAGACGTTGTGTCACATGACAGTGAAGGTCAGCGGTGTGAACTAGGGGTCAACCAATATCGTTTTTTCAGGGCCAACACTGATACTGATTTTATTGTCCGCCTTTCAGGCCGATAGCCGATATCAGGTGCCAATATTCTGTACATTTAAAGTTTTGACCACTGCTGTGGGTGGGTGACTGGCTGGCTGGCACCCTGCTGTGGGTGGCTGGCTGACTTGCACCCTGCTGTGGGTGGCTGGTTGGCACCCTGGTGTGGGTAGGTGGCTCGCTGGCACCCTGCAGTGAGTGGCTGGCTGGGACCCTGCTGTGGGTGGCTGGCTGGCTTGCACCCTGCTGTGGGTGGCTGGCTGGCTTGCACCCTGCTGTGGGTGGCTGGCTGACTTGCACCCTGCTGTGGGTGGCTGGTTGGCACCCTGGTGTGGGTAGGTGGCTCGCTGGCACCCTGCAGTGAGTGGCTGGCTGGGACCCTGCTGTGGGTGGCTGGCTGGCTTGCACCCTGCTGTGGGTGGCTGGCTGGCTTGCACCCTGCTGTGGGTGGCTGGCTGACTTGCACCCTGCTGTGGGTGGCTGGTTGGCACCCTGGTGTGGGTAGGTGGCTCGCTGGCACCCTGCAGTGAGTGGCTGGCTGGGACCCTGCTGTGGGTGGCTGGCTGGCTTGCATCCTGCTGTGGGTGGCTGGCTGGCTTGCACCCTGCTGTGGGTGGCTGGCTGGCACCCTGCTGTGGGTGGCTGGCTGGTACCCTGCTGTGGGTAGGTGGCTGGCTGGCATCCTGCTGTGAGTGGCTAGCTGGAACCCTGCTGTGGGTGGCTGACTGACTTGGTACCCTGCTATGGGTGGCACCCTGCTGTGTGTAGGTGGCTGGCTTGAAGCCTGCTGTGGGTGGCTGACTGGCACCCTGCTGTGGGTGGCTGCTCGCTGGCATGTCCTTTATGCTCCAGCCATTCCATGGCGTGTACTGTCCTAGGTGAGGGAGGTGGCAGCCTTTGCCCTATCTGGGTAGAAGAAGCCAGGACTCAGACTGTCAGAATGTTTGCAGGCCCATCTGAGGCCTGGCTTCTTCTACCCGGCCGATGACATAGTGGGCCCCAAAAAGATGGCCGCCGTGGCAAGGGGAGACCAATATGGGTATAATCAGTAAGTTTGTGACCGATACTTTAAAAAAAGTTTATTTTTCTTTATTTTTTATTTTATTTAAAGCATTTTTTAAGAACACTTTTTTTTTTACTTTCTGCAAGGAACCAAAAAGATACATTGTATTCTTCTGCATTCACAGAAAAAAAAAACAGGGGTGGGCTTCATAGTGACTGATCACTGTGGTAGCCAATCAGAAGCTACCACAGCAATCATGTGACCCGGAATCAGGAAATCCGAGTCCATGTTCCAGGTGCACACTGCAAGCATCTAATGCACACTGTGAGAAGCTCACATTGTGTAGTGAAATCAGAGTAAGAAATTTCCATAAAGGAGAGGGACCTGCACAACTGTGCAAGACTAAAGGTAAGACTAAAGTGCTACTTTAAAATATGTAATGAATGGAAATAATTACATTATCTGTTAATAATAATGTGACCCATGGTTTAAAAAAAAATCTGAAATAATGAGAACATGCATCTGTTATTTGCAGGAAAATGGTGGAAGATGGGTAAACTGCAAGCCACAAGACTGTGACACCAATGAGGACAGCTTGGGAGATGGTGAGTAAATAAGAAGCCTATGTGTGTATGATGGCACCTTGTAAATATTACTTCTATCTTACTATGTGGATATAGGGGGAGATTTACTAAAACTGGAGCGCACAGAATCTGGTACAGCTGTGCATCGTAACCAATCAGCTTCTATCTTCAGCTTGTTCAACTAGGCTTTGGCAAATAGGCCCCTTTCACACTATGACTATGGACTAACAGGGAATTTCTCCACTGAGCAAGCGGATAACACGTTCATGTCCGCTCCACTGATTCAGAGCGGACTCGGGCACAGCCTGCTGTTCTCTATGGGGCTCTCAGATGGAAACGGACCGCCTGTCCATTTCCATCTGACTGTCATCCGCTCTGCCAGACCGTTAGGAATGGATCCCCTTCCATCTGTTTTTAGCAGACAGGATCAGATGTTGACAAAAAACTAAAATAATGCAGCGCTGTGTGATACTGAACCCTACAAATGCCACTAGTGCCATAAACAATGAAAATCAATATTGCTAAAAAATGTAACTATGAACATAAAATTTTTTTTTTTTTTTGTGTAACACGCAAGCTCACAGTGAAAGAAATGTAGTATTATTAATATCAAGTGTCCAAAAAAAGAGAGATTTTTTTCTCCCAATTATTATCAATCCACCGAGACAAAAGTGCAAATTGGGGTATTATACGTATTACTGTCCAAAAAGTGACTCTAGTGATGATAATCCTGATCAGAAAAGGGGGACTTCACACACGTGACTGCACACTTAAGTTTGGTCCACATAAGCAGTTGAACCACTCGGGCTCTAAGTGAAACTGGTTTAGCAGGATCCCACAATAAAATCCAGAGAAGTTGTCCTCAATTTTAAAACAAGAAAGAGGCTGGACAGTGCATTATCGCTAGTTTAAAAATGTATTTAGAAAACAAAACATCAGGGTACTCACACATTTTAGGTGCTTCCAACACACCAAACTATAAAAGCATTAAGCATAGGATTCCTCTCCAAACGACTTCCAAACTTGTATGTGTCAGCAGCTTGTACAAACAAGCATGTATCCAAGCTCCTCCACCGTCCTGGCCCCTCCCTTACATGTGACGACACAGGGCTAATCAACTGTCTTCCTCAGGGGGATCAGATGTTGGCTGGTGTCAACGGACACATGTCTGTTGACATCCGCCGCTCCATTAAGGGGAATGGAGAGTCCGATCATTTCCGCCTAAAGAGCTGACAGGTGGACCCAATCGGTTTGCTTGTGTGAAAGGGGCCTAAAACCTAGAAGCTGATTGGTTACTATGCACAGGTGTACTACATTCTGTGTGCTCCAGCTTTAGTAAACGTCTGTTTCATGGACCTTTAGGAATGTTCCAGCTATGAGACATGGTAAGAATATCTTTACCAAGACTGTGCCACCAACTTTAAAAAAAATGGGATACAGTGACAGAAAAATCAAGTATTTCACATGCTTATATGCAGCATTTTTCCATTTCATAGACACATTTTTATTAATGTGCAATGTACTTTTGAACTTGGTAGGTAATGCAGGAAGAGTCAATTTTCGACAACAGCCATAGTTCTTACTCCCTCCTATCACCGTAGCCCTCCTCTGAGTGTCACCGCTTGCATACATTTGGCTGTGGGGGGAGGAATACCTCGGCCACTTATGATTGGCACAGTACAGATGGCAGCTTCCTGGCGGGATCACTCAGGGTTGGTTTGGATTAGGATCTGAACATAACTGAGCTCATCCCTACTGTTGACATCACATCCAAGATGGTAATACCCAACAGAAGTCTCTGGTCTTTGAATGTCTACATAAGGGAGGCTTTCATGGGTAAATAACATGTAACATCCTTGGAAAAATAGGTTACCAAGGGATATCCACTTTCTGACCCACCGCAGTACATATACGTACCTCTATGTCGCTGCCTGTTTCCGGGTTTCGGGCATGCGCGCTCGCCCCCACCCGCCTACTCATCTGTGATTTGACTGTTAGTCTGTTAGCAGATTCCAAGCCAATGATTCATGGACCTGCTGATCGGCTGTGTTCAATCACAGCCCAGAGCCCTATGTTGACAAGTAACACAGGGCTCTGAACAGAGGGAACAATCTTTGTTTCTCATCCCTGCAAAGCAGGAAAAAGAAACAGATTGATCTGTAGTAAAAAATCAGCACACATTATACATATTACAAATTGTTAGGCACCCAATTAATGCCTTGATTGCCCCCAGATGTTAACCCCTTCCCAGTCAGTGTCATTAGTACAGTGACAGTGTATATTATTAGGACTGATCACTGTATTAGTGTCAGTGGCAGTTAGTCAGTTCCCACAATGTGTCAGTTAGTGTCAGATTATCTGCCGCACTATCACAGTCCCACTATAAATCGCTGATCACTGCCATTACTAGTATAAAAAAAGAAATAAAAATATATATATATATATATCATTGTTTGTAGATGCTATAACTTTCGCACAAACCTATTCATATACATTTATTGGGATTTTCTTTTAACCAAAGACAGAATACAAAATCGGAATACATTTTGGCCTAAATTTATGAAGACATTTTATTTAAAAATAAAATTTTAACATGTTTTATAGCAGAAAGTAAAAAATATTGATTTTTTTTCCAACATTTTCAGTCTTATTTCATTTATATCATAAAAAATAAAAAACCCAGTGGTAATGAAATATCCCCAAAAGAAAGCTCTACTTGTGTGAAAAAAAATATCTAAATTCCATCTGCGTAGAGTGTTGAATGACCGTGCAATTGCCAGTTAAAGTTGTGCAGTGCCGAGCAGCTGCTCTGCTGCATTGTGAACACAGTAGGTCGCCCACTTGGCACAGGCGCCATTGAGAGAAGGCTTTGCATTTACTCAATGATTGCAAAGCGTTCTCTGATTGGATGAGGTGGAAAGGCGGTGTGGTGACAACACAATATTCACCTCCTCCAATCAGAGAATGCGTTGCAAAGCCTCCTCTTAATGGCACTCGTGCCAAGCGGGTGACCTCCTGTTTTCTGTAAGCGGCAGGGCAGCTGCTCAGAACGGTACCACATACCTCCCAACTTTCTAAAATGGGAATGAGGGACACCCGTAAGCAAAAGTATGCATTAATAGGATGCGCCTCCTTTCAAGGAGAATTAATACGCAAAAAATGATTGGTTAAACCCACAAGTGCTTTTTTTTTACCACTATTATTCCTTTATATTGGCTTTTGAAATGTACAAATACAGCAATTTAGAAATGGGATGAAAGGTTTAGCACTGGGAAACACTTTTTGATAGACAAATAGTGCATTTTTAATACAGGTATATAGATAAGACCAAAATGAGGGACAAATGAGGAGGAAAGAGGGACAGAGGGACATTGTTCTAAATCGGGGACAGTCCCTTTGAAATCAGGGACAGTTGGGAGGTATGGTACCAGGAGATCATTGTATTAACAGTGCCTACTACAGTGATTTCCAGCTTCCAGGGGGATACCTCGGGCCATACATCTAAATCTGGCAGCTGAGGTCTAGCTGTGTGGCACCTTTAGGGCTCCATAACACCAAACGGAGTGTGTTATGCTCCATATATGCTTTGGTAGGGATAGTGCAATGCATTGTTTTTTTGTTTTTTTACTTTTTTATTGAACTCTATACACTGTAACGTGTTGCTACAGACTTTGGTGGAATGAGTTGCCCTGCCTAAATAGCAGACATGGCCTCCTGCACACCTGGATAGGGGCGGCATATAGAGGAACCAATCCCCTCCCTTTTCCTCCTGCAGCCTTTCAGCAGAAAAGGGAGGGGATCGGTACCTCTACATCTCACCTCGACTCTCCTATCCACCTCCTGCTGTGATCGGTCTCCTGTGTACTCCCCTGGCCTCCCTCATGCCCGCAGTGCTGCCGGGTTCCCCCCCCACCCCCTACTTAAATGTGTCAATTACCAGCCACTTCCTTGTCTTAATGAATAGAGTCAGTGATCTGTTCCGATCACTGACTGTGTTCATTCATAACTGAGACATAGTAAACTATTTACTATGCTTCAGTTTGTGAATGAATGGGAAGCTGAGGCCGCAGAGAAGGAGATTGAGGGCTGTGGGCTACATTCACAAAGTGGCATTGTTCCCCTTTAATAATGCGGTAAAATACCGCTCAGCAGTTTTCAAAAAGTTTTTGGCCATTCACAAACAAATGCTAAAAAAATACTGCATGAGTTATTTTACGAAGTCTTGGGGTATTTTAGTAGTGAAAACATACGGAAGTTTAACGCCTGGCACTAGCCAGCGTATTTATTAACATTAATAAATCGGCGTTGTTAAGGAGTGGGCGGCTGCCTGCATCCATAATAACCACTAAACAAAATAGTTGTTAAGGAGCGGGCGGCCGCCACGTCCTTAACTCCCTAAAGTGGAACTTCTGCTTTAAGTACTCCTCGCCCCCTTACATGCCACATTTAGCACGTCATGTTCTTTTTGGTGGGGTGGGGAGGGTTGGGTGCTTAGTTTTGAGTGGGACTTCCTGTCCCACTTACTGCTTCCACCTACGGGCCTCCTGGGTGACTCCTCCTCTCCCCCTATCTGTCTCAGCAATCTTCTGGGACACGTGACAGGTCCCAGAAGATTGCCTGTCCACCGGGCATCCGCAGCGCGACTCACGCATGCGCAGTGCACGACTGGCCGTGAAGCCGCAAGCTGTCACGCCCACAGTTTCAGTGGAGGCGCCGAGGAGGGGAGGGGGAGAGGAGCGGGGCTCCATGCGGCCGCATCGCTGGACCATGGAACAGGTAAGTGTCTGTTTATTAAAAGTCAGCAGCTAAACTTTTTGTAGCTGCTGACTTTTAATAAATAAAAAAAGCCTGGAACTCCGCTTTAACAACTGGTACACATTCCACAAATACCGCATGCCTGGTCCACTACTTAATTTCCGCACGCATTTAATTATTTTTTTCCTTCTGTGAATGGATTTTAATGCCTGGTAATGCATGATTTCCCGAGCGGTTTCAGCGTTTTTTGGTGAATGCCGTACAAATGGTCTAGTGAATTGACAGTTTCAGCCTCGCATGAGACATTTAGGCAAAATGTGTCCGGACACCTAAATATCTCATTCGAGTTCATTCTGTGAATGGAGCCCTGTGACCAATCTCCTTTCTCTGTCTCAAAGGTGAAACATCAGAGGTCTGCTTAGACCCCTGATAATCCACCAAAGCCCCCCAACGGCAGTCCTAAATAAAAGTAAAATTGTAGGGAAATAAGTAAAATGGTAAAAAAAAATATATAAAAAAATTATAATAATACGGGCCCTGCCATTTCGTCATCATGGGGGGCCCTGGGCGGCAGTCAGTGGGGCCCTTTATGGTTTCTTACACTGGGGTTCTGAAGGTTCTAGTTACACCTCTCTTGTGAACAGGACATAACTGTTTTCTATGTGCCCTTGTATTAAGCCCACCTTAATCAGTGCAGATCAATGCAGCACAACAGACATACAGTGGCTTAAAAATGTATTCATACCTCTTGAAATTTTCCACATTCTGTCATGTTACAACCAAAAACGTAAATGTATTTTATTGGGATTTTATGTGATAGACCAACACAAAGTGGCACATCATTGTGAGGTGGAAGGAAAATGATAAATGGTTTTCAACATTTTTTACAAATAAATATGTGAAAAGTGTGGCGTGCATTTGTATCCAGTCCCCTTTACTCTGATACCCCTAACTAAAATGTAGTGGAACCAATTACCTTCAGAAGTTACCCAATTAGTAAATAGTGTCCACCTGTGTGGATAATCTCAGTATAAATACAGCTGTTCTGTGAAGCCCTCGGAGGTTTGTTAGAACCTTACTGAAAAAAAACGCATCATGAGGGCCACTTTAGTTTTGGATCACTGGAATAGGCCACACACTTTGACACATAAAGCAGGATTTACCCTGCAGCAAACATAAATCTGGCAGCTGAGTTTCAGCTGTAGGAACATTGTGTGGTGCATTTACAGTGGTCTAACTGCAGTAGGCTGGGAAAGGTGTCAAGAGCTGATAATGGTTTGCATTAGGCTTGCATGACATTTATGGTAAAGGATTTATGGCAATTGGGGGGATAAATGATATGATGCTTTGGTGTACACTACTTTACTGCACAAGTATGCAGTGAAGTGCTACAAACAAAGCTTTGTCTATGTTAGTGACAGGTGTATGCTACAGAACCTGAAATACAATTTGAAAAAAGGCCCTAGCTAAAGAAAATAAAACATACTTGTACCTCCCCCTAATAACTAAACTTAAAACGCTAAACCCCAATCCTATATATTTTAGCTGTTTATAAAAAAAAACATGAAATAAAAAAATAATAAAAAACCTCAAAAAAAAAACAACAAAAAAGACTGTGTTGGCAGAACCTAAACATCAACTACAGTTGTTCATAACACACTTAAAGGTGGCCCCAGAAAGGACTGTCTGAAATGTGAACAAAGAAGAATATGTAGCCCACAAAACTGCAATTCACAGTCATTTAGCACAGCATAGCACCATATAGCAATTCAATCTCCCTACGCAGACTGTCAACTCCCTAAACTACTCCAACACACACTGACAAATGGCTGCTGGGAACTGACTTTTTGATAGTGAGAGAGCTGGTACAAGACAAAGCCCCCATTATTGGCCCTTCTAAACCAGCTGACCTAAGTTCAAAGGCCGTGCAAGGAATTTTGGTTACAAATGATTCCCGCATTGATTCGCCAGGTCTGTAAACCTTGGACACACAGGGTTTGCTTAAAGGCTAAGTTCAGTATAATTTTTTTCTACATTCCAGCTCCCCTGTGCCAATATACACTATATTGTCAAAAGTATTGGGACGCCTGCCTTTACATGAACTTTAATGGCATCCCAGTCTTAGTCCGTAGGGTTCAATATTGATGTAGCGGGTGCCCCGCATCTCCCGCGGCTATGTCAAGCTGGCCGATTTCTCCCCCCTCCCTCTCCTCACTGACACTGACTCAGTTTGTTCTGCTTCTACCCCTGCATTCTCATTGGCAGGGAGGAGGGAGCCAATCATCAGCAGCAGCAAAGCATTCTGGGACATGTAGTCCCCACCAAAAACGGCCCCATAACCTTGTATGGGGACAGGACTACACACCCCAGCATTCTCTGACAAGGAAAGAATCAAGGACACCATCTTATCTGCTGAGGACAAGTTAGTTACCACAAGGCAGGAGAAGTTATTGGACCTAGGGGAGAGGTGTTGCCCCCCGGGTCAGTCCACCACTTCGTTTCAGCCAACCACGGCCAGTCGGGGACATCCAGCCTGAAAGGAAATCCCAGGTGCATATCCAGGCGCACCTGCACCGACGGCGTGAAGCGTTCTAGTGTGCGGTGACCAGTCGGGTTACCAGAGGAGCCTTCATGCCACCTCATTAGAGATGGTATTGTATTCTTAAGTGCATCAATTATTTAATTGTATGTCCACCTTACTCAGGTGTTTTATCATCATATAATAAATTGTTACCTTTTACTTCACCTACATTGTACTGACCAATAATTGCTACAGTAACCACTTTTCCTATCGGTAACTCCATACCGTATACCCCTCCCCCGTCCCCTGGTCCCCTACCCATTTTTATATACCAGAGGAGCCTGCCTGTTCCAGGAGGTTGGTTTGGGCCTTGATGATTGGTGAGAGGGCACTTGTCTATTTGCAGGAAACAAAGACACTGCACACAGACAGAGTTACTTCACTTTGCCCACACTTACCAGAACCTGGGTCTCATTGACGCCCTGTTAAGCAGTCACAGTGTCTGCCTTGCTATCCGGATTCTGTCAGCATACCACAGTTACACTTTGTCAAGCAGGAGTTTAAGTGCACCAACTAAAGTGGTTAGCCAAGGATCCAATGCCTCATTCTTCTTTCAAGGGACTGAATTTACTGGTGCCATACGGGCATGCACACACATACTCAGGGCTTTGTATATGTAGTGTATGTGCAGGGTAGTCTGACTTGGGAGTTAAGCCACTGAACACTGAATTGGGTACAGTGTTTATAGTTGGGTCTGTGGTGTCAGGGGACAGAAGAGAGAGGTCTGACATAAGAGAAGGTCATTCTTCTGCTCTCCTCCTGCCTGGACCCATAGAGCCAATTTCAGTTGAGGTAACTGATCCAGTCGCCATATTGTGATTTGTTGCTAATAGAGTGTTTACCTCTGCTCTTGGGGTTATTCGCAGTTGTAGAATCCCCCAAAAGCAGCCTGATATAATATATTGCATTAGATTCCTCTTGATCTCAGTTATTGCTCTTCTGTTAATTAATTTGAAAAATATAAAGTTACTCTGTTACTTTTCCACAGAAACCTTACAGTAATGTAAAGTGGCAATTTTAATGCTTCATGCAGAGTTGGACGCCATTGAAGTGCCATTGAAGGGAATAGGGTCTTGCCATAGCCATGAGCCCAATGCTTGGTTGCAAGTTGCAGTGTGTTCCTGCAATGCAAATTGCTCTTCGACAATAAAAAAAGCAAAAAGAAACAGACATCAGGAGGTGGCAGTATCACCTCCTTAATGCCATCAAACCTTCTTTCAGAATCGCTTTTCAGCGATTGAACGCTACGGCTAGTGTGAGAGGAGCCAAAGTGACAGATTCTCTTAAAGCTCACTGCTCATTTTAAAAATTACAGCTTTGCAAATTATGACATGACCCAAAGCAATTATTTGTACACTGCTAGTTTCCAGTTATCTGTGCACTAGTTGTATAACTATCTCATTCCTTTGTTAATGCTTCCAGCTGACAACGCCTGCTGGGACTTGTAGCTCCTGAATAACTGCAGGACCATTGTTTGTCATCACCTGTCCTTGACATTGCCTATTATGCCTTATTGTCAGATCCAAGCCTCATCACACAAACCCTATACACCTGTGTGAATAGACAAAAGAGCCGTGTGTGTACCTTCTGCAGAACACACCTGTCCCCCAGGCTTTCAGTTTCCTATAATACTCTTCTCCGGGATGTCAGACAGAGCATAGAGGTCAGGAATGTGCTCCACTAGTCAATTAACTGTAGCCACATAAAATCTATACTGTAATACTGTGCAAGCAATGAGTTAACATTCCTATATTCTATGTCATGCATGAACCACACATCTGTCCTGGTTGTTACTGTCACCTGTGTCGGGAGGGGCAAGGAAATGTGTCATCTTGCTTTGCTTATAATTATATCTCTGCGTTGTGAGTCACTGGTGTCATCCTTTATCAGTATGACCTGGCTCTGCTCATGTACACAAACTGGAAAACAAAAATGGACACAAGTTGTAGATGTCTGTGTATACTTGAGTTATGTGGCATCTGTGAAGTAGATGAGAAAGGAAATATAAAGGTTCCTCAAAGATGTAAGAGGGCACTTGGATGTTTAAGGCCAGTTTCATGATCACAATTGGTCGTATCAGGTAATTAATAGGGAAGACAACCAGACATGGTTTTGTGAAGTCTGTAATATGTAGTCCTACATGGCTTGAATTTTGGCCAATTCCTGCTGAATCAACTGAAGTTCAAGCTGTGGTTAATCCTGTCGGCACCACCTGGCTCAACAAATTTGTAGGTGGGTGCAGCGTAGTGCGGCGGAAATAATTCACACAGGTATTGAAGTAATGCAGCGACAGTTCACAACAACCCAGCGGGATGCCTGCCCAACCGGGTACACTCACGGTTTCCAACGATGTGAAGATGACAGGTATCAGCTGGGCTGACAGCATCTGTTAGGAGACCGGAATGTGGCCTGGCCGCCTCCTGTCCAAGCGGAGTGATGTCCAAAGAAGTTGCGACCCTACATTTTCCCTCCTCGTCAGGAGCCTTTCTCTACCACTAATACTGTCCCTAAGGTGGGGTACCTTTCCCTACATTGCCGACTCACATAAAGTGCGTCAAACCTGGGAGTCAGAGCCTTAAAGAGGAACTCCTTTTTTTTTTGCCCTGCTTACCTGAAGGTGGTATCTGCACATTTCAGATGCTCACCCATCCACTGGATCCAGCGTTAACCTACTAAGATCATCTCATGCCCAGCCACAGCTCTGTCCCAAACCGCCATGTTCTCTGACGTTATCGAGGGGCCCACCGCCTCTTCCGAGTTTAGCTGGCGGGCCTCCAGATGATGCGCCGATAGGCCCGCCCCCTTCTACTGTCCTTCAATGAAAGGCTATGCCTCCTGGGTTATGTGATGTACATATCCTGGAAGGTAGAGCGGGCGCTGTGCGCGTCATTTGGATAAGCGAGTGACGTGCATGGGGAGGCGGGGGGACTTTCAATTAAAAAAAAAAAAAGCCCTATTCCTGCAGAGGAAGGGAGAAGGGGTGGAGAGGCAGAAAGAGTGAAGGTCCACCTTAAATAGGCTCTACCTGACCCAAGATGGGTGCCAGAGTCACATGGGGCAGCAGCATCCAATGGAGTACTTCCCCAGTGACCCAGGAAGCCATAGAGGAACTAAGTTCCTCTTGAGTTTCTCTCCAGCTGCGGTGCTGCTGCAGAGGATAGCCACCTGCAGTGGAGAAAGTAGACTGCACCTGCATACAAACTTCAGTTCCCCAAACGGGTTCCCCAAAGATGTTAGCGTGCACTCAGATGTGGAAGCCAGTTTTATGATCACAAATGTTCGTGCCAAGTAATTGTGTTTAGTCTATACGAGGGGCAAGTGAAGATGCGCTGACATCTTCTAAGATTTGGCTTATCAGACGTAAATTAAAAGATAGGGAAGAAAACCAGACATAGTTTTGTAGACTCTCTAAGGCTCTATTCACACTAATGCGTTTTTTGATGCATTTTGCAGAAATGCAGGGAAATATTTTAAAATGGGTTCCTATGAAACATGTTCACACCAATGCATTTTTGTGCCTCTGTGTTTTTGGAAAGGGTCGGGGACTTTTTTCCTACAGCGTTTTGCATGGTATAGACTTCCATGGACCCGCATCCAAAAAGCAAGTACATTGTTTTTACCGCGATTTTGACGCGATTTGTGGTTTTTTTTTTTTTAGCTGTACATTCACTGTATATAACTGGTTGCTAAGGAGGGGACCGGGAAGCCAGCCGCTGCATCCTTAACAACCAATGAGTCATCAGTTGTCAAAAGTAAAAATAAAAAGTAAAAAAAGAATTGCCGGCAAAAAAGAATTATGAAAAAAAATGTTGATGGGGACAAGGGCCTCTTCCCGACAACCCTTGCCCGGTGGTTTCGGGGTTTGCGGGCGAGGGCTTTATCGGAATCTGGAAGCCCCCTTTAACAAGGGGGCCCCCAGATCCCGGCCTCCTATGTGAATGCGTATGGGGTACATTGTTCCCCTAGCCATTCACCAGAAAAAGTAGTGTATTGTGAAAAAATACAGTAGACAGTTTTTGACAAGTCTTTTATTAAAATTTTTTCTTCTTCCTCTGGTCTTCCTGCATCTTCTCTTGCATCTTCCTCCTCCGGGCTTCTCCTTCTCCTGCTTCTGCTTCCGCTCTTGTTCTTTCTCCTGTCTTTTTTGTGTTCTTCTTCCTCTGCCGCCGCTCCTGCCGACGACCATCCTCCGATGCTGTGTCCCGCTGATCTGTCCGCGCAGATGTCAAGCATCTGATGTCGAGCGGAAGAAGCACACCAGACAAAGAAGACCAGAGAGCGAAGAAGAAGCGGGAGGAGAAGCCCGGAGGAGGAAGATGCAGGAAGACCGGAGGAAGAAGATATTTTAATAAAAGACTTGTCAAAAACTGTCTACTATATTTTTTCACACTACACTACTTTTTTTTGGTGAATGGGCAGGGGTACAATGGTGGCCGGGATCTGGGGGCTTCCAGATTTCGAAAAGCCCCCCTGCCCGCAACCCCGGCTAGGGTTGTCGGGAAGAGGCCCTTGTCCCCATCAACAAGCACCCACCCCCCCATGTTGAAGGAATGCGGTCTGGTATTGTTCAGGAAGGGGGGCTCGCTTCTCCCTTTCCTGCCGGGCTGCATGCTCGGATAAGGGTCTGGTATGGATTTTTGGGGGGGACCACACGCCATTTTTTTTTCTACATTTTGGCATGGGGGTGTCCCCTCTGAATCCATACTAGACCCAAGGGCCTGGTATGAACCTGGGGGGTGGGACCCCACCACCCCACCCTGTTTTTTTTCACAATTTTTTTTTTTTTTGCCAGCAATTTTTTTTTTTTTTACATTTAGCTGTCAGTGGGGAAGCCCGCTGACAGCTAATGACTCATCAGTTGTTAAGGACGTGACAGACGGCTTCCTGGCCCCCTCCTTAGCAACAAGCTATATACAGTGTAAAAAAACTCAAATTGTGGCAAAATCACGGGTAAAATCGCGGTAAAAACGCGTGTCCAAATAGCATTGCAGAAACGCTCAAAAGCAACATGCAGAGATGTGAATCGAGCCTTATACTTAGTCATACACAACTCGAATTTAGGCCAATTCCTGCTGAATCAACTGAAATTCAAGCCGTGGTTAACCCTATCGGCACCACCTGGCTGGACAAACTTTGATTTGAAAATCGAAGGAGCCGTGCAGAAAATCCTTGTCTGAACAGTGACCACAGCCAATCAGATGAGAGCCTAGTCACATATGTGCATTTGGTGTAAAGCAAGCTTTTTTTGTTTTTAAGGTGAACCCAAGGATAGTCAAAATATAAGTTCTGTGTGGACTGGGAACAAAAAATTACTTGTGGGGGCCCATAAAAAGGAATGATAGCACATCCTAATGCATGTTGATGGGTGTTATCATTTACTTTTATACAGTGCATCTGGAAAGAATTCACAGCGTTTCACTTTTTCCACATTTTCTTATGTTACAGGCTTATTCCAAAATTGATTAAATTTATTATTTTCCTCAAAATTCTACAAACAATACCCCATAATGACAACGTGAAAGAAGTTTGTTTGAAATCTTTGCAAATTTATTAAAAATAAAAAACAAAAATAAATCACATGTAAAGTACATGTGTTCATAGCCCTACTTTTTTGAAGCATCTTTGGCACCAATTACAGCCTGAAGTCTTTTTGAGCACGATGCTACAAGCTTGGCACACCTATTTTTGAGCAGTTTCTACCATTCTTCTTTGCAGGACCTCTCAAGCTCCTTCAGGTTGGATGGAGAGCGTCGGTGCACAGCCATTTTCAGATCTCTCCAGAGATGTTCAATGGGGTTCAAGTCTGGGCTCTTGCTGGGCCACTCAAGGACAGTCACAGAGTTGTCCCATTGCCACTCCATTGTTATCTTGGCTGTGTGCTCTGGGTCGTGGTCCTGTTGGAAGATGAACTTTCGCCCCAGTCTGAGGTCCAGAGCGCTCTGGAGCAGGTTTTCATCAAGGATGTCTCTGTACATTGCTTCATTCATCTTTACCTCAATCCTGACTAGTCTCCCAGTTCCTGCCACTGAAAAACATCCCCCCAACATGATGCTACCACCACCATGCTTCACTGTAGGGATGGTATTGGCGAGGTGATGAGTGGTGCCTGGTTTCCTCCAGACATGACGCTTGCCATTAAGGCCATAGAGTTCAATCTTTGTTTCATCAGACCAGAGAATTTTGTTTCTCATGGTCTGAGAGTCTTTCAGGTGCCTTTTGTCAAACTCCAGGTGGGCTGTCATGTGCCTTTTACTCAGGAGTGGCTTCCATCTGGCCACTCTACCATACAGGCCTGATTGGTGGAGTGCTACAGAGATAGTTGTTCTGGAAGGTTCTCCTCTCTCTCAAAAGAGAGACCCTGGAGCTCTGTCAGAGTGACCATCGAGTTCTTGGTTGCCTCCCTGACTAAGGCCCTTTTCCCGTGATCGCTCAGTCTGGTCGTGCCGCCCGCTCTAGCAAGAGTCCTGGTGGTTCCAAACTTCTCCCATTTACAGATGATGGAGGCCACTGTGCTCATTGGAACCTTCAATGCTGCAGTCATTTCTCTGTACCCTTCCCCAGATCTGTGCCTTGATGCTATTCTGTTTCGTAGGTCTACAGACAATTCCTTGGACTTCATGGCTTATATAGTCAGGTGTGTCCAATCAACTGAATTTACCACAGGTGGACTCCAGTCAAGTTATAGAAACATCTCTTGTCATGGCAAAGGCTGTGGATACTTATGTACATGTGATTTTTTTTTTGTTTTTTATTTTTAATAAATCTGTAAAGATTCCAAACAAACTTCTTTCACATTGTCATTATGGGGTATTGTTTGTAGAATTTTGAGGAAAATAATGAATTTAATCCATTTTGGAATAAGGCTGTAACATAACAAAATGTGGAAAAAGTGAAGCACTGTGAATACTCTCCGGATGCACTGTATACAGGATAAAAGAAGACCTTCTTTTCTAATTGAACTCAGAGAAAAAATTATTTTTGCACATTTAATATGTATATCATGAAGTGCCATGTTAGTTAAAAATGTTAGTTTTGTTCAGTTTCAATACAGTAAGCACTGAATTTCCATTCTGACACTTTCATACAGTGCATACACGAAAGGCTATGTAGGTCACTCACACTCCACCTCCTCCATTCATAAAACAAAGCGTTCTGTGCATGGACAGGGTGGAGATTGTGATGTTTATCTGCCCCTCCCCTCCTCCAATCACAGAACGCCTTGCTTCTTGTCCTGGCACTGGTCACCAGGTTTTTCACAC
Organism: Aquarana catesbeiana; assembly: GCF_042186555.1. Taxonomy (NCBI): domain Eukaryota; kingdom Metazoa; phylum Chordata; class Amphibia; order Anura; family Ranidae; genus Aquarana; species Aquarana catesbeiana. Next base: position 71,050,795 of record NC_133335.1, on the reverse strand, counting down.
TTTCACACTCTATAAAACTAAAAAAAAGTTTGGTTTTCCCACTGTAATAAAAAAAATGTAAGCACCCGCATCAGTCCTTTTTTATTCAAACTTTGACCTGGGCCTTACCCACCTTGTGCATGTATAGTATCATGCTGACAATCGCTCTTTGGGATTCTGAGACAAAGCTGTCTTTTGTAGTCTACCTATTGCTGAAAGAAAAAGAAACAGAGCAATTCATGTATCTACAGTTCCCCCACTGTAACATACAGGATGTCAACCATTTTGAATCAGACACAATTAGTCACGAGCGAATAGTTTTGGGCTCGATTTTCGGGCATATTCCATTAACACGCCAAAAAATTCACAAATTGCAAGCTTCGCCGTGAACCCCCATTGTCCAAACCTGCATGAAAGCTAAAGTGACAACAAAGCAAAAATACTATTTAAAATACCACTAATTTTCCAGTGACCAGGATCCTCCTCAACATCCATATCAGACCCTTATCCTAGATTAGGGTCTGCTTCAGAATTTAAGGGGGACCCCCACACACACAAAAAAAAACAATTAAAAAGGAGCATGGAGTTACCCAAAATCAATAGCAGATGTTTGTCTAAGCAAGCAGCCTAGCTGGCCAGGAAATAGGTGGGGCAGCAAGTGTGGCCCCCCTTTCTCCTGAAACATACCAGGAGGCTACATGCTGTCAACATGGGAAGGATGCCTCTGGTTACTCATTGACAAAAAATGTAGTAGTAAATAAACACACAACATTTAATTTTCTAATTTTTTTAAGACCCACATGGTAAGTCCAACATGTTCAAAAATGGTTATTTGGTCAGTGATGTCACCTAGGATCCCTTGACCCTTTATTTACATGGGGTTGTAGCAGGTGCGGATCCAGAGTCTAGTCTCGGGAGGGGCACTGCCAGAAAATATATTTTTTTGGGGTACATCTATCTGGGAAATGGCTGGTGTTGGCGCTTCAATCATCACGGCACCATGGTTGTTATGGTGTCAGGATGATTGAAGCGCATTATTACTATTATTACTTTGTTATAAAAAATTAAATAGTTTAACTCACCATAATGCAGAATCAGTGGGAGCCCCGAGTGTGTCACTTGCCACGTCACCTGTCACCAGATGCAGATTGTCACTTGCCACGTCGCCTGCCACATGTTGCGGATTGTCACTTGCCATGTCACTTGCCACGTCGCCTGTCACCAGATGCAGATTGTCACTTGCCACGTCGCCTGCCACATGTTGTGGATTGTCACTTGCCACGTCGCTTGTCACCAGATGCAGATTGTCACTTGCCACGTCGCCTGTCACCAGATGCAGATTGTCACTTGCCACGTCGCCGCCACATGTTGCGGATTGTCACTTGCCACGTCGCTTGTCACCAGATGCAGATTGTCACTTGCCACATCGCCTGCCGCATGTTGCGGATTGTCATATGCCACGTCGCCTGTCACCAGATGCAGATTGTCACTTGCCACATCGCCTGCCGCATGTTGCGGATTGTCATATGCCACGTCGCCTGTCACCAGATGAAGATTGTCTCTTGTGTCCCAGAGACAGGCAGCAGAGAGATGATGTAATCTCTCTGCTGCCGCAGCTGCCTGCATGGTGAGGGGGGAACTGCAGGGATGCAGGGCGGGCGCCGGGCGGTGAGAGACGATGTCATCTCTCTGCTCCCCCGCTCACCGGCTCCCTGATTGGCCAGCAGCCCACAAACACATTGAGCGCCACATCTCACCAAGTGAGCTCTCTCTCTCCTATGGAGCCGCCCGGAAGCTCTCTCACTTACGGAGCCGCCCGCCGGCTCTCTCACCTATGGAGCCGCCCGGCGGCTCTCTCACTTACGGAGCTGCCCGCCGGCTCTCTCACTTACGGAGCCGCCCGCCGGCTCTCTCACTTACAGAGCCGCCCGCCGGCTCTCTCACTTACGGAGCCGCCCGCCGGCTCTCTCACTTACGGAGCCGCCCGCCAGCTCTCTCACACTCACCCGCATTTCTTGGAGGGGACAATTGCCCCGTTGCCCCCCCCTGGATCCGCCCCTGGGCTGTAGGGCCAGGAAATGTCATTCGTGGCCAGAGTCTGTCATTGTGTTAGCGTATTTTTGGGGAGGGGGTATTCTGTTCCTCCTATTCATTCACTTGGGGGTAGGCAGATATTTTAGCGGCTTGACGACCAGCCGCCGTCATTATACTGCGGCAGGTCAGCATGATCCCGTGAGCCGTCGCAGCTATATGACGGCTCCTTTAAGCGGACGCGTGCCCACTGCACTGCGGGGGTGCAGATGCTCGTGGCCAAAGGTCGCGACGACCGCGGATGCTCGTGGCCGAAGGTCACGATGACCACCGGCCACGAGCGACCGCGGGCACGAGAGGCAGAACAGGGACGTGTGTGTGTAAACACACAAATCCCTGTTCTGTTCTGTGAGGAGAGACAGATCGTGAGTTCCTAATAGCTAGGAACCATGATCAGTCATCTCTAGTCAGTCCCCTCCCCCTACAGTTAGAACACACAGTTGAACACAGTTAACCCCTTGATCGCCCCCTAGTGTTAACCCCTTCCCTGCCAGTGACATTTATACAGTAATCAGTGCATTTTTATATCACTGATCGCTGTATAATTGTCAGTCGTCCCAAAAATGTGTCAAAAGTGTCCGACGTGTCCGCCATAATGTCGCAGTCATGATAAAAATCGCAGATCGCAGCCATTACTAGTAAAAAAAAAATAATAATAATAAAAATGCCATAAATCCCCTATTTTGTAGACACTATAACTTTTGCGTAAACCAATAAATATACGCTTATTGCGATTTTTTATTACCAAAAATATTTAGAAGAATACATATCGGCCTAAATGGAGAAAAAAATGAGCTTTTTTTTTTAAAAAAAAAATGGGGATATTTATTATAGCAAAAAGTACAAAATATTGTGTTTTTTTTTCAAAATTGACGCTTTTTTTTTGTTTATAGCGCAAAAAATAAAAACTGCAGAGGCGATCAAATACCACCAAAAGAAAGCTCTATTTGTGGGAAAAAAAGGACGTCCATGTTGTTTGGGTACAGTGTTGCACGACCGCGCAATTGTCAGTTAAAGCGACGCAGTGCCGTATCGCAAAAAATGCTCTGGTCATCGAGCAGCCAAATCTTCCGGGGCTGAAGTGGTTAAAAGGGGCTTTGAGATTTGGGTAAGTGTTCCTCTGCAGGCCCCCACATTTACCAGGCAAAGTACCCTTCTCCCGTTGAGAGCTTATGGACTTGTATGCTCCCCCCTTAGCTCCCAATTGTCCCTGATTTCGAGGGACTGTCCCTTTTGCTAATAGGTGTCCCTAGTTCCCATTTTAAAAAGTTGGGAGCTATGCTCCCCTACACTTTCTTGGCCAGTCAGGCCATATGCATGGCTAAGAGTAAGGATCTGGTAAGGATTTTGGGGGCACCCCACACAAAAACACATTTTTTATAAAAGCATGGGGCACCTCTTAAAAGCTATACTATCCGGGATAAGGGTCTGGTATGGATTTTGGGGGAAACCCATGTTTTCATTTTCATTTTTTTCTTCCACAGCATCATTGGTTGTTAAGTGTCCTACTAACAAATGATGTCATTGATTGCTAGGAGGCAACGGTCGAACAGCACCCAACGACAGAACAGATGAGTGAGAAGCTGTAACATTAAAGTGGAGGGCCACCCTGAAAAAAAAAATTACACCAAAAATCCTAAAAAAAATTAAAAAAAAAAAAACATTTGAAAAAAAAAAAAATTTTAAACTTACCTAAACCCTTGTTGCTAGGCAGTCTTCCTAATCTGCCTCTTCCTTTTCCGTGGCGTCCTCTACTCCTCGGTGAGTGGCCCCGTTGTCTTCTGGGAACTGTGTGTGTTCCCAGAAAACCACGGGGCCATTCACAGAGCGCCGCACGCGCGTGCGCAGTAGGAAACTGGCAGTGAAGCCGCAAGGCTCCACTGCCTGTTTCCCTTACCTAGGATGGTGGTCCCGGGACCCGAGAGCCGAGGGACGGGTCGGCCTTGGGCGGCCGACATCTCGGGCACCCAGGACAGGTAAGTACTTATTTAAAGTAAGCAGCTACAGTGTCCTGGTGACCAATTACTATAACAGAAAGTGACTGGAAACCCAAAATCTTACAATTGTCACTAGAAAAGGTACAGATGAGATACACTATATTGTCAAAAGTATTGGGACGCCTGCCTTTACACACACATTAACTTTAATGGCATCCCAGTCTTAGTCCGTAGGGTTCAATATTGAATTAGCCCACCCTTTGCAGCTATAACAGCTTCAATTCTTCTGGGAAGGCTGTCCACAAGAATTAGGAGTATGTCTATGATAATGTTTGACCATTCTTCCAGAAGTGCATTTGTGAAGTCAGACACTGATGTTGGATGAGAAGAACTCGCAGCTTCGAGGTGGATGCACACGCGGATGGCACAAATGTCAGCTCCAGGCCACATGTTGATTGCAGTTGATCGACAAAAGATGGCATACTCCACGAGGGGCATGGGACAGTGAAGAGCATATTTTACAGGCCACAGAAATACTGATTTCCATGTTTGAAGCAATCAAGCAAAAATTTCCAAGCTGGTCAACAAGCCAGGTTTTGAAAGGTTACGTTTGAGGACGTCTAAAACATCTACATGGAGAAAGTACTCCGGTGAAGAACCCCTAGGACTTCTTTTCCTGTTTGCCATTGGGATCTCCCCTCCATTGCCAGTGGGCAGTTTAAGCTTGCGTGACTCATACAGCATACGCTGTTTTGGGTCCCAACCTTCTGGTAAGCCTCCATTCATTTGGGTGGTGGTGTCTGCACAACTTTGGTTTTCATTCACTAAATTCCTGAGAAGGCTTCCAAGACCACATATCTTCTGCTGGCCCCCACCGTCTATACCATTGCCGCCGGGCAGTAAAGGCCTATTTTGATCTATGTAGCATATGCTATTTTTAGGTCTATAATCTATGGTACGCCTTCATTACTTTGGGGATGGTTTGGTCACTAATTTAGTACTATATCCACGTGGTGATTACAATAGTTTCACAGAATGATGGACTTTGATTTATTGAAAATGGACATTTATTATTATTAGGATGTTATATGTTGATATTCACATTTATCACTTCATTTTTGTATAATTTATAGCGCTGCACTTATTTTTATATCTAGAGCATACACATGGTCGGACTTTCCGACAACAATCTCACGTCGAACATTTCCCGTCGGGAAATCCGACCGTGTGTACGCGGCATCATAGTTAAGATAATAGTGTTTAAAGCAGAGCTTTTGCTGCATTATTCACCTTCAGTCTAGAGATTTCCCTTGCAGTACTCTTTTCTGCTGATAGACGTCCTCAGTCTGATAGCCAGCATCATTCATCCCACTTGTCCAGGTCATCCGGACCCACCCCAGCCTGTTACTGAACAGTAAAAGAAGACAAAGCACAGTGATAGGCTCATCTCTCTGTCACTCTGCTTTCTCCTCCTATCAGCATGCTACTTGTCAGCACATGGACTGATTGGCTCCTTGTGCTGCTTCTTTCTCTCACACTCCAGCCCTGTTTTACAGAGACTGCAAGAGGCTGGTAGCCAGGTCAAATTCATGTATTTAAAAAATGCTTGTAATGTTGTAATAATGATTACAGAGCTGCATTGATTTGTGTCTGAAATCTGCCTAGAGCTCAGCTTTAAAGTTTTTTTTTTCTTCTGTTGTCTTGCTTTATAATGTCATATTTTCAGAAAAGTGAGATGGGGCTTTAAAATCACTCTATCTGTAACGCACGATTCTGACTGCAGCTGAGTGTTAGCATTATCCAGTAGCTTTATCCACGGGATAGCATGACCTCAATTTACAGGCTATGATATGTTTTGGTTAAGCCCAAGGACCCGCAAAGGTCAGTTGATCTGTCGAACGGCATCGTGATGTACGTGTACAGTAGGTGCATGTGTTGTCTGTCACATAGCCTGGACCCCCCCAACCTCCCCCCTTACTAAACATGAGGCTTGGCTGCTAATTCCCTTCCAACAGACAGAAGAGGAGGAGGAGGAGGAAAGGATTGTTCATGGGCACTGGAGACAGTCCAAGAGTTCACGCAGCTACAGTAGGGAGTGTAAAATATAAACATAGACAACTACATCTGTGACGTCTTTTGTGTGTCAGACTCTCCATGCAGAATATCCAACCTTCTTGGTGGACACTGTGCTCCACAACGTGTCTACTCCAACATTGTAGAAGACATCCTCGTCCCCACTGTCCTAAAACACACACACATAGCACCGGGCCCGGCTACTCAATAGGATGCCTCTGATTCATATTTTAAGAGGGCGGGTGAAGGGTTTCCAGGTGATGTCACCTGAGAGGAGTGCCCATGTAAATCAAGACAGGTAGATAAAGAGAGGAGGATAAACAGGAATTGCCAGTTCTCTGCTTGGAGAAGAGCCCCCCCCAGGATCTCTGTACTGGTCATTTGTACAGGTAGGAACTTGTCACTGTCGTTCACTCACGAGACCCCCCTGTAGATAACGTTACCTAGCCAGCCGTGTGAATTAATGTGTGCTTTGCTTATGTGTACGAGTGAGTGTGTGTTATCAAAAGGAGTGTGTCCTAAGCTGACATGATTGGATACACGTATAGCCATTAAGGTCTGATACCGAAAACTTGTTAACCATTCTTTAACTCCTACGATCACAGTACATTAGATGAAGTCTAGTTCATGTACGATAGGACTTAACAGGGAGGCTGAGGATTTAAACTGTTAAGGAACCATGTTCCAAGAGGACCTGCTGAGGCTTGTAGTTCAGCAGCTGCCTCAAAAACTTGAGTTGGCTATGTTCACAAATCGGGTTTTAATAAGTAAAAATGAATTGTTAGTAGAGACCCAGAGCAAAGAGGATATGATTTAGTTGGCATTAATAGTGTGTGCTACTAAATGGTAATTTTTGGTTGGTTGCTAACAGACACAAAAAATAATGGGTGCCTTTTTTTATTAAATAAAATATAAGATATAAGTTAACCTTATAAAACAATTATAGTTATGAAGTCTTTCTTTGCCACGTTACAGAGGATTAGCTCAGATTATAAAATACTAACAGATTCAAGTTAATGACAGTCTATGACTAAGAGTAAAGTTTAACTCCGTTTAGGCTGTATGTGTCTGCAAATCATGACCAGAAATGAGACCTCTATAGCAGAAAAAGTCTGATCTCATTGCAAATCTGTCTATAAAATATTTAAATGACAGTAGAGGAAAAGGAATGAGAGAATGGGTTAGGTAACATAGGGATAAAGCACACATTATGTCTAATCTGTTTTATGATGTACAGATTATGTTGTACTGGTTTCTGCTCTCCAGGGGAAATACAAGTCTCAGAATGCCCTGCTTTACTAGCTATACTGAAACTTGTAGTTGTGGAATAACTGTGGATTCAGAGCTTGCTCTGTTCTTGCTGGCTTACAAGCATTTAATAATTCATAGTTATGGTTTTGGAATCATGTATTAACTGAGGATCCAGAGCTTAATCTGTAGCATCTAATAATTGGAAGCTATGGTGTTGGAACCTTGTATTCGATGAGGATCCAGAGCTCGCTCTGTAGCATCTAATAATTTGTGGTTATGGTGTTGGAACCATGTATTAGCTGATGCTCCAGAGCATGCTCTGTAGCCCCTACAGTAATAATGGGTGGTTATGGCGTGGGAAACATGTATTAGCTGAAGATGCAGAGCTTGCTCTGTAGCATCTAATAATGTGTGGTTATGGTGATGGAACCATGTATTAGCTGAAGATGAAGAGCTTGCTCTGTAGCATCTAATAATGCGTGGTTATGGTGTTGGAACCATGTATTAGTTGAGGATGCAGAGCTAGCTTTGTAGCATCTAATAATACGTAGTTATGGTGTTGGAACCATGTATTGGCTGAGGATCCAGAGCTCGCTCTGTGGCATCTAATAATGCGTGGTTATGGTGTTGGAACCATGTACTAGCTGAGGATGCAGAGCTTGCTCTGTAGAATCTAACAATGCGTGGCTATGTTGATGGAACCATGTATTAGCTGAGGATCCAAAGCTCACTCTGTAGCATCTAACAATGCGTTGTTATGGTGATGGAACCATGTATTAGCTGAAGATGCAGAGCTTGCTCTGTAGCATCTAATAATGTGTGGTTATGGTGATGGAACCATGTATTAGCTGAAGATGAAGAGCTTGCTCTGTAGCATCTAATAATGCGTGGTTATGGTGTTGGAACCATGTATTAGTTGAGGATGCAGAGCTAGCTTTGTAGCATCTAATAATGCGTAGTTATGGTGTTGGAACCATGTATTGGCTGAGGATCCAGAGCTCGCTCTGTGGCATCTAATAATGCGTGGTTATGGTGTTGGAACCATGTACTAGCTGAGGATGCAGAGCTTGCTCTGTAGAATCTAACAATGCGTGGCTATGTTGATGGAACCATGTATTAGCTGAGGATCCAAAGCTCACTCTGTAGCATCTAACAATGCGTTGTTATGGTGATGGAACCAAGTATTGGCTGAGGATGCAGAGCTTGCTCTGTACCATCCAATAATGCATGGTTATGGTGTTGGAACCATGTATTAGCTGAGGATCCAGAGCTTACTCTGTAGCATCTAACAATGCAAGGCTATGGTGTTGGAACCATGTATTAGCTGAGGATCCAAAGCTCACTCTGTAGCATCTAACAATGTGTGGTTATGGTGTTGGAACCAAGTATTGGCTGAGGATGCAGAGCTTGCTCTGTACCATCTAATAATGCGTGGTTATGGTGTTGGAACCATGTATTAGCTGAGGATCCAGAGCTCGTTCTGTAGCATTTAATTATGCATGGTTATGGTGTTGGAACTATATATTAGCTGAGGATCCAGAGCTTGCTCTATAGCATCTAACAATGTGTGGTTATGATGTTGGAACCATTTATTAACTGAGGATCCAGAGCTTGCTCTGTAGCATCTAATAATGCGTGGTTATGGTGTTGGAACCATGTGTTAGCTAAAGCTGACTATGCACAAACAAATCTATTGATTTAGAAGAAAGACAAGAGATTTGCCCATCTGCATACTGATCACCATCAACCCAGCACAACATTTTCAATCATCACATAAATTTTGTTTAGACAGCTGATTAGTCAAAGGTGCAGAAATAAGTTGGTCACGTGGACTTTCCAGTATTTAAAATTCTGCAACCAATGCCACAGATTTCAGTTGTATCTAAAGCTGGCTATACATCAGTGGAATTTCGATCAAACAACCATATGGACTTTCCGAAAAAACACTTAAGAGCATTAGTTGAGTCAACTAGTTTTGTTTGAAACCTGTTTAAATTTCAGCCAGTCCTGCTATTTAAATGGAATTTTACATGTATTAACCAGGTTCCATTTGTGCTTGGAACATACACATACCAATATGTACAATTTTTCCTAAACTAAAAACCACATTCACAGTTAGAATTTTGTTTGTTCAAGAAACATTTTTTATTCTGCTCCTTCAGGTATGCAAAGGCTGTCATCGTTTTGACCCCTCTAACCATTACAAAACCGTTTTGAAAATGGTATGGCCAGCATTAGTCTTCATTGTCCCAAAGGCCAATCCAAGCAAAATCAATGTTATAGCCAAGGCTAAACAGCAGTCATTTAAAGCAGTTCTTCACTGATCACCGAGCGATCGAACATCGTCGATGGCTCGGTTCTCTTGGTACCTCTAGCAGAAAGCTGCTGTCAATCAGCAGCTCTCCTGCTCTGCTCCTCCATGCTCACTGGAGCGCTGAGCTGTGGAAGGACGGGAAGCGGCCATCTCAGCCTCTCAGCAGCTCGCTGAGACGGCCATCAGTCCAGGCACCTGGCGGATCCAGACTCCCAGAGTCGGGATGACGAGCTGCCTGGACTGATCTGTGTGACGTCAGCAGACAGCGAACTTCAGACCACTTTCTGCTGAAAACGGGTCACAGGAGCAGTAGTGTATTTAGGTTTTGTGCTGCCCTAGGCCTGACTAAACTCGCGCACCCCCTAATTTAAAAATTACCTACCTCTTCCTGTTAAGGCCACACGCCTTGCTGTTTAAGACCCACCATGAAATTTTCAAGTGGGGACACTAGTTCTGAGAGCCTGGGGGGGGCAATGGATTCCCATAATTTGCATAGATTTCCTCTCACTTCCTGTTTGGCTATGGGGCAGGAAGTGAAATCTCTGCAATGGGACAGGGATGGTAAAAATCCCACACAGTTGCAGAATGCCGGCTGCCCGCATACCGGAAGCAGTGCAGCCGCTTTATGGGGGCGCCTCTCAGCCCAGTCCGCCCCATAAGACTGGCACTACACTAACAGTGTAGCAAAAGCTGGCGGGGACTCTTTCCGTGCTGCCACCCTGCAAAGTGCTGCCCTAGGCCTGAGCCTTGTCGGCCTAGGCCAGGATACAGCATTGCACAGGAGTGCGAAACGAATTGCACTCATAGGAGAAGCCCAGCCAAACGAGCTCAGGCTGGACTTCTCCTTTAAATTGGAGCTGCCGGCCATAGTAAATCCTTTCCACCACTAGATGTCCTCAGTCTTCCGGATTGAATGACAGCTAGAGTTATTCAACCAACTTTCTGTAAGCCTAGACTTTCTTAGGCCCGTCCCCTTGGGTGGCATTATCACACAGCCTAGGCTCAGAGTACCAGTTCTCTGAACGATGCTCAGTCATCAAGTGCAAGCCTTTCAGTTTAGGTGTAAGGACTGCCCGTTACAGAAGATACCTCCCTTAGGTTCCAAATCCTAGCAACTACTTACAGTTCCTCTGAAATGCCTCCTCAAGGCAAAAGGATTTTCCATGGAAGAGGGCCAATGCCGCTTTCCAAACTTTCTGCTGGATGGCTCTCCCTGTTCACTGAAGTATCTACATGGGTCTTAACTCAGATATACCTGATCTTCCGCATTCCCCATCCATTCCACCAGCAGGACAAAACAGTATCCAATCCTTATCTGTCCCTGCCAAACAGGTTCCTGTCCCTAACTTGAACTTCCATTCCAGGGGCCCTTGGTGACACAGATTATACTATTTATAGCACATCTGTGTCCTTAAATGGCATTAAAACTCTGTATTTCAGCTGGACATAGGCTTTCCCAAGATGGCGCCTGGAGCCCACAGGGGAGGACACAGCAGTTAAATTCTAGGTTTCCCTTAGTGCCAGCGTTAAGGTCACATGTCCACATGGCTCGGGGGTACACCACCTCTTCATCACTCCCCCACAGGTTGCCTGACTACAACTCGGAGGGAAGGACCCGCTACATATATACAGTATATGTATAACACACACTTTTTTTAAGTACTGGAAAAGCATTTGGGGGAAATTGCAGCTCAAAGTTCAGCTTTAATTTACTTGATTTTGATAATATCTTGTAAAGATTTCCTTGCAGTAATCCTCCCTTCACCCTCATGCACAAGGCCATAATGAAGGTGTCATTCTTGTAGCTGGACTCCCCAGGTTATTCTGCAGAGTTCATACCTTGAGAACGCTTTACTGGGAGCATGACACCATCAACAGACTTTTTAATAGCCACACAGCTAAACAGAACTGGCAAATATGGATGCCAATAGAGTGTTTAAGGAATATGCAAAGCCAGCAAGTGTACTAACTTGCCAACAGTTTTAGAGGAAATTGCCTTTAATCACCATGAAGCTTGATAAATTGCATAACGTAAGATCAATCTTTTTTTATTTGGTTTATCTAAATAAGAGTTCAAAGTAAATTTCCTATATAGAGCATATTCGGGACCATAACTGCAGCCGCCTTTCCTGCTGACAGCCTTTACTTTACCCCAGGGGCACTTTGTGCCAAGGTTTTAATTCCGTATTCCCAGGTGATCTCTGTGTTCTCTGATTCCTCTAATCCCCGGAGATTTATTCCTGCCTGTCTTCCTGCTGTCTTTCCTTCTTCACAATCTTCATAGCACTTGTTGTAGGAGATTGTGCTAATCCCATGAGGCTCGTTTTCCTGGAATCAATGACAATATGAAGTTTAGCTCCTGAGTGATTATGAAATGCACTAAAAGGCAATATACACGTTTCTGACAACCCTAATATTGTACTTAACAGGAAATTTCAATTTTTATAGTTAATTTTGATCACCCATGGTAACAATAATTCTATGGTCGGCCACCTGTGGTCAACCTCTGGTCCCCTATGGTTGACATGACTCTCTGGTCAACCTCAGGTCACTTATGATTGACATGACTTTCTTGTTTTACTTGCTTGCTGTTCCCATATTTTGCTTACTGTATTCTGCATAGATAATAGTAAATGCTCCTACTAGTGACCATCTCTGTGTCAGGCAATATGATTATCATCCATTAGCATTCCTGCTTAAAGGATAAGTACAGCCAAAGCTCATTTTCAGCAGACAGCAGACTGAAGCCCGCTGTCAGCTGCCGTCACAGAGCTGGTCCAGGCTCGGGAAGGATTGCGACCAAATGGTCAGGATCCATCCACATGCCTGGATTGGCACCTGGCTCGGCCTGAGAGCCTGAGCCGGCTGCTCCTGCCCCCTCCACAGCCCAGCGCTCCAGTGAGCGTGGGGGGGGGGGGGTCAGAGCGGAGAGCTGGTGACTGACTGTCACCAGCTTTCTGCTCAAGGAGCCCTGAGAACTGAGCGATCTCTGGTGTTAGAACGCTCGGTTATCAGTCTTAGAGCCAGCTGAGGACAGATGCAGCATTGGACCAATGCTGCATCCACCTAGGTAAGTATGATTGGGGAAAAACAATAACCCCATACTTTTTTTTTTTTTCAACTATGAGCAGAATCAGAAATGACATATACAATGTAGTCTGTCAATACACAGCAGTATTTGTTTCTCAGAGACTCCCCATAATTAGATAAGTAGATCCTTTGATCTTTCACTTTCTGTAATAGGGTGACAACACTGTTAATTCTGCAGTGAAATCACTGTAGAGTTGTCACCCTGAGAATAGGGAAGTCTAAAATATACTTTTTCTTTTCTTTTTGTAATTTCTTTATTTATCAAGGAGTTGCAATTTTCAAACATGTGCATAACAAGTTCACATGAATAGAATGACATGCAATATCAGTGGGAGTGGCAATAAGGTCTGCACAGCATCAATGAGCACTCAAGAAATGATAATCTGTAAATCAAGCGACTACCGTCAAAAAACATGGACGTCTCAGAAAGAAGTGTCAGGTGAGAGTCTCCAACACATATAAAATGGGCTTTTAGTTTAGAGGAGCTTTAAACTCTCCAGCTCTTCAGTCTGCAGAGGTAAAACAAACTCACAGATGCAGTTTGCTCAGCAAGCGCTGGGTTTTTGTGTAAAAGTGTTGTGGACATGTTTCCGTGCTGGTGGGGTGCCGCCCAAGCCTCCCGCTGTTCCAACCACTGTCAATCACTGGGGGTAGATGGTGTGGGCTTGTATGGTGAACATGCTGAATCACTGTGCATCAGCATGCAATAGGAACACAGATTGCTAGGGGCATAACGCTGCTTCTGTATAGGGAGCCACTCAGGTCATTATCATCCTAACACAGGAATATACAACCCAGGGTGGAAGTATCAGGATCAGCAGACTTAAATTAAGGAGAGATATAGAGAACACATGAAAAGGAATAGGCACAAAAAAGGTGGAGGGTACGGCGTTATTATTTAAACATTTTGCATGCACTCTTTAGAACAACTATGCATGATGTCAAACCCAACTCCACCTTTCCAACAAATTTCAAATTGCAAGACCAAGCAGCAAATTATTATTTTCGTAAATGGTATTTATTACTTATATTTTGATATTATGCCTACGGAGGCTCTTGAATTAGTATCTGGCACAACAGGGGTTCCAACTACTACTGGTTGTGCAGCTGCTCTGTTTCTTGAATTCTTTCCTCTTTCCCATTCATTACACCAATGAATATGTCATTATTATTATAAGCGCATTGGCTAGTGAAGGCTTTCCCGTTTCATAAGCCTAATATGCGTCAAGCATCTGTGTGTGATAGGTGCTGTCATAAACAAGAACTTCTTTTCAGGACCTTTGTACACAATTTGAAATGGGACCAAAATGTTCTTAAAGCAAAATGTTGACATTGGGCCAATGCGATCTGTTTGCATACAACACTAATTACCCATTCTCAATAGGATGATCCCATCGCAGTCCAGTTTTTAAAGCACCACAATGGACCAAACATAGCTCCTAAGTTTAGGTAGTGTACAGTACTGCAATACATGGTGGGTGCGTTCAGAAGATGCTCTACAGCACACCAAGTCACATAATATATGGTGCTGTAGAGCACTGGTGTGAATAGGCCCTAAATAACCATTGGTAGTTGATGAGGTAATTGTCACTTGACAAGGCTAAGGTAGCAGGGGAAGTGATCTGCATTCAGGCGAGAGGCCCTGCACTATCAGAACCAGCATGCAGGCAGCTGGGCAAGAGCCTAGTAGCACACAGCTTCTCCAGAAGACTCCCAGGTACTATGGGGAGCCCGTCTCCAATTGCTACCAAAGTTCTACAGTTCCAGTGGGGTGGCTTCCCTGTGTCCTCCTAACTTTAGCTAGTGTACTGCAATACATGGTGGGTGCATTCAGAAGATGCTCCGCAGCGCACCAAGTCACATAATGAATTGTGCTGCAAAGCACTGATGTGAATAGGCCCTAAATAACCATTGATAGTTGATGATGTACTTGTCACCTGACAAGGCTGAGGTAGTGGGGGAAGTGATCTGCATTGAGGTGAGAGGCCCTGCACTGTCAGAACCAGCGTGCAGGCAGCTGAGCAGGAGCCTAGTAGCACACAGCTTCTCTAGAAGACTCCTAGGTACTATGGGGAGCCTCTATCCAATTGCTACCAAAGTTCTACGGTTCCAGTGGGGTGACCCCCCTGTGTCCTCCGGGTCCTGGGTCTACCATAATTTTGCATCTCCCATTGGCCAAGTACTGATGTAATTCTGTGCATATGTGTTGGTATTATTGTCTCGGCTCCATTCCTGGCATCTGTAAAATGCTGGGACTGTACACTGTTTTAATGTGTATAGATTTTAAAACATTGCTAGAAGGTTGTTTTTCGTCGGAAGAAAACTTTTATTTTATTCTCTACTGAAAGGCCCTATCTGCTAGCAAAGTACTCATAGGTGGTCTATTTATTTTAAGAGAAGCTTTTGATTCATGCATAAATTGCTACGAACAGACAAGGTAAACCCATGTATGGCTTTTCTGAGAGCAGTTACTAGTTCAGTCCATTAGAAATGCTTACGTGACCTGGAAGAGATTTCTAAGGAGAAAGGTGCAAAGAGCTTTCACTGCACATGTGCTGCCAACACCTGTTAACTAAGATGATGAGAAGATCACCAAGGTCTCTGGAAGAATGTCAATGTATTCAACGAACAGCAGATGATGTTCTGCCTGTCTGGAGAGCAAGTCATTCCTCTTCTGTTTCTTAGAGAGTATTATCCGTAACCAAAATGAACACAAATAGGAAGACTTCAGATCCTTCTACTGGGAATAATCAGGTCGTCAAACATTTGTCATTTGTCCAGTTTCTGGATACATATTTATTGTAACAATGCTGCTCTTTATCATAGTGTCAGGAGGATTTGATGTCACTGTTGGTTCTCACTAAGGATGAGCCGAACACCCCCCCGGTTCGGTTCGTACCAGAACTTGCGAACAGACAAAAAATTTGTGTGAACCCCTTTAAGTCTATGGGACAAAAACGTGAAAAATCAAAAGTGCTCATTTTAAAGGCTTATATGCAAGTTATTGTCATAAAAAGTGTTTGGGGACCTGGGTCCTGCCCCAGGGAACATGTATCAATGCAAAAAAAAGTTGTTAAAACTGCAGTTTTTTCAGGAGCAGTGATTTTAAGAATGCTTAAAGTGAAATAATAAAAATAAAATATATTCCGTTAAATATCGTGCCTGGGGGTCCCCTTAGTCTGCCTGTAAAGTAGCGCATTTTTCCCATGTTTAGAAAAGTACCGCACCAAAATTACATTTCTAAAGGAAAAAATATCATTTTAAGCAGTAATGTATTGCCAGATCCCGGCAATATACATAAAAAATAATTTTAAAAAACTGCGTGGGTCTCCCCCCCTTCCCAGTCCATACCAGGCCCTTTGGGTCTAATGTGGATATTAAGGTGAACTCCACGCTCATTTTTTTTTTTTTAAATGGCGTGGGGGTCCCCCTCCAAAATCCATACCAGACCCAAAGGGCCTGGTATGGACGGGGGGAACCCATGACTTTTTTTTTTAATTCTGTCATAGGGCTCCCCTTAACCACTTCAATACACTATATTATATATTGTACACTGCACTATATACCCTACACTGTATTATGTATACTACACTGAGTGCACTATATACTCTGAACTGCAGTATATATACTATACGGACTGCACTATATACTCTGCTGAAAAATTGGGCCTTAGGTGTTGGTGGTGGCAGAACACGGTAACCCCTCACACTTACTCTTGTTGGGTGCAGGAATGGTCCCTCCTGTTAAATATTATTTCAAAAATAGTAAATACATGCCCCTGTTGAACAGGGGCAGAAACATTGGGCCTTTGGTGTTGGTGGTGGCAGAACACTGTAACCCCTCACGGTTATGCCCCGTACACACGGTCGGATTTTCCGACGGAAAATGTGTGGTAGGACCTGATGGTCGGAAATTCTGACCGTGTGTCACACATTTTCCATCGGATTTTCCGACACACAAAGTTTGAGAGCAGGCTATAAAATTTTCCGACAACAAAATCCGTTGTCGGAATTTCCGATCGTGTGTACACAAATCCAACGCACAAAGTGCCACGCGTGTTTAGAATAAATAAAGAGATGAAAGCTATTGGCTACTGCCCCGTTTATAGTCCCGACGTACGTGTTTTACATCACCGCGTTCAGAACGATCGGATTTTCCGACAACTTTGTGTGACCGTGTGTATGCAAGACAAGTTTGAGCCAACATCCGTTGGAAAAAATCCTAGGATTTTGTTGTCAGAATGTCCGATCAATGTCCGACAGTGTGTACGGGGCATTACTCTTGTTGGGTGCAAAAACGGGTCCTGCTGTTAAATATTATTTCAGAGGCTGCTTGCCCTCTTTTAGTGGCCTGTGAGCATCTGCTTCTCCTTGGAGGCCTTCTGGACATGATGGGTATTTTTTTTTTTTTTTTAACACCGCACTACACTGAATTACATACTGTGTATAGCTCCTGAAGTGTATTTGAAACTGTACACACTGTATTATATACTGTGTACACCGCCTACACTGTATTATCTACTGTACACCGCCGAATGCACTGTATATATACTGTAGGCTATGCTGAATGCAGAGTATATATATACATATTTAGTAGACTGTGTCTCTCTCTCTCTCTCTCTAGATATAGATATAGATATATATATATATATATATATATATATATATATATATATATATATATATTGCCTGTACTGATTAAATATATCAAATACACTGCCTGTACTGACTGGATATAGAGTTTACACTGTATATATAGGCTATGCTGAATGCAGAGTATATATATATATATATATTAGTCTGATTGTGTATATGTGTATATATATATATATATATATATATATATATATATATATATATATATATATATCAAATACACTGCCACTAACTAACTAACCTGCCTGCCTAATCTAGCTCAATCTCAATCAATTTTATTGATGGCTTTTTATCATTTTTGGAGGACAGAAGGCATCTTACAGCATCTTCACTTCACCTTCTAAGGTGGCCATAGGCACGTGGTCTCCTTCTCTGTTTATTTTCAGAATGTTCAGGTACTCCCAAATTCTCTAAATCCAACCAAAAACTTTCATATTGCACAGGAAATGCAGAGTGGCCTCTATGACCAACACTACAGCACAGGAAGGATTGTGGAGGGGGGGAGTAGTCATTAGACATTGCCCATGAAGACAAATGTTAAAACTCGTAAAACTTTTTGAGAATACCCAAGCATGAACCTGGAGATACTTGCCTAAAGACCTGGGACCAATATACTGTAGAATTGTGAGCCCATGAGTACACTTTAACTATACTGTATTCTTACTTCTAGAAAGTACCAGAAAATGCAGCACATTGACATTGATGGTGTTGTACAGGAAGGATTCTTTTAGCAAGAAAGGTTTGTTCATTTTTTAATGCGTTTTTTTAACCTGCATTTTAAGATACAGACTCTACAGTGTATCCAAACCCACAAACAAAATTACAATGTATTGTAGTGGCTGCATTAGTTTTATTTTTTTCATTTATTCCCTTTATTTTCACCTGGTGATCCTGCTAGTAACACACTTCCTGTCCCAAGGTAGCAGTGCTGACTTACCCCACTGCTTCTGTAGAGGAGTAGCATTGTCTCCCCAGAACAGGAGGTCTGTAAGGACCACATAACACCTCCCCTTTCCTCATCTCTATAACATAGGTAGGAAGGGGATTGTAGCCCACAGAAGGAGCTGGGAATTGTGCTGTTATCAGCACTATCCTCAGCTGCTTCTGTGGCAGGGCAACAGTGACAGAACACAGCAGCAAAGTTATCAATGCAGTACAATTCTAGATAGAACAATAGGTATTTTTTGCACTTATCAAGCAGATGTAACAAAAAACTTTTATTGGTATATGCAACAGACCAAAAAGAGAGCAAATAAGAGGCATCCATTGTTGAGGTTTACATTTTAACCTCTTAGCACCTCCTGGCCCTTTAAGAGGTTTATGATGCTGGGAGGCGGGGCGTAGCTTAAGATCACATGACCACCGTGATTGGCTGTCACGGCAGTCATGTAGTCCAAAAACTCCCGATCGCAATGAGCTAATAGTTGATTGTAACTTTGCTGGGAGCTTAAAGCGCGCGTGCTCTCAGCACACGTGTATAGGCATCAATTCAGGCAAAATATGCGGCCACTCTGCGCTAAGGACCAGGCGCTGAGAGGCGCATATTTGCATACGGCCAGCACCAAGGGGTTAAAAGAATCCAAACCAAATGGTGTGCCAGTCACTGCAAAATGCGTGATACACTTTTGGGTGCCAATCTTTCAATCGCATAACAGGGATGCTCATTCCCACTACTTAATATGTCAATGGGGCCTTACCTGTATTCCTGGGCTCTCTTTAAAATATGTACTCACCCGCACAAAAAACCCAGCTTTGTCCTGGTGCAATCCACTGTTCTAGTGAAATACAGTACATTGGGTCCTGCATCACTATTTTGGTCCTCTTCAACAGGCTGCCGATGACACACTGGGTCTGCCCCCCCCCACCCCCCCACCAGTCCCTCTGTGTTCCTGATCCTGCAGCCACCTGGGAGGTGTGATGTAAGTATCCCAGGAACCTACAGGACCAGGTACACATAATTCTGGCTTAGGCCAGAATAGCGGAAAGGGTGGGGCAAAAAATACCCACAATTCTGCTGGGGTTAAAGCAGAATTAATTCCCTTATGGTAGTTAACCACTTCCTGTAATAGGACATACTCGTACAGTCTCAGGTTTTATTGCAGCTGCAGCCATTTTTCAGCCAACGATGCTCTTTATTGTAAAGCTGATCCGAGTGGCTATACAGCCGCCCAATCACTTTTACAGGGGCTGGAACCACATGTGGCATTTGGAATCGGAAAGTTCTGGAACAATGTGGGCAGTCAGGTCTGCATACTATAGAGTAGGAGTAACAACCATTCCCTGATCTCTATGGTTTATGAAACAATGAGGTTTGATGCGATAAGGGTTTAGTCTCTTCTTGTCTCATTCCTTTTTTTGCTGGCCATTACTGGCTAGTAAAGCAGCTGATCAAACCAATCTCGGTTTGATACGATGCTTTGGAGGAAAGAGAAGAGATCTGGGGTCTAATAGATCCTAGATCTCTCCATATAGAGGACTTGTCGCTATGATGACTAGACTCGGTTCCAATACACTGCTCTAGACCCACTCCGTCTTTGATCTCCAGACTCCTGGTGCAGGTTCCATAAAGAGCTTGTCTTTGCTTGTCATCCAGCTTGATCACAGCCACCTGATCACTTTTACAGGGGGTGGAACCACATGCGGCCTTTGGAAAAGGAAAGCCCGGGAACAATGTGGGCAGTCAGGTCTGCTTACCATACAGAGGAAAGAGGAAAATCCATTCCTGATCTCTATGGTGTATGAAACGTAAAGTAACAAGGAATTAGTCACTTCTGGTTTTGTTCCTTTGTTTACTGGCCATTACTGACTAATAAAGCAGCTGATCAAACCAATCTCGGTTTGGTCAGATGCTTTGGAAGGGAGAAGGAGAGATCTGGGGTCTAATAGAAGTCAGATCTCTCCATATAGAGGACCAGTTCCTATGGTGACTAGACTCTGTTCCAACACCCCGCTCCTACTTTGAACTCTGGACTCCTGGTGTAGGTTCCAAAAAAGCTTATCTTTGCTTGTGTTCCCATGAAGATACATTGATGAGAAATGCACTCCAAACTATATTCTTCTAAATCACTTTAATAAGTGATCCAAATAAACTATCACCTTAATGCGTTTCTCCACATAGTGGCATGAGCATAAAGATGTAATCAGGCCACTTTGTGGTTGAACGCATTAAGAGGATTTGAAGATGCTTATTTCGGTGGAAACCGTATGGATGTGACCTATTGTGGATGAATTAGTAAAGAGACTTCGAAGAATACAGGTTGGCGTCAGTTCTTATCAATCTATCTTCATATGATGACTATACTGTCATAACTATTTGATGACTTAGTAATTGGAGAACCGGTCTGACCCGATCTGATGTGATTTAGTATTAAAAGCATTGCTTGTAAATCTAATTATAAAGTAATTACTATTGTATTATTCAACACTGTATCAACCGTGTGCTTCATATCCGCTCAGAGCACAGTGCTGAGATCCCGCGATATTAATCTCATTCAACATTTCCTGATACACCCATGTGACCTTACACGTCACAGGGGATGAAACATTGGGACATCACGGCGTTCTATCAAAACAACGGCACACTGCAGTGGGACATGGTTGTCATGGTGATCCCAAAACTAGAGTGAGGCTTGGCTAAGAACCCCAATGTGCATGTGCGAGATTACAGATCAGACTAACAGGAAGGGCAGAAGTAAATTGCTAGACGGACTCGGAAGACAACAGTTAAAATGGCGCTGCCTTTTCCCAGAAAGGAGAATTTTTAAAACCGCTGCAAAACAGTAAGAGACACAAGATTGGGGGTTATTATTAATGTGGGATGTGTTAGAAGACATGGCTATACTAGCTTATTTAAAAAACAGCTTCATAAGGAGAGAGTTTACTTCCTCTTTAAGTTGCAGTTTAGTGAGTAAGTATAATAAGTATTTGATCCCCAAGCAAAACATGACTTAGTACTTGGTGGAGAAACCCTTGTTGGCAAGCACAGACACAAAATGTAGGGGCCAATAGATGGGGCCATGTATTGTAAAATCTTGGATGGGAACCTTCTTCCCTCAGCCAGAACAATGAAGTTGGGTCACGAATGGGTCTTCCAGCATGACAGTGACCCAAAACATACCACCAAGGCAACAAAGGTGTGGCTCAAGAAGAAGCACATTAAAGTCATGGAGTGGCCTAGCCAGTTTCCAGACCTTAATCCTATCGAAAATTTATGGCGGGAGCTGAAACTTCGAGTTGCCATGTGACAGCCAAGAATCCTTAAGGATTTGGAGAAGATCTGTAAAGAAGAGTGGACCAAAATCCCTCCTGAGATGTGTGCAAACCTGGTCACCAACTATAAGAAACGTCTGACCTCTGTGCTTGCCAACAAGGGATGCTCCACCAAGTAATGTTTTGCTTGGGGATCAAATACTTATTTTACTCACTGAACTGCAACTCAATTTATAACATTTGTATCGTGGTTTATTTTCTGGATTTTTGGTTGATATTCTGTCTCTATTGTCTAAAATACACCTATGATAAAAATGATAGACCCTTCATTTCTTTGTAAGTAGGCAAACTTACAAAACCTGCAAGGGATCAAATAATAATTTTTCCCGACTGTATGTCATTTAAAACGCATGTTTTATTGAATTCAAATCTGTCTGCTATTAGAACACTCAGGTGTAAGTAGAGACACTTCCTCCTGTGCGGAACAGAGAAGTCATTAGTGAGGGAAAAGACATGTATTTAAGCAGCGATTGCCAAGATTTGGACTAATTTCAACCTCCCTGTACTGCGTCCTATTTGGCTCTAGTTATCAGTCAATAATATTTATAATGAAACCCGAATTGCAGGTAGGACGATCATATTACCTTTTTCTGTAATAACAATTTATACTGTATATAGTAGACTGAGGGATAGAGTGGAAATATACTGTGTCTGAGCACCACAGACCAAAAACACTGTTTAATTCATTTTTAATATTCAAATCATAACACCGCTCTAGCATTTCTGGCTGTGGCCTTCTTGAGTAAGGGCAGATGATTTCTGTAATATTTACTTCCTGGAATCCATCTGCCCCTAGCTCAAACATGCAGGCAGGAGGGTGTGCATAGCTGAGAAATGCCCTCCCTCCCTTCTGAAGACTCCTGGGATGTATGACCTCTTTTTGGCCTAGGTCAGAAACCAGGAAGTAACTGAAGAAATGTAAAAAAAAAAAAGCTTAAAACCAGTAAATATAATATACCTTCCTATCTATTTACTAATGCTAGCAGTATGAGGATTAAAAATATTCAGTGTTGATTGAGAGAGTGAAGTCTGCTTTAACCACTTAACACCCACCCACTGCAGATATACTGGGGCAGGGTGGCCGCTCTGCACCAGATCACGTTCCTAGTGTGTGATCTGACACCACCAGGTCTGAGGCGCGTGCCCTGCCAGCGAGCTGCTCCCACTCTGAATATACACAAGGGGAGTCCAGCGGCGGTTATCTTGGACTGCCAATTACACAGGACACAGGCAGATTGGCAATCTGCCTATGTACACAAGGCAGATTGTCGTTCTGTCAGAAGGAAAGGCATTGATCCTCTGTTTCTGCAAAACAGGAACATGGGTCTTTGCCTTCCCCTAGTCAGATCTTCTCCCACAGAGTAAGTAAGCACAACTTAGGCACACAGTTCACCCTTTGATTACGCCTGATGTTAACATTGCATATTTCATACAGTGCATATTTTCTTAGCACTGATCGCAGTATTAGTGTCACTGATCCCCAAAAATTGTCCACTGCAATATCGCAGTCCTGCTATAAAAATATCCAATAGTTTGTAGACACTATAACTTTTGCGCAAACCATTCACTATACACTTACTGGAATTTTTTTACCAAAAATACGTAGCAGAATATATATTGGCCTAAATTGATGAAGAAATTTGATTTTTTACATTTTTTATTGGGAATGTTTTATAGCAGAAAGTAAAATTTTTTTTTTTTTTTTCAAAATTGGTCTTTTTTTGTAGCGCAAAAAATAAAAACTACAGAGGTGATCAAATACCACCAATAGAAAGCTCTATTTGGGAGGAAAAAAAGGACAAAAATGTTATTTGGGTACAGCGTTACACGTCCGCGCAATTATCAGTTAAAGTAACGCAGTGCTGTATGGCAAAAAATGGCCTGGTCAAGTAGTACTTTTACCAATTGCTTTTTTTTTTTTTTTAGTACTTCAAACAAAATATATTATGCATATTAGTTAGGTCTAGGTGTAAAGCTGATCATACATTTGAGCTGTGGGTGGCCCTGTCGGTGCCTTCCCACCCAGAATCCTTTGATCTGAATATTGAGGGGAACGTTCAGAAAATTGTCAGCCAAACAGAGGCTTCATCTGATCAGATCAGCCACTGTTCATTACCTGCAGTTGTCAGAATAGAACATTCGGTCTCGGAGCCATACAATATGGGGACGCCACACAACAGCAACTCAGCATGTGAAGATAGATGTAAACGTCCTCAGCTTCTCCTTGACCACACCCCCTGATGTATTTTGTCCTGCCCACCGGGGCTTAAAGTGTTACTAAACCCACAACAGTAAAATCAGTCTGTATATGCATTAAAGCATGCTTGTTATACTCGCTGTGAAACCTAAAGGGTTAATCATCTGCATTGTGTAAAAAAGCTGTTTGATCCTGTCTTCTCTGATCCTCTCTTCTTCCACTGTCCCCAATATATTTTCTGATAGAGCAGAACTTTGGGGGCACTCTGCACATGCTCAGTTTGGTGTGTATCGTTAGAGAGTTTTTTTTCTTGGGAGGGTGCATGTGATCAGCACAGGGCCAATCAGCACTGTCCAGACAGAGGATCAGGGGTCCTGCAGCCTCATAGGAGGGTAAGAGGAGAATGAAAACTCCCCCCACAAGCTGTAACCAGTCATAAGACTGCTATATACTGCTGATAAAAAAGGTATTTAGCAGTTCATATTTACTAAAATATTTGCATTTCCAGGTTCTGTGTACTGTGGGAGACCAGATATAGTGAATGCATGGTCCTGGGTTTAGTAACACATTAATCATAGAGATTCCTCCATCCTCGCTGTTTAGAATGGATGTAGGAATAGGTAGATGTACGAAAGAAACTTTTTAGCTTAATCTTTTTGCATGCAGCTGTCATGTGACCAATTAGACCAATGTGACCAATTCCCTATATAATCTTTGATAGATAGGAGGCTCTTGCTGGGATCATGATCTTTAGAGGTCACACAGTTGAGCATGCAAAGTTCTCATAAAGACGTAGCTCACAGCAGATAATCAGCAGCAGGGGATCAGTTAAATTGATAGGGTTGCTACTCTTGACTTCAGATGTTGAAAAACATTATGGGAGATACAGTCTGTCTGTCAGAACGACACAATAATTCATACTTAGCAGATGCTAGAAAAGTTTGAATGGTCTCTAGAAGGAGATGCCAGATGAAACATGGACCTCAGATCCTAATGGCTGCAATCTGAAGGCATTAGACCTTTCTAGAAAATCAACAGAAAACGTATTACATGGGATCGCATCAATGGATTCTACTGGGGATCTTTAAAGTGGTATAACCCAGAAAAAAGTAATACATTGTTTTTTTTTTTTTTTAGGCCATTTTTCCTTTATATGCGCTTGGTGATTTAGCCAGTCGAGAAACGAATTATTTGATCCCCTGCAGATTTTGTAAGTGTGCCCACTTACAAAGAAATTAAGGGTCTATCATTTTTATCAAAGATGTATTTTAAATGATAGAGACAGAATATCAACCAAAAATCTAGAAAAAACACATGATGCAAAAGTTATAAATGGAGTTGCAGTTCAGTGAGTAAAATAAGTATTTGATCCCCAAGCAAAATATGACTTAGTACTTGGTGGAGCATCCTTTGTTAGCAAGCACAGAGGTAAGACGTTTCTTGTAATTAGTGACCAGGTTGCACACATTTAGGAGGGATTTTGGTCCATTCTTCTTTACAGATCTTCTCTAAATCCTTAAGTTTCAGCTCCCTCCATACATTTTCTATAGGATTAAGGTCTGGAGACTGGCTAGGCTACTCCATGACCTTAATGTGCTTCTTCTTGAGCCACTCCTTTGTTGCTTTGGTGGTATGCTGGAAGACCCATCTTCAGTGTTCTGGCTGAGGGAAGAAATTTCTTATCCAAGATTTTACAATACATGGCCCCGTCCATTGGCCCCTCAATGCGACAAAGTCAGCCTGTACCTTTAGCAGATAAACAGCCCCAAAGCATAATGTTTCCACCTCCATGCTTGACTCTATGGATGGTGTTCTTAGGATCATAGTGAACATTTTTCTTTCTCCAAACACGACGAGTCAGGTTAATGCCAAAGAGCTTAATTTTGGTCTCATCTGACCACAGCACTCTCCCAATCCTTCTCTGAATCATTTGGAATTTTAGATGTTCATTGGCAAACTTCAGACGGGCCTGTACATGTGCCTTCTTGAGAAGGGGGACCTTGAGGGCGCTTCAATCCATGGCGGTGTATTGTGTTACCAATTGTTTGATTGGTGACTGTGGTCCCAACTGCCTTGAGATCTTTCACAAGCTATAGAATTATAGACCCTTAATTTCTTTGTAAGTGGGCAAACTTACAAAATCTGCAGGGGAACAAATTATAATTTTCCTCACTATAACACACTTCCTGTCTTAAAGTGTCTGCACTTTGGATGAAGGAACAAAGGAGACACCTTTGGACAGCAGCATTGTGAGTCTGAGCGGAGAGCGCTGTTAAGGCGGCCATATGTAGACCAAATTTAGCTCATTCAGCAGGGACTCAGCCTCATTACATCCCGGGCACCAGAAATGAACAGTTAGCAAATTGAACAGTTAAAGGGCAAATTAAGTATAATGGTAAAAAATCAAAGGTTATGTGTCCAGGCAATAGGATATGCATTGCCTCCTATATATTGAATGTACAGCTAAGCAGGACAGAGAAGGAGGGGGATTTATTAATACGGGTTAATAATAAACACAGCAGCTGCACTCAGTGCTAAGTAAAGCAAAGCTGCAAAAGCAGGCAAAATCTTGAGGTGTATATAAAGGGAAATGAAAATATGTGATGACAATATAGTAGTGCCTCTATATAAATCACTTTGTAAGGCCACATCTGGAATATTTTGGGAACTGCAAGGCAAAAGGAATATTGGAGAGAGTTCAGAGACCATCAAATAAATTAATAAAAGAGATAAACAGTGGAGCAAAAAAGTATTTAGTCAGCCACCAATTGTGCAAGTTCTCTCATTTAAAAAGATGAGAGAGGCCTGTAATTGTCATCATAGGTATACCTCAACTATGAGAGACAAAATGTGGAAACAAATCCAGACAATCACATTGTCTGATTTCTGAAAGAATTTATTTGCAAATTATGGTAGAAAATAAGTATTTTGTCAATATCAAAAGTTCATCTCAATACTTTGTTATATATCCTTTGTTGGCAATGACAGAGGTCAAACGTTTTCTGTAAGTCTTCACAAGGTTGTCACACACTGTCGCTGGTATGTTGGCCCATTCCTCCATGCAGATCTCCTCTAGAGCAGTGATGTTTTGGGGCTGCCGCTGGGCAACACAGACTTTCAATTCCATCCAAAGGTTTTCTATGGGGTTGAGATCTGGAGACTGGCTAGGCCACTCCAGGACTTTGAAATGCTTCTTACGAAGCCACTCCTTCGTTGCCCGGGCGGTGTGTTTGGGATCATTGTCATGCTGAAAGACCCAGCCACGTTTCATCTTCAATGCCCTTGCTGATGGGAGGAGGTTTGCACTCAAAATCTCACGATACATGGCCCCATTCATTCTTATATGTACACGGATCAGTCGTCCTGTTCCCTTTGCAGAGAAACAGCCCCAAAGCATGATGTTGCCACCCCCATGCTTCACAGTAGGTATGGTGTTCTTTGGTTGCAACTCTGCATTCTGTCTCCTCCAAACATGATGAGTTGTGTTTCTACCAAACAGTTCTACTTTGGTTTCATCTGACCATATGACATTCTCCCAATCCTCTTCTGGATTATCCAAATGCTCTCTAGAAAACCTCAGACGGAGCTGGACATGTACTGGCTTAAGCAGGGGGACACGTCTGGCACTGCAGGATCTGAGTCCCTGGCGGCGTAGTGTGTTACTGATGGTAGCCTTTGTTACCTTGGCCCCAGCTCTCTGCAGGTCATTCACTAGGTCCCCTAGTTTTCTAGGATTTTTGCTCACCGTTCTTGTGATCATTTTGACCCCATGGGGTGAGATCTTGCGTGGAGCCCAAGATTGAAGGGATTTCATCTCACTTCCTGTTTTGGATATGGGACAGGAAGTGAAGGGAAATCTTCCAAATAAGACATAGATGAAAAAAAATGGCAGGGGTTATAACCCTCCCTTACTTTAACCAAAATAAGGTTTACGGTTCAGTTGTTCTTGAATCACTTTCCGACAGCCCCACGCAGATATACTGCTGTAGGGCCCTGCTCCGTACTGGATCACATATCTGATACATGAGCAGCACTTCTGGGTAGGGGACGTGTACACCCGCCGCCCTGGCTGTGCTGTGATTTGTTACAGCACAAGCAAATCAGCGGCTGCCATCCAATGACTGATTGCTGGCACCCGCTGATCCGCTCCGTCATTCAGGGAAGAAAGCTCTGTGTTGTAAACGACACAGAGCTCCGAACACTGACAGGTGATCTTGCTGTTTCTTGATTCCCTGCAAAGCAGGAAAAAAACAGCAAGATCACCTGTCAGTTAGACATACACAGTAAACATTGTTAGACACACATTTAAACCCTTGATTGCCCCTAAATGTTAACCCCTTCCCAGCCAGTGTCATTAGTACAGTGACAGTGTATAGTATTAGCACTGATCACTGTATTAGTGTGACTAGAGATGTCAGTGTCAGTTAGTGTACAACTCAACCAGCATCAGCTAGTCTCTTATTATTATCCGCCACCCTATTACGGTCCCACTATAAGTGGATGATCACCACCAATACTAGTATAAAAAATAAAAATAAAATTCCAGTATATATACCAGACACTATAACTTTCACGCAAACAAATATTTTTTTTTACCAAAGATCTGTAGCAGAATACATTTTGGCCTAAATTTATGAAGAAATTAGATTTTTTTTAACTGGTTCTCGACCGGCTCACGTCTTTATACGGGGGCAGAATGGCTCCCCTGTGTGAAACCCCGTACAGGTATGTGGTTCCTTTAAGAGCACGCGTATCGGGTCATGGCGGGGGACGCGATGAGCGTGGCTGGCAATCGCAGCCGGCCACGCGCAATCTCATGCACGAGCGCCTGTGCTGTCAGAGGAGAGGAGACATGTCGTTTGTTCCTAGTAAGTAGAAACAGCAATATGTCTCCTCTCCTACTCAGTCCTATCCCCATACAGTTAGAACACACTGAGGGAACACACATTTAACCCCTTGATCGCCCCCTAGTGTTAACCCCTTCCCTACCAGTGTCATTTACACAGTAATCGGTGCATTTTATAGCACTGATCGCTGTATAAATGTCAACTGTCCCAAAAATGTGTCTGTCCGTCGCAATACCGCTAAAAATCGCAGATCACCGCCATTACTAGTAAAAAAAAATAATAATAAAAATGCCATAAATCTTTCCCATAGTTTGTAGACGCTATAACTTTTGTACAAACCAATCAATATACGCTTATTGCAATTTTTGTTTTACCAAAAATATGTAGAAGAATATATATTGGCTTAAACTGATGAAGAAATTTATTTTTAAAAAACATTTTTGGGGATATTTTAATATAGCAAAAAAGTAAAAAATATATTTTTTTTTCCAAAATTGTCGCTCTTTTTTTGTTTATAGCGCAGTGGTGATCAAATAGCACCAAAAGAAAGCTCTATTTGTGGGAAAAAAAGGACGCAAATTTAGTTTGGGTACAGCATTGCATGACTGCGCAATTACCAGTTAAAGCGATGCAGTGCTAAATTGTAAAACGTCCCCTGGTCAGGAAAGGGGTAAAACCTTCCGGGGCTGAAGTGGTTAAATTTGTTATTGGATATGTTTTATAGCAGAAAGTATAAAATATATATATATATATTTTTTTGTCTTTTCAATATTTTCCATCTTTTTTCATTTATAATGCAAAAAAAAAAAAAAAAAAAGGTAGTGGTGATTAAAAACAACCAAAAGAAAGCTCTATTTATGTGAAAAAATAATATAAATTTAATTTGGGTACAACACTGCATGACCGTGCAATTTCCAGTTAAAGTAGCGCAGCGCCGAATAGCAAAGAAATGGTCTGGTCACGAAGTAGGTAAAATCTCCTGGAGGTCAAGTGGTTAAGTCTACTATGAAAGTCATATAGTGAATGTGCAACTTGTGCAGTTCAACATGCATACAATATCCCATTGTAGAGTAAAGAGCAATATACTTATAATGTGCAACCTGATCGTCAGTAGCCATTCAAAACTTGCTTATCAGTGTTAGAAAGTTGGAAGTATCTGTCATTCTTGTTGTAGAAGTGGACATGGGCACTTTTCCACAATAATGATACTTTAGACATCCAAAGGTCAGCTTCATGTGGGTGTTGGTTCTGCTGATATTACACTGTAGCATTGTTTCAAAGGCCTCCTTGTCATTCACAAATCCTGGCCACAGGGTGACAGAACTGTCATCTGCATCTTAACTCCACTCCCAAAGTAACATTTTGACCCGACTTATGCAACTTTTTTTTACATGGTGTGTGCAGTTAAAGTGAACCTGTGCAGGCTTAAGTAACAGGTTCCTTTCCTGCCTAGCCTTCCTTCTGTATTGTCCTTCAAGCTTCCTGGTGAGACCCTCAAGAGAACCAAAATTTAGTAGCAGGTACTTCCAAGTATAATGAATCATGTGACACTGAGGGTGCTTGGTGATTGGCCCAGTGCTATCACATGAGGTTGAGGAGACTGTCCTAAGCTTTTTATAAGCTCCAGTTGGGATTGACTCCCAGCCTACACAAGGCGGCTTCTTCTTGCTTCCGCGTGTAAACGGAAGTAGGAAAGTGAGGCTACAACCACACTTGAGCATCTTGGGGGATTTTTTTGGCAGGTTTTGCAGGCGTCTGAGGTTTAAGTGGTACTTTCAAATTTTTTGAGTCAATGGAAAGCTAATTACTAGTGATTAATATATCCAACAAATTGTATCATGGATGTATGGGAGTTTCCGGCACCAAATATAATTCAAAATTTATTATTACAATTTATTACAACACATAAAACCATATCTCAAAGCATACACTGTAGGCTTAGACCATATGAGAACAGAACCCCGTATACAGCTCTCATAGGTACAAGTCTTGATGTAGAAGCTGCTTGATGCATTTCTAGTATCACTCTTTATCAATGGCATAAATACAGCTGTCTTTACAAAAATGTATAATTTTAAACATAACAAAACTGAACAATAGAAAGATAATTACAAAATGCAACAACATGGTACTCTTGGTTGTGAGCTAAAGGGGCCCTCATATACAGCTCCTGACATCACCGAAGGGCCACACGTAATGTTCAATATATGTAATTCTTGAGAATACGGTCAGAAACTGCAGACCTATTAGAGGAAATGAGGGTCAGAGAGCGTGAACATGCTACATTTTTGGCTGAGGATATGCAAGGAATCCAAGGGCCGCACATCATATACCAAAGGGCCGCAGGTTGGGCACCCGGGGCTCTAAATACTCAGAAACTCATAGAGAGGTTAACATTTGCAAGCCTACAGATGCATAGCTCCCAACTGTCCCTGATTTCGAGGGAATGTTTCTGATTTGGAGCAATGTCCCTCTGTCCCTCATTCCTCCTCATTTGTCCCTCATTTTGGTCTGATCTATATAGCTGTATATAAAATGCCCTATTTATCTTTCAAAAAGTGTTTCCCAGTGCTAAACCTTTCATCCATATTCTAAATTGCTGCATTTGTACATTTTAAAAGCTGAAATAAAGGAATATTAGTGTGAAAAAAAAGCCCTTGTGGATTTAACCTTTTTTGGGGTTAATTATAACTTGAGGGGGTGTGGAAGGGGGCGTGCCCTATGCCTACATACATTTCCTAGTAGGTGTCCCTCATTCCCATCTCAAAATGTTGGGAGGTATGCAAATTGGAGTTTAAAATACAATAAGTCTGGTATTCTGGGGATGCGATTCTATAGTGATAGGGTCCCAAAATGGAATGTTGGCGCCTAGGTAGCCTCCAACCACACCAGTTATCTTCTGCTACTAGTAAATAATAGCACACACTGAGGCCATTTTCTTGCATGTTCTCAAGCATGTTCCCACGTCTGAGGTTCTCCTACTGAAGTCTACTGGAGCCAAAACGCCTGAAGCTTGTAGCACGAAAAAAGCTCATGTACTTTTTTGAGCTACAAGCCTCATTACACTCAGGTGTGAGCAGGCTCAGTTGAAAACCGTGGGATTTGGTATAATCAGCTTTTTGGAGCTTTTAACTACAAAACGCCTTGGTGTGAATGGAGCCTGAAGGCCTGAACTCATGAATTGTTGTAAGGGATGGTTGGATACAGGGACTTGAGCTTAACCAGGCTATTTGTGGACCTCAGCTGAAACAGGGCCATCTGTGGACCCTGAGATAGCATGGAATTTTATTACTGATGCCTTTGACTTCTCTTTAAAGCAAAGTTCCGCCGAAAAAAAACAAAAAAACATTTAAAGTCAGCAGCTACAAATACTGCAGCTGCTGACTTTTAAAATAAAGACACCTGTCCTGGGCACCCGCGATTTCCTCACCCGAAGCCAACCTGTCCCTTGGCTTCAGGTGGAGGCGCCGGCATTTTCAGTAAGGAAATCAAGAAGTGAGACATTAATGGCTGTGTGCTCAGTTATTTTTGAGGGGACAGCAAATTTACACTGTTATACAAGCTGTACACTCACTACTTTACATTCTAGCAAAGTGTAATTTCTTCAGTGTTGTCACATGAAAAGATATAGTAAAATATTTACAAAAATGTGAGGGATGTACTCATTTTTGTGAGATACTGTATATGTGATGCTCTACTCTCACCATTTTGATACTCCTGCGCAATCCAACTTACTTCCTGGTGACACAGGAAGCTCAGACGGCCGTAATGATAACTATCCTCAGTATCCATTAGTTCCATTCTGAGCAGATTATTAATTCTTCTAAGCTAGGCATCGTACCACAATAGATCACTACTGTTATATTAATAAATTATACCGGACTCTACTCATAAATACTCAAGTCCGGTATAATTTATTAATATAACAGTAGTGATCTATTTGGTACGATGCCTAGCTTAGAAGAATTAATAATCTGCTCAGAATGTAACTAATGGATATTGAGGATAGTTATAATTACGGCCGTTAGATCTTCCTGTGTCACAAGGAAAGAAGTTGGATTGCGCAGGAGTATCAAAATGGCTTAGGTGTTTCTTAACTGTAAGGGGTAGAGGAATAAGGTGATATACTTACCTTATTCTTCCCTCCAACAGGCTTCCTCCATCTGTGCGAATGGTTCTCTGAAGCCTCCTCTCTAAGATACCTATTTCTCTACCTCCTAGATTTAAGGAGTGCGTAACCCTTGCAGTTTGGGTGTCCCCTTAATGTGTGCCTTTGTATATCTGCTTCAGCTTTAAGTTTAGCTCTATACAGATTTCAGTTTGAGGTCATCCCTACCCCATTCCACCCCCTCTAAACTGGGACACCAAACTTGAATTTTACTGTAAATGTTGAACTTGGTCCTATCATCTGCTACCATCTCAAGCCTCATGACTGGTCCTTCATGTGAAGGGCAGCACAGTGGCTAAGTGGTTATGTCCCTCATTTTATTTCAGTAACTTGGAAGGTATGTTAATGTATTGATGGACAGTGAAGGACAAATATAGGCATACTGGTAATGTTTACAGTTTTACTGCACATCATAAAACAAGACAACACAAAGTCTGGTGATCGCAAACTACTGTCAGAAATTTCCCAACGTGGTGTAAAATCTTTGCGTGTGGAAATCAGCAGGTCCAACGCTCACACGTGCTTATTATCATTCAAAAATCAGCAAGTTACCGCTATACATGGATCTTTGGCATCACAATTATTTGTTTGTGAATGGCCATTTCAAATATTCAACCATTATTGCTGATCTGTGTGGTCCTTTTTGGTGTCACAGTTTTTCCTGTTCAACATTTCGCAAGAAGTGACGAGCCCCAGATTGTTTATCCCTGTCATAATGAGTATTGTGATAAAATGTAGGTGTAACCGGTTTTGACATGCAGCAGTGAGGACGCGTTTCTCCTGAGCTCTGGTGCCGACCCTGCACTTAAAGCACTTATTTAACTTCTAAACACTGCTATCCCACCGGAGAAGATGCGCAAGAGGACAAGTAAGTCCCTACCAAAGAAAGGCACCCCTGCAGGCTCCATAAAACGGTTCCTGGCTGCAGAACCAGATGAATTGGCAGACATGGATGGCCTAGGCCGCTCTCCATGAGGCGTGATTTACTCCGTGGGCTCCGCCCCTCGTCACAGGCCCAAACCCAGACACCGCTCTCCAGCCTCATCAGCCAGCTCGGAAGGCGAGGGAAGCACCTCCAGACACTCCGAGGTCGCAGCCTTAGTGAGCGGGCTCCCTATCAAAACAGAGCTGGCATCTATGCTCCTGGGACTCGAGTGCGCAATTAAGAAGGAGGTCTCCGCAGTGCGCGCAGACCTTTCTCAGCTACTAGACCAAGTGGAGGAGGCCGAACAACGCCCATACAGACCTGCCACCGCCATTAGGAACTTACAGGCATCCACTCGCTCCCTCACTATTGCACACAGGATGGCCCTCTACAAGATCGAGGATCAAGAAAACTGCAACGGCAGTGTTTCACACTCTAACAATGAAGAGAAAGGAACTGAATGCCCTCTTTCATATGGAGCAGAAGCAACAATCCCGCATAGTAGCACAGCGATTTCATGAGTGGGGTAACAAACCAGGACGACTATTGGAGCGTCCATTACAGCAGAAAAAAGCCACCTCCTTTATAGATAAAATTAAGACATTGTCTGCTACCCTAGTACATGACACACTGGGTATAGCCAAAGAATTCTGAACGCTTATATCATGTTCAACACACCGTGGCAGATCAAGACACTAGGACAACCCTTATCTGTGACTACTTAGCACAAGCCAACTTACCCAAACTCTCACCCGACACCTTAGCTACCCTAGAGGGGGAGTTTACCGCCTCAGAGCTGCGCATTGCATTGAAGGCTATGGCCAATGGCAAGGCACCTGGGCCAGATGGCTTTACAGTTACATATTACAGATCTTTTGCAGATATCCTACTGCCCCACCTTGCCTCCTACGCAAATGCGATC
Source organism: Aquarana catesbeiana (assembly GCF_042186555.1). Lineage (NCBI taxonomy): Eukaryota > Metazoa > Chordata > Amphibia > Anura > Ranidae > Aquarana > Aquarana catesbeiana. The sequence continues at coordinate 71,016,077 of NC_133335.1, read as the reverse complement.
TCTGCGGGGGGAGTTCCTCCGTCCTGAAACCCTCCACGCACACATTACTGTGATCCCCAAGCCTGGCAAGGACCCTAGTAACTGTGGGAGTTATCACCCCATTTCTTTATTGAATATTGATGCCAAGCTATACGCCAAGGTCATTGCAAATAGTCTCCTCCCCTTAATCCCACGTTGGGTCCCCAGAGACCAAACGGGATTTATCACGGGCAGAGAGGCACGTGATAACTACCTAGGTATCTACCTCACCCCTAACCCGGCATCCTTATTTCGTACTAACTTTCTGCCCCTCCTCAATACAATCAGATCGGATCTGCAAAAATGGTCTCAAATAACACACTCTTGGTTGGGGAGGATCAGTGTTGTGAAGATGAACGTACTGCCCAGTCTGCTGTTCTTGCTCCAGATGATACCGTATGGAATCCCTGCAGGTTTCTTTTCATTGATCAGATGATAGGCAAATATGTATGGAACAGAGATTGGCTAGGACTCTCCTTGTCAGACCTAAAAGGCAAGGGGGCTTGGCCTCTACCTAACCTTAAGCAATATTTCTAGGAAATAGTATTGAATAGAATTTCCGACTGGAAGTATCATAAAGATTCTAAATTATGGGTTAACCTGGAGATGGCACTCAGCGGATCAGACATTTTTACCCAAATATGGATCCCTAAGAAACACAGAACTTTGTCCTTAACCACCTCACTGCTTACGCACTCAACTCTTATGGTGTGGGACTCACTGTGCAAGACACACAAATGGCCATACAACTCCCCTCTAATGCCATTTACTGGCCACAACTACTTTCCCCCTGGAGACGTAGACCCCAGAGCTCATGCCTGGAGTTTGGGGACTATGCCTCTACTTCACCAAGTTACTACTCAGTCAGGCATTGTGCCCCTGTCCACATTACTACCTAGCTCTATGGCTACACCCTTGGATCACTGGAGATACCACCAGTTGGCAGCTTTTGTTCATTCTCTCCTGAAACCTCTCCAGACCACCTCAGATTTAACATTTATAGAATCTGCCTTTTCTGAGGATCAACCAGTTGAGAAACCCATCCCCCTATTTCTATCAGGCTTTACAGACGCTAACCATAACAGGAAACCCTACTTTCCTAACCAACTGGAAGAAAGATCTTCATAAAGAGTTATGAGAGGTTCAGAAGTCCACTATCCTCCTAATGGCTCACACCTCTTCCACAGCCTCCAAAACGGCGGAAGTAAATTATAAACTGCTGACGAGATGGCATTATACCCCAGTGGTGCTACACAAGACATTTTCACAAACATCACTTTTATGTTGGCGGGGATGTGGCGAATGAGCTACACATGCGCACATTTGGTGGTATTGCCGACTTATCTGCCCATACTGGTTGGCTATTTTGCATTGGGCAAAAGAGATTCAAGGTTCTGAGATCCCCAATGACCCGTGGGTTATATTACTCCATTGTACAGGCTCACCAGTAGGAGCATATAAGAAATCTACAGTGGGGCAAAAAAGTATTTAGTCAGCCATCAATTGTGCAAGTTCTCCCACTTAAAAAGATGAGAGAGGCCTGTAATTGTCATCATAGGTATACCTCAACTACGAGAGACAAAATGTGGAAACAAATCCATACAATCACATTGTCTGTCTGATTCTTGAAAGAATTTATTTATTAATTATGGTGGAAAATACGTATTTGGTCAATATCAAAAGTTCATCTCAATACTTTGTTATATATCCTTTGTTGGCAATGACAGAGGTCAAAGGTTTTCTGTAAGTCTTCACAAGGTTGTCACACACTGTCGCTGGTATGTTGGCCCATTCCTCCATGCAGATCTCCTCTAGAGCAGTGATGTTTTGGGGCTGTCGCTGGGCAACACGGACTTTCAACTCCCTCCAAAGGTTTTCTATGGGGTTGAGATCTGGAGACTGGCTAGGCCACTCCAGGACCTTGAAATGCTTCTTACGAAGCCACTCCTTCGTTGCCCAGGCAGTGTGTTTGGGATCATTGTCATGCTGAAAGACCCAGCCACGTTTCATCTTCAATGCCCTTGCTAATGGGAGGAGGTTTGCACTCAAAATCTCACGATACATGGCCCCATTCATTCTTTCATGTACACGGATCAGTCATCCTGTTCCCAGAGAAACAGCCCCAAAGCATGATGTTGCCACCCCCATGCTTCACAGTAGGTATGGTGTTCTTTGGTTGCAACTCAGCATTCTCTCTCCTCCAAACACGTCGAGTTGTGTTTCTACCAAACAGTTTTACTTTGGTTTCATCTGACCATATGACATTCTCCCAATCCTCTTCTGGATCATCCAAATGCTCTCTACCAAACCTCAGATGGGCCCAGACATGTACTGGCTTAAGCAGGGGGACACGTCTGGCACTGCAGGATCTGAGTCCCTGGTGGCGTAGTGTGTTACTGATGGTAGGCTTTGTTACATTGGTCCCAGCTCTCTGCAGGTCATTCACTAGGTCCCCTCATGTGGTTCTGGGATTTTTGCTCACCGTTCTTGTGATCATTTTGACCCCACAGGGTGAGATCTTGCGTGGAGCCCCAGATCGAGGGAGATTATCAGTGGTCTTGTATGTCTTCCATTTTCTAATTATTGCTCCCACAGTTGATTTCTTCACACCAAGCTGCTTGCCTATTGCAGATTCAGTCTTCCCAGCCTGGTGCAGGTCTACAATTTTGTTTCTGGTGTCCTTCGACGGCTCTTTTGGTCTTCACCATAGTGGAGTTTGGAGTGTGACTGTTTGAGGTTGTGGACAGGTGTCTTTTATACTGATAACAAGTTAAAACAGGTGCCATTACTACAGGTAATGAGTGGAGGACAGAGGAGCCTCTTAAAGAAGAAGATATTTAAGATATAGAAGAAGATCTGTGAGAGCCAGAAATCTTGCTTGTTTGTAGGTGACCAAATACTTATTTTCCACCATAATTTACAAATAAATTCTTTCAAAAATCAGACAATGTGATTGTCTGGATTTGTTTCCACATTTTGTGTCTCATAATTGAGGTATACCTATGATGACAATTACAGGCCTCTCTTTTTTCATCTTTTTAAGTGGGAGAACTTGCACAATTGGTGGCTGACTAAATACTTTTTTGCCCCACTGTATAACACCACACTTGCTTAATGCAGCAAAGGCACCCTTTCCCTGATATTGGAAACAACCGACCATACCCTCATTACGCCAAAAGTAGATCACACATATTACATGGAAGATCTCACTTATTCCCTCAGGAATAAGTTTGATTTGGTGAAGAAAATATGGTCCTGCTGGTTTGCCTTCAAATATACATCCGCATATACGGATATTATGTCTCAAAATAAGTAAATGATGTGAAATATGTCGATAATACTATTTCAGAGGGACTGGACCGAGGCAGACACCCCCCTTCCCGCTCCCTCCCAGACCTACCCTTATGTCTGTCCCCCCTTTTCTTCTTCCTCATTCTTTCTCCTCTTACTTTTTACTATGTGGATTTCGCAAATGTTTAAGTGAGGGCCCTCACAGAGAATTTTATGGTGTCTATGCCCCATGCCACCTGACAACTTTAATGTTTTGGACAATCGAGTTAGCGTGCGACAACACTGAACATTGTTATCGATCATATATAGAGTTTCTGACTCTATAGCACGATACTGGATATGTACAATTTTCACCTCTCTTCAATTGTCGGCTATGTCATTTTAAGGCCCAATCGTAGTTATGCACGTTTCTTCGTATATGCTCTGTATACTTTGTTTTTTCAATAAAAACTAATTTTAAAAAATGTAGGTGTAACCCAAGCAGCAAATTTAGAACTTGCAGTAGATCTTATAATACAAGTAGAGTCTTTTATTATGTCAATCGAGAAACCTAGACATGATGTCATACTCTTATCTGTCGTATAAAACAATGCCAGGTTTATGTCTGAGATACGCTTGATTTAAAAGCTATTGTATATACTGGATAATAGATGTGGCTGGCAGCTAACTCCACACCTGCAAGGCTATAATATGACCAACTTTTTAAATATACAAAAGGGGCTTCCATAATGAAAGCTGCACAATCTAAACCTGTCTTGTGTTCACACCTGGCCCTGCCCTATGTGAATCTGCCAGACTTCGAGAGGCAGTGCAAAGCGCAGTATTCAGTTGCACCATTCACCTATACCAACCAATCAATTTTCACCTTTCATCAGAAAACACAGTAAGAAACGATTTAATCAAACATGAATTACAGGTAATTAAAAAGTGGATGTGTATGAATTATTTGTAGCACTAACTCTCGGTGGAGCTGCTGGTTTAAAGCGGGCTGTTACCTTCACTATGGATACCTCTGTTTCACCGGCACCGGGTCTAGGGTCCCGTTGAGTTTACCTCTGGACGATGTAGACACTAACGCTTGAGTAGATTTTTCAATGCTTTAATGAACAAATAACAAAGGAAGTAGCAAGAAAGAGGCAGAAGGAAAGTTGCAGGGAAGCTCAAATACCTTTCCTTAGTATCCTTTAGAACATTCTCTGGAATTGAACACTTGCGGTTGAATGGTTGAATGCGCTCCCCCTTGTGGGACCCAATCTTTGCCCGCCTGGATAGGCCTCTCTCACTTGCCTAGCAGCCAGTACGCAGCATGAACAAAAGTCTCTGCCACAGACTTGTTTGGAATAAAACCCGTACGATCCTCTGCCACAGGATGTATTGGTTTGCAATGAATGTCATACACAGTACTTGAACCTTTAAGCCAACCCGGCAGTACTATGCAGTAAGATTACTTCAGGATACGTCCTCCAACCAAGTCATCAGGCCCCTCTCCAGACCAGCACTCTGCATGATCCTTCCATGACGGGTCCTCCCCTGGGATCTTCTCAGTTGTCCATCTTCTTCTCTCAGGATAGACAGCTCAGGACCGTTCCTCTGATGCTGTGGTAGGCCCCAGACAGGCTTCTGGGCCCACCCACACGCCGCAGCAACGTGGGCCTCCGGAACGGAGGCCCACGAGGTGGTACTCTTAACGCATACCTGTCGGCCAGGAGGGCCAGCATGTGGCTGAAAATGAAACCCTAAACATGGCGTCTGTCCCATAAATACCCTTTCCCAGAATGCAACTCGGAGGACCACCTCCACGAGTTGTCTCCGGGACAGAGGAGCATTCATGCATTCATACTTCAACATGTTGCTTTTCCAACACAGCCAATGGTGACAACGACACCCACCTGCACAGTGTGGAACTACATGCAACTCAGCCAAGCTGGAACAGAGGCAAATCTAACTTCCTCTAACAAGTAACCCACAAGATTAACCTATCAGCGGTAGATTAAAAAATCTACCAGCGCTACATATTTTTGAAAGAAAAAGATATTGTTTAGTGTAACTTTAAAGCTCAGAAAAAAGTTAGGGCTAGTTTACACTTGTGTTGATTGGTAACACACATTAAATGGATGGATTATGAACTATGGATTTGACATGCATTTTTCTTGTGTTTTTGATGCTTTTGTGATGCGTTTTTGAAACATTACTGAAGCTTGTGTGAGGCTCAGTAGAACGCTGACTAGTAGTACCCCCAGCTCTGTAGTACCTCTGTTCAGCAAATCCGCAGCTCATTGGCACCCCTGCTCAGCAGATCCCCAGCTCCTTAGTAACCCCACTCAGCAGATCCCAAGCTCATTAGTATCCCCACTCAGCAGATCCCAAGCTCATTAGTATCCCCACTCAGCATATCCCCAGCACATTAGTATCCCCACTCAGCAGATCCCCAGCACATTAGTATCCCCACTCAGCAGATCCCAAGCTCATTAGTACCCTCACTCAGCAAGATCCCCAGATCATTAGTACCCCTGCTCAGCAGATCCCCAGCTCATTAGTATTCCCACTCAGCAGATCCCAAGCTCCTTAGTACCCTCACTCAGCAAGATCCCCAAATCATTAGTACCCCTGCTCAGCAGATCCCCAGCCTATTAGTACCCCCATAAAGCAAATCCCCCAATCAGTAGTACCCCCCAGCTCTGCTACTCTGGTTTGCTGAGATTCTTCTCTCTCTGATCCCCACTCACCTTGCACTATATTGCTCCCATGAGGATGGAGACTTTAGAGATGCTTTGATGCACCAGGAAAGCAACAATGGGTATAAATTGTGAAGCAAAGCAATGCAAAATCAACAGTGGGTACAGGAATATAATGTAACCATTTTATTTAGTGATAGCTACTTTTATCGGCATTCAGAGTGCTTTAGAAATGTGTCAAATGTCACATTTTGAAGCAAGTGTAAAGGAGGCCTTAAATCGGCCTTCAGCTCTATTTGGGGGGTGCACAGTTCATAATGGGAATGTTGACTTTCAGTTTAAAATTGAATTCTAGGCAAGCAACTTAAAGCGGGAACTTAACTGTGCTTTATTTTGTTGAAAAATACCCCGCTAGCATATCTAGCTGTGTTCATGTAAAATGTACTTCCTGGAATCCATTTGCCCTTAACTCAGGCATGTACGCAGTAGGGTGTGCTTAGCTGAGCAAGCCCCTCTTCCAGATCAAAGAAAAACATGCCCATGAAGATTCCTTGGGTGTATGACATAATTTTGGGAAAAAGCTGTTTAAGTTTAGTGATCATTTCAGGAAATTTTATTGATTAAACAGAGTGTCTATTGGGGTGCTTAGAGTGGATGATGTCATAGCTAGAGCACAGAGCCTTAAAAAAATGATCTTAGTTCCTTCTCTATAAATTGCTCACACGCTCACAAGATCTACTTGTCATACACAATTTATACATCAAAATGTAGGTATTTTTGTTTCAGGCAATGTGCTCAGTTTTGTGATACGCCTTTTACTTTTGGCTGGTTGAGCTTCCAAATGACAAGAGTTCTACACTTTCTTCCATTGACTCCTGTATAAAATTCTTCACATTTCCCACCTAGGCTCTAACCAGGAAGCAACTGAAGAAATGTAAAAAAAAAAAATTAAATGTGTCCCATTTGTCCGCCGCAATATTGCATTTTCACTATAAGTCACTGATCGACGCCATTACTAGTAAAAAGAAAATGTAAAAAAAAAATATATATATACAATAGTTTGTAACGCTATAACTTTTGCGCAAACCAATCAATATACACTTTTTTTATTGGGTATGTTTTTAGCAGAAAGTAAAAAATATTTTTTTTTTTTTTCAAAATTGTCTTATTTTTGTTTCTAGCGCAAAAAAAATAAAACCCAGAGGTGATCAAATCTTACCAAAAGAAAGCTCTATTTGTGGGAAAAAAATTATATACATTTTATTTAGATAAAGTGTTGAACGAACGTGCAATTGTCAGTTAAAGTAATGCAGTGACGTATCGAAAAAAATGGCCTAGTCAGGAAGGGGGTAAACCTTCCCAGAGGTCAAGTGTTTAAACAGGCGGTGAGAAGGTGCCATATCGCCTTTTCATCACCTGTCAAATACCTCTGAAAAGCATTCCAAATGTAGATCGCTTTTAGAGGCACGGCAAATTAGCTGCATGCCTAAACGTAGCTTTAGCAGGCTTCCAGCAAGTAGTACTGAAGTTTACTAAAAAACCTGCTGAATCTTGTTAACCCCTTCCCGACCGGCGCACGCCGATGTACGTCGGCAGAATGGCGCGGCTAGGCAAATGGACTTACAGGTATGTCCATTTGAATTTCCCGCCGTGCCATTGCATGCGTGCGCACTGGCCGGGAGCTCCGTGAGGCGGGTCGCGGGTCCCGCGGACTCGATCGCCGCGGGGATACCCGCGATCGCCTCACGGAGAGGAAGTACGAGGAGATGCTGATGTAAACGTTCTGCCTAGTGACAAGTGTCACTGATCACAGCTCCCTGTAATCGGGAGCGGTGATCAGTGTAATGACACTGCAAGCCCATCCCCTACCGTTAGTAATCACTCCCCTAGGACACACTTAACCCCTCCCCGCCCCCTAGTGGTTAACCCCTTCACTGCCAGTGTCATTTACACAGGAATCAGTGCATTTTTATAGCATTGATTGCTGTATAAATGACAATGGTCCCAAAAATGTGTCAAAAATGTCCGACATGTCCGCCATAATGTCGCAGTCACAATAAAAATCGCTGATTGCCGCCATTACTAGTAAAGAAAAAAAAAAATTAATAAAAATGCCATAAAACTATCCCCTATTTTGTAAACGCTATAACTAAACCAATCAATAAACGCTTATTGCGATTTTTTTTACCAAAAATATGTAGAAGAATACGATTGACCTAAACTGAGAAAAAAAAATGTTTTTTTATATATTTTTGGGGGATATTTATTATAGCAAAATGTAAAAAATAATGCGTTTTTTTCAAAATTGTTTGGTTTATAGCGCAAAAAATAAAAACCGCAGAGGTGATCAAATACCACGAAAAGAAAGCTCTATTTGTGGGGAAAAAAAGGACGTCAATTTTGTTTGGGAGACATGTCGCACGACCGCGCAATTGTTAGTTAAAGCGACGCAGTGCCAAAAATCGCAAAAAACGCTCTGGTCAGGAAGGGGGTAAAATCTTCCGGGGCTGAAGCGGTTAAGCACTTGTTTAAAGTGACAGTACTGCCATTAACAAACCCAGTAATATGAAAATAGTTCACCCGCACCCTAAAGTGCCCACAACTTATAAATCTTCTTTTTGCATTAAAATATTGCCACTATATACCTTTTTGGCTGATCTGTATACCACAGTCAGTGATAAACTGCACAGTTTCTCCAGTGCTGAGAGTTCAGGTAGGAGGAGATTTCCAGAACAGCCTGTATACACACCCACATGTGTGATGTCAATATCGTGACCTGGCTAGCTCTGAGAACAAGTAATTATTCTCTCCAGCATAAAAGACACAACTGAGTTTGTGCAGGTCGGCTACTATGCCTGTGTTAGCTGGCCTTCCCCAGATAGACAGTGCAGGAGGGTGAGGATCAGTGCATATAGGATAAAACAACCTTTTTACACAATGCAGAGGAATAACCCCTTAAGTTCCACATTGAGTATAACAAGAATGCTATGCTGCAAATACAGACTGATTTTACGTTTGTGGGTTTAGTAACACTTTAATATCTGCAAACTGGAGCTGAAGGTTGTTTTAGAGATTTTTAGAAAGCTGCTTGAAGATTGATGAAAGCTTTACAAATGCTTTCTTAAAGCTTGATTTATTTCCTGCTCTTATGCAAACTGAAGTTTATGTGAGACAAAGCCTATCTGTTTTCAAGACAAGCTTTTGAGATATCAGCTCCCTTCATCGTGTTAAAGAAGTAGTGATTCACAGAAGTTTAACATTATACCGAGAAAAATCCTATGAAAAAGATAACAATCTGGACGAGTTTCAGCCCAGGTTCACACTTGTGCGATCTCAGACATCACATGTGATTCGCACCCGCACCACAGGTGCCGATCACAAGTGATGTCTGTGCAGTCCAAGTTCAGACGTACAGTTGTATGGCTAAAGTCACATTAGAATCACAAAGAAAAAGGTGCAGGGACTTTTTTTCCCATACTGGAATCCAATCGCATGGGTGTTCTCACCCATGCGAACCGATTCCTGTCCGAATCCACAGTTCACACTGCAATCTGTGAACCAATCTGGGGGTGTCATTAACATTGTATTGACACCCGCAGTGGTTCGCAGAGGGCAGTGAGAACTGCCTGAGGGAGAGATGCGATGCGGGAACCGGCACTGAAATCGATCTGGTTCCTGCATCGCATATGTGTGAACCTAGGCTGAGAGAGTAAAAGAAGAGTGGGCTATGGAATGAAAGGGTGTAGGCTCACAGAGGTGAGAATAATCGTTAGAGTATCTGATAATGATTTGGACAACTAAGGTTAACATTCAGCCCATTATCTGTTTCGTCAAACAGAATTATCATTCTAAGTTAAAAAATCTTCGATTCATGAACAGAATTGAAGTTTCCTTTAAGAACCAAGACATTCATATCCTCCAGAGAGTTGCTTGGTTTGGAGAAATGTCCAACAATAGCATATTCCTTGTGTAACTATGCAGAGTTAAATAAGTATCTCCAGCCCTTAAAAATCATTGTAGCACTTGGTCTAGTTCAGATCCATGCTCTGATTTGAAAATAAAAGCTTCTGCTGCACGCTAGCTCCACCCCAGACTGAAGCCCAATTTATGGCCATTTTTATGGGGAAGCTACAGCATAGTATTGCAGACGTGCCCGCTCTTCATTCTCATTGAGCTAGATATGGTGTATCATCTGTACTCCTCGCCTGCTACTTGCCTGCTGGTATCTCCTCCTCTAATATGCAGCTATGCCATCATCCACCTCTATGCAGCACTTTGTGATCAGTAATGTTCTTGGGCTATAACAGTTCCACCAACTGTCGTGATCTGGAGTCAAGTAGCTATAGCAGTAGAGAGGCACCTACCAACCAGCTGGATGAGTACAGAAACCTGGCAAATGACATGGGCTCTCCTCAGATGCAAAGTCTAAGTACTAACTGGAGTTGACCAGAGCTCCTGATGGCAGAGATGTGTTTTGCTGCATGTTAGTAACAGGTAGCGGTTCTAGGGATTGCCCCACTAGGAGGTAAGCAAGCCGTGATCCTATAGCAGATAAAGCAGGTAGGAATAAGCAGAAGCATAGTCAGTAAACAAGCCAAAGGTCAGTAACAAGTGGTTGCAGGTTGGGATTAAGCAGAAGCATAGTTAAGAAACAAACCAAAGGTCGGTGAGAGCGGAAAGAGCGAGATATAAGCTAGAGAGAGCACAATAATCTGGCAAACAGGAAGTGCAAAAGCATGGCTTAAATCAGGAAGTTATTGAGAGGAACGAAGAGTTCAAGGTTCTAGAACAGGGATCTTTAAACTATTGCCCTCCAGCTGTTGCAGAACTACACGTTCCATGAGGCATTGTAAAACTCTGACATTCACAGACATAACTAGGCATGATGGAAATTGTAGTTCCTGAACAACTAGAGGGCCATGGCTTGGAGACCCCTGTTCTAGAAGAGCAGGGTTCAAGGCAAGATCATTCAAGGAATTGTCCAGAGAGCTGTCCAGGATCCCAGGTGGCTCAGCAAGAAGAGACATCGATAGACACAGCAGAATTTGCAGGTCCAGACCTAGGTCCTGGCACCAACACTCTACAAGAGTAGATAGAACCACCGCAGGACATACAACAGAGCACAGACCCACTCACCTGCTGTTTTGGGGGGGAGACTAGAATGCTAGATTGTGGCTTGTGTTGTTGCTCTGGAATCTTGTCACCCATGGTCACTGTATCCTCATTGTTTCCCTCTAGTTACTGTACAGAAGCTCGATGCTCCATCATGGCAGCTTTCAGAGGATTGATAATGTGTGGGTCCAGCCCTGGAGGCGGCTGTGGTCATTTTTTCTCAGAACTTATATATTTTTCTTCTTCTCAACAGTGTGGTCAAACAGCTATGGGGGAGGTTGGCGCACTGTTGACTACACTAGCTCAGCAACCACTGCACGTATCTTAATGGGACCAAGGGAATGGGAGTCACAGCGTACTGTAGCTATTGCTTTATGAGCCTGTAATATCAAAAGTTCCTGTTGCATATGTGACACCTTGATGGATTAATGTGGCTGCATAATTTGCAGCATGTTTTGTTGCAAGGTTGTGTTTTCTTGTCCCGGTATCTGTTGCTCAGAGCTACCCCAGCTGTCCTGACATTCAAGGGGTCTGCCCTGTCTTGCATTGGTCTAAACAGCCCTAATACGCAGAATCGGAGGGATCTTGCATTCTTAATACCTAAGAAGTAATGTTTCTGTAATAGCTGAGGCAGAAGTTTGCTGTTGGGTGGCAGCCAGCAAGGTCGCTGGCTCATGTTTACTTGAAACACATGGCATATGGATCCATAGGACACATGTCACTGTGAAAAAAATATCTCTTTTTCCCATGAATAAAAAATGCTGCTCTGAGCTCTGGCGACAAGGTGCATTGTTAGAGATGCAGATAGTCTGTTTTTAATTCTTTATTTTATTTTATTTTTTTTTTATTAAGGATTTTAACAGACAATACAGAAAATACCAATATAAAAGGACATAGCTCCAATTGCAGCACAGACCATAGTTACATACAAATGATGGCAGATAGTTTGTTTTTAATCAGATAGACCAGATAAGAGAGAGCTGACATGGTCAGCCTATAAATGAAAACACAACCTAATAGGAATATGTAGACATGTAGCTGACCTTTTGATTGATATATACAGTATGTGTAGGTCCCCTCTGCTGTAAAGATCTCTTTAGTGCACTCGGATATAAAAATCCACATACTGTAAGCTTCTGGCAGTGGGGTTTCCTAGCAGAGAACACCTTCTTGTTGAGTAGAGACGGTGTACAGTTTATTTGCTTACTGATCTGGTAACCTTGAGTGTCAGAGGAGGATTATGGGAAATCTACTGTAGAGTAACGCAATAACATGTTAAGCAATCGATGCAAATGGTTGTTACATAGCAGGCTTAGAAATCTTAGCGTGTCTGTGTAGGTAATGCATACAGTAATGCAAATGAGTATAAGGATGGATACTACTAGGGAAAGGAGCCTAAAGTGGTTGTAAACCTCAGCATTAAATATGAACAAAGCATATCCCTCTATAGTGTGTATTTGTCTTAATTAAGAACACTAAGTGTAATTTCTCTCTGCTGCTTCATTCCTTTGCTGTCAGCATGAATCAATTCTGACAAGTTTTCTTGACACCAAGAGAAAAATGGTGACGGGGGAGGGAGCTCCAACTGATTGACAGCCTCAGCTCTGTTCCTGTGTGCTGTGTGAGGGGGGGGGGGGTCTCTTCCCTCCAATCAGCTCTCAGAGCTCTCCTCACTGGGAGTGTTCCCTCAACCTCTCTGTCAAACCATCAAATGGCTGGAGTCATCATCGATCACATGTGCTGCATTGTGGCAGTTCAAGATCAAACAGAGGCCGACATGACATCTTCCTTGGCCAAAAAAAATAGGAGAGTTTAGTTCCACCTTAACAAACAATAAATATAATGTCTTGAAAAAGTGTTGTACCAGTGTGAACCCAGCCTAAATGATACACTACAGTGCCTTGAAAAAGTATTCCTACCCCTTGAAATTTTCCACATTTTGTCATGTTACAACCAAAAACGTAAATGTATTTTATCAGGTTTTTATGTGATAGACCAACACAAAGTGGAAGCAGCCAAGAGGCCCATGGAAACTCTGGAGGAGCTGTAGAAAGCTACAGCTCAGGTGGGAGAATCTGTCCACAGGACAACTATTAGTCGTGCTCTCCACAAATCTGGCCTTAATGGAAGAGTGGCAAGAAGAAATCCATTGTTAAAAGAAAGCCATAAGAAGTCCCATTTGCAGTTTGCGAGAAGCCATGTGGGGGACACAGCAAACATGTGGAAGAAGGTGCTCTGGTCAGATGAGACCAAAATTGAACTTTTTGGCCTAAAAGCAAAACGCTATGTGTGGTGGAAAACTAGCACTGCACATCACCCTGAACACACTATCCCCACCATGAAACATGGTGGTGGCAGCATCATGTTGTGGGGATGCTTTTCTTCAGCAGGGACAGGGAAGCTGGTCAGAGTTGATGGGAAGATGGATGGAGCCAAATACAGGGCAATCTTAGAAGAAAACCTGTTAGAGTCTGCAAAAGACAAGACTGGGACAGAGGTTCACCTTCCACAAGGACAACGACCCTAAACATAAAGCCAGAGCTACAATGGAATGGTTTAGATCAAAGCATATTCATGTGTTAGAATAATCCAGTCAAAGTTCAAACCTAAATCCAGTTGAGAATCTGTGGCAAGACTTGAAAATTGCTGTACACAGACGATCTCCATCCAATCTGACAGAGCTTGAGTTATTTTGCAAAGAAGAATGGGCAATAATGTCCATCTCTAGATGCGCAAAGCTGGTAGAGACATCCCCAAAAAGACTTGCAGCTATAATTGCAGTGAAAGGAGGTTCTACAAAGTATTGACTCAGGGGGGCTGTATACAAATGTACACCACACTTTTCACATATTTATTTGTAAAAAATGTTGAAAATCATTTATAATTTTCCTTCCACTTCACAATTAGGTGCCACTTTGTGTTGGTCTATCACATAAAATCCCAGTAAAATACATTTACATTTTTGGTTGTAACATGATAGAATGTGGAAAATTTCAAGGAGTATGAATACTCTTTCAAGGCACTTTACAGTCAAAATACATATATGAGCTATATAAAGCCTGTAGAAACACCTCCTCTTATTGCCCCCAGGGCCTAAAACATGGTACAATATGTTTAGTGCACATTGTTGGTGGTCTTACTTTTAGTCTAAACTAGGGGATCATCATGAGAACCTCATATATAGAAAGAGTTTACACAGCTACACTATATGTGTTTTCAGATGCATTTAGATACTTTTGCATTAATCCATAACTAGAAGTAAAGTATGATTTTTTTTTTGTATTTCCTTGAGGTTAACCAGGTATGCAACTAATGTGATTGGAAGATAAGCGCGACTGTAAAAGAAGCACCTGGCGTCTTTGGGGGCATGCTCAAGGTGTAAAATTGTTATATGAGGTTTGCAACATGAGTACAGGACAATGCTGCAGTTCAGTATTATGTCATGAGTCTAAATAATAGCCGTGTATATGAGACAGTGATCATCTTGTGCATGAGGCTCAAGCTCTTAGAAAATCAGGGAGTTCACGTTGTTACGTTGCCTTTTTTTCAGTCTGTTTATTTGTGCAACAGAGAATCGCCACCCATAGCCTGTGGCTAATTGCAGCTTATACAATGCAGAATAATGCCGCGTACACACGATCGCACATTCCGACAACAAAATCCATGTTTTTTTTCCGACGGATGTTGGCTCAAACTTGTCTTGCATACACACGGTCACACAAATCTTGTCGGAAATTCCGAACGTCAAGGACGTGGTGACGTACAACACATACGACGAGCTGAGAAAAAAGAAGTTCAATAGTCAGTGCGGCTCTTCTGCTTGATTCCGAGCATGCGTGGAACTTTGTGCGTTGGAATTATGTACACATGATCGGAATTTACGACAACGGATTTTGTTGTCGGAAAATTTGAGACCCAGATCCCAAATTTTGTTTGGGGGAAATTCAGACGGAAAATGACCGATGAAGCCTACACACGGTCGAAATTTCCGACAAAAAGCTCACATCGAACATTTGTTGTCGGAAAATCCGACCCTGTGTACGCGGCATTAGGCTAATAGCAAAGTACAGCAGTTCACCATTTCTGCAGGGTGACCAAGGACTGTGTGCTTTATAATTGATATTTCTTCTGTACTTCATTGGTTATCGTCAAGCCGTAAACCGGCCCCTGCAAAGAGAAGGTCCTGCATGAAAGGTTTCCTCATTGCTAGCTGGTGGAGCCAATGTGTAGAGTGGAAGGAGAGTTTCCCAGTACCCAGCAATCTATTACAGCTACTAATGGTGATTTTCTGCCCGATGGCGCCTGTATAGTCACATAGTGTGACGAGGGACATAGAACCACACACAGGTAAGTCCTACAAAACACCAATTCTGGGATACACCTTCAGAATCCCACTGACACCAATGAGAATGGGGGGGGGATTCAATACCCCACTGACCACTAATGCTGGAAACCCCCTACTGACCACCAATGATGGGACACTATTCTGAGCTTTCGATTCGTGGCCTTAATCACTCCTATTGACCACACATGCTAGGGCGTATATTACCCCCACTGACACTGTGATATTTATTACTTGCACTGACACAGGGGCAGTTTTTACTTTCACTGAGAGCAAGGTATTACTGACCCTGGGGTATTTATTACTCCCACTGATGCCAGGGTTTTAATACTACCATGGACACCAGGGCAATTCTTACTCTTAATGACGCCATGGAATTTATTACTTTCTTTTTTTTCAAATAGCAATTTTTATTGATTTTCATCAAAATTAAAAACTTTGCACAGAAACGTACAGAGAACACAAGCACAATGTTCACAATAGACATCCGCGTGAGTATAAAAACAGTATTCAGAAAACATACCAATTGGTACTTGAGGATGTACTCTGGTCAGCAAGATAGCATTTATTACTTTCACTGTTGCTGGTGTGTATATTTGTTTCACAGATCCATTTATTACTCCCCCTGACCTGACACTGGGGCATTTGTTGCTCCCAAAAATGCCAGGGCATTTATTACTCTTATGCCCTGTACACACGGTCATTGATCGGACATTCCGACAACAAAATCCATGGATTTTTTCCGACGGATGTTGGCTCGAACTTGTCTTGCATACACACGGTCACACAAAGTTGTCAGAAAATCCGATCGTTCTGAACGTGGTGACGTTAAACGGGGCAGTAGCCAATAGCTTTCGTTTCTTAATTTATTCTGAGCATGCGTGGCACTTTGTGTGTCGGATTTGTGTACACACGATCGGAATTTCCGAAAATGGATTTTGTTATGGGAAAATTATATATCCTGCTCTCAAACTTTGTGTGTTGGAAATTCCTATGGAAAATGTGTGATGGAGCCTACACACGGTCGGAATTTCCGACAACAAGGTCCTATCACACATTTTCCATCGGAAAATCCTATCGTGTGTACAGGGCATAACTGTTGCTGATGAGTATATTACTCTTACTGATCCCAGGGCATATTTTACTCCCACTAATGCCAAGGCGTTTATTACTCTCACTGACGCCAGGGCATTTATTACGCACACTGATGCCAGGGCATTTATTACTCCCACTGTTGCTGGTGAGTATATTACTATCACTGATCCCAGGGCATTTGTTGCTCCCACTAATGCCAAGGTGTTTATTACTCACACTGACGCCAGGAAATTTATTACTCACACTGATTTCAGGGCATTTATTACTCCCATTGATGCTGGGGTTTTATTACTGCCATGGACACCAGGGCATTTCTTACTCCTAACAATGCCTCCGCATTTATTACTACCACTGTTGCTGGTGCACATATTACTCTCACTGATGCTGGGACATTTATTGCTCCCACTAACACTGGGGCATTTATTATTCCCACTGATTCCAGGGCATGTACTACTACCATGGACACAAGGGAGTGTATTACTACTAATGATGCCAGAGCATTTATTACACTCACTGATGCTGGGGCATTTATTACTCCCACTGATGCCAGGGCATGTACTACTTCCATGGACACAAGGGAATGTATTACTACTTGTGTATATTACTCACTGATGCTGGGGTTTTATTACTACCATGGACACCAGGGCATTTCTTATTCCTAACAATGTCATGGCATTTATTACTACCACTGTTGCTGGTGCATATATTACTCTCATAGATGTCAGTACATGTATTACTCCCCCTGACACTGGGGCATTTTTTACTCCCAATGATGCCAGGGCATTTATTACTCCCACTGTTGGTGCATATATTACACTCACTGATGCTGGGATGTTTATTACTCCCACTAACACTGGGGAATGTATTACTCCCACTGATGCCAGGCATGTATTACTACCATGGACAACCAGGCCATTTATTACTCCCACTGATGCCGGGCATGTATTGCTACCATGGACACCAGGGCATTTATTACTCCCACTGATGCTGGGCATGTATTACTACCATGCCACTGAAACCGGGCATGTATTACTGCTATGGACACTGAAGCTGGGGCGTGTATTACTCTCATTGGTGCTGATGTTCTTATGACTCTCACTGATGCTGGGACTTTATTACTACCATGGACACCATACTCCTAACGATGCCACACCACTTATTACTACCACTGTTGCTGATGTGTATATTATTCTCATAGATCCCAGGACATTTATTACTCCCCCTAACAGTAGGGCATTTGTTCCCTCGAAACAATGCCAGGGCATTTATTACTTCCACTGTTGCTGGTGCATATATTACTCTCACTGATCCCCGGGCATGTGCTCCTTGGTCTTCTTGATTTTAGGTGCACCTAATACTTTTTGGGGTTAAATGACCAAAGTATAGGTTTGCTTTAATTGCAGACGTATCATCTGCTATGTATCTGCAAAGATAAGAGTGTTTGAATTGCAGCTTTTTTATTACAAGGGACTCGTTTTACTTGAAAGTCTGGAGCAGAGAGAGAGATGAACTGCTGCACTGTACACTAGCACTTGTGCTGTCTTAAGGGCAACATTCCTCCAAAATGGATTTCCTTACAGGAATATGAGTGACAAGTGTGCCAACACTTACCTTTTTTCATCTGAATTCCAGACGGTTTGTGTTGGGGGAGGGGGGGGGGGGGGAATATTTGAACTCTGGTCAAAAAGCTAAATACATGGATAAATTGCATATACAGTATGTGATTTGTTTTATCTGTCAGAAAGGTTTGTTGTACTGTTCAGCCACTTTTGTCATTTCAAACATCCTTGCCACATAGCTAGAAAGGTGTGACCACGTTCCCAGTAATAGCTAAGTACATATTAGGCTGAGTTCACACGGGCAGTAAAAACAGGTGGTTGAATCGTGTGTTTACCCCCCATCTACAAAATAACATGGTGGCCGCTCAGGCCCTAACACATTGCTGAAAGCACAATGCTTCGCTTTGCGATGTAGAAAATGTAACTCGCAATGTTAATTTTGGCAGACAGTTCCACTATCAAATGCGCCGATTAAAGTCAATAGGACCACGCCATAATTACAGCAGTTGCTGCATGGGATTGTAAGCAAGATCCCCGCTGGCCGCTGGGATCAGAAAAAAAAGGCATTCAGGGGGGCATTCAGGAAGTGGCAGTATTGCCTCCTGAACACCTACAAGCTGTTGATCAAAAACCTCAGAAAAGCGATCTACCGATCTTAAACGAAAGCAGGGGAAGCACATATTACAGCACAATAATGCCACGTACACACGATAGGATTTTCCGACGGAAAATGTTTGATGGGAGCTTGTTGTCGGAAATTCTGACCATGTGTAGGCTCCATCGGAATTTCTGACACACAAAATTTGAGATCTGGATCTCAAATTTTCCAACAACAAAATCCGTTGTCGTAAATTCCAATCGTGTGTACACAATTCCGACCTACAAAGTTCCACGCATGTTCGTAATCAAGCAGAAGAGCTGCACTGGCTATTGAACTTCATTTTTCTGGGCTCGTCGTACGTGTTCTTGACGTTCAGAATTTCCGACAAGGTTTGTGTGACTGTGTGTATGCAAGACAAGTTTGAGCCAATATCCGTAAAAAAAAACATGGATTTTGTTGTCGGAAAATCCTATCGTGTGTACGGGGCATAAGACTTTTTCTTAGAATGTAAAAATATAAAACATGTCTGTCCTCACATGGTCTGTGCTGTCAGCTTGCCCATATTACAGAAGAATCCTAGGTGACTAAGATCTTATGTTGGCCATACATTATCAGCCACCAATGGGGTGAACGAAAAAAAAAAACATGCCCATGCCATCTTCATTTTAAAGCCAAACTCTGGGAAATCTAAAAATTCTCCTTTATAGTGGGGTTGCCCCTTAGAATAACCCTTATTCATTCTAGGGGAGAGTAAACTTACCAGATCCTCTGCTCCAACCAGCAGATGGCATTCTCTCATGCTCCTGCAGTGGACTGTTCTTCTACATCATTGTGCTCAGTGCAGGGCTACAGACCCTGTATTGATCTTGATGATGTCAGGCCCTTAGACCAGGGGTCTCCAAACTTTCTAAACAAAGGGCCAGTTTACTGTCCTGCAGACTTTAGGAGGGCCGAACTGTGGCCATTTGAAGTAGAAAAGGTCCCAACATCTGTGGGGAAAAAACAATGCCCCATTTTTAGTGTCAGTGTTAGTGGGAGGAATTGCACCGCTTCGTTGGTGTCATTGGGAGAAATTGTGCCCCATCATTGGGAGAAACTGGTGTCATTGGAAGTAATTGTGTCCCATCCTTGGTATTGAAGCAAGGTCCCAGGCCTCCTTTGATCTATTGAGAACCTCCAGGGATAGCTGGCATCCTTCCGTATGTAGTGGGTTGTAAGGCATGGTGGGTGCAGAGTAATTAAAGTTATTGGGTACCAGATACTTCTTGGATGCAAAAGAAAGTTTGTTTCTCTTAACAAACCTTTTTGGGGAGATAGGATTAGGGTCAGGACACCATTAGGTCGGGGATGGGGGGTTGGTGGTCCACCCCGGGTGCCAGATATTGAGGGGATGCCAGACTGTTAGTGGTGTCACTATGGGGGTGCGCTCCGTACCTGGGTCGGGTGACACCATCCCGAGGGCGGCGAAAGTCCTGGCTGCTCCCTTTGGTATTTTTCTTCAGCCGGAACATCCCCTACGCCGCGGCCGCATCAGCCTGGTCTTGTGGCATGTCACTGTTTTCCTGCTGCAACTCCTACCACTGCTGCGCTACCGTGCCAGGCCTGTGTGCGTGTCATTCTCTGCCCGGGCGGTGCGGCTATATATCTGAGGCTGAGAGCCAGCCAGCTAGCCGCCCGCCAAGGGGGGGGGGGGGGGCGCTTGCAATGGCAGTGTCCTCCGCCGCCCGAGCTGGTATTAAGCGTGTGTGTGGGTTGGCATGGTTTCCACCACCACCCAGACTGAGGGGGTGTTTGTGTCTACCCTGCCACACTGAGAAGGACTGATAACAGGGAAGGGGGGAGGTTGTCCACCACCACCACCCAGGTGGTACAATGTAGCTGAGCTAATTTGATATGGGGGAGGGGGTTGCTGTGTGTCCACCACCCATCTTTAGTAGCTGAGCTGTGCACCTAAAAAAAGGGAGGGATGGTGGTGTTGCTGTTTTCACCACCCAGTTATAGTAGATGAGTTGGTCTGATAGGGTGGTGACCCACACTCACATCTTGTGGCCATCAGATCCGTCCAGCAAGCGGCAGGTTACAGCAGCATCTTGCCATCTTCCCTGCGGCCATCAGATCCTGTCCACAGTCCAGCAAGCAACATGCCTTGTCAGCAGGTCAGTTCCAAAATCCGAATCAAATCATCAATGCCAATGATGCCATTGTCTGCTGTCCCCAGGGACAGATCCGATCCAGTGATCGCCATACAGTGGGTACTCTGGATTGGATTTGTCCCTGAGGACAGTAGATAATGCAAAGTATGGGACATACATTGTATTGTCAGCTGTCTCCCCATATCACTCCGATGTCTCTCTCATAGCAGCTCCTGTCCAGCCCTCCATTTCCCTGACAGCAATCTGTCTCAAAATGTGGGATCTGCTCACACCTGAGTGAATGACACCTCCATCCTGTCCCATCTATTGTCTCTGGCTGCCATGGATAAACAGAATCGGCTGTTATTACAAGGAGCGGGAGGGGACATCCCATCCCACGCTGATTTTGCCATTTTGAATTCTTTCAAGTGCAGGGGAGGGGTGTAGGGTCTTATAGACCCTAAAGAGTACCTGTCACCATCTATTACTGTCACAAAGGATGTCTACATTAAACGTGATCAGAAAAATAAATAAGAAAAAAAAATGTTTAATGCGCCCCATCCCTCCGTGCTCATGCATCAAAGAAAATGCATACGTAAGTCGTGCCTGCAACTGTAAACAGTGTTTAAATCACACATGTGAGGTGTTGCTGCGATCATTAGAGCGAGAGCAATAATTATAGCAAAAGACCTCCTCCTGTAACTTTAAACAGCTAACCGTTAACATTTTTTAAAGCAATGCCTATGGAGATTTTTAAGTACCGTCGTCTGTTGCCATTCCAGGAGTCTGTGCAATTTTAAAGTGTGACATGTTAGGTGTCTATTTATTTGGCGTAACATCTTTCACATTATTCAAAAAAATCGGGCTAATTTTACTGTTTCCCTTTTTTTTTAATTAATTGAAGTGTATTTTTTACACAAAAATTGCATTTGAGAGAAACAAAATCTTTGTGGATGTTTTTATATTTTAAAGTTGGGGGGTGGGGGGGGGTGTTGGCAGATACAGGATCCGCCCCAGGTGCCAAATGCTCTAGGTACGCCCCTGCCTTAGGTAGTTGCAAGTTCAATTGGCAGACTCCAAGACTTTAATAAGAGAACAGCCATGCAGGGAAAGGCATCCAGCAAGACGCCACATCTGCATGTGCATGAATGCTGTCTCCTATGGCAACAGTCTTTAACAGGTCCTAACACAAAGCTTAACAGTTCCTTTATATTCCACTGCAATCACTCCTTGTAGTTCTTCAGCCCACTGAGCTCACCGTCTCTCACTAGACCCACTGATTCACTGCCACTGAATCCCTTAAAGCTCCTCCAATCTTCACGGTGGTATCTTCCTCAAGCCTCAGTCCCGCTTCTCTGCTGGGTCCCTAACTTGCCGCTCAAGGTACCTCTCAAGCTTCACCCCACTGGCCTGCTCAGTCCCTTGCTTGACACAGGGTTTCCTGAGACACCCCAGACAGCTCCACCTCTCTTCCCCGCCTCTTCTAGAATCCTCTAGAAGGAAAAGGGAGGTGACAGTGGAATGATGCTGTCTGTGAGTCACAGCCACTACTCTGAGGCACTCCCGGCCCATACAGATCAAAATAAGCAGCTAGGCCTACCTAAATTTACCTGCACTCACCAAAAATCTTACCTCTAGAACCTACCTAAATAGAGGGTGCTACAGTGTCATTGGGAGAAATTGTGCCCCATCAGTGGTGTCATTGGGAGGAATTGTGCCCCATCATTGGTGTCATTGGAAGAAATTGTGCTCCATTGTTGGTGTCATTGGGAGGAATTGTGCCCATTCATTGGTGTCAGTGGGGGGATTTGTGCCCCTTCATTGTTCTCAGTGGAGGGAATTATGCCCCACTATTTGTATCAGTGGATGAAATAGTGCCAGATAAAAGCAAGCAAGGGGCCGCATATGGCCCCCGGGCCGTAGTTTGGAGACCACTGCCTTAGACCAATGGAACATGGGGGGGAAGACACTGTGGGGACTATTCTAGCAGCACAGAAGAGCGAAGCAAATCTTCTTTTCTATGCCCTTAGAACGTACCTGGTAGCAGAGCCTGATATGATTTGGAAGGCCTTTAGATCTATTCCCAGGTCCCCGTTGTAAGCACCCCAGGTTGGATGGGAGAGCGAGTGGAACCTGACTGAAATGAACCCTTATAGGGTGCATGAACCATCTACAGGCCTCTTTTACATCTCTGACTTGGGGCCCCTGATAGTGTAAACAGGAGATGCAGGAGTGAAGAGTGGTAGGAGTGCCTGTAAGTCTTGCTGGCAGCAGAGCAGATGTCCACACTGGGCAGGTGAAGTCGCCAAGGATCTTCAGTAAAGCAGGCAGACTGGCAGGCAGCCAGGCAGCGAACTGAAGTAGACTGGTACTGGCACGAGAGGGCAGATGAGACGGTTGCTGATAGCAGACTGTATGTCAGCAGGAACAGCACGGTAGTATGCAAGAACCAGTGACAGCAGGCAAAGTAGCTGAGTCAAACAGGCTCGATCATACACTGGCAGGACGGACCAGGTAAAGAAGCATTGTCAGGGTACAAGCGGGTCCTGGAACCAATCAGTGAAGCAGAAGCCAGTGGGACAGACAGGAGTAATGGTCAGAGGACAGTGCAGGCAGAGTTCAGAGGGTGACAAAGAGATGGTCTCTGCCCCCATCTATAACTGGCCTTAACAGCAAGGAGCACATGGAAGAGCAAACGCATGAAAGACAAAACCAGAGAAAATTCCCAGCTCAGCTCACCAACCAGTCTGCTTACCAACCGAATTAACCTGTTCAACAGTCTGCGTTAAAAACAGGGGTTTAGTTAGCACTTTTTTCTCTGGTTTTATCTTTCAAGAGTTCAGAGGGTGGTCAGGACAAGCCGGATCAGCAACTGGAATCAAGATACAGGAACACAGGATACAGTGGAGGCTGATGACAAAGTAGCACTGATCCTTAGCACTGGCACAATTTAAATAGCCCGTCTGACACCAGCATCTGTCACGAGTGCACGTCAACACGCCGTTGCGCAGGTCTATGTGCACACGTATGTGCACCATTGTGCATGTGCTCAATTTCTGCGTGCACGAGAAGGAACATACATAAGCCTGTGAAGGTGCAAAGAAGAAAGTCCAGAGGAGCCATCTTGTTTACTGGCATGCCGTTCTTGACAGCCCCCTAGACCTAAATAAGCATTTAACCTTCTCTTTGTGGATTTAGCCTGACTGCAAGAGACAATTTTCAAGCTTTCCAAAATAAATTTTACGATTTTTTTATGGATACATAACTGTAGCAATATCGATGGGCCTGGTGGCAGGACACTGAAGGTGCAAGTGACAGACAAGTACAAGATGCTGCTGTAAAGTGAACCAAATTATATATCCACTTTAATAGAACACTGCAAAGATCAATGATGTGCAAAGTACAGCTATTCTTAACAACCAATGGATTTCATGTCAGGTCACTAAAGGGTAATTGCTAACTGGTTGTTATGGCTTGCAGCACTTTGCACACTGTTCTATACTTCATTATATGCCAAGAATTGTACATGTCTGTAACCAAAAGATTGTTACATGAAAATCACTTATGTTCATTTGCCAGAACTGTTCTGTTTACTTGTTGCATAATGCATGATGCAACACTCCAAGAAAGTCTATCTAAGTTACTGCATAACGATGGGTCTACGAGACAACTAACCCCATCTCCGTATTTAGTAAACTGAAAAACAAGCAGCCTTTCACCTCTACCCCTCTGTCTACATTATAGACGGCAATCAGAACGGAAGAGTTTACTGCTGCCTCTATAGAGGTGGATGACAGCATGTTAGGTGCTGGGCCCTACAGGATGCTGACGAGGAAGGGCAGCCTACGTGCCCTCTAGAGTTGGCTAGGTTACAATCCGTAACCCAACTCCAGCAAGAGTGTCTACCTCTGTTTGGAAAGTATGTTGTGAAATCAAAGCTGTTGCAGCATCATGCCAACAGCTAAATATATACCCAAGAAAGCGGGTATGGGGGCAGTGAATCAGCCGTCTCTAGCAAAGCAGATGTCTCATGCTTTAGACAGACGTATCAAGACCAGCAGTGCTTTATATCAACTTGGCGTGGAATCATTTTACACAAGTTTATTTAGGAATCGTATCTTAGCCTTTAATGGGGCTTGTACTGTTTACATTATGTTCACAGAACATTAATTGTCTTTCTGTCATAGATTGAAGGGAAGAGGGAAAAAACATATTTACTGGTGAAAGTCTTGCTCCAGATTCCCTTCAGTGGTGGCAACAAGTCTGAAGGCCTAGCCTATTGACATCCAATGCCTACTAAGTGGTAAAATCAGCTAATCTGCTCACTTGAACCACAAACGACTTTGGGCCAGAACTGAAACATGGGCCAGCACTGAAGGGAACCAGGAACACTATATTGCTCAGGAAAGGTACTCTAAGGTATTTTAACCCTTTTAATAATCTCTATTCATCCATTTCAGATGCCTAGCACAGCTTACTGTTGGCATTTGAGTACAGGTCCACTTTAAAAACCCCAACTGGCCCAAAACTGATGTAGTGCACCCCACGTAGGAGCTGCAAGTGAAATGGGATCCCCTACCCTGCCCAGCCAGGCACATCACAATTTCCTCAGGCTCACTGAGACAGGTAACACTCCATGCTGTTTTGTTTTGTTTTGTGTTAAATTTAGGGGTTAATAACTTGGATGGGGATAGGGGTATTATGGGATGCCCATTTGACTGGAACAAAGTCTCTTCAGGGACTCTGCAGCCACCCGGCTGTCTTCTCCCTGGAGATCTCCCGGATGTGCTCGCTGGCTCCTGCTGTCCTCACCTAGCTCTTGTACCTTTGGACAGGACTCCTCCTTGTGTTTTCAGAGGATCCCTCCAGCACCCCAGCCCCAGGCCCAAGGTCACCCCCTCCCAGACTAGGGGGCTACCCTCAACCCTCAAGGGCCACTGGCATCCTCAGCACTCCATCTCCAGTTTGCAACTGAACTCCACACTGCCCCTGCTGGCCTAACTCTGAGTATTTAAAAGGCGCCCTCCCTCTACCAGCCTATTTAGCAAGGGATTGGATGGGGCCCTTTATCAATACTCCAGGCAGCTCCTCCTAACCTCCCTCCCATTCTACTGTAAGTTTCTCCAAAGGTCCAGCAAGTAGTGGGAGGTACCAGAGATGCTGCCTGATGAGTCATCCAGCCTCCCTGGGTCACTCACCTTGACCCAGATTTAAAACAAAGGCTTGTCTGCCAGCCAAGCCTAAATTTACCTGCACTACAAAAACCTATGTATACTACCTAGCACTCTACACTAGAGGGAACTACACTGATATTTTAGCAGTTCATTGTTATGCTAGTGGAAAACGAATGCTGCTTTCTTATAAGTCTTAAGCAGGTCATACATGGATCGAAATGTGGCTCATTTAGCAGGAACCGACTGAATTTCTATTCATGTATGGGCAGGAAGGTTGTACAAAAGTAGACCTACCAATCGACTTCTGTACAACCACCCTTTCAGAATTTTGGCATTCACTGGCAGAAAAAAATATATAAACTTTTGGGTGATGTTGGGCTTCAAAGTACACCAGGATTGTTTGCTCAGTGCACAGTCATGTACATGCTTGTCAATGCAAATATGAAAATAACTGCACTCATGTCCAGCTCCCAACTTAGGACTTTGACAAGCTTTAGAATTTGCATTACTTATTGAACAAAACAACATAAGTGTAGTGCTACCCCCCTTAAGGGCTGCTGGATTTTGGGCCTTTTTGGTATTTGGTATTTTAGGTTTGTTGCAGAACATTTAACTTCGATGGGGATTTTGGGATACATGAGATGCCCAGAATTGAAGAACTTAAAACTTCAAACAGTTGAGGACCTGAGTCTTTGGTTGCGACGTACTAACTCCAAACTCAGATGCACACCAGTGAGAGTGATGGTGCAGCTGGAATTATGGCCAAGAGTTCCAAAAGCTAAAGTTGCAGATGCAGCACACCTGGCTGTACTACACGGTACCTGGCTGCTCTTTACCCAAGCCAGAGATAATGAGGTGCCCCTGGCTGTATTACACTTGCACTAAAGCTGTCCTCTGGTCCTAGAAAAGTGAGGTATTGGACCTTACTGTCTCCTCTGTAGCTTTTGGGCATGTTGGTAGGAATGTACTCACACAGTCTCTTTAGCTCCCAGAATCCAGAAAGCTGCTGTACTGGCCTCTCTGTTGCTCAGGCTAATTATGACTCTGCTTGATGTCTGCAGCCAATCATAGCTGAGACTGGACTGAATGAGGCTTGATGCTTCCCTATTCTCTTCCTTTCTCTCCTGGTCTTCCTTCTGCCCTAGGGGTAGAGCCCCCAACACAGGGGTCTCCTCCAGACAACTAGACCCCAGGCTTTGCTCCCAGACTGTGAGGCTCCTGAGTATTTATAGGTTGTTTGTTTCCCTACCTTTTGGGCCTCGTCTCCCCAGGGATTGGTGGAAACTCCATAAATATTCAGCCTGCAGCCTATGTTCCTCCAACCTCTAAGTTCTAGAACTATCCAGAGAGTTACAGAAGCCAGGGGAAGGTAACCTAGCCACAGCCTTTGAAGAATTTCGCAGCCTCCCTAAACAAAATTAACACATGCTCCATTACCTACAGGGGAGCCAATCCAAATGTACCTATACTAGTAACTGTGAGGGTGCTACATTGGTATCGGTTATCCTGCACTTCTGCATGATGTCTCTTCCGGAAAAGTTGCACCTGGTCACCTGATGATGTGCCAAAGCTGAAGTGCTTCCCCTCATACTGATGCATTATCTGTAATAAAAAAACTAAACAAAAAATACTGCAGGGGGGTGAAGGACCCCCACACAATTTCCTAAGGGCCATTTCACAACTCGCAAGCAACAGGATCTCTAGAAATTGCATTCGCTTGCTACCATTGTGTTGCCACTTTGATGGCCAAAATTCTTCAGAATGGGAAAGATCAGCAAAGGAAGGAGATCTACAAAGTAATGCTGTAATTGCAGATGAGTGTTCTCGATTAGAAATCATATTGCTTGTGAATTGCCACCAGCAACCGGGTCCCTAGTGTAATCAGGTATGCCGACTATCAACTCAAGTTTTGAGATCTCACCACTAAAAACCATGAAAGCTACATGAAACTAGTGGGGGATTTAACTTGCCAGCATTTACTAGAAACTGAAATATCAGTTTTGGGTGAACTGACCTGTCAATTACCCCGGCAAGAATGCAAACATAGTTTATATTGAAACTAAAAGAATGTAGCTGAAGATACAATGTAACCCCATGCAGGGCGCTGGGCGCATAGATTGCAATGGGGCTTTTTTTTGTTTTTTGTTTTTTTAGAAGCACATGATTAGAGCCTTAATATTCGCGATTGTCTTCCTGCGTCTCCTCCTGGCCAATCAGAAAGCGGGACCTGAGACCCGATTGGCCAGGGTAATTTTAGGACCCACTTCCTGTTTGGCCAGGAGGAAAAGCAATGGGTATGGTGTTCCATCAGAATCTGAGTGGGCTAGACCTAAATAGGCAAAGTAAGTTTCTCTTTAAGCTGCAAATAGGCCAGATATTCTCATAAAATATTATTTAACCGCTTAAAGTGGATGTAAACCCTCGCATATACCCAGTGAAGTGAATAGCCTCAGATTATACACAGAGATGAAACAAATCTCCCTACATAAGTTTTACATGTATATCTGCTGTCTTCATCTTTTATATATTATTTAGAAAGTGCACATCCTTTTAGAATTGTCTCTTCCTGATTCACCTGTAGGTGTGGATTCTTTGCTTACACTGGGAGACAGCTGATTGGAGGAAAGGCACTCCCCCCCCCCCCCTCCACTTAGGCAGAGACTTGCAGAGCTGTGATGTGAATAAACCAGCTCTCTGCTAATCTATTTATGGCACACACCCTGACACAAAGCGGGGGAATAAAATCAATTACTTCCCAGAGTAAAAACAGCACACATAGTACAGTAAAGCACTGGCTAGGCAAACAATTAACCCTTTGATCGCCCTAGATATTTAACCCCTTCCCAGCCAGTGTCATTAATACAGTGACAGTGCATATTTTTAGCACTGATCACTGTATTAGTGTCACTGGTTCCCTCAAAGTGTCACTAAGTGTCCGACTGTCTGCCGCAATATCGCAATCCCGCTATAAGTTGCTGATCGCTGCCATTACTAGTATAAAATAAATAAATACATAAATATTCCAGTATATATACCATAGTTTGTAGACTCTATAACTTTTGCACAAACCAATCAATATACGCTTATTGGGATTTTTTTTACCAAAAACATGTAGCAGAATACATATTGGCCTAAATTAATGAAGAAATTTGATTTTTTACATTTTGTATTGGATATGTTTATAGCAGAAAGTAAATAATATTGTTTTTTTTTTTTTTTTTCAAAATTGTTAGTCTTTTTTTGTTTATAGCACAAAAAATAAAGAACACATGGATAATCAAATACCACCAAAAGAAAACTCTATTTGTGGGGGAAAAAAATTATAGAAATTTTATTGGGGTACAGAGTTGCACAACGACGAAATTGTCAGTTAAATTAACGCAAAAAAATGGCCTGGTCATGAAGGAGTAAATCTTCCGGAAGTCAAGTGGTTGAAGTGATGCTCAGATTTGTAGCAAAGTCTAAAGGTGTATAGTTGCCCTTATACAAGAAAGGCTTTATACAATTCTGTACACTCACAATACAAGTAAGAAAATGAAAAATCCTAAAGCTAGAATAGGTGTTTTCTTATGTTAATAGAAAAAAGAACAACCCAAGCAAAGAAAAACCTGAATTTCAACATGGCTTTTGTAAAAAGTTAGTGGTACAGCATCTTAAAGCTTTTCCTGTAAATGAGTGCATTGTTACTCGTGTACAGGGAACATGACGGGAAACTCCATACAGTATTAAATATTTCTATACAAATAACACAGAGTGGTATCTATTATTTATATCCATCCAATAAACTTTGAAGACTAGTTCTATAAAAAAAAAAAAAAAAAAAAGCTACTGATAACATTTACAGCTGTGCATAAAACTATTTAATGAGCATATCGGAACTGTAGATATGAGAGATAAAGCTATAGTTACTTGGAGATTTTTTTTTTTGCTATGATTTTGCAGCAAGCTTCTCCTAAGCCTAAAAGGGATAAGAACATGAATCAGCAAGAAATGCTTGACTAGATAGCAAATTTGGCTAGATAGATTCAAAAAAATTAAAAAGATTAAAAATAACATTTTTCTTTAAGCAGCTTTCATTAAATGAATTCCTGGTGATCCTACCACAAAGGTCATTGTTCAGGTACTTCCTGTTATAGGGTTGGCAATTGTCTCCCAACTATGCTTGACCTTGTCGGTTGTGCTCTTATTGAGACTACAAGTAGCCATCACATATTGCACAGGTAAGGTCAACTGTTGTCAGTAGTGATGGGCTCGGGCATGTTCGTATCGAACCCACCAGAAAGCCACCACTGCACCCTGTCAATCATAGGCAGTGAGGCATTTCCCAACTGGCAGCTGCACATACACACGCTGCCTATGATTGGTAGTGTGCAGTGCCGGCTTCCTGGTGTGTTCGATCCGAACATGCCTGAGCCCATTCTTAGTTGTCAGTACACCGGTAAAAACAACAATGTGCAGTTGGCCCTTGAGCGAGTGCAAGTAGTCAAGAGGTGGCCAGGAAAGGCTGGAGAAGATCAGAGATGTAAAGGGTAAAAAGAAATGTGCTTTAGCAAAGTAAATGTCATGCAGATAACATTTTGAGCTATTAAAAAAATAATATGGCCTCCATGAGATACACTATATTGTTAAAAGTATTGGGACGTCTACCTTTACATGCACATGAACTTTAATGGCATCCCAGTCTTCGTCAATAGGGTTCAGTGTTGAGTTGGCCCACCCGTTGCAGCTTATAACAGCTTCAACTCTTCTGGGAAGGCTGTCCACAAGGTTTAGGAGTGTGTCTATGGGAATGTTTGACCATTCTTCCAGAAGCGCATTTGTGAGATCAAGCACTGATGTTGGACGGAAAGGCCTGGCTCGCAGCCTCCACACTAATTCATCTCAAAGGTGTTTTATCGGGTTGAGGTCAAGATTCTGTTCCTCCACCCCAAACCCGCTCATCCATGTCTTTATGGACCTTGCTTTGTACACTGGTGCGCAGTCATGTTGGAACAAGAAGGGGCCATCCCCAAACTGTTCCCACAAAGTTGGGAGTATGAAATTGTCCAAAATGTCTTGGTCTGCTAAAATCTTAAGAGTTCCTTTCACTGGAACTAAGAGGCCAATCCCAACCCCTGAAAAACAACCCAACACCATAATCCCCCCTCCACCAAATGATTTGGACTAGTGCCCAAAGCAAGGTCCATAAAGTCATGGATGAGCGAGTTTGGGGTGGAGGGACTTGACTGGCCTTTTCAACGTTCCATCAATTTTCGATTCGTTTGCAGGGTCAAACTGAAGAACATTTTTGGCTGTAGTAATGAGAAAATTCAAAGGTACAGGATGGAAAATTTTTCTTGATGGAATTTCTAACAGTGTATGTGGTTTTCATTTAAGAAAGTCCACTCAATACAAAATGGAATGTTGAAAGCAAACAAAATGTTGAAGTACTTTCGAACATTTATCAAGCCTTTGAGTGTAGCGAGAACTTTGGTAAAAATGTTCCTACAAATTTTTGTACGAACTTTTTTTTAAGAATCTACTATATATATGGATGGAAAGATGTACCTTTCCTTCCCTCTCTCGAGGAATATGAAGGTATGGATATATAATCTGCTAAATAAAGCTCTTATAAAAGACATTCCAGTGAAAGGGTTCTGCGTATTACTTGCATGCAGAGAAGATCCTAACTGAATAATGTTCTCAGGATACTTCTGAGGCTGTGCCATCTACCTGAAGAACTTCACCCTATATGTTACCTAATGCTCACCTGAACTTTTTTTCTAAATTTTGTCTCTATCCACTGCATAAGATCGGCATCACTGTGTGTTTCCTATTGTTTTTTCAAAAGCAATTTTCTGTTGAAGGGTCTTTGGGCTTTGGAAGTACATGCACAGGAGAAGAGGACACACGCTTTTCACTTTGAGCTTTGCTTGTATTCCTGTATAAAACCCATGGAGAATGCTTGACAAACGCATGTAGCACATCTCAAACACATTTCAGATGGCTATATATACTGGTCCTATAACCCTAAAGCCAAACTGAGAAATTACATTTCAAAATAAGTGACAAATTTTGCCCTAGAAATTACTATCCAATGTCCCACTGACGAGATTTTCCCTTCATATCCTGTTCCATAACTAAAACAGGAAGTGAGAACAAATCCCTCCAAAGTGAAGTAATCTCTGGTTATCACCAGAACTAGTGTCCTAATTGCAAGAGTTTCGCTGTATTACTGTTCTGAGGACAACCCAAAATTTGGGATTTTCCTTCACTTCCACTAATAATGGTAAACAGGAGAAATAGAGAGGGTGAGTCGGGAGACTGGGACAGATGAAAACCTAGTCTCTTCACTCTTTCCAAAACTAAAAAAAAAAAGTTTTTCCTTTTAGTTATTCTTTAAATCAGCATGTCTGTTGATCTGCTAGAAATCCAGTATGCTCGTAACTTCTTTTTTGAGCTAACAACCCTTTTCCAGTCTATACAAAACAAACCATATTTGCCTGCTGTTGGGATTTAAAGCGTTTGTTACCCCAACACTTCATATTCTTGATATGTGCCTGCTGCACCATGTACTTGTATGGAAAAATATCCTGTTCTCTTTGTATTGCTTCCTTTATGTGAGATCCCTGGTGCTCCTGCTAGTCCTCTGCTTTCCTATTAAAAACTGACTACACCAGGCATGAGAAAACACCATGGTCAGTTCTCTAGCTATGCTGGGAACTCAGTGTATTCTCCTCCAATGATCAGACTGGTCTTGTCCCCCCGCCCTGCACAGCCATTCACTGGCAAGCTCAGTGTGCTTCTGCTTTTTCTCCCCCAGTTCTTAAGCAGCTGAGAACAGAGGGAATGTGATCATTTATAAAAAAATTTTTAAAAAGGGAAATAATATTTATAAAATGTATAATAAAATGTATATATTAAATATAATATTATATAAATATAATATAATATTTTTTTTATATTTATATTATATATATATATATATATATATATATATATATATATATATATATTATAAATACAGACAAATAAAACAAAAGGAAAAAGAATGCCGGCTTCCTTATCTCCTTCCCTCTCAGCGCAATGTACTCCAATAATCAACAGAAGATCACAAATAACAATAAAATAAGATAAATTATAGCTGCCACTTACAAAAACATTACATAAATGAAATAGGATAAAATAAATCTATCACATAGAATAATCAAATGTAAGCGGCTCTTCTGTCAAGATAGTAACAAATTGACACATCTGCATTCAAATGGACACAATGCAAACATATTAATTAAGCAGTAAAACGCACATCTAACAGGATCAGTGATCCTACGGCGTACTGAACACTACACTCAGACACTGCGCTCCAATGCTCAGTTTTGGTTCCAGATAAAAACCAGCACTAAGCGGTAAATTGACTTTGAGTGTCCCCCGCAGCGGTTTCTGACATTTCCGGCCCTGTGGCAGCACTGTGCCTTCTGTTGGAATTTGACAACAAGCCATTGGATAAATGAGTATTGACGGCAGATGTATGAAGTAGAAAAGTTTTATATCTTGGATGAACAGCTTTTTAATAAAATGTTTGGAAAATAGAACTACTCTATGTGAAGTTTATTTTCCCTATATCCGTTGATGCTGTGGACTTCCGAATTGGCCGATTAATTAACCAGTTGGAGATCGTGAAATATCTGCAATTCTCTGGTGGCCGAGCAGCTAACTTGTGGGAGATCGCTTATCTCTGGTGAGTTTGAACCCCAGAGGGGCGTCTGAAGCACAGGGTGTGGAATAGGGGGATTGGTGCGCTATATCATTATCTTCTCTCCTTATCCATACATGAAGCTAATCACGGACTTTACTTTCATCACCATTCACCTGTTAGATCTGCGTTTTACTGCTTAATTAATATGTTTGCATTGTATCCATTTGAATGCAGATGTGTCAATTTGTTACTATCTTGACAGAAGCGCCGCTTGGATATAATATAAATACAATTTATGTTTTTATTTTAATCTATACAAAAATGTTTTGCCTTTTATTTATAATTTAAACTGTAAGTTTTTTTACAAGGAGATCGTTTACAATCACTTGAAGATGCTACACACTATACAATTTTTTATGCTCTATTTCCTTTAGATTTAACGTCAACTATGTAGTGAAATGGCCTGCCTGATTGCATACAATTAGAAAGTGTTTAGGTTTGACCTCATATTATGTGGTTATGTTAAATCGAAAGGAAAGTTGTACAAGAAAATTGTATAATGTGTAACCAGCTTTAAAAGCCCAATTGTAGTTTTAAAAAAATGACAGTTAACTGAGTATGCATTAAAACTGAGACAATTAAAGTGTTACTAAACCCAGGACCCTGCATTCACTATATCTGGTCTCCCACAGTACACAGAACATGGAAATGCAATTATTTTAGTAAATATAAACTGCTAAATACCTTTTCTCATCAGCAGTTAGAGCAGTCTTCTGAGGCCTATCGGTGTCTGGTTAAAGCTTGCAGGAGTTTTCATTCCACTCTGCTGCCCTATGATGCTGCAGGATCCCTGACCCTCGGTCTTGTGAGTGCTGTTGGCCATGCGCTGATTACATGCACCCTCCCAAGGAAAAAAAAAAAAAAAAAAAAACGCTTTAGCAATACACACCAAACTGAGCATGTGCAGAGTGCCCCCAAGGCTTTGTGCTATAAGCAGATGGATTGGGGACAGTGGAAGAATGGGAGACAGAATCAAACAGCCTTTTTACACAATGTGCAGGATTATCCGTGAGTATAATAAGCATGCTTTACTGCAGACTGATGTTACTATTGTGTGTTTAGTAACAATTTAACTGAGTATGCATTGAAATTGAAGGTCCACCGCCCTCCGATTTTGTACTGCACTGTAATCAGCAGGAGGCACAAGCTTTGCTGAGTGCAGCACTGTAGTGGTGACAAAACAGAGGGCATTTCAGACCACTGTAGAGAGACCACTGCTCTCATACAGCGAGCAGCGGTCTTTAAAGTGTTACTAAACCCACAATAGTAAAATCCATCTGTATACGCAGTAAAGCATGCTTGTTATACTCACTTTGGAACCTAAGGGGTTAATCCTGTTTATTGTTTAAAAAGCCTGTTTGATCCGATCTTCTCTGACCCCCCCCCCCCTTTCTTCCACTGTCCCCAGTTTATCTCCTGATATGACAGAGCCTTTGGAGTCACTCTGCACATGCTCAGTTTGGTGTGTATTGCTGGAGAGTTTTTTTTTTTTTTGTTCTTGGGAGGGTGCATGTGATCAGCACTGTCCAGACAGAGGGTCAGGGGTCCCGCAGCCTCATAGGACAATCAGAGTAGCATGAAAACTCCTCCTACAAGCTTTAACCAGACACTGATAGAAGTCACAATACTGCTCTATACTGCTGATGAGAAAAAGGTATTTAGCAGTTTATATTTACTAAAATAACTGCATTTCCATGTTCTTTGTACTGTGGGAGAACAGATATAGTTAATGCATGGTCCTGGGTTTAGTAATACTTTAACTGCAGCCCCAGGATCAGCTCAGAGATTTTAGTTGGGGATGGAGGAAGTGAAAATGAAAAAAAAAAAATTTTTTTAAACTTAGCAATAAATTGAGGGTGCATCAAAAATACTAATAGGTTTTTTTTAACCAGTTGGGCTTTATATGGTTTTCTCTACAACTGAAAAGGCCTAAGAAGAATGAAAACAAATGCAACTGAAGTATCTGAACACTGCTGTTTATTTTGAAATCTGCAAGAAATGAAAAGTGAGCCAACGACATTGCAGTGTTAAGCTTATTATTAATCCAGCTTTACTTCTTTGTGCTAAGCCTTAGCTTTTCTTAATGCCCCCGAAACTAGACCCTAATGGTGACAGTTATCCCTTTTCACCATGGGAAAGTGTACACAGGATTAGAATATGGCAGAATGAAGCGACGCAGACCTTGGCAAGTGTTGCACCTGTCAGGCCATATCTGCCGTACGAAGAGCTGAAGTCCCAGGAGGGAGAAAGACAAGTGAAAGGAATTTGCATAACTGCTAGGTGAAGGGTGGGTGGCATTGAAATGGCACTAGCTGCGTCACAGTACCCTCCCTTCGCCTTCCCTATACATAGACTTTGGATCAGCCGCTTCGCTGAGTGCTGCCCTCCCTGCCTCCCTCTGCTGTTGCTTACAATATAACAAGAGGTCATTTCATGCATGAGAAATATTAAGTCAATGATTAACTCATGCCACACAAGTTGACAGACAAGAAAAGCCAAACCTAAGAATTAACCTGCTCTTTCCCCAAGTACTCCATAACTCCGACATTAGGCGGTTAAATGTTTTGAAGGCTTTTTTCCTCTTCATTCTACTTTTGGCTTGGACTATTTCATAGTCCGGCGGACTAATATAAAGAAAATAAAGGTACCCTTTGAGGTTGGACAGGATAGCAGTCTATGATTTGTCTGGAATAGGCAACAAGCTTAGGGCTGTGGGCCCCATCGTAAACTCTTTTTCATTGCATGAAGTGATCAGGAAGATTAAAGAACTTTTTGGGATTGTGGCTGTTTAAGCTGAAATATTGGGACACCTGCCTTTGCACGCACATGAACTTTAATGGCATCCCAGTCTTAGCCCATAGGGTTCAATATTAAGGTCGCCCACCCTTTGCAGCTTATAACAGCTTCAACTCTTCTGGGAAGGCTGTCCACAAGGTTTAGGAGTGTGTCTATGGGAATGTTTGAACATTCTTCCAGAAATGCATTTGTGAGGTCAGGCACTGATGTTGGACGAGAAGGCTTGCAATCTCCTGCTCTAATTCATCCCAAAGGTGTTCTATAGGGTTGAGGCCAGGACTCTGTGCAGGCCAGTCAAGTTCCTCCATGCCAAATCTGCTGATCCATGTCTTTATGGACCTTGCTTTGTGCACTGGTGTGCTGTCATGTTGGAATAGGAAGAGGCTATCCCCAAAGTGTTCCCACAAAGTTAGGAGCATGAAATTGTCCAAAATGTCTTGGTATGCTGACGCCTTAAGAGTCCCCTTCACTGGAACTAAGGGGCCAAGCTCAACCCCTCAAATCCAACCCCACATCATAATCCCCCTCCACCAAATGATTTGGACCAGTGCACAAAGCAAGGACCATAAAGACATGGATACACGAGTTTGGGATTGGAATAACTTGACTGGCCTGCACCTCAACCCGATAGAACACCTTTGGGATGAATTAGAGCAGAGACTGCGAGCCAGGCCTTCTCGTCCAACATCAGTGCCTGACCTCACAAATGCACTTCTGGAAGAATGGTCAAACATTCCCATAGACACACTCCTAAACCTTGTGGACAGCCTTCCCAGATGAGTTGAAGCTGTTATAGCTGCAAAGGTTGGGCCAACTCAATATTGAACCCTATGGACTAATGCCCTGTACACGCGGTCGGACTTTGTTCGGACATTCCGACAACAAAATCCTAGGATTTTTTCCGACAGATGTTGGCTCAAACTTGTCTTGCATACACACGGTCACACAAAGTTGTTGGAAAATCCGATCATTCTGAACGCGGTGACGTAAAACACGTACGTCGGGACTATAAACGGGGCAGTGGCCAATAGCTTTCATCTCTTTATTTATTCTGAGCATGCGTGGCACTTTGTCCGTCGGATTTGTGTACACACGATCGGAATTTCCGACAACGGATTTTGTTGTCGGAAAATTTTATATCCTGCTCTCAAACTTTGTGTGTCGGAAAAGCCGATGGAAAATGTGTGATGGAGCCTACACACGGTCGGAATTTCCGAAAACAAGGTCCTATCACACATTTTCCGTCGGAAAATCCGACCGTGTGTACAGGGCATAAGACTGGGATGCCATTAAAGTTCATGTGTGTGTAAAGGCAGGCGTTCCAAAACTTTTGGTAATATAGTGTACGTCAGCATTGGGACTGTCTGTATGTAGCTATGCCCCCAACAACTTGAACATGAACATTAATACCCCTCATTTTTGTTTAGGGCAGATGCTATGCCTGCAGACTTCCTGAGGTCAGATCAAACTTTCATATCTGACCATTCTCTGATGTCAAGTCAAGTTATGGGAAGCTGTCAATGTTAGCAAAGCTAACACACACTCAAGCTTCCTAAGGTGATATGACTATGAAATGGGATTTAATAATCAATGCATGTTTAATGCCTTGGCGCCAGCTGCAAGCAAATATGTGGCCTGTCAGCGGGTGGACCTTGGCACTGAGCGGCTGCATATTCGCATTAATTGGTGTAAATACAGCTGTGCTGAGAGAGTGCGGCCTGTGCGCTCCCGGCACAGGTACCGGAGGGAAACAGGAAGTTGCCGACCGGGAGCTTTCCAATCATGTGACTGCCGTGACAGCCTATCACAGGGAACACATGATCATAAACCCCGCCCTGTCTCCTGGCATCCTAAATCTCTTAAAGGACCGGGAGGTGTCGGCGCCAAGAGGTTAACCATTTGACCTCCAGAGGATTTTCCACCCCTTCGTGACCAGGCCATTTTTTTCAAAATGCAAAGAAGGGGAAGCACCTTTAAGTGTAGTATCCAAAAGATATTTAATAAAATAAGCTGTGTGCTAGCCACTCACATGGTAAAAGTAGAAAACAGGCTCAGAACCACATACAGCTAAGCTGCGGATGGTGGCCAATGCATGCGTAGGACGCCAGCAGGCATGCAAGGTATCAAGAAGAGGTCGGTGGATATTCACAGCAAGAGGACAGCCAGCCGGGAGCTTTGGAGAGCGGTGGAACGCAGCATGGACCGCAGCGTTGGGCAGGTGATCCGGAAGCTGGAAATTGCACAATGGGTTTCAGCTTATGCGCGGTACACAGATGGGTGTCTATTTTTTGCTATACGGCACTGCGTTACTTCAACTGACAATTGCAGGGTCATGCAACGCTGTACCCAAATAAAATTGATGTCATTTTTTCCAACAAATAGAGCATTTTTTTGGTATTTGATCACCGCTGCATTTTTTATTTTTTTTTCGCTATATGCAAAAAAAGAGTGACCATTTTGAAAAGAAAACAATATTTTTTACTTTCTGCTATAAAACAAATCCAATAAAAAAAATTTTAAAATCTAATTTCTTTATAAATTCAGGCCAATATGTATTCTGCTACATGTTTTTGGTAAAACAAATCCCACTAAGCCTATATTGATCTCAACCATCTACCAACTTGGTATATATTTATGGAATTTGTATATAATATATATATATATATATATATATATATATATATATATATATATATATATATATATATATATAATTTTTTTTTTACTCGTAATGGTGGCAATCAGCAACTGTGATATTGCAGCAGACAATCACACACTAACTGACACATTTGTCACATTTGCTAAAAATATGCACTGTCACTGTACTAATGACACTGGCTGGGAAGGCGTTTAACATCTAGGGCAATCAAAGGGTTAACTGTGTGCCTAACCAGCGTTTTTGCATCGTGTGTATTCTGCTTTTTCTCAGGTAAGTAATGGATTTTATTCCTTGCTTTGCAGGGACACAAAATCTATTCCTTCCCCCCTGTCAGAACGGAGCTCTGTTAACATTGGGACATCCTGTGCCCGGCAAACACAGATTGGCTTCTGCTGTGAATAAATACAGCAGAAGCGCCCCGCCAGCGGCACGCGCAAGTCCCCTATAGGCGGAAGTGCAGAATCACATATATATACCTGGTTCTGCACAGGAAAACTGCCCTGTAGAAGTAAATCTGCTATGGGTGGCCAGTAAGTGGTTAATAATAGTTATGGAGGGACGTGACACAGCCTGTAACTGGCATAAATCTGCCCACACCGTGTTATTTCCAAAAAATAATAAAAATTTAATTAAATGCAAATTTAAAACAGTTTTTTGGTATTATTTATTTATTTTTCCTCAGTATCCCAAAGGCCTTTTTTTTAATGTGTTTTTGAACATGTGGCCAGTGGCAGATGACTAGAAGCTTCTCCTGCTTATGTTTCCCTGCAGACAGGCTGGGGAAGAGCTAGGTCATGTGACAGCTGTATATTGATTAGGAAAAAGGTACTTCGATGTTTTTTTTTTTTAATCAAAATAATTACAGTGCCATCATCCACATACAGAAGTAGAAGGGACAATGTAAATTAACCGCTTGCCGACCGCCGCACACAGATGTACGTCGGCAGAATGGCACAGGCAAGCAAATGAGCGTACCTGTACGTCCCTTTAAATTTGCCGCCTATCGGGAGCGCACGCGCCCGCTGCGATTGCGGTGTGGAGAGGTAGAACGGGGAGATGCCTATGTAAACAAGGCATTTCCCCGTTCTGCCTAGTGACATGACAGAGATCTACTGCTCCCTGTGATCGGGAGCTGTGATCGCTGTCATGTCAGTGGAAGCCCACCCCCCCTACAGTTAGAACACCTCCCTAGGACACACTTAACCCCTTGATCGCCCCCTAGTGTTTAACCTCTTCCCTGCCAGTGTCATTTACACAGTAATCTGCATTTTTATAGCACTGATCGCTGTATAAATGACAATGGTCCCAAAATAGTGTCAAAAGTGTCCGATGTGTCCGCCATAATGTCGCAGTCACGATAAAAATCGCAGATCGGCGCCATTACTAATTTAAAAAAAATAATAATAAAACTGCTATAAATCTGTCCCCTATTTTGTAGACACTATAACTTTTGCGCAAACCAATCAGTATACGCTTATTGCGATTTTTTTTTTACCAAATATATGTAAAAGAATACATATCGGCCTAAACTGAAAAAAAAAAAAAAAAATCTTATATATTTTTTGGGGATATTTATTATAGCAAAAAGTAAAAAATATTGCTTTTTTTTTTCAAAATTGTTGCTCTTTTTTTGTTTATATCGTAAAAAACAAAAGCCACAGAGATGATCAAATACCACCAAAAGAAAGCTCTACTTGTGGGAAAAAAGGACGTCAATTTTGTTTGGGTACAACATCACATGACCGCGCAATTGTCAGTTAAAGCGGCGCAGTGCCGAATGGCAAAATGTGCCCTGGTCAGGAAGGGGGTAAATCCTTCCGGGGCTGAAGTGGTTAAACAGTGTGTGTTTAGTATCACTTTAGATGCAGTTTCACTGTATGTATCTATGTAAATCTTTATTGGAGCCCTATAGAAACTGAATGTAAATTAGGCTGTATCTGTTGCCGTAAAGCAGCAGTTCCGGATGTACAGTTGGCCTTGGGGGCAATAAAAAAACATACCCAAGAGACTCTAATGTACTGTCTAACTACACACAGCATGCCTATACTCTACAAGATATACACTGGAGACTGTATTGTCTGATTGTGCAGAACATCGATCAGAACCTGTACTTCAAAACAGCTGTAAAATTAGATTAACCACTTGCCCTCCACAAGATTTAACCCCCTTCATGACCAGGCCATTTTTTGCAATACAGCTTTGCGTTACATTAAATGATAGTTGGCGGTCATGCAACACTACACTGTACTCCAAAAAAAAAAAATGTATGCAATTTTTTTTCCCACAAACAGATTTCTTTTGGTGGTATTCGATCACCTCTGCGTTTTGTTTTGTTTTTGCGCTATAAACAAAAGAAAAGGCAGACAATTTTATAAAAAAAAACTTTCTGCTATAAAACATATCCAATAAAAAATGTAAAAAAATCTAATTTCTTCATAAATTTAGGCCAATATGTATTCTGCTACATGTTTTTGGTAAAAAAAAAAATCCTAATAAGCATATATTGATTGGTTTACGCAAACGTTATAGCATCTACAAACTATGGTATATATGTATGGAATTTTTATTTATTTCTTTTTTATACTAGTAATGGCGGCAATCAGCGACTTATAGAGGGACTGCGATATTGCGGTGGACAATCGGACACTAACTGAGACTTTTTGGGAACCAGTTACACTAATACAGTGATCAGTGCCAAAAATATGCACTGTCACTGTACTAATGACACTGGCTGGGAAGGGTTTGAACATCTAGGGTGATCAAAGGGTTAACTGTGTGCCTAGCCAGTGTTTTTGTGCACTGCGTTAAGTGCTTTTACTAGGGGAAGAGATGGATTTTGTTCCACACAATCCATCCCCCCCCCCCCCCCCGTCAGAACGGAGATCTGCCTCGTTTACATAGACAGATCTCCGTTCTGTGTATTTTACCGACAATCGGCGGGTGCTGGTGGACAGCCAGTACCTGGTACGCGCAGATCGTCTTCTGCT
Organism: Aquarana catesbeiana; assembly: GCF_042186555.1. NCBI lineage: Eukaryota > Metazoa > Chordata > Amphibia > Anura > Ranidae > Aquarana > Aquarana catesbeiana. Next base: position 70,973,901 of record NC_133335.1, on the reverse strand, counting down.
GTGAAAAATGACAGCAGAAGTAGCCTGCTGGCAGCACACGCATGCCCCCTGCAGGCAGAAGTGCATAATCACGTATATACAGTATCTCACAAAAGTGAGTACACCCCTCACATTTTTGTAAATATTTTATTATATCTTTTCATGTGACAACACTGAAGAAATGACACTTTGCTACAATGTAAAGTAGTGAGTGTACAGCTTGTATAACAGTGTAAATTTGCTGTTCCCTCAAAATAACTCAACACACAGCCATTAATGTCTAAACCGCTGGCAACAAAAGTGACTACACCCCTAAGTGAAAATGTCCAAAGTGGGCCCGACTAGCCATTTTCAGTCCCCGGTGTCATGTGACTCGTTAGTGTTACAAGGTCTCAGGTGTGAATGGGGAGCAGGTGTGTTAAATTTGGTGTTATCGCTCTCACTCTCTCATACTGGTCACTTGAAGTTCATCATGACACCTCATGGCAAAGAACTCTCTGAGGATCTGAAAAAAAAAGAATTGTTGCTCTACATAAAGATGGCCTAGGCTATAAGAAGATTGCCAAGACCCTGAAACTGAGCTGCAGCACGGTGGCCAAGACCGTACAGTGGTTTAACAGGACAGGGTCCACTCAGAACAGGCCTCGCCATGGTCCACCAAAGAAGTTGGGTGCACGTTCTCAGTGTCATATCCAGAGGTTGTCTTTGGGAAACAGATGTATGAGTGCTGCCCAGACCATAAGCTGCACACTGCATCAAATTGTTCTGCATGGCTTTCCTCCCAGAATGAAGCCTCTTCTAAAGATGATGCACAAGCCTGCAAACAGTTTGCTGAAGACAAGCAGACTAAGGACATGGATTACCATGTTCTGTGGTCTGATGAGACCAAGATAAACTTATTTGGTTCAGATGGTGTCAAGCGTGTGTAGGGGCAACCAGGTGAGGAGGACAAAGACAAGTGAGTCTTGCCTACAGTCAAGTATGGTGGTGAGGATGTCATGGTTTGGGGCTACATGAGTGCTGCCAGCACTGGGGAGCTACAGTTCATTGAGGGAACCATGAATGCCAACATGTACTGTGACATACTGAAGCAGAGCATGATCCTCTCCCTTCTGAGACTGGGGCGCAGGGCAGTATTCCAACATAATGACCCCAAACACACCTCCAAGACAACCACTGCCTTGCTAAAGAAGCTGAGGATAAAGATGATGGACTGGCCAAGCATGTCTCCAGACCTAAACCCTATTGAGCATCTGTGGGACATCCTCAAACAGAAGGTGGAGGAGCGCAAAGTCTCTAACATCCACCAGCTCTGTGATGTTGTCATGGAGGAGTGGAAGAGGACTCCAGTGGCAACCTGTGAAGCTCTGGTGAACTCTATGTCCAAGAGGGTTAAGGCAGTGCTGGAAAATAATGGAGGCCACACAAAATACTGACACTTTGGGCCCAATTTGGACATTTTCACTTAGGGGTATACTGACTTTTGTTGCCAGCGGTTCAGACATTAATGGCTGTGTGTTGAGTTATTTTGAGGGTTAAATACTAGGGTTGCACCAAACTATTTTTTTGCCGGCGAGTACGAGTACTGATACTTCCGGTCAAGTACTCGCCGGTACCAATAACTTTGCGGTGCCATTTGAGCCCATACAAAATGAATGGACTTAAATTGCGCTGCAAAGAATCACATGCGATTTGAACAGGAATGCAGTGCGATTCCTGTCTGAATTGCATGCGGGTTTCTCCCTCCGCTCCTGGGTAATCCCAGTATAGAAAGACAGGGAAGATCTAAGAAGTGTAGCAATGGGCAAATAATTTATTAAAAATGTTATCACAACTCACAAAATGTCATAATACTGTATATCTTTCAATCCAAAACCATGGTCGCTTGTGGTGCTCACAGGGCTGGAAGAGATGTATGTAGTTCCGGGACCCCTGTGGGTATAGGGCGGAAGTGATGTCAGCTTGGGGGCGGACTGCCTATCCATCTCCTCCAGCCCTGTGAGCACTTGTAAGGGCCTGAGGTTTTGGATTTGACATGCAAGATATTTTATGTACTTATGTGAGTTGTGATAACATTTTTTAATAAACTGTTTGCCCATTGCTGCACTTCTTAGATGTCACTTCCCTGTCTTTCTATACTGGGATCACACAGGAGCAGAGGGGGAAATCGCACCGCATTCTTGTTCAAATCGCATGCGATTCTTTGCTGCACCATTTAGCCCATTCATTTTATATGGGCTCAAATGTGCAAAGGTATCGGTTTCGGGTATCAGAAGCATTTGCACGAGTACTCAGTACTCAGCATCGGTGCAAGCCTAGAAAATACATTTAATGGTAAATTAAAGTCTAGAGCTGTGTTTTATTTGTGTCTTTTATATCTGCCCAGAGTTTTAAAGTATTCCATTTGATTACAAAAAGCTAAGCAGGAGTTGGCACAGATCCAAGTGCTCTCAGGCGCACCAACCCTTCTGGCTCTTACCATTGTTGCTACATACCAGTGTGGGATTAATTTACAATCTGCCTTACTGTACAGAAAGGCACAGCAGAACCATGCTTATCTTCTCTAACACTGGAGAAAAATGGGCAATCAGTCAAGCTTTTTCCAAACTTCGTGTTAATACCAGTCCTCTAATCCACTTGCTGACCACCCTATAGCAGTTTTACTGCTACAGGGTGGCAGCTTTGCTCAGGATCATGTATATATACGTGATCCTTCACTTCCACCTGCAGGGGGCGCACGCGGTGCCAGCAGGCCACTTCTGCTGTGATTATTCACAGGAGAAGCCGATCTGCGGGCGCCGGGCACTGGATGTCCTCCAACACCCGCTGATTGTCAGTAATCCACACGGAATGGGGAACAAGGCAGATCTCCATTCTGACAGGGGGGATGGAATGGATTCTGTGTCCCTGCAAAGCAGGGACTAGAACCCATCTCTACCCCTAGTAAAAGCAGTACACATAAACACTGGCTATGCACACAGTTAACTCTTTGAATGCTGTAGATGTTTAACCCCTTCCCACCCAGTGTCATTAGTATAGTGACAGTCTATATTTTTAGCACTGTTCACTGTATTAGTGCCACTGGTTCCCACAAAGTGTTAGTTAATGTCTGATTGTCTGTCACAATATTGCAGGCTCGCTATAAATCGCCGATCGCCGCTTTTACTAGTATAAAAAAAAAATTCCATACAACTAAAGTCCATAAAGACATGGGTGAGTGAGTTTAGGGTGGAGGAACTTGACTGGCTTGCACAGAGTCCTGACCTCAACCTGATAGAACACCTTTGGGATGAATTAGGACAAAGACTGCGAGCCAGGCCTTCTCGTCCAACATCAGCGCCTGACCTCACAAATGCGCTTCTGGAAGAATGGTCAAACATTCCCATAGACACACTCCTAAACCTTGTGGACAGCCTTCCCAAAAGAGCTGAAGCTGCTATAGCTGCAAAGGGTGGGCCAACTCAATATTGAACCCTACGGACTTATGCCGCGTACACACGATCAGACATTCCGACAACAAAATCCTGGATTTATTTCTGACAGATGTTGGCTCAAACTTGTCTTGCATACACACGTTCGCACAAATGTTGTCGGAAATTCCAAATGTCAAGAACACGGTGATGTGCAACGACGAGCCCAGAAAAATGAAGTTCAATAGCCAGTGCAGCTCTTCTGCTTGATTCTGAACATGCGTGGAACTTTGTGTGTCGGAATTGTGTACACACGATTGGAATTTACGACAACGGATTTTGTTGTCGGAAAATTTGAGAACCAGCTCTCAAATTTTTGTTGTAGGAAATTCCGACAACAAATGTCCGATGGAGCCTACACACAGTCGGAATTTCTGACAACAAGCTCACATCGAACATTTCTTGTCGGAAATTCCGATCGTGTGTACGCAATTCCGATGATTTGTGATCAAATACCACCAAACGAAAGCTCTATTTTTGGGGAAAAAAATTACATAAACTTTATTTGAGTACAGCGTTGCATGACCGCACATTTGTCAGTTAAATTAACGCAGTGCTGTATTGCAAAAAATGACCTGGTCATGAAGGGGGGTAAATCTTCTGGAGGTCAGGTGGTTTAAATGTTAAATAGAGTTTAAAGAACTTGAGTTTTGGGTACTACTAATTTTGACTGCTGTTTTTGGACACAAGATTTAGGTACTGATACTATGACACATAGGATATTGACTAGATAGTTTAGTTAGCCTTTCTAAGCCTTTTCAATGTGGATAAATCCTTGAAATAGTGTCAGTTATGCCCTGTATATACGATTGGACTTTCCGACGGAAAATGTGCGATCGGAGCTTGCCGGAAATTCCGACCGTGTGTAGGCTCCATCGGACTTTTTCCATCGGAATTTCCGTCGCACAACGTTTGAGAGCTGGATCTAAGATTTTCCGACAATAAAATCCGTTTGCGTAAATTCTGATCGTGTGTAGACAATTCCGATGCACAAAGTGCCACGCATACTCAGAATCAAGCAGAAGAGCCGCACTGGCTATTGAACGTCATTGTTCTCGGCTCGTCGTACATGTTGTACGTCACCGCGTTCTTGACGTTCGGAATTTCCGACCAACTTTGTGTGACCATGTGTATGCAAGACAAGTTTGAGCCAACATCTGTCGGAAAAAATCCGATGGAATTTGTTGTGGGAATGTCCGATCGTGTGTACAGGGCATGATGGGTGTTATGCTGCGTACACACGATTGGACATTCCGACAACAAAATCCATGGATTTTTTCTGACGGATGTTGGCTCAAACTTGTCTTGCATACACACGGTCACACAAATGTTGATGGAAATTCCGAACGTCATGAACGCGGTGACGTACAACACCTATGATGAGCCGGGAAAAATGAAGTTCAATAGCCAGTGTGGCTCTTCTGCTTGATTCCGAGCATGCGTGGAATTTTGTGCGTCGGAATTGTGTACACACAATCGGAATTTCCGACAACGGATTTTGTTGTCGGAAAATTTGAGAACCAGCTCTTAAATTTTTGTTGTCGGAAATTCTGACAAAAAATGTCCGATGGAGCCTACACACGGTCGGAATTTCAGACAACAAGCTCCCATCGAACATTTGTTGTCAGAATATCGTGTGTACGCGGCATTAGTGTGTTTTAGGTAGGATTGAAAAAGTGCACACTATAGTTTCTGGGCTGTACTACGGGTACAAATAACAAGTAACATACACATATGTAGTATCGCTGTGATCGTCAGGAAGGAGTCCCCAGGTTCCACAAAACCCAAGTTGAAAAAGGCTGGTTTAGTGGATAGTTTAGCATTTTGGATAAATTAGATTTAGCAGTAGGTTGTGCCTTAGTTTGGCTATTATTATTTATTCTCTTAGCTGTAAAGCTGAATTTCTAATACCTTTGGCATACCTCCCAACCTTCCCGGATTCGCCGGGACCGCCCCGGTATTTCAAGTAAATCCCGGTGTCCCGCAAATCCGGGCTGAGTCCCGAAGCGGATCCAAGTTCCGGAACAAGTTCCGGTACTTGACTCCACTAATCCTTCTGTCTGGTGCGCATCGCTCCGCGTTGCAGCTGGCGAGGCTGGGGCTCACTCAGTACACAGCCCACTCACCCGCCCCGCCGGCTCTAGATCCATCCAATACAAGGAGGTAGGCTAGTTCTCCCCCACCTCCTTCCCGTGTCCTCCTGCTCCGGCCCTCAACCCCCGGCGTACAGCCAATGCTGTGCTGGGAAGGGGTTGTGTGGGCGGGTGCTGAGCAGCCAGTGTACGCGATGCCTGCCCGAGCCTGCGATGAGTGAATTCTCCAATCTCTCTCTTCCTTCCATGCGCTGTAGTGATCCATCCTTCCTGCCTTCCATGCTCTATAGTGATCCATACTTCCTTCTATGCCCTGTAGTGATCTATCCTTCCTGCTTTCCATGCACTGTAATGATCCATCCTTCCTGCCTTCCATGCCCTGTAGTGATCCATTCTTCCTGCCTTCCATGCACTGTAGTGATCCATCCTTCCGGCCTTCCTTGCCCTTTTAGTCAACCATCCTTCCTGCCTTCCATTCGCTGTAGTGATCCATCCTTCCTGCCTTCCATGTGCCATAGTGATCCTTGCTGCATTCCATGTACCATAATGTATATGTATCCCTGAGACTCCAGCTTGTGGCAAAGCAATCAAAGCATATTTTATAGGTACAAGGAAGCCCAGGTTTTGTTTAACCATGCCCCTTAAGCCCCTCCCACCAGCATGTTTGGCCACCCCCACTTTTTTGCCACGGTGCGCATAGCACACCGCTGGTCACTAACTCCCTGAAATGTCCCTCATTCTCAAATTCAAAAGTTGGGAGGGATGCCTTTGGGTTTCTTTAGCACTCACCATAGATGTGTACAGTAGTTAGCAAGAATCAACACTCCTTTCCTGCTGCAAACTGCACATACAGTATATGATATGATGGGGCCAGGAGGAGAGCTACCAGTGACAATTAATCATTCCGATACAGTCAGGATGTTTTTGGCACCTTGCAGAGGAAGACACGCCCGTCCCTGCGGCAGTGCAGGTTGTACAGTATACCTGAGGCAATGACACACCCTCCATAGGCTCCAGCAACAAGTCACTATTGTTCCTCGCAGACAGTATTATTTGACAGGTTCTCTTCCTGCTCAAATATTTGTTCTTAACACCTTCTCTGCTGCCCAGTGGCCAGATTATGCAGGTTTTTGGAGCTGAAGCTGTCGCTTCATAGCAACCAATCTGAAATTGTTTTAATGAAATAAGAAAGCGGATTAGTTGCCATGGGCCACAGCTGTTTTTGCATTATTCATCCTTTATGTCAGGGGTATTGAATTACAATTCAGCAAGGTCCAGTCAGTAAAATTTTCTTCCAGCAGAGGTTTGATTCTTAATGGCACCTCTGTGCACTGGCAACGCGGCATGTTTTTCTGGGTGCCAAACCGCATGGTGCCACAGAACGGCGCAATTAAAAATAAGGGTCTTCTTTCTCTGCGATTTTGCGTATAAGGCAGCCCACTAAAATAAATGGGCTGCCTACATGCAGAACGCAGAACACAATGATGTGAACATAGCCTCAGATGCTTCACATCATAATCCTGTTATTACATTAGTGTTCTTAGTTACCCCTGCACATCATCCCTCCCTTTACATTACAGTCCTCGGCCCCCCTTTATTTCACCCCCCCCACACACTTTAAATTGCAGTTTCCAGTCCCCCTTCACATTTCCTCACCCCCCTTATGACACTCTCCTTTACATTGCAATCTCCAGCCCCCCTTCATGTTCCTGTCCTCACCGTTGGTGTCATTGGAAGAAATTGTGCCCCTTCATTTGTGTCAGTGGGGGGGAATTAGGCCCTATTGTTGGTATCAGTGGATGAAATAGTGCCCCAAGGGCCGGATAAAAGCAAGCAAAGGGCCGCATCTGGCCCCCGGGTCACAGTTTGGAGACCACTGCTTTAAATTTTGAAAAGGAAGCATCCAGAGAAAGCCTAGGCAAACACAGGAGCAATGTACAAGCTCCATGCAGAAAGCAATTTTCTTTATGGGAAAATAAGTAATCCACACTTACCATTGCTGTGCATTAATGTTAATGTGTTATGGCATGCATTACCACACGCTGCATTATTAAATGGGCTGCCACGGCACCAAAGCAGGTGAAAAAACTTGCATGACCTCTTATTAACAACCCAACCTATCACAACTCAGTATATGCATTGTGGTGCGCTGCAGGAGAAGGGAAAGGGGGAAAACATTTTGCCTTATGACAGGTCTACTTGAGAATCAAGCAGGGTCCTAGTTCCAATCTCAGGACCGATCATCAAACCTCTCCTATGTTTCTAAACACAGTGAACTATGCTACTTCTCCATGAAGGTTCAGGAAATCATAGGGGCAGCCAATACAGCCCTGCATTGCCTCTCCCAGGTTAAATATTAACTATCAGCACCGATGAAACAGTGCCCCCTTTGTCCAAAAATGCAGTAAAATTTGTTCTACATTTGCTTTCCTGTTGCTTTTGTGCAAGGAGATTATCTTTTTTTGCTTTATCAGATCTTAAAGTAGAACTAATGTCTCACTGTGAAAAACTGTTACGATTAATGCAAAGTTTCTTTTGCCAACAAACCTTTTGCCCTACACTCCTAGCAGTTTTTGTCTTTGCATGTGCATAGTACATTGTTCATACATCCCCACTCAGTGCACGTTCCAGCTCATGCAAGACAAACCTAGAATAGGGGCCGTTGCCTCCCACTCAGTGCATGTTCCAGCTCATGCAAGACAAACCTAGAATAGAGGCGGTTGCCTCCCACTCAGTGCATGTTCCAGCTCATGCAAGACAAACCTAGAATAGAGGCATTTGCCTCCCACTCAGTGCACGTTCCAGCTCATGCAAGACAAACCTAGAACAGAGGCGGGTGCTAGGAATTATGTAACTCGAGTGCGCATGTGCAGAAGATGTATCATCCATGACCAACGACCACCCAGGTAGATGGCGCTGTTGCCACTGTAGCCCAAACCTTCATCCCACAAGAAGGGCACAATAGGAGAGCTCGCCTCCGCACAGCAGATTTAGTTCTTCCTTAAAGCAGTATAATTTTTTTTTTTTAAATGGCCCCCTGCACCGCATATCACCATATTATGGCAGACTTACCTGTCAAATGGTTCCCGGGAGTCTCCATCTTTCCTGGATATTCCTTCCAGGTTCTGTCTTTTCGGCTGCTTGAATACCCAGGCCGCAATGACATCACTCCCACGCATATGCACGGGAATCAGATCACCATGGCACACAGCGAGTGCTGTAACTGTGGTCTCAGCCTATGAGCCGCTCGTGTGCATCTTAGATCACATTACCACTGATAGGCAGGAGGACACATGTATGACAGAAGGGGCAACTAGGGTCTTTTCTGTTATGAAAACCCTGTCCGTCAGCATTTTTTCCAAATTCGAGTTGGATACCAATTTAAGGCTAGGCTCACACTTGGATTATTAGTGCATTTTTATTGTTTTTATGCATTTTGTGCTGGCATACATATAAATGGGCCTCACAGACAATAACAGGGTTCCTTTTGGCATGTATTTTTGCACAATGGCCAAAACGCACAGGTGTTATTGGGGATAAAAGTTACATTGCAGCCAATTGTGTTACATTGTGTCTGTAATTGGCAGCTTACCTTTTGTTGTGTGCACCTGGTTGTTCTGCTCTTCTATAGCTGGCCATAATTAATTCGAATCTCGGCCCCTTCAGCAGGAACCAGCCGAGATTCGAGCCGTGTATGGGCAGGCTGAATGTACCCAAGTTGATTGATCGATCAACTTGGGTACAACCAGCCTGATGGATTTTACTTGTGATGATTGCTAGTGGCTGCTATAGCAGGAGAATACATCATTTACTAAAACTGGAGAGTGCAAAATAAGGTTTTATTTTTGCATAGAAACCAATCAGCTTCCAGGTTTTATTGCCAAAGCTAAAAGGAGCTGCAAAGGCAGAAGGTTTTTTATCTTAATGCATTAAGATAAAAAACCTTCTGTGCGTAATAGCCTCCCCAGCAACCCCCCTAATTGCCTACCTAAACTCCTTCTTTCTCCAGCGATGAGACAAAAAAGGGAAATTTGGAACTTTAAAGGTGGTTGACTCGTGTAGATAGATGTAGTCAAATTTTATTGTTGAAGTAAAAATTATATAAATGCATAACAATAGTAAAATTCATATAAGAAAGTCAATGAGTAAATGTTATCATATTTATACGTATGCATAAAAATAGTATCATCAAATGTATGTTCACAAATGTATACATTTTAAACACATGGCAATCGTATATAGCATGATCGATTCACATAACAGCTGGCAGCCTGATTGGTAATTCAAAAGGTTAAAAAATATGACATATACAGATATTATCCTAGTAGGGCACGTAACTACATCCCTATAGTCCGACGCGTTTCTGTGTAAAAACACTTCTTCAGGGACGGATGTTGTAGAGCATCTATAAAAACATATAACATTCGAATTAATCCTAGTGTTTATGAGGGAATTGTGAACATCTCTCTCCAGCGATGTTCACGATCCCCTCAGCCCTCCAGGACACATCTCCTGATTGGCTGAGACAGAGCAGGGGCGCCATTGGCTCCCACGGCTGTCAATCAAAGTCAGTCAGCCAATCAGGGGAGAGAGGGAGCAGGGCCAGGTCAAGGCTCTGAATGGATATACGATGCTCTGACTCGGCTTGGGTGCCCCCTGTATCAAGCTGCTGGCTGAGGGGCACTCAAATGAGGGAGGGGCTAGGAGCAGCAAAGAGGGACCCGAGAAGAGGAGGATCGGGGCTGCTCTGTGCAAAACCAACTGCACAGAGGCGGTAAGTATAACATGTTTGTTATTTAAAAAAATAAAATAAATGAGCCTTTACCATCACTTTAATGGAACAAGCTGAGGTTAGAAGCTGATTGGTTTCAATGCAGAAGTGAGCCTGATTTTGCACTCTCCAGCTTTAGTAAATAAATCCCAATGTCTCGGCAAGAGGGATTCCCCTTTCAACATTGTCTGTGTTGATGGGGGAAACATGCAAATTTCTTTCCTGCAACTCGTGGTTGCAGGAAAGAAATTTGCACCGTCTATAGCTTGCCTATGTCACTGTGGCTGGTTTTTGGCTTTGTTTTTAGGCTAGCCCTGAGACTTCTTCTAAGTACTGTAAGTGAGGAACTGTTATCAGCACACCAAGGATTCCTCAAGAAGACTCCAAAGCTTTATTATAGTGGTCACATAGTACACAGAAGGCAGCGTTTTGGAGCCACGCAGGACACCATCGTCAGACAACGCTGCCCTGCGTGTGTACTATGTGACCACGATAATAAAGCTTTGAACCCTTCTTGAGGAATCCTTGGCGTACTGATGACAGTTCTTCACTTGGATCGTTTACGTTGCCCAGCCTGTGGTCATTGCAGCACCCATCATTAAGGAATAGCCATCTTCAGGAACTTGTGCGTGGGGAATATTGTTTTTGGGCTCTTCTAAGTAAGGGCTCCTTTACATGGGAAGCTGGAGGCTGTAGTGGCTGTTTACTGCCCCTCCATCCGCCAACCTAAATACTAACATTGCAGCCTGGCAGGGCTGTACAAATTGCCACGATCCTTTGCTTGACAGAAATTTTTACTTGGGTTGCCTCGCACCTCTTGCCAAATTTGCTCTTTGAGGTCAATGGCACCACACCACAACTTTAAGCCAAGCGCTTGGCTCACAGTTGCAGCACCGTTCTGCAATGTAAAATTTCCATTTGACAACTTAACAAAAGTAAAAAAGTAAAAAAAAAAAAAAAACAGGAGGCTGGAGTAGCACCTACTGAACACCTGCCAGCCCCTGCTATACTGCCCAATAAGTTGCCCTATGCATGTGGTGCAAAAAACGCACATATGTGCAGCACGATTTTGCGCACATTTACAAAATGCTAGGTGCGAATGCATTTTAAAACCTGCAAATGTGTACAGGGCCTAAAACGGATCTAAATTCAATGGCTAACATAAGTCTGTAAAAAATCTTCCTTGGGGGGATAAATAAAGAAGGGGACTGAATACTTACTTTTCTGGGAGAAAACTCAATGGTGGACCACTTTCTATGTTAGTCACTTGACCGCACGCTTAGGCATTTGGTTGTGGGCTCTACACTACTTGCCTTATCTGCCATGTGACCCTTTCCGCCCCTCATCTGGGTTTCTTTGAAGATCAGGGGATTTTAAATGTTATTTAAATATTGGCCCATTGCAGTAAAATAAAATTGTTCTCGGGCCAATCCTTGCAGTGGTGGGGGCAATTATAAGTAACAATGGCTTTATTACTGCTGTGATTATTAAAACATCTATTATTTTTATGTTTGGATGGCTCCCTCTTTTAATTACAATTTTTAATCCCTCTTTTAATTTACAGAGCAGCTACTCATTGAAACTCAAGTTCAACTGGGCAAAAATGCAAAACACTAATCCGCCAGCAGTAATAAATGTAGCTAAACCTAAAACCAAAAATATAACATATTGCATCTTACTAGTCCTTGGTGTGGTGGATGCATTAGTCTACTTTACATTACATTAACCACCTCCCACCCGCCATGTAAATAAAATGACGGCAGGAGGGTGGCTCTCTTGTTCTTGGACGACATCATATGACGTCGTCTCACCCACAGGGGTGCGCAGCACGGAGATCGGCAGCGTGCTGCGTCCCTGGCATCCCCGACCTCAGTAAAGAGCCGATGATGAGGCTCTTTACCCATGTGATCAGCTGCGTCCAATCACAGCTGAGCACATGTAAACAAGGAAATGCCGGTTATCGGGTTTCCTCTCTTCACACTGACAGAGAGGAGAGGCGATCAGCGGAATTTTCTCACAGGGGAAACCTGCACAGATAATCAGTGCCCTGATTATCAGTGCAGCCCCAACAGTGCCCAGCAGTGATGCCAATCAGTGTCCATCAGTGATGCCTATCAGTGCCACCTATCCATGCCGCTCATCAGTGCTGCATATTAGTGCCTCCCCATCAGTGCCGCCTCATCAGTGCCCAACAGAAGCTAGAGAAAACTTTTTTTTTTTTCAAAATTGTGTGGTCTTTTTTGTTTTTTTGTTTTTTAGCAAAAAATAAAAAACTTAGTGGTGATTAAATACCACCAAAAAAAGCTCTACCTGTCTAAAAAAAAAAATTATAAAAATTTAATTTGGGTACAGCATTGTATGACCGCCCAACGGTCATTCAAAGTGCGACAGCACTGAAAGCTGAAAATTGGCCTGGGCAGGAAGGGGGTGAAAGTGCCCAGTATTGAAGATGTCAAATTCGTTTTTGAAGCTTCTTTTGCTTTGTTTGCACCTGGAATCCTTCAAATAACACCCTTCCAGTCCCTAGGTGGCTATGTCACTCCTCCACTGTATCAAGAGAGGGAGCAATGGCTGTCAATCTAGGCTGCTCTCCTGATATGGGCTACAAACATATCTGTATATTCTCATCTTCATTATATGGGGGGTGGGGGAATTGGTGGTTTACAGAAGATAGCTAAGAAGGAAGAAATTCTTCTGTGTAGCTCAGAGGAAGTGACAAGACACTGCATTAATGACAAGATCAACAGGTATTTTCTGTATTTCCTGAAAACGAATGCAGCCGGCACATCTGAGGACTCCAATCTGCAATATATTATCTCCGGCACTGTTTCCCACTGACTCACCCAATCTGGATTCCAGAGCCACTCTTCTTCTGGGTCATTTAACCCACTTCCTGTGAGCCTCATGGTGTCAATGGCCCATCCCTCACCTTGGTCTCACATGAGAATAGTGCAGAGAGTGACACAATGTCATTACATGGCACCAATCTCTGCATCAGTTAGGACTTGCTTCCTACCAGAAGAGAAAGAGGGTGAAGAGGACCTGTGATGTCAGGCGACTGAACCGAGGACACCTAGAAAAAAAGGTATGTATAATGATTTTGAAAATCTGAATCTGAATATCATAGGATCGGCTGTGATTTGGGTTAAAGGTAACACTTTTCTAGCAAGCTACGATGAAAGGAAATTGCTTAACAAGTACTATTAAATTATACTTTGACTTGGAAATCAGAGATATGGAGATAGGAGTACTTTAACATAAAATTCACGACCATTACATCCAATCTATCAGCAAGAAACCAGTTTTAAGGCGTGATAAGAGAATGTGTTTTCTTTCACAACAACATAAAAAGCTGAAAATAGATTGAGTCTATGATTAGGTCAGACTTGCTTGCTGCTAGAGATTGTCCTGTTGTGCACTAGGTGTCCTGAAGTGCCCAAGACATTTACCTAGTACGCCTTGGTGTTTAACCAGTGTCTATAGATAAAGATAAATATGTACAGTATATGATCCTTTATTACACTGTGTCACCAGTTTCACCATGAGTGGACAGTTTTCACATATTTACTGTGAATTTCTCCCTGGAGTACAATAAAATGTTTATACGGAAGATATAAGATATTTTTCTCTTGTGTAATGGAAACCAGACATTAACTTAGAGGACCTGGAGCACCAAAGACATTAGATAAGGAAGAACTGTAAGAAAACAAAGTGTACAGTATATGCATAATCATAGTTTATACTTTTATTGCAGATTTAAAAATGGAGGATTGAGATCATTTCTAAATTTAGGTGAAATGTTAATGAGGACCTGAACTGTGGAAGCTGTCCTGAAAAAAAGGCAAGAAGAGATCAAAGAACTAGTCACTAGTATTATCTACAGCAAGGTTTCTCAACCAGAGTTCCTCTAGAGCGGGGGTGTCAAACTCAGTTTCATCGCAGGCTGCATCAGCATTACGATTGCCCTCAAACAGCAATGTATCTATAAAGCCATATAAATTTATCCAGGGCTTTTTTTTTTTTCAGAATAGGTGCAGGAATGCAATCACGCCCCCTGCTGAACTGCATCGAATGGTGGGTGTGGCCAAATTACACTAACAGTGCGAGGATCTTTAAGGGGCAATAAATACCAGGCGTGTGGTATGTGTGGAGTTTAGGGATGCGCTATGTACAGAATGCAGCTTCAGGGGTGCCCTATGCACAGAGTGCAGAGTTCAGGGGTGCTATATGTGCAGGGTTGAGGAGTGCGCTACATACAGAGTGCAGGATTTAAGGGTGTGCTATGCACAGTGTGCAGGGTTCCAGCTGAAAAAAATCCCTGGGTGCGAGGGCCACATGAAATGGCCTATGCTTGACACGTGTTCTAGAGCTTCCTAGGGGTTCCTTGAGCAATTTTTGCCTTTTATATAAGTTCCCACTACCATTATTGATCTTTTTAACTATCTGTAAGGGGGTAATTCTTTCCCGTGACAACAGGTGTAAGAAGAATTCTTCCCACTGAGTAATCCACTAATGTATAATGAGTTGTAGATACAGTACTTTTAAGCAGGGGTTCCCTGAGACCAGAAAATTGTTTCAAGGGTTCTGCTGTGTTAAAAAAGTTGAGAAAAGGTGGCATACAGGCTCCTTGCAGCTGATCTTTTCCCTATTTCTGGACTTTTTTTTTTACCATGCCTTGTTCTGGTCTTGTGTCTCTCTGTAGAGACGACCATCTTGGTAAAGGCAGGGCTTTACCTCCTCATGTCAGAGCTGCTCCCGCTCATCACCGTTGAAATGACAGCTAGTGGGGAAATATTCAAAACCAGCAAGGGAGATGCAGAAAGCGCGGATCCACGGGAACAACGAAGAAGAAGCAAGGGGATCCTTGCACTGCATGTCCTTAGGTACAGCTTCCTCTCCAGCATGGAGAACAGTGAGCAGTACAATATTGACATTACCAAATCCCATTCCAAATCTTGTGAGACTAGTAATCAAAGGCACAGTGGCTTAGATGATCTCATGCAAAGCACAGGAAGTATACTGATATTTTCACAAAAAATGCAAGGTAAAATGAAAATAATTTAGTGCATTGCTTACGCACGAATAACATTTCTAAATGTTCCCCATAAGATAGCAAATCCAAAATTTTTGGTTTCAGATCCACTTTCACGGTTAAGTTATAAGCTAAGGGTTTTCTCTCACAGATGCTCTTCCTATCCACAGTGTGTGCAGCGTGTCCACCATCCAGTTTGTATATGTCTATATAACATCTAGAAAAACATTCAAATAAGTATGCTTGCCTACTAGCCCACTCACACAGTCAGAAGACTGAATTTGGCATTTTTCATAGTGCCCCCCTTTAAAAAATCCTAATGATCTACAGATAAGGGTTGCCCACAAACCAAAAACAGTGGCTCTATGAAAAGTGAAAAAAGTGTATTTTGAACTTTATTTGGCTAAGGAAGTTTAAACTTTTTTGTAAAATGATCCTTGCATCAAACTGACAAAATATTTGTTCTGTATAATTGGAATATTTGAAATTTTTTTTCTACCAGCTCAGATCATTTTTTCGCAAGTCTACTTTTCCAGCTTAAGATAATAAAATGATTGTACACCATAATCACCCATATTTCCTGTATCTTGATACAGTATTTTGATATCTGAAATAGCAATTGTATATTTTGTTTTCTATGGAAGAGTGTATGGTTAGAAAAAACATCTTTTATGTAGAACATTATTCAAACAAGGAATTAGCTAATGTAGGAGTCAAGGAATGAGCAAGGTCTATCTGAAGGTGCTCACGTATCCATAAAGACAATCAGGGTGTGTATGAACGCAGCCAGCCACCCTTTTGCATTAGGATTGATTCTACACATAAAGATTTGCCTTAGCCAAAGAGTTGTGATGATGAGAATGGAGAAGGGAGGAAAAAGGATGAGCGCTGCGTGGGCGAATGATGAAGCTTATCGATGTGGGAACAGTAGTGATCGAGAGGGGAGGAGAGAAGGAAGAGAGCTGCACAGTCAAACAGTGATGGTTCTCAATGGCAGACCAGTAGTGATTGTGCAGCTCTCTTCCTTCTCTCCTCCCTGCTCAATCACTACTGGTCTCCCACAGAGGCGTAGCTTGAAGCTTGTGGGCCCTGATGCAAAAGTTGACCTCGGCCCCCCCCACTACTTCCAACGTGCGTGCAGATACATCCACTGCATGCCAAGATACTCAAAGTGGCTTAAGAGTTTTGAGTTCACAGAGGTCCTCTTTACATCAGAGGACGGGGAATACTGCCTTGAGAATCAGAGGACAGGGATCACCGCTGGAGAATCAGAGGACAGGGACCCCTGACAGGTCACTTGGCAGAGCTCCTTTCCCATCCCAGCACTGTATACAGCTCCCCCCCCCCACTACACAGGGCTGAATTCATATTCCTTCACACACAGTCTGTCAATCTTCACAGGGTGTATCTGCTTTGTATGTTGCCCTTCTGTGAAATTCTCTGGTCGGAATGGCAATGTAGTTGCAGTAGGCAGATACACCCTGTGCAGATCATGGCTAACTGGCTGTGTTGTAAAGGAATGTAATTTCAGCCCTGCGGAGGAGGAACAGTATAGAGTGCTGTAATGGCAAAGAAGCTTAGCAGCCGGGCATAGTATGCAGGGTGGAGGGGGTGGTCAGGGAGCTTTGGGGGGGGCAACTTAGATCTGGGAGGGCAAAGCCATGTGACACAAAATCTGGAGCCTGCAGCCCTTTTCAGGGGCCCCCTGAAAGGTGTTAAGGGATTAGTTTTAGCAATTTCTGAAGGTTTCTCTGTCGGTGTTGGCAGGTGTTGGGGGAAGGTCACCTCCCGGAGGTGTGTGTCTTTTCCCCAGTTGTCAGGGAAGTAGGGTAAGTAGACATCCCCTGGGTGGGGGGTACAGAGAATCCCAGCTGGTGACTAGGAGACACTGAGCAGTGTCATACCTTACCAGTGACATCGGTCACATTGTGGCTACAGGACGGCACTCTCCACCTCTTGCCTCGCTGAGCTCGGTTACCATTCCATGTTGCCAGCACACAGTACAGACACTTCCCCATCCTAGGCTGTTCTCACCTCGTGCTCCTCTCTATTCAGGAAATGGCTCACAGCTTCTCCCCAGCCAATGGGAACATAGGGGTGTGGACTGTGGAAGGCAAAGTAGAAGCCCAGTACAGGAGCTTGGCTGTGGGGCTGTAGAGCAGATCGAAGCTGGATTTTGTAGAGGATGTGATAATATGACAGGGAGGCTGCAGGGGCCCCCTGGAGCTAGGGGCGGGGTTGCGATTCGAACCTCTGCAACCTCTTATGCTACGCCCATGGTCTCCCATTAAGAACCATCACCATCTGACTGTGCAGCTCTTTCCCTTCTCTCCTCCCTTCTCAATCACTACTATTCCCCCATTACCAAGGGTCAGCACCTGCATGCACAGTTCTCTTCATCCTCTCCTCCCCTCTCAATCACTACTGTTCCCCCATTGATAACCAAGGGAAGAGAGAAGGAAAAGAGCTGCATATTCAGATGGTGATGGTTATCAATAGGGGAACAGTAGTGATTGAGAGAAGGAAGAGAGATGTGTATGCAGACGCTGACCCTTGTTAATGGAGGAATAGTAGTGATATAGAAGGGAGGAGAGAAGGAAAAGAGCTGCACAGTCAGATGGTGATGGTTCTTAATGGGAGACCAGTAGTGATCAAGAGAAGGAAGAGAGCTGTGTATGAAGACGCTGACCCTCGGTTAATGGGGGAATAGTAGTTACATAGTAGGTGAGGTTGAAAAAAGACACACGTCCATCAAGTCCAACCCATGTGTGTGATTATATGTCAGTATTACCTTATATATCCCTGTATGTTGCGGTCGTTCAGGTTCTTATCTAATAGTTTCTTGAAACTACCGATGCTCCCGCTGAGACCACTGCCTGTGGAAGGGAATTTCACATCCTTGTCGCTCTTACAGTAAAGAACCCTCCTCTACGTAGTTTATGGTTAAACCTCTTTTCTTCTAATTTTATTGAGTGGCCACGAGTCTTGTTAAACTCCCTTCTGCGAAAAAGTTTTATCCCTATTGTGGGGTCACCCGTATGGTATTTGCATATCGAAATCATATCCCCTCTCAAGCGTCTCTTCTCCAGAGAGAATAAGTTCAGTGCTCACTTTGTTGCCCTTCTTTGTACTCACTCCATTTCCAGTACATCCTTCCTGAGGACTGGTGCCCAGAACTGGACAGCATACTCGAGGTGTGGCCGGACCAGAGTCTTGTAGAGCGGGAGAATTATCATTTTATCTCTGAAGTTGATCCCCCTTTTAACATTTGCACGTATTTATACATGTATACATTGCAATGTAATTGTACGTGATATAAAGATGGTTACATACATGAATGGTCTGTAGTACATTTCTTCTGATGTTCTCTATTAATATTATCGTTTAATATAGGGTATAATTATAGTATTTTCATTGAGGAGAGGTATTTCTCCAGTACATAGAAATTTATATTGGTCATGAGCAAGTTTCCGAGTCCTGTAGCCATCGATCCCATATTCTATTGTGTTTGTCTGGGCATCCTCTATTTATGTATATCACCCGTTTATATGGGAGTGTCCCATTTACCTCTGCTTTCCATTCTTTAATCTCGGGTGGTAAGGGACGCATCCATTTCCTAGCTATTATCTTTCTGCATGAGAACAGGGTCTCCTGCAGAAATACCTTGGTGTATTTTTCCATTGGGCTTGGGAACACACCCAACAGGCATTGTTTGGGGTCCAGTGTCACAGGTGAACCCATGTTGTCATGAAGAAAGGTTACTATCTGCTTCCATAGGCCCTGTATCTGAGGGCATGACCAGAGGAGATGGTAGAACGAACTCTCCGTGGACTTACACATTGGACACACTGCTGGACAGTTGTGTTTGTATCTGGCTATCCTATGCGGGGTTAGGTATGTACGGTGTATTATATTTAATTGTGTCAACCTGTCTGACAGTTTGGGAGATACCTCTTTACATGTGTCCAGTGCTTCTTCCCATTCCTCATTTTCTAGGTTACCCAGATCCCTTTCCCAGCGGGATTTGAGGCCGTATATTATTTTTGTGGCTATTGGGGTAGTGAGCATGTTGTAGAAACAGGATATTAATTTTTTTGGGTCTGTGTCTTTTATGATTGCTATTAGAGGATTGGGGGCTGACTGTGGTGGGGGTTGCGGAAATTGTGCCTGTATTGCATGTCTCAATTGGAGGAATCTGAATACCATGTTGTTGGCTAGATGGAATTCCTCTTTAAGGGTGTCAAAGTTTTTAAGGGTTCCGTTTGACCAGACATGGTGTAAGTAGAGTATACCCCTCTCCAACCAAGGTCTCGGGTCATGAATATTATGGAGCTCTGGTAGGTCTCTGTTGCACCATAAGGGAGTGAAGTCGTTGTGTCTGGGTATATTGAGTTTGTTGTTTGCGAGTTCCCAGATGCGTCTATATTGATACAACAGGGATGTTTTGTGTGTGTTACCTTCGTTGGTCTTAGTGCCCACAGTGATAGCATATATGGAATCTGAGGTTTCTTGGGCCCATTGTGGGCAGATTAGCATCCGGAATCTTTCACTGTCCACCTTATCTATATGGTAAAGTTGGGAGAGTTGGGACGCAATATAGTAGTGATTAAGGTCCGGAAGTGCTGTACCCCCCATGTCTGTTGGGTTTTTGAGGGTTTGCCATGCAATCTTGTGTCTATTTTTTCCCCACACAAAGGGCTTGAGAAGGGACTCCATTATTTTAAAGTGTTTTAGAGGTATGTATGTTGGGGTGTGCCAGAGTATATATAATATTTTAGGGAGTAATATCATTTTTATAAGGTTAATGCGACCCCACACTCCTAGGGGTAGTCTAGTCCACGATTGTGTTTTAGTTTTAATAAGGGAATATAATGGTTTAATGTTTAGTGTTATGTAGTCTGCTGGATTTTTGGAGGTATTTATTCCTAAGTATTTAATTGTGTCTACTCTTTGTAATGGTAGGGTGGCTTGGAATTCCATGGGTGGGAAAGTGTCTATTGGTAAAACTTGGGATTTCCCCCAATTTATTTTGAGGCCCGAGAATTTCCCGAAACGTTCAATTGTCTGGAGAGCCCGGTGGAGGGAAGGACCTGGGTCCGCCAGATATAGTAGTGTGTCATCAGCGTACATGCTGATTTTTTCTGTGAGGGTTCCGGTTTTTAATCCTATGATCTCTGGGTCTGTCCGGATAGAAACAGCCAGTGGTTCCGCAGCCAGAGCGTACAGCAGTGGGGACAATGGGCAGCCCTGTCTCGTGCCTCTGTGGAGGTCGAACTTCTGAGACGGCCATCCATTTGCCACCACCCTGGCCGTGGGGTTCTGGTACAGTAATTGTACCCATTGAATAAAGTTTGGACCAAAACCATATCGTTCAAGACAGCACCAGAGGTATCCCCACTCAACCGAGTCGAAAGCCTTGGCAGTATCAAGGGTGACTATCACCCTTGTGCCCACATTCTCATGTGTGGCCTGCAGGTTTATAAATAATTTCCGTAGGTTAAAGGAAGTGTTACGTCCCGGCATAAAACCAGCCTGGTCAGCATGTATAAGGTTGAGTATCACTTGATTGAGTCGCATGGCTAGAATTTTGGCCAGAATCTTAATATCAGCCTGTAGTAATGAGATAGGGCGGTAGGATTCCGGGTGACCCAAGTCCTTGCCCGGTTTAGGTATCAAGACAATTGTGGCCTCACCCATAGAGGGTGGGAGGGTGAATTGTTGAAACATGACATTATAAAGGGTAAGCAGTTTGGGGGTGATTATTTCATTGTAATGTGAGTAAAATTCTATGGGTAACCCATCTGAGCCAGGGGATTTAGATTTGGCGAAACTTGCAATTGCGGCGTCTATTTCTTCTTTAGTGAGAGGGGCCTCTAGAAGTTCCCTTTGTTCAGGCGTAAGTTGCGGGAATGCTACTCCTTCCAGAAAGGAGATCATATCATCTGGTCCCTCCTGGGTCCTAGAATTGTATAAGTCCACAAAGAACTCCCTAAATTTGGATGACACAACAGGAGGATCTGTGATTTTTTGCCCCTCTGGGCTATGCAGTGCAATTACCACTGGGGGTTTGTCCTCATTCCGAGCTAGAGACGCCAGAAGTTTTCCAGCTCTCTCACCCTGCTCAAAATATTTCTGTTTGGCAAAAAATAATTTCTGTCTTGCTTTTTCGTATTGGAGTTGGTTCATGATCCTGGATTGTAATTTTAAGTGGGAGGCATTAGCTTGGGATGGGTCATTTTGATATATGTGTTCTATGCGTGAGAATTCAGTCTCCGCCCTCTCATATATATCTGATGAGTTTTCTTTGATCTTGTTGATGCGAGTTATTAGGGTAGCCCTGGCGTGTATTTTAAAAGTTTCCCATACTATCGGAAAAGAGGCGGTGCTTGTGTTTTCCAAAAAGAAGGTCTCCCATTCGGCCGACAAGTCGTCATCCTCTGGCAACAGTGTCAGCCAGAACGGATTAAGGCGCCATGAAGTTGGTGGTTTATCTATATGGAAGGTGAGGGTGATCCAATATGGAGCGTGATCCGAGAGCAGTCTAGGACCAAACTCTGTCTCAAGGAGACGTGCTAACAGATTTTGGGATATAAAAATAAAGTCAATTCTTGACATGGTATTGTGTGTTGCTGAGAAGCAGGAGTATTTACGCGTGTGCGGGTGTTTATGCCTCCAGGTGTCTATCAAGTGAAAAGGTGAGAAAAGCCTGGCAAGTTTAGTATCTCTGGGGGGGTTTGTAGCAGGTGAAGTTGGTCTCAGTCTGTCCAGCTCCTCATTGAGTGTACTATTGAAATCTCCCATCCATATTGTCTGAGCTGTTGGGTATTTTGCTATAAAGGAGATTCCCTCTAGTAGTATGGAAGTGGAAAATGGGGGAGGGACATAGACAGCTAAGATCAAAAAGGGTTCCCCGTGTAATTTAGCGGATATAAATATAAATCTACCTTGTGGGTCAGTGTGTAGCTCACATAATTCAAAGTGAACTGTTTTTGCGATAAGTACCGAGACACCTCTCGAGTGTGATGTATGGGTTGAGTGGAATGCCCAACCCACCCACGGGCGACGCAGTGTCATCTGAAGTCTACCCTCAATGTGGGTCTCCACCAGGGTCACCACATCCGCTCTTTGTTTTTTAATAAATGTAAGGGCTGCCGCCCGTTTAATTTTATCACGTAATCCCCTCACGTTCCATGTAAGGAACTTCAGTGATATTTTAGGCATTGTTGTTTGTGCTTATATTTTAGTATGTTAACCACTTGACGACCGCCTCACGCCGATGTACGTCGGCAAAGTGGCACGGACAGGCAAAATCACGTACAGGGTACGTGATTTGCCTTCCGCGGGTGGGGGGTCCGATCGGACCCCCCCCCGGTGCCCGAGGCGGTCGTCTTTTGTCCAGCGGCGATCCGTGATGAGGGGGAGACCATCCGTTCGTGGCCCCCCCCTCGCGATCGCCGCCGGCCAATGAAAACACTCCTTTGCTGCTGTATGCTAAACAGCAGCAAAGGAAGTGATGTCATCTCCCCTCGGGTCGGTATTTTCCGTTCCGGCCCGAGGAGAGAAGACATCTATGTGAGTGCACAACACACACACACACAGTAGAACATGCCAGGCACACAAAACACTCCGATCCCCCCCCCGATCCCCCCCCAATCACCCCCCCCCCCCTGTCACAAACTGACACCAGCAGTTTTTGTTTTTTTTTTTTTTTTTTTTTTCTGATTACTGCATAGTGTCAGTTTGTGACAGTTACAGTGTTGGGACAGTTAGTATTACCCCCCTTTAGGTCTAGGGTACCCCCCTAACCCCCCCTAATAAAGTTTTAACCCCTTGATCACCCCCTGTCACCAGTGTTGCTAAGCGATCATTTTTCTGATCGCTGTATTAGTGTCGCTGGTGACGCTAGTTAGTGAGGTAAATATTTAGGTTCGCCGTCAGCGTTTTATAGAGACAGGGACCCCCATATACTACCGAATAAATGTTTTAACCCCTTGATTGCCCCCTAGTTAACCCTTTCACCACTGATCACCGTATAACCGTTACGGATGACGCTGGTTATTTCGTTTATTTTTTATAGTGTCAGGGCACCCGCCGTTTATTACCGAATAAAGGTTTAGCCCCCTGATCGCCCGGCGGTGATATGCGTCGCCCCAGGCAGCGTCAGATTAGCGCCAGTACCGCTAACACCCACGCATGCAGCATACGCCTCCCTTAGTGGTATAGTATCTGTACGGATCAATATCTGATCCGATCAGATCTATACTAGCGTCCCCAGCAGTTTAGGGTTCCCAAAAACGCAGTGTTAGCGGGATCAGCCCAGATACCTGCTAGCACCTGCGTTTTGTGCCTCCGCCCAGCCCACCCAAGTGCAGTATCGATCGATCACTGTCACTTACAAAACACTAAACGCATAACTGCAGCGTTCAGAGTCAGGCCTGATCCCTGCGATCGCTAACAGTTTT
Source organism: Aquarana catesbeiana (assembly GCF_042186555.1). Classification (NCBI taxonomy): domain Eukaryota; kingdom Metazoa; phylum Chordata; class Amphibia; order Anura; family Ranidae; genus Aquarana; species Aquarana catesbeiana. The sequence continues at coordinate 70,950,094 of NC_133335.1, read as the reverse complement.
TTTGGTAGCATTTTGGTGAACTGGCAAGCACCAGCCCCAGGCGTCAGGTTAGCGCCAGTACCGCTAACACCCACGCACGCAGCATACGCCTCCCTTAGTGGTATAGTATCTGAACGGATCAATATCTGATCCGATCAGATCTATACTAGCGTCCCCAGCAGTTTAGGGTTCCCAAAAACGCAGTGTTAGCGGAATCAGCCCAGATACCTGCTAGCACCTGCGTTTTGCCCCTCCGCCCGGCCCAGCCCAGCCCACCCAAGTGCAGTATCGATCGATCACTGACACTTACAAAACACTAAACGCATAACTGCAGCGTTCGCAGAGTCAGGCCTGATCCCTGCGATCGCTAACAGTTTTTTTTGTAGCGTTTTGGTGAACTGGCAAGCACCAGCCCCAGGCAGCGTCAGATTAGCGCCAGTACCGCTAACACCCACGCACGCACCGTACACCTCCCTTAGTGGTATAGTATCTGATCGCATCAATATCTGATCCGATCAGATCTATACTAGCGTCACCAGCAGTTTAGGGTTCCCAAAAACGCAGTGTTAGCGGGATCAGCCCAGATACCTGCTAGCACCTGCGTTTTGCCCCTCCGCCCGGCCCGGCCCAGCCCACCCAAGTGCAGTATCGATCGATCACTGACACTTACAAAACACTAAACGCATAACTGCAGCGTTCGCAGAGTCAGGCCTGATCCCTGCGATCGCTAACGTTTTTTGGTAGCGTTTTGGTGAACTGGCAAGCGCCAGCGGCCTAGTACACCCCGGTCGTAGTCAAACCAGCACTGCAGTAACACTTGGTGACGTGGCGAGTCCCATAAGTGCAGTTCAAGCTGGTGAGGTGGCGAACACAAGTAGTGTCCCGCTGCCACCAAGAAGACAAACACAGGCCCGTCGTGCCCATAGTGCCCTTCCTGCTGCATTCGCCAATCCTAATTGGGAACCCACCGCTTCTGCAGCGCCCGTACTTCCCCCATTCACATCCCCAACCAAATGCAGTCGGCTGCATGAGAGGCATTTTTATGTCCTCCCGAGTACCCCTACCCAACGAACCCCCCCAAAAAAGATGTTGTGTCTGCAGCAAGCGCGGATATAGGCGTGACACCCGCTATTATTGTCCCTCCTGTCCTGACAATCCTGGTCTTTGCATTGGTGAATGTTTTGAACGCTACCATTCACTAGTTGAGTATTAGCGTAGGGTACAGCATTGCACAGACTAGGCACACTTTCACAGGGTCTCCCAAGATGCCATCGCATTTTGAGAGACCCGAACCTGGAACCGGTTACAGTTATAAAAGTTAGTTACAAAAAAAGTGTAAAAAAAAAAAAAAATATGAAATAAAAAAAAATAGTTGTTGTTTTATTGTTCTCTCTCTCTCTATTCTCTCTCTCTATTCTGCTCTTTTTTACTGTATTCTATTCTGCAATGTTTTATTGTTATTGTTATTGTTATTGTTATTGTTATTATGTTTTATCATGTTTGTTTTTCAGGTGTGTAATTATTTACACTTTACTGTGCTTTATTGTTAACCATTGTTAACCATTTTTTTGTCTTCAGGTACGCCATTCACGACTTTGAGTGGTTATTCCAGAATGATGCCTGCAGGTTTAGGTATCATCTTGGTATCATTCTTTTCAGCCAGCGGTCGGCTTTCATGTAAAAGCAATCCTAGCGGCTAATTAGCCTCTAGACTGCTTTTACAAGCCGTGGGAGGGAATGCCCCCCCCCCCCCCCACCGTCTTCCGTGTTTTTCTCTGGCTCTCCTGTCTCAACAGGGAACCTGAGAATGCAGCCGGTGATTCAGCCAGCTGACCATAGAGCTGATCAGAGACCAGAGTGGCTCCAAACATCTCTATGGCCTAAGAAACCGGAAGCTACGAGTATTTCATGACTTAGATTTCGCCGGATGTAAATAGCGCCATTGGGAAATTGGGGAAGCATTTTATCACACCGATCTTGGTGTGGTCAGATGCTTTGAGGGCAGAGGAGAGATCTAGGGTCTAATAGACCCCAATTTTTTCAAAAAAGAGTACCTGTCACTACCTATTGCTATCATAGGGGATATTTACATTCCCCGAGATAACAATAAAAATGATTAAAAAAAAAATATGAAAGGAACAGTTTAAAAGTAAGATTAAAAAAGCAAAAAAATAATAAAGAAAAAAAAAAAAAAAAAAAAAAAACACCCCTGTCGCCCCCTGCTCTCGCGCTAAGGCGAACGCAAGCGGCGGTCTGTCGTCAAACATAAACAGCAATTGCACCATGCATGTGAGGTATCACCGCGAAGGCCAGATCGAGTGCAGTAATTTTTCCAGTAGACCTCCTCTGTAAATCTAAAGTGGTAACCTGTAAAGGCTTTTGAAGGCTTTTAAACATGTATTTATTTTGTTGCCACTGCACGTTTGTGCGCAATTTTAAAGCATGTCATGTTTGGTATCCATGTACTCGGCCTAAGATCATCTTTTTTATTTCATCAAACATTTGGGCAATATAGCGTGTTTTAGTGCATTAAAATTTAAAAAAGTGTGTTTTTTCCCCAAAAAATGCGTTTGAAAAATCGCTGCGCAATTACTGTGTGAAAAAAAAAAATGAAACACCCACCATTTTAATCTGTAGGGCATTTGCTTTAAAAAAATATATAATGTTTGGGGGTTCAAAGTAATTTTTTTGCAAAAAAAAAAAACTTTTTCATGTAAACAATAAGTGTCAGAAAGGGCTTTGTCTTCAAGTGGTTAGAAGAGTGGGTGATGTGTGACATAAGCTTCTAAATGTTGTGCATAAAATGCCAGGACAGTTCAAAACCCCCCAAAATGACCCCATTTTGGAAAGTAGACACCCCAAGCTATTTGCTGAGAGGCATGTCGAGTCCATGGAATATTTTATATTGCGACACAAGTTGCGGGAAAGAGACAAATTTTTTTTTTTTTTTTTTTTTTTTTGCACAAAGTTGTCACTAAATGATATATTGCTCAAACATGCCATGGAAATATGTGAAATTACACCCCAAAATACATTCTGCTGCTTCTCCTGAGTACGGGGATACCACATGTGTGAGACTTTTTGGGAGCCTAGCCGCGTACGGGGCCCCGAAAACCAACCACCGCCTTCAGGCTTTCTAAGGGCGTGAATTTTTGATTTCACTCTTCACTGCCTATCACAGTTTCGGAGGCCATGGAATGCCCAGGTGGCACAAAACCCCCCCAAATGACCCCATTTTGGAAAGTAGACACCCCAAGCTATTTGCTGAGAGGTATAGTGAGTATTTTGCAGACCTCACTTTTTGTCACAAAGTTTTGAAAATTGAAAAAAGAAAAAAAAAAAATGTTTTTTCTTGTCTTTCTTCATTTTCAAAAACAAATGAGAGCTGCAAAATACTCACCATGCCTTTCAGCAAATAGCTTGGGGTGTCTACTTTCCAAAATGGGGTCATTTGGGGGGGTTTTGTGCCACCTGGGCATTCCATGGCCTCCGAAACTGTGATAGGCAGTAAAGAGTGAAATCAAAAATTTTCACCCTTAGAAATCCTGAAGGCAGTGATTGGTTTTCGGGGTCCAGTACGCGGCTAGGCTCCCAAAAAGTCCCACACATGTGGTATCCCCATACTCAGGAGAAGCAGCTAAATGTATTTTGGGGTGCAATTCCACATATGCCCATGGCCTGTGTGAGCAATATATCATTTAGTGACAACTTTATGAAAAAAAAAAAAAAAAAAAAAAAAAAGTGTCACTTTCCCGCAACTTGTGTCAAAATATAAAATATTCCATGGACTCAATATGCCTCTCAGCAAATAGCTTGGGGTGTCTACTTTCCAAAATGGGGTCATTTTGGGGGGTTTTGTGCCACCTGGGCATTCCATGGCCTCCGAAACTGTGATAGGCAGTGAAGAGTGAAAGCAAAAATTTACACCCTTAGAAATCCTGAAGGCGGTGATTGGTTTTCGGGGCCCCGTACGCGGCTAGGCTCCCAAAAAGTCCCACACATGTGGTATCCCCATACTCAGGAGAAGCAGCTAAATGTATTTTGGGGTGCAATTCCACATAGGCCCATGGCCTGTGTGAGCAATATATCATTTAGTGACGACTTTTTGTAAATATTTTTTTTTTTTTTTTTTTTGTCATTTTTCAATCACTTGGGACAAAAAAAATAAATATTCAATGGGTTCAACATGCCTCTCAGCAATTTCCTTGGGGTGTCTACTTTCCAAAATGGGGTCATTTGGGGGGGTTTTGTACTGCCCTGCCATTTTAGCACCTCAAGAAATGACATAGGCAGTCATAAACTAAAAGCTGTGTAAATTCCAGAAAATGTACCCTAGTTTGTAGACGCTATAACTTTTGCGCAAACCAATAAATATACGCTTATTGACATTTTTTTTACCAAAGACATGTGGCCGAATACATTTTGGCCTAAATGTATGACTAAAATTTAGTTTATTGGATTTTTTTTATAACAAAAAGTAGAAAATATCATTTTTTTTCAAAATTTTCGGTCTTTTTCCGTTTATAGCGCAAAAAATAAAAACCGCAGAGGTGATCAAATACCATCAAAAGAAAGCTCTATTTGTGGGAAGAAAAGGACGCAAATTTCGTTTGGGTACAGCATTGCATGACCGCGCAATTAGCAGTTAAAGCGACGCAGTGCCAAATTGGAAAAAGACCTCTGGTCCTTAGGCAGCATAATGGTCCGGGGCTCAAGTGGTTAATGTAGCTTTTAGCCCCATTGTAGCGGGACGATGTAGGAAGGTTAAACAGCAGGGATGCGTGATATACCATATTATATTTGTCCAGTAAGCACCCGATGGGACCGGGACGCGCTGGTGTTGTGGACGTAGCAGTTAAAGTGTGCACGTTTAAGCCTAGTTTTTCAGCTTCCCTTTTCCGCTCCCCCCTCCCAGCAACCTCCCCCACCCAGTCAGTGCCAGCCTGTATCAGTAACAGATTTTTCTTTATGTTTTTGCATCTAATAGCGTGATAAAAGAAGAGATAATAAAAGGGCAATAAATAAAATGAGACGGATTTCTGTGCACCCAGCCTGAGGTTCCCTTTCCTTAGAAAAAACAGAACAGAAAGTGTCGGACTTCCAATACATCTGCGGTATAACATGCTATGGGTAACGACTGAGCACCAGTTAAACGTGGGATATAGCACTGTCACACACAGGTCAACCGGAGCACGTGCAGTTGGATCTGGCTTTTTAGTTTCCCCCTCCTCCCCCCCTGATACGTATTCTCTCCAATTGGTCTCGGTGTGTATGCATGACAATGCTTTCCCCCCAAACCTAGACTTGACACTATATTGAAGGGTAACATATTTATATAGGAACGGGAGTTGTAATAGAATATGCTTTTGTGATCTCAATCTATACCCTACTTTCCTTAATTGGAGAAAAACAGAAATGATTATATTCTTTCTGGTTGTGTGATGTAACTCACTATATGCAACATCTGAACACCAGTGAAACAAAAGGTATGTCAGCACCATACGCTTAAACATTAAAACACTTACATTGAAATTTAACTTGTAGGTTTCCCCTCCCCCCTCCCTGCTTTGCATCTTCCCCAACTGATGCTAGCATTCACCCATAACAAAACTTTCTGTATAGTCTCGGCCCTGACGGCATATTGAGAAAAAAAATAATGAAAGTAAAGTACTTGAAGTAGGATGGTTGTCTGTGCCCCTCCAAACTTCTCTTTCCATGGAAGAAAAAACACAGAGAGGGCTAGCCTCTCTTCACTCAGGTGTGTAGTTGGAGTTTGCACATTATCAAGATTGGTGTTGTTGTGGTATTTTCTTCTTGGGCCGCCAGGTTCAGACTTGTATGGGGGCTGAGTACGCTGCACTCTGCTTGTGGACTGTAGGACTACAGTAGTCCAGAGCTCCATTGAGATGTAAAAAGTAATGAGTGTAGTTCGATCATTTAGGGATTTGTCCCAGGAAAGTTCCAGCATTGTGTATCAGAAATGTTCCGCAGAATACAAACTGGATCTAAGCCCACAAGAGGGGAGTATATGTAGATATTTGTGTAGGCACTGTGTCCCTCTACCCCTTGGGCTATTCTTCACAACGGTAACAACTGGCAAAGTAAATAGGGGTGGGTGTTCAGTGGAGAATAATAGTGGATTGTTGTTGCATCTGTGTCAGAGGTGTGCATGTGGAAGATTAACGCATGATTACATACTCACAGACACTTTAATCCGCCTTTTCCAGGTTGTTTCTGCGTTCCAACCAGGCCATCAGCTCAGTAGGATCTTCAAAAAAGGAAACTCGGCCGTCGCGTTCCACTCGGAGTCGCGCTGGAAACAGCATGGCATATTTCATGTTGAGGCTTCTAAGTTTGCGCTTTGCTTCCATGAAATTTTGTCTGCGTCGCTGCACCTCCGCCGAAAAGTCAGGGAACACCGCAATTTTAACGTTGCCTAGGGGGATGTTGCCCCTTTCCCTTGCAAGTCGCAGGGCAGCGTCTCTATCTCTGTAGTTGAGCATTTTGGCTATAAAAGTACGTGGTGGGGCTCCTTGTGGCGGCGGTCTGGCGGGCATGCGATGGGCTCTTTCAATTGCCAGCATGGGGGAGAAGGCCTCTCTACCATAGGTCTTGATGAGCAACTGCTCCAGGAAAAGCGTGGGATCCTTACCCTCAGCCCCCTCCGGCAGACCAATGAGGCGGAGGTTACATCTCCTGCTTCTATTCTCAAGGTCTTCTTGCCTGGAGAATAGTTGTTGGATTTGCTGCTTCATGTGGTGCACCTCCGTTCTCATTGGGGGAATGGTGTCTTCCATATCGCTGATGCGGGTTTCAGTTTCTTTAACGCGGTCTCGAAGTTTGTGGAAGTCTTGTCTGATCAAGGATATGTCTACCTTGACTTCTTCTATCTGTGAGGCAAGTGATGTTCTGCAGAGGTTTATTGCTTCCAGCAGCTTTTCTGTGTCTCCCGCTGTGCGCTCCTCGCCATGTGTATTGTCGCCATCATTTTCTGCCTGTTCCTCCCTGTCCTGACGGCGGTATTGGTCCAATTTAGATACGGCAGCTTTCTGAGATTTCGATGGCGACATGATTTTTTTTGCCCAGATATTAGGGTATCTGGGAAAGTGGGGACAGGAGTTAATCTTGTTGTGTCCGTATGTGGGGTATTACCCCTCCTCTCTCAGCGGTATTGGCAGACTGGAGCTATGCCCTGTGGGACACAGAGGGCCGAGCATGCAGCGGTGGGGGGGGAGAGCAGGACCGCAGGCTATGTTACAGTACAGGCAGAGGAGGTAGGTGTACCAAAATGGCCGCCGGTCTCAGCACAGGGATCCAGGCCGCAATCCAGGCCGTTTTCTCTGGGCCTTTGATAAGTATATAGGCTGGTAGTCAGGGGGATGAGTGCAATAGCGTTCTCCCAGGGGGTTATCCCGCAGCTAGGTACCTGTATGGTGCTGTAGGCTTCAGGCAGGGCCGCAGATGAGGAGGACCAAGATGGCCGCGACCTCCGGTGGTAGGCCGAAGCCGCGGTCTAAATTTAGTGAGCCGCCGGGCGGGAGATCGCCGCTCCGTTCGTGCCGTCACGCGCTCTCTCCCCACAAGAGCCGGATAGTTCTGTTCCAGGTGTCCCAGGGACACAATCCAGCCGATTTGCTGGTACAGGATACGCAGGATTGATGAGGATTAGGAGTGATAGACGGAGCTCTATATCAATACGTCCTACTCCATGCTGCGTCAGGCCACGCCCCCCGTTGATCCCCCTTTTAATGCATGCCAATATTCTGTTTGCTTTGTTAGCAGCAGCTTGGCATTGCATGCCATTGCTGAGCCTATCATCTATTAGGACCCCCAGGTCCTTTTCCATCCTAGATTCCTCCAGAGGTTCTCCCCCCAGTGTATAGATTGCATTCATATTTTTGCCACCCAAATGCACTATTTTACATTTTTCTACATTGAACCTCATTTGCCATGTAGTTGCCCACCCCATTAATTTGTTCAGATCTTTTTGCAAGATTTTCACATCCTGTGGAGAAGTTATTGCCCTGCTTAGCTTAGTATCATCCGCAAATACAGAGATTGAACTGTTTACCCCATCCTCCAGGTCATTTATGAACAAATTAAATAGAATTGGTCCCAGCACAGAACCCTGGGGGACCCCACTACCCACCCCTGACCATTCCAAGTACTCCCCATTTATCTCCACCCTCTGAACTTGCCCTTGTAGACATTTTTCAATCCATGTACTCACCCTATGGTCCATGCCAACGGACCTTATTTTGTACAGTAAACGTTTATGGGGAACTGTGTCAAATGATTTTGCAAAATCCAGATACACCACATCTATGGGCCTTCCTATATCTAGATGGCAACTCACCTCCTCATAGAAGTTTAATAGATTGGTTTGGCAAGAACGATTCTTCATGAATCCATGCTGATTACTGCTAATGATACCGTTCTCATTACTAAAATCTTGTATATAGTCCCTTATTATCCCCTCCAAGAGTTTACATACTATTAATGTTAGGCTAACTGGTCTGTAATTCCCAGTGATGTATTTTGGGTCCTTTTTAAATATTGGTGCTACATTGGCTTTTCTCCAATCATCTGGTACCATTCCAGTCAGTAGACTGTCAGGAAAAATTAGTAACAATGGTCTGGCAATTACTTGACTGAGTTCCCTAAGTACCCTCAGTTGCAAGCCATCTGGTCCCGGTGATTTATTAATGTCAAGTTTCCCAAGTCTAATTTTAATTCTGTCCTCTGTTAACCATGGAGGTGCTTCCTGTGATGTGTCATGAGGATAAACACTGCAGTTTTGGTTACTGAAGCCCCCCGATTCCCTTTTGAAGACTGAGGAGAAGAATAAATTCAATACCTTCGCCATCTCCCCATCCTTTGTAACCAGATGTCCATCCTCAATCTTTATGGGGCCAATATGGTCTGTCCTCCCTTTTTTACTGTTTACATACTTAAAGAATGTCTTTGGATTTTTTTTTGCTCTACTCCGCTATGTGACTTTCATGTTCTATCTTAGCCATCCTTATTGCACCCTTACATTTCTTGTTGCATTCTTTATAAAATCTGAATGCTGATGATGATCCCTCAACCTTGTATTTTTTGAAGGCCTTCTCCTTTGCTTTTATATGCATTTTTACATTGGAGTTAAGCCATCCGTGACATTTGTAGTAGTAGTAGTAGTAGTAGTAGTAGTGATTGTACAGAGAGGAGAGAAGGAAGAGAGCTGTGCAGTCAGCTGCTGGATGGGGGAACAGCCTGTGCAACTCTCTTCCTGCTCTCCTCCTGTCTCAATGGGGGAACATTAGTGATTGAGACAGGCTATCCAACCAGTCCAATCAATGTTCCTCCATCTTCTCTAGAGTGATCAGCCAGAAGGCGTCTGCCTATTGCCATAAACATTGTCACTAAATATGTCTCATTTCTATGGACTGTTTTATGTTCTTTGTGCAATCCAGTTAAAGAGCAGAGATTAGTTGCGAGAACACTGATACTCAGTGTTTCTACAGGTAATGTCTTCTATAGATATACTGTAGGTCAGCTGAGATTCTTCTGTAGAGTAAATTAAATATTTGTTTTAAATTATTTCAGTAGCTTAAAAAGGTCATGTTTTACCCATGCGTCATGTGTGGCAAGCCTTGCCTGAATGTCCCACTAAGAACAAGAAGCATGCCTTGTCTGAAATAGTACAGTGTGTAAAATTAAAAAATATTCTAACACAATGTAGGGCAAAGGGACAGACATTCGTACATTAGAGAAGTTAGCTGAGCTCTATTGGCAACAATAAAAAGGCTTACTGTCTATTGAGTCCCCAATGGTTGAGTCCCCAATGGTTGAGTCCCCAACAGTCAGCCACATGTAGATGCAATAAAAAAAATTAGCACTTTTGTGGGACTAATGCTCCTGGTCCATATGTCATTGTTGTCAGTGGTTGGACAGCAAAGGGAATTTACGAATACGGGAGCAGATGTGCATGGCAACCAATCTGTGTCTAGCTTTCATTTTCAAACCTTACTGAAAAAGCTCAAGATAGAAGCTGATTGGTTACACAGATTCTGTCTGCTTCAATGTTAGTAGGTTCCCCCAGCATGCTTCCAGCTGACTTCTAATGATATTAAAGCTACAGCAATCACCTGGCTGGAGCTTTTGCAGTAAGGAACTGTAAAGGCCGCCATACATGGCTCGAATTTTCATCTTATTTAGCATAACTGGGCCAAAATTTGAGCTGTGACTGCCCCTGTCAGCTCCACCTGGCTCAACAGAAGTTGATTATTCCTTCGACAAATTGTTAGCCGGATAATGCTGCATCCAATCAAATCCAGGCAGTGTTCAGGTACTCTGACAACCACTGGAGCTGGCTGTCAGAATACAATAGCCAGCAAGTAGAGATGTGTGATCCTCCATACTCACCTTTATATGGTGATCCAAGTCTGCAGCTGTATGGATTAAAAAAAGAGTGTGATTTAGGATAGAGATGAGTTCAAATGACATCTGAGCTCATTTCTATGGGCATTGGAGATTCATCCATCCACGCTGTTTAGAGTGGATGGAGGAATCTGTTAGATTTCTTTTGTTCAGCCTGTAAGTGTATGACTACCTGAAATCTGCACAGTCTACAACGCCCCAGTCTGTATAGGGCTTTCTGAGACCATCGTGCACGTGTTTTAGTACATTGATGCACATTGCATTAAGGCAGCCCTGTCATTTTAAATTGGCCTGCACACACAAAACGCCACACCTGCACTATTTTTAGCAGCACAGGACATCGCAGAATACAGATCATTCACACCTGTTGTGCGCTATACAACAGGTGCGATATTTCTTACTGTAGACGTGCTTGGCGTGCAATTACGAATCAATTGCAATGTGCACATACTGCACGTTACCTTGCACTTCAGCAATGTACATTAAAGCACGGGTTTTAATTCTCGCTATTGCATGCTCTTAAAATGAACCTGCTAAATGTAAAGTAAAATTGCAGTTCCGTATAGCACTGTAGAAATGTAGAAATCACTTATAACTTTTTAAATTCATACTGCCATTGCTGAAAAATTGAAATGATAAAATAAGAGGTTTTGGTGCCTATTTCAATCTTTATATAAAGCTGGAGTAGGGATCTCTAGACATTGCGCTTTGCTTGGGTAGTGAAGATTATCATTCAACATAGCTGTATTTATTATTACACCTTAAAGCGGAACTTCAGTCATTTTTTCATCTTTCCATTTATTAAATCTTCTGCCCTTGTTGTTTTAACTTTGGGTAGTAAAACATTTTTTTTCTGCCAGTAAATCCCTTATACAGCCCACTTCCTGTGTCTTGCCTAGGCTTATGTCATCATGCACAGCTCTCTCTCTCACTCTTGTGAGAATTTGCCAGGAAGGGAGGGAGATGAGTCATAAGAGGGCCAATGAGAGCTGCAGGGCTGGAGGTGTGCCTCTGTGTGTCTGTGTAAATCCAGGAAGTAAACAGGCAGCAGCTTCAGCTGCCCACAGTTAAAATGAATGCAGCCAGACTCAGTGGAGGGAGATTTCTGCAGCATATTTGGCAAGTGCAGAATCACAGTATATATAAAATAATATGCAAAATGGTTGGAGGGAAGCTTCAGAATGGCAAAGATGTTTTTGATACAAATTATGTGAGCAGACTGCAGTTGTTCTTTAAATAAAAGGGAATCTCACTTTGCTAATTCAGGGCAAAGTGACAGGTTCTCTTAATAGAGCTCTCCCTCTATTCACGGATACTTACCTTCCTCTCCACTGCTGATCTCAGTCTAACCCCTGTGTAAGCTTCATTTCGGTCAGTGTCGGAGCTTACACAGGGTTACTGACCTTCTCCTCTCTTTCACATGACAGTGTTAGGGACTGGTGATTGGCTGCATCCATGGAGGAAGGGGAGGTCACATGCTACTCCATATCCGGAAATACTGTATATTTCTCAGAGCAGGCAAATGGGAGATCCCATGGCTAGTGGGAAAGTCAGTGGGTGGGGAAGTTCCCTATCAAGAGAACCTGTCACTTTACCCTAAATGGGCAAAATTACATTTTCAATTAAAATGAATCCAATCACTGACAAATTCAGTGTGAACATGTTCCCCTAAAGCGTTACTAAACCCAAAACAGTAAAATCTGTGTGTATATGCAGTAAAGCATGCTTGTTATACTCACTGTGGTTCCTAAGGGGTTAATCCTCTGCATTGTGTAAAAAGGCTGCTTGATCCTGTCTTCCCTTCTTCCACTCTCTCCAATCTATCTCCTGATAGAACAGAGCCTAGGGGGGCACTCTGCATATTCTCAGTTTGGTGTGTATTGCTAGAGAGTTTTTTTTTTTCTTGGGGTGCATGTGATCAGCACAGGGCCAATCAGCACTGTCCAAACAGAGGGCCAGGGGTCCTGCAGCCTCATAGGACAGTCATAGTAGAATGAAAACTCCTCCTACACGCTTTAAACAGACACTCATAGAAGTTACAAGACTGCTATATACTGCTGATGAGAAAAGGTATTTAGCAGTTTATATTTACTAAAATAATTGCATTTCCATGTACTGTGGGAGACCAGATATAGTGAATGCAGGGTCCTGGGTTTAGTAACCCTTTAATTAGTATTAATACAGTGTATACTTTCTTAGTATAATTCATATTCAGGCTATTTATTTATTTTTTTGGCTACCATTTGCCTTTTGCTAGGAGCAGTAAATGGGGGTCAATAGAAATAATCAGCTTAGATGAACTGATCTAAACCTCTAAGGAATCGTGCAGGAATCTCACAGGATTGGCAAGGAAGAGGTTAATCAAGGGAGACAACTGCAGACACTTCAAGTTCCGCAAGAGAACCAAAAAATGCAAACTGTCTAGTTTCCTTTGTGTGGGAATCGTGAGAGCATTTGGGTCACATACCTGAATTAACCTCTTTTGTACTGAAATCTAAGTCAAAGAATTGCACCTTTCAAATCTTTTATTGCTGTTATCCAAAAGTTAAAATATGTAGCCACATATTTTTTTTTGTGCGTCAATCTCCTAAATCCATTTCAGATGCGTTTCAGCAGTTGGGGCCAATCATTGTCCACCAGTAGTGAGATTGTGCTTCTGAGAACCCATGGCAGGGGGCCTTGGAATTCACCAAAGGTAGAGGAGGTCAGTGAGTAGCTAATAGCACCCGCTCCTTCCAGTATGATCATTTGATCAAATTGGATTGCCATAGAGCCATGTTAGCTTTTAACAACAGGGGGGAAGTTGAAAATGAAGCAGTTGGTTGGATCTTTTTAATTTGGGTTGTAGCTTGTGACTGGGAGAGCCATCTACACTTTCACATGAGTGGCGGCCCATCTATAGGGGGCACATGGGTGCCACCCCCCCAAGGCAGTCACAAAAAAAAACATTTTAAAAAGGTCCCTTTAAAAAAAAAAAATAGAAAAAAATGTCCTTTAAGTGCACTGTGTTCGGGCTCCGGACACAGTGCACTATGGGAAGCGCCACGTCTATGCAATCACGTGATTGCAGACAAGACGCTTCATTTGCGGGTTTTGAATTGCCGTGCGGTGCAATTCATCGTGCCGGACAACTTCCGCCTGGCTGGGTGCTTTGTTCTCCAAGTTCTAAGACGTCACTTCTGGTTTCCCTGTGCGGTAATAAAAACTTGAAGTGACGTCAGCCGCTCAGTGGAATGCATGGCCCGAGCGGAGGAAGCATGCGGAGCAGACTCCTCCACCGCCGCTGCTTCCTGCTGCCCACTGAAGGAAACATAGCAGGAGGAGAGGACACCACAGCTTGGTAAGTGAACTGCCTTCTGACACTTGTGTGTCTCCTTGCAACGCTGCCAGCTTTCTCCCTCTGGCAGCTCTGCAGGGGGATCAGTTCTACATACTGGCAATTGGCAAAGTGTCTCGATCTGAGGCTGCATTTGATCGGACACAGTGAGGCTGCATTTGATGGGCACAGTGGCTACATTCAATGCTGCACAGTGGCTGGATTTGATGGGGCACAGTGGCTGCATAAGATGGGCACAGTGGCTGCATAAAATGGGCCACAGTAGCTGTATTTGATGGGGCACAGTGGCAGCATTTGATGGCACAGTGGGAGCATTTGATATGACACAGTGGCTGCGTTTGATGGGCACAGTGGCTGCGTTTGATGGCACAGTGGCTGCATTTGATGGGCACAGTGGCTGCGTTTGATGGCATAGTGGCTGCGTTTGATGGTACAGTGAGGCTGCAATTGATGGGGTTTTTTTGAGCACCAGCTGCCACTGCTTCAGATGTTTGTTTTTTTTGCTTTATCCATTACAGCATTTCAGAAAAATATAATGGACAGCCAATACAATTATTATTCAGGTTGTAATTATGACTTTAAACTAAATTGAAAAAAAACAGTACTAAATGGAAACAAATCATTGTGTTTGTGACAAATTCAATGAAAGTATTTTCAAACAAAAAGAAAATTGAGTAAAAATAATGTATGCAAAGCCAACACACGTAGTGGGTACCTTTCAAAAATTGTACCTGCTACTTCCCCCACCCTTAAAAAATAAAAAAAATCCAAATATGGAAGAGGAAAGGGGGAAGTTCACCCTTTTGGGTGAAGTTGTGCTTTAAGTATGAAGCTCCATAGGCAGCCAGATCTTGCATGATTAGGCCCTGGATCAAGTACCTTTAGACATCCTTCAAACGGCTTAAAGAGATGTATGGCTTTAATTAATAAACAAACATATGTACTCACCTAGATGGCCGCAGCCCTGTTTCTAGCTGCAGCTAGAAAAAGGTTGCAGGAAAGAAATTTGCACCGTGTATGTCCTGCCTTAGATTGAGAACTGAGCTATCAAAGACCACTGATCTCTCAGTTCTAGTCTTCAGCCTGCAGATAGGCTCTCTGCTCTGCCCCTCCAGCTCTCACTGGAGTGCTGGGCTGTGGAGATGGCAGGAGCATCTGGCTCAGGCTATCAGTGGTGCACTGAGAGGCTATGCCAGCTGCTGGTCTGGCCATCTGGGTGGCTCCCAACTGTCGGGATCTTTCCTGAGGCTGGACTGGCTCAGTGACGTCAGCCTGCAACAAGCTTTAGCTCGCTGTCGCCTGAAAACAGAATGAACTGCACTCCTGTGATCCATAGCTGTAGTGCAGCCAAAATAGATTTGGGTATACTTCCCCTTTAAGCTGACCATACACTAAGGGACCTTTCACATGATCATTTTGTCGGTTTTTCAGACAGATCCAGACTGGAGCATATTATTTGTCTATGAGCAGATGGACGTTAACATATGTACATGTATTTATATCTGCTTACATCCATGTCCGTTTATGTCCGCAGAAAAAATGGAAAAGGTTTGGATCCTGTTTTGTTCTTGCAGACATAAACTGATGTACTGCATGTTGGGGTACATGTATGTTCTAAAAGCAAGTGAACCCTCGTATGATATCCTGATTAGAGTGCTCCCCAAAAACCCATTCAGATCTGGAGATCATTCCGACAAGAAA
Organism: Aquarana catesbeiana; assembly: GCF_042186555.1. Lineage (NCBI taxonomy): Eukaryota > Metazoa > Chordata > Amphibia > Anura > Ranidae > Aquarana > Aquarana catesbeiana. The sequence goes on along the minus strand of NC_133335.1, from coordinate 70,934,655 downwards.
TTATGACACACACAAGGCATGCAATTCAAAATGATCCCATCTTTTACTTCCTTATTTTCACTTATATAACCAACATCACATCACAACAAAAGTCCAACCCCTTCATTAATATATGCTAAATTTACAGACATTACGTATACATCAGATGTTTAAAAAACACCTAAAAATAATACATGATTTCTTCATACAGAAACTATCAACAAGCAAAAACCTTCATGCGTCATTTCGGGGAAATCATGTTATTTACAAGGATTTGAAACTAACTTTTGATAGACGTCACATATACATATTATTCTAAGATGGATACATATTCTTATAGCTAAAATAAAGGACAGCAAGCTAAAATATCCCTACACTGCAAATGGATGTAAAAGAATGGTGTCCATGTACATTTCTTTTGGGCAAGAAACAGCTAAAAATAACATATTAAAAATGGATGTAAATTGATGTAAACTGAACTGAAGTAAGTATAATGGCTCTTGCACACAGCCCGGCTGAGCTAGTTCAGCATAATTACAGCTGTATTTTCTCTGCCCTGGTGCTGTACTTCTATATACGACAGTACTTTTATAACCACAAGTACAGAGTACAGACATACAGTATCTCACAAAAGTGAGTACACCCCCCACATTTTTGCAAATATTTTAATATATCTTTTCATGTGACAACTCTAAAGAAATTACACTTTGCTACAATGTAAAGTAGTGAGTGTACAGCTTGTATAACAGTGTAAATTTGCTGTCCCCTCAAAATAAATCAACACACAGCTATTAATGTCTAAAATGCTGGCAACAAAAGTGAGTACACCCCTATGTGAAAATGTCCAAATTGGGCCCAAAGTGTCAATATTTTGTGTGGCCACCATTATTTTCCAGCACTGCCTTAACTCTCTTGGGCATGGAGGTCACCAGAGCTTCTCAGGTTGTCACTGGAGTCCTCTTCCACTCCTCCATGACGACATCACAGAGCTGGTGGATGTTAGAGACCTTGCGCTCCTCCACCTTCCATTTGAAGATGCCCCACAGATGCTCAATAGGGTTTAGGTCTGGAGACATGCTTGGCCAGTCCATCACCTTTACCCTCAGCTTCTTTAGAAAGGCAGTAGTCGTTTTGGAGTTGTGTTTGGGGTCGTTATGTTGGAATACTGCCCTGCAGCCCAATCTCCGCAGGGAGGGGATCATGCTCTGCTTCAATATGTCACAGTTGGCATTCATGGTTCCCTCAATGAACTGTAGCTCCCCAGTGCTGGCAGCACTCATGCAGCCCCAGACGATGACACTTCCACCACCATGCTTGACTGTATGTAAGACACACTTGTCTTTGTACTCCTCACCTGGTTGCCGCCACATACACACTTGACACCATCTGAACCAAATAGGTTTATCTTGGTCTCATCAGACCACAGGACATGGTTCCAGTAATCCATGTCCTTAGTCTGCTTGTCTTCAGCAAACTGTTTGCAGGCTTTCCTGTGCATCATCTTTAAAAGAGGCTTCCTTCTGGGATGACAGCCATGCAGACCAATTTGATGCAGTGTTCGGCATATGGTCTGAGCACTGACAGGCTGACCCCCCACCCCTTCAACCTCTGCAACAATGCTGGCTGCACTCATACATCTATTTCCCAAAGACAACCTCTAGATATGACGCTGAGCATGTGCACTCAACCAGTGGGCGCACGCTTTTCCCTCCATACACCGGGCAGCAGGTAACCACTGACACTGTTCGTATAAGTACCGCCTACTCGATCTGACAGCCTAGGTCGAAAAACAAACATGTCATACTTACCTCCACTGTGCAGCTCGTTTTGCACAGAGTGGCCCCGAACACCGTCTTCTGGGGTCCCTCGGCGGCTCTCGCGGCTCTTCCCTACATCAGGTAAGCTCCTAGGAGAAGCACTCTCCCGGGGGTCCATAGCCGCCGAATGTATGACTCGGCCCCACCCCCCAGCGGCCGCATCATTGAATTTGCTATCAATCTATCCAATCAAGACCTGAGAACCCCAGGCAGAGGGACAGTGTGTTCCAGGGCTCAGGTAAATAAAATGGGGGGGGCGGGGGGGCCGGTCACTGCCAGGTGTTTTTTCATAGGATGCATTAAGATGAAAAAACACAAGGGTTTACACCCCCTTTAAACACCGGAACAGTGATAAATTCCCTTTGCTGAGGGCAGGCAAACCATAGGCAATGAATGGGGGGCAATAGGGCAAAAAAATATAGAAAAAAAAGGGGGGGGGGGTTGGGGCGCAGCATGGCAAATGACATAGAGAATATACATAACTTAAAATGCAGAGTACTAATACAGAATGTGGATGAGCAACAAATGGGATGCAGAATGGCAGTTGACATTGTAATCTATTATGTTTTGTAATTACTGTAGTTATTGTATTTGTTCTTAACTATGTTTTGTTTTATGCAATGCTTTTGTCTTTAACATAAATCCCCCGAAGAAGCCCTGGGTGGCGAAACATGTCGGGATAATCACCCTGTTGTCACCTTGATTGACTAGATTCCAACATTCTTGAAGACAAGATGTTTGCATGCACTCGTGTACCAAAAGCATAATCAATCTTTTAATTATGTGTTGTATGTAATAATAAAATCTTTGTTATATTTTTATAGATATCCTAGTATTTGTATTTACTGTTTGCTAGCACCCTCAAAAATCCCCCTAAAAAACCCTTGTCTATACCCCTATTTCGGGGATGTTGGTGCCTGTTTGACATTGTCACCTACCCATATTACTATCCCTTTCATGTACTCACTTTTGTTGCCAGCGGTTTAGACATTAATGGCTGTGTGTTGAGTTATTTTGAGGGGACAGCAAATTTACACTGTTATACAAGCATTACACTCACTACTTTACATTGTAGCAAAGTGTCATTTCTTCAGTGTAGTCACATGAAAAGATATAATAAAATATTTACAAAAATGTGAGGGGTGTATTCACTTTTGTGAGGTACTGTACATATCAAAACATATATATAATAGCACTGCCTTATACATGAGTACAGTGTCGCAGAGCCATTCATGGTAATGACAGGTTGAACGCTGCACCTGCGCAGTTATGGTAAATGGGTTCAGCCAGCCTGCACGTGAGAATCCTAAAGTTGCATAAAAGGATTCCGTTTTCAGCTTTCATGTGTTTTTTTTTTTAATCAGTATTTGTGGCAATACTGATGACACTCATATGAAAAAACTCTTTAATAGATTTCTTTTGTTCAGTCTGTGGGCTGCAGAAAGAAGTCTAATGCCCCGTACACACGGTCGGACTTTGTTCGGACATTCCGACAACAAAATCCTAGGATTTTTTCCGACGGATGTTGACTCAAACTTGTCTTGCATACACACGGTCACACAAAGTTGTCAGAAAATCCGATCGTTCTAAACGCGGTGACGTAAAACACGTACGTCGGGACTATAAACGGGGCAGTGGCCAATAGCTTTCATCTCTTTATTTATTCTGAGCATGCGTGGCACTTTGTCCGTCGGATTTGTGTACACACGATCGGAATTTCCGACAACGGATTTTGTTGTCGGAAAATTTTATCTCCTGCTCTCCAACTTTGTGTGTCGGAAAATCCGATGGAAAATGTCCGATGGAGCCCACACACGGTCGGAATTTCCGACAACACGCTCCGGTCGGACATTTTCCATTGGAAAATCCGACCGTGTGTACGGGGCATAACACATTCCTCCATTCACACGAAAGCATGGATGGACAAATCCCCCCCCCCAGAGCCAGATGTCAGAATACCTGAACAGTGCCTGCAACTTGATTGGCTGCAGGTGATCTTTGGCTGACAACTGGCTGAAGGAGTCTAGCTCCTTCAACAAAAGTCGATAAAGTAATCGACTGTTGTCAAGCCGACAGGGCCACCTTCTGTTAGAATTTTAGCCGATTTCTCTAAATTGGCTGAATGTATGGCTAGCTTAAAAGAGAACTATGTTTTTGTTTTTGTTTTTTAATTCATACTTACCTAGGTGGATGCAGCATCGGTTTGATGCTGCATCTGTCCCCCGCTGGCTCTAACACTGAGAACCGAGCGATCAAACCCCGCTGATCACTCAGTTCTCAGAGCTCCCTTAACAGATTGCTGGTGACTGTCAGTCACCTCTGTCTACTCTGCCCCTACATGCTCACTGGAGCGCTGGGCTGTGGAGGGGGTTCAGGAGCGGCTGGTTCAGGCTCTCAGCGGCTCACTAAGAGGCTGAGATGAGTGCCAGCCCAGGCATATCACTCCTGTGATCCAGAGGAGAAGTATAGCCACATGAGGTTTGGCTGTACGTCTCCTTTAAGGCAGGAGGGTGTAGGAGATATTTAAATAGTAACAGAACTTTTGTTGGGGGGGGAGAAAAAAAAGCAATTCCCTCTAGGAGATCTATGTACATTGAAAGCATTTTAACAAACTTTGTAGCAGATTCCTACCTTTTGTTGCTCTGGAGAAATAGCGAGTCAATGAGCTGATCACAGATCGGAGTAAGAGGCCGATCCAGGTCCCTTACCACGTGATCATCTGTCAGCCAATGACAGCTGATCACGTGATGTAAACAGAGCCGGTAATCTTCTTTTTTTTTTTCTCACGCTGCCAGGGTGAGGAGAAAAAAAAAACTAGATTACTGACTGGAGTGAATGGGACATCGGTCCCACGTACTCCAGACCCACTGCTGCTAAACAGTGCCCACCAGTGCCACCTACCAGTGCATATCAGCACTGCAAAGCAGTGCCACCTACCAGTGCCACCTATCAATGTCCATCAGTGCCCCATGATCAGTGCCACCTATCAGTGTCCTCTACCAGTGCCCATCATTGCCACCAATCAGTTCCCTTCAGTGCCCATTAGTGCCACCTATTAGTGCAACCTCATCAGTGCCCACCAGTGCAGCCCATCAGTGCCCATCCGTGCACATCAATGAAGGAAAAAAATTACCTGTTTGCAAAATTTTATAACAAACTATTAAAACTGTTTTTGTTTTTTTCTTCAAAGTTTTCATTTTTTTTTTTTTTTTTTTTTTTTTTTTAGCAAAAAATAAAAATCCCATTGGTGATCAAATACGACCAAAAGAAAACTCTATTTTTGTGAAAAAAATTATAACAATTTAATATGGTTACAGTGTAGCATGACAGCGCAATTGCCATTCAAAGTGCGACAGCGCTAAAAGCTGCAAATTGGTCTGGGCAGGAGGGGGAATTAAGTGCCCAGTAAGCAAGTGGTTAAATTACAACATTGCTTGATTATCAGTTGTATATGCTATATTATATTTTTTTTTTCTATTTTTTTTTTTTTTCATTAAAGTGGAGTTACCATTTAAGAAGGAGAAAGGGTCATTCAAATTGACATCATGTATCAACAACAGAAATATATTGGGCAAATTGACCTTTCTTAGGAGTATTAAACATCAATGTCAAAACTTGCCAGTCTTTTGTTCATGTACCATATTGAACTTGTAGTTCCGCAACACACAGACTTGTTGGACTGTTGTAGTACAGAGTACGATATCATTGTATACTCCTTAGTAAATCATATTTAACTCTTATACATAGTAGAAACTTGAGACAAAAAATTGCCTTTCCTACATGTAGCCAAGCTGTGTTGAGCTTCTAAGTCCTGCACGCTGTAGCTGAAGGTGTTAATGGAGCAGTAGATATGAGTGCATTGCCTGCCTCCCTCCGAGTTACTTTTTAAACCCAGAAGGAGGGGCGAGTTAGGTGCAGGTCAAAGCCTGGAAGGAAAATTAGCTGAAGAAGCAGAATCCATGCCAACAGCGAAAGCCAAACATCAACCTGGCAGCTTAAAGGTGCAACCCATAATTGGCAAGTGTCCATCTGTTACATCAAGCCTCAACACAGCACCACATTACGAATTTCCAGATATAGTCCTAGGCTTTTCAGATTTCTTTTGGAATAGCTTTCCCCTACAAACAGGGACCAACTTCATTATGAAATGCCTGTTATACCGTGCATGGAATGTATGTTATAGTAAGTGCTTGCTATCAATTCACAAAGGAAAATTATTTTATTGGTTAAAACTTTAATACATATATATTGCAGTAATCACCGACAACAGAAACAGAGGTAGAGTTCACTTTCATTTAACTGAACAAGGTGATACAGAAAGATAAGCCAGCAAAATCATCAGACATATTGATTATTGATCTTATTTTGTATGCATGGGATATTGAGGAATTTGCTTAGAATTTGCATTCCAACCTTTGCATTTAAAGCTGACTGGGGTTTCGTACACTTCCACATGCCATCAAGAAAAAAATGGCTTTGCATACATTATAACACATTGTCTGTGCAGTGTAAAATAAAAGGCAAAAATTCAGAGCGATAGTGAGAATCCTCTATAAGGGCTGCAGGAGCAGACACCGGAACTGCAAGAGGTATAAGAAGGCTGTGGTTGTCAACCTATAATTGATTTTCGGTTTTGGGTGGTCTGACCCTGTAACTTGAACATATTCTCCATTTTTAACTTTAAAAAGGAACTTAACCCCCCTCCCAATCCCCTCTTCTTACTGGGGTTCATCACAAAAAGCATACTTACACACCCTGTGGTGTTCTGTAGGGACCTGCTGCTCCTCTACTGCACACCCAGCATTACATGATGATGCATTACATGGGATGCATGATGTAGGTATCCCAGGAGGCCTCGTGGTACTCTGCAGCACATACAAGCAGAAAATCATCAGGAATTGCTGTCTTTTCCTGGTTCTTGAAGTCAGCCCCATGATATCATACATGTGCCCGTTGCATGAACCAGGAAGAGACAGCCACTGCCCTGGTGATGCACAGTGGTGTGTTCATTGTGGAGTACCCTGAGGCCTCCTGGGATGTATGACGTAGCTATCCAAGGACATACAATCCAATGAGAGTGCCATACTTTCTAAGCCGTAAATCACAGTGGAGTTTTATTTGGTATTGCCTCATCACTTAAGGCCTCTTTCACATGGGACAGATTCAGTTCCGATCCACAGTGGGATCTCTGAGCTGATCCCCTGCTGATCGAAGCAGAGGGGGCGGATGGCAGATTGTTGTCCACTCTGCAGATCTGCTCTGTGGGCGGCTGGGAGTAAATAGACTCCACTGTCCCTTTACACCCTCAGATCCATTCCACCTAAACAGAAGTGGGCTTGATTGGACCCAGAGGAAGGTGGGTGTAAACGACGCAAGTCAGTCTATGCCTGTCTGTCCATAGGGATGAATAGACCTTCCGATTAGGTCTGCCTGAAAAACTAAAACGCAGATCTGATTGTAACGCCTGTCAGAAAGGGGCCTAAGTACAGTCAGAATTTTTAAGCCTTGATGAATGGAGGGTGTATTTGGCCCCTGAACGTGTTGGTGTTGGATCAATTCTGCTATAAATCAATTTTATCACTACCTTGGAAGTTTGTTGCTCTCATTGAATTGTAAGTGTTTGATCCCTCAAGTCTGGGTCCTTTCCCTTTCTCCCATTTCATGGAGTGCTGTCGCATAGTGTGCCCAGTGACCCTTAGAAAGTCCAAATCCAGCACCCAATTTGTTCTTGTGTTCGGTAGATATTCAAGGAGGCTGTGGGCAACAGGCAGGGCATTCTCGTCTAGGCTGGAATCCAAAAAGTGTGGAGATGTGTTCACAGAAAAAGGTATATGAAAAAATAAAAAATGCAATGGCTTAAGAGGAGGAGGTAAGGGCGAAATCCAAGGAAGATCTGCTTTAAAAATAGCAGGATGCCTGCTATTACTTATTGTCCTTCTCTGATTTAGTCTCACTTTGATACTGGAAACCTGACTTTACCTGACCTCCGGACTAAGCCATTCCCAACTGCCGCACCTTGTTCTGTTAGAGTACCCTTACTGGCTATTGAGGTAGTTTTATTGGACAATGGGATACCAGTTGTCGAGGGCTTAAAAAATCTAGACCATAACAAAGTGAAACTCAATCAGAGAGATACACGGAAGAGGGTTTTTTGGCTGAAACCAGTAATAGAAGACATTGGGTGGCTTTTAAAAGTTTGAATTAGGTACAGGTTCACTTTAATTGTAAGTTTAATTGTAATATTTCTATAGCTCTCTAGCAAGAGTCTAGGTGTAACCTGGTTTATATTTATTATATGTCATGAAATATTCCACCTTTACTGAGTCAGATTACGTGCTTCAACAGTAATATTAAAGTTGTGGTAATTGATTGACCACTAGAGACAACAAAGACAAGATAGAAACAAGACAGAAACCAAAGTTAAAGACATGACAAGTAGTTTTGCCCTTAGTTGTGAGGTCTTCCAATACAAATGAATATTCTCTTTTCTCCAGGAGGCAGCATGGACTTGGAGGCGTTGGAGAGTAGTCATAGTCCTGCGCCGGACAATCCGTACGAGCGAGAAGGCTACACGTCTCGAGGTCTCACAACTCTTAAAGGGCACCCAGACAAGTCAGACCTGCTGTCATCAGATGTGAAGAGGTCACAACCCCTGTTAATACAGAGCGGCAAGTGGGGGTAAGTCGTAATAGAGACAGCTGAAAAATAATTCTGCCAATAATCACGCATGCTTAGTATGCATTAACACAAATCTTATCTAAGCCCTTCTATTTTACTTAACCACTCCTTTTTATATACAGAAGATTTTTTTTTTTTTGCATTTATGGAAGAATTTTGTTGCATTTTATGGGCTTTATATTATATTATTGTATTTCTATTTTGTAGCGAAAATTATATTTTCTATTATAGAAATATCATTTTCTATCTATAAAAATAATATATTTCTATTATTATAGAAAATACATTTTTATTTATTTTCTATTGCTAATTTGAAAAAAATATACATGCTGGTAAAAATGCCTCCAAAAAAAAAAAAAAAGAAAAGGTCCCATGTCCCAGTGAATGATACAGAAAAGGAGAAAAGAAAAGATTTGTTGGTAAGTACAAAACATTTATGTTTTATGTACAGCCACTTTTTGGATCTAGCAGTGGTCTTGTGCTATACAGCCACTTATCTGTGAAACGCCTTTCTTCTTAAAGGGGTTGTAAACCTTCATGGTTTTCACCTTAATGCATTCTATGCATTAAGGTGAAAAACCTTCTGTAGTGCTGCAGCCCCCCAGCCCCCACGTTTTACTTACCTGAACGCTGTCATCCTCCGGCCAGGAATGAGCACACCAGCTCTAGCTGGTGTCTCATGTCCTGATTGGATAGATTGATAGCAGCGCAGCCATTGGCTCCCACTGCTGTCAATCAAACCCAATGACGCGGCGCCGGGGGGCAGGGCCAAGTCCTGCATTCTGTGTGAATGGACACAGATGCAAGATTCAAGAGCGCGCCCGCGCAGGTGTCCACCATAGAAGAGCCTTCTCCAATGTGGATACTTGATGCAGGGAGGAGACACCAGCACCGCTGAAGGACCCCAGAAGAGGTGGATCAGGGCCACTCTGTACAAAACGAACTGCACAGTGGAAGTAGGTATGACTTGTTTGTTATTTAAAAAAAAAAAAAAACTAGGGTTTACAACCCCTTTAGAGATCAGCTTGCCTCCCTTATGGTATAGTGTGATTGATAAGTATCTGTCTGTATTTGTCAAGATTGAAGACATCATTGATCCTGACCAAATCTCCAACTCCTTTTGCAGTACAATAATGAGTGTCTGCAGGCAGCAGTTAAGCATGGTGGAGGTTCCTTGCACATTTGGAGCTACATTTCTGAAAATGGGGTAGGATCGTTGGTCAGGCTCAATAGTGTCCTCAATGCTGGGGAATACAGGCAGATATTTATCCATCATGCCATACCATTCAGGGAGGCGTGTGATTGGCGCCAAATTTATTGTGCGGCAGGACAACGACCCCAAACATACAGCCAATGTCATAAAGAATTATCTTTAGTGTAAAGAAGAACAAGGAGTCCTGGAAGTGATGGTTTGGCCCCCACAGAGCCCTGATCTCAACATCATTGAGTCTGTCTGGGATTACATGAAGAGACAGAAGGATTTGAGGCTAATTGTGGGTAGTTCTCCAAGCTGTATGGAACAACTTACCTGCTGAATTCCTTCAAAAACTGTGTGCAAGTGTACCTAGAAGATTTGAAGAATTGATGCTGTTTTGAAAGCAAAGGGTGGTCACACAAAATATTGATTTGATTTGGATTTATCTTCTGTTGTTTTACTTTCCAGTCTATTAATTGATACAAAATAAACTATTAAAACTTCTTTTTCTAAAAGCATTCTTAATTGACAGCATCTTTTCACACCTGCCTAGAACTTTTGCACAGCACTGTGTATATACAGGTACACTGTGTACAGTATATACGTATATACTGTGTATGTGTATATATATATCTATATATATATATATATAGATATATTAATATATCTATATATATATTTTTTTTTTGTGTGAGGTTTTGGGTATAGTTTAACTCAAATGTAGTGCTCACCAGTCAGTCCAGTCCACAACATGCCTTTTAAGGGCTTGTTGGTCCACTTTTATTGAAAGAAAGAAGGAAAAGTTCACAGCAGTCATTCTTCACAGGGGTTTCCACCATCAGCACAAAATACAGTAAAGTTCAGCCCCCTGGCTCTCATTGACAGTACCACTACTCAGCCCTTGTGCCTCGGTCCTCTTGACCATCTAATACACGGTCCTATGCTTGTGCACATAATGCTGTACCTCCATCAGCTCTTTTTTTACTCGCAGCTCCCTGCTGTTCCGGCCCTCTAGCTTGGGCCTCTGTCTGTCCTATCCCTGACTGCACCGTGGAGACGTGCACACCTCTAGCTGCTCTCTTGCAACCAGATAGACTCCTCGCAAGGGTTGAGTTTAGAACTCTAGTTCTGGTTTCCCTAACAACCCAGTACACACCTGCACCATCAGTATGCCAGTTATCTGCAAAACCTGTTCCAGACTGCCTTTTAACACCATGTCAGGGCACTGCACTGTCACATATGGACCCCCCCCCCACCTTGTTTCACACTAGAGGGAGAATCACAAATTCCTCCTTTTAGCACCTCTGTTCCAGCTGTCGCTTACAGTGGTCCACTCCTGTCTGACCTTACTTATTTTTTCCCTACAGGGGAACTCTACCTAATGCCTCTATTGGTGTCCCTAGGCCCCACTGACACTCTGCTATGGGCTTTAATAAAACCTTCCCAAAGCTTTTTTTGGGTGTGCTTCCACAAGCACTTCTGATATTTTAACGGGGTCCCCCTGGTCTCTCTACCACCCCTTCTACCTCCTTGTTTTGGGTTCTTGTGTTTCCTAATATCTCTCCCAGGATTGTCCTATTGCTGTAGGGGGCCTACTTCTATGGGATCTGTCCTGGAACCACCCCTTTTACCACCTGTATCAGCCTCAACCACAACCAGCTGTTTTTCAGGTTTACCACTACCTATGTAGTTATGCTTGGCAACCAATTCTTCAGAAATCCCCAATTCATTATTCTGTTCAATGTCATTTAGCAATAGATCACACTTATCAATATTGTAAATTCCATCAGAACCTCTTTTCCCAGTGTTGCTTGTTAAGACAGTGTCTGAGAAGGGACCATACACAGGCAAGTGGATATTCTCCACAGGACCTTCACAAAGTTCCACATTGCCTGTCTTCTAACACTCCTAAACAACTGTCCTACCAATTGACATTTCTCAACACAACTTAATTCCAGATTGGTGACTCCAGTCTTTTTAACTTCTGGGTACTTTAACCAATACATCTGACCTGTCCAATAGTGCTCTGGAGTGCCTCTCGTGGACAAAACTACTAGGAAGTAGGGATAGGCTCATTGTTCGAGTCAAACGTAAGTTTGTTTGTTTGTTTGTTCGCCCGCGAGATTGCAGTGCATTGACAGCTACTAATTGGCCAAAGCATGCACCTGTTACCCGTTTATTATCTTTGAGATATAATATCTCTCAGATATGATGTGGGTTAAATGACAGTTCTTTGACCATGAGTGAAATCTATCTATAGCCTATACAAAGTAAGAAAATCTTAGGTTAAAATCTAAGAATACAGAGTATAATACTCAAAACATTAATCTACAAAACAACAGGACAGAACAGACATAATACAAACATTTAGATACAAGTACAAGAGAGAACTCCCATAGTTACCATTACCATGCTACTGCCCACCAAGGTCCCATTGTTTAGGCTGGTCTACCATAGAGTGTGTGCTCTCCCCTCCCATCTAGTCTGTGTATATCATTACAGGCCGATGCCTCATTGGTTGGCATGGCGTGGCTCTGATTGGTGGGCCTCCCTATTCCTGGTTAAGGATTGGCTACATTTCCAATCTCTATACTTTGCATAAGTCAGCCCCCTTTAATGCAAATCCTTGGCACAGACTATTTTGAGTGGGAGTTTTAACTTGGCCTTTTCAGGGAAGGTAAGTTTTGATGAAGGCAGGGTGCCTTTTGGCCAATTGTGGCTCAGGGGTCCACGCCCCACACTAAATAAGGCTGCTGCTTACACAGTAGCTGTATATAGTGAATGAATGGAGATTAGACAGGTAGTGTAGTGTGCAGTAAGTCAGTGTAGTATATATAATACATTTCAGAATATATAGTGCAATCAGTGTAGTATATATAATACAGTTCAGAGCATATAGTGCAGTCAATGTAGTATATATAATACAGTTCAGAGGATATAGTGCAGTCAGTGTAGTATATATAATACAGTTCAGAGGATATAGTGCAGTCACTGTAGTATATATAATACAGTTCTGAGTATATATAGTGCAGTCAGTGTAGTATATATTATACAGTGGAGAGTATATAGTGCCATCAATGTAGTATATATAATACATTGCAGAGTATATAGTGCAGTCAGTGCAGTATATATAATACAGTGGAGAATATAGAGCTCAGTTAGTGTCGTATATATAATACAGTGCAAGGTATATAGTGCAGTGCAGAGTATATAATACAGTGTATTGAAGTGGTTAAGAGGAACCCTATGACAGATTAAGGAAATCCCCCCAAAATCCATACCAGGCCCTTTAGGTCTGGCATAGGTTTTAAGGGGAACTCCAAGGCAAAATGTAAAAAAAAAAAAAATGGCGTGGCCCCCCCCCCCCCCCAAATCCATACCAGACCCTTATCTGAGCAAGCAGCCTGGCAGGCCAGGAAAGGGAGGGGACGAGCGAGCGCCCCCCCACCCTCGAACCATACCAGGCCCCTTGCCCTCAACATGGGGAGGGTGCTTTGGGGACAAGGGCCTCTTCCCTACAACCCTGGCCGGTGGTTGTTGGGGTCTGCGTGCGCCCTCCCCCCCCCCCATGTGAATGGGTATCGGGTACATTGTACCCCTACCCATTCACCAAAAAAAGTGTACAGAAAGTAAAAACCACAACAGACTTTAATAGGGTTTGCATGTTCGCTAGTACTTTTGCCTGTTGGAGGTGTTCTGGTGTGAACCAATCCAGGGGGTGTTCGGCCCCTCCCTCCCCACAGGAGGTGCCTCTCGTAGAGCGCTTCCAGGTGTGGGATTCACCAAATACCTCTCAGGCTCACAATGTCAGTTTGGTAGACAACACTATTAACTTTACAGGTTGTGGGAAAAGCTCCTGCTGTGCGTTTGTCCTCACTCAATCCTTCCATTTTGAGAGAGTTAACTTCTGCAGCAGCCAACATGCCCTCAACAACAGACTGTTCTGCGGACCCTCAATTTGGAACAGCAGTAATGGTGTCCACCTGATTATTACCTACAGAAACATTATTCAGTAATGCTATTAGCCTCTTGGCCTAACCATCACAATCCGTTGTGCTTCTAATGGCTGGCGCTCTGCAACACTGCATCACCTGCCCAAGGAGACACAGTTGGACAAAGGGGCAACCAGCATCAGACATTTTACACTTGTCATCCTTAAAGGAGACGTATGGCCAAAGCTTTTTTGGCACTACATCTCCTATAGATAACAGGAGTGCAGTTCGTTCTGCACTCCTGTGACCCATTTTCAGCTGACAGTGGGCTAAAGCCCACTGTCACGTGCATGTAACAATCAGCGCCACTCCTAATTCTAACTAAAGTGCTAAGTGCCAAATTCTAAATACCAAACACTGTGCATAAAATATATAAAAAATATCGCAGCTGCTGTACACTCTCAGTGGATTCACTTCACTTTACAAAAAATGATATATATGTGTATATAGTGCAGCGCTACTGACGTGATAACTCTAATATCAAACCTTGTGCAAATTATATTCGTAAATTAAACAGTACAATCATCACAATTTCCCACAACATAAAGTCCTTATTATAAACATATATGAAAATTCTTGCTTGCTGTGAGTATCGTTCAACACTGTGCTAGATCTCTCATTTAAATAACCTCGCTCCTTAAGCCCCGTACACACGATCAGACTTTCCGACAGGAAATGTTGGATGCGAGGTTGTTGGCGGTAAATCCGACCGTGTGTATGCTCCATCGGACAATTGTTGTCGGACTTTCCGCCAACAAATGTTGGCTAGCATGTTCTCAAATTTTCCACCAACAAATGAGTGTTGTCGGACTTTCCAATCATGTGTACACAAGTCCGTCGGACAAAAGTCCAAAGTACAAACACACATGCTCGGAAGCAGAAGCGGTCGGTCTTGTAAACTAGCGTTCATAATAGAGAATTAACATTCGTGACGTGGCAAATTATGAAATTTTCAAATGCAGCGCACATTCTCTTCTTCTTTAATGGAATAATAATGAAGCTGCTTTGCTGGTGATACTGATGAAGTTATTGCAAACAAATTTTCAAAGGCTTTTTTTTCCTAGTGATATCAAGAATAATATTATTATGTTTTTTTTATTTTTAATTTGTGCAAGTTACCACAACACCATTATCCCGTAGTTTTTAAGAACAAAGATACAACTATGTTGGTGTCCCTTGTCAATTTTACATTGTATTTTTTTTAAATATAACTGCCTACTTCCAAACTGTCATTTGAAGTAAAACACATAGCCAAGTATTATTCTACACAATTTTTTTATTGTGCATTAAAAAAAAAAATTAGAAATGCTATCTGCCAATAGAAAATAATCAAAAAGTGCATTCTATGCATCCAAATATATAGAAAATTTACCAAATAAAATCATTATTCAACCAAAAAAATAATGTCAAAGCAATAACTCCAAGGCCAATAATAAATAACACGTTATCTCCTCCGATTCTGCAACATGTCTGGTTGACGAACGGCCATTCAGAAACGATGTAAAGCATGAAATGAAAAGCAATAAATGAAAAACATGAAAAGAAAAGCGCGAATCAAGACTCAACAAACTTCTACTAACACAAAATTAGCAAAAGAAGCTAAAAGGGTGGCGCTAAAGAGCTGAAAAACCACGTAGTACGTCTAGTACGTCACTACGTTCGTAATTGTTGGCCAACATTTGTGTGACCGTGTGTATGCAAGACAAGTTTGAGCCAACACCCTTCGGACAAAATTCCACGGTTTTGTTGTCGGAAAGTCCGATCGTGTGTACGAGGCTTATGACGCTCCTCCACTCCTGGACTATCGCTTCCAGTGTCATGCAATCACAAACACAGGAAACAGTGCTCTCTGTTTTAAAAGCGAGCGGACGCTATAATATTATACACATGCGAATTTTGCTTTTTATATTGTGAATGTCCTTTTTAAGCGGGGGTTATTTAATACATTTTAAAACAGAGAGCACTATGTTTCCTGTGTTTGTGATGGCATGACACTTGAAGCGATAGCCCAGGAGTGGAGGAGAGTCTAAGGAGCTGAGGTTATTTAAATGAGAGATCTACTCTTTACCCATGGGAATCACACTGGAGGTTGTTGAAACAGCAAAGGGCTGACGGTGAACAGCTGATCCATTGCGGAAGGGAGAGTTCATTGAGGACTGAGAGTAAAAGATCTATATTTGAGTCTGCCTGACTCGTCGTTGAGGTTGAGCAGGTATAACAGCTGGAGGAGGTGTGCACAACTAAGTAGTGTTTAAAGAGAAGCATGGTGGTGAATGATAATCATGGATACTCACAGCAATCAATAATTTTCATATATGTTTATAATAAGGACTTTATGTTGTGGGAAATTGTGATGATTGTACTGTTTAATTTACGAATATAATTTCCATAAGGTTTGATATTAGAGGTATCATGTCAGTAGCGCTGCTACTTTATATACACATATAAAGCCCACTGTCAGCTGACGTGACTCAGCCAGTTCAGACTCTGGAAAGATCCCAACTTTAAAGTCAGGATCCACCCAGATGCCTGGACCAGGAGCTGGCTCAGCCTCTCAGCGAGCCGCCCTCCACTACCCAGTACACCACAGTCTGACAGGCACTATAAAGACACTGAAGGTTTTTTTGCATTAGAATGGGACAGATCTGTTTTTAGCAGTATAGTCATAGCTTCTTCAGCTAAATATACGTTTCCACTTTACAGTAGCAAGAATATTCAAATTAGCTCTTCTTTTGTTTTTGCTGCAGGCGGTTACGAGATGAAGAGTCCCGATCATCTTCACTTCCTGACATCCCTAATCCATTCCCGGAACTTTGCAACTCCTCCCCTATCCTCAGCAACACACCTAACAGTAGCTCCCCTCTGGAAGGGGGTCCCCACGTGAGTACACTAAAAAAACAGCTTTATATCAATACATTCATACTGCTGGGGCCAGTGCCATTGTCCATAGCAACCAGTCAGATTTCATCCTAAAAAATAGAAATCTGACTATTTATAATGTGCTACACATTTGCTTTTCTTGCAGATATCTTTGCTCCATTTTGTAGAAAAGTCCCTAAATAATCATCTTTATCAAATCCTGGCATAATTGATTTATTGAGTACACCAGATTAACCAACAATCTTTCACATGAAAGGACTGAGGCAGAAAAAAGACAAGACATTTTATGGGTGGCCAAAGATGAGCAGATATCTCCTTGAGAATGACATGCGATCAAAGATCTGCCCGACCCCAAATGCATCATAAGGTCCCACCTTGGGTTTTTTCCTAGAGTTGAGAATATTACACACATGTACCAATATTCAATCTGCGCAATCCAATATTATGTGAACCACAATAAAAATATGTACAAAAACAAGTGCTAGAAAAGTTGCTGGCCGACACCCGTAAGTAATTCTAAACTTACTATACTAAATAAATACCAAAAAATTATATATCGTAACACTCAAAGTAATAAACACAATATACAAACACAAAAATATGTGCAATAAATGTTGTATATAAAAATAGTCCAATGAATATCCAAACATATGAAGAAAAATCAAGAAAAAACAATATCCAACTTGAATCCACCTCAATCACCACTGTGACATGTTATATGGAACAATTCACGGGGGTCCGGTCAGAAAAAAATTCTTCTAGTGGAGGTCCGAGTGTCATATTGGTGCTATGAATCCACTTGATATCCTCCACATCGCAGCCTCCTGTGCACGTCGCAGGCCCCTCATCTCGGACCCCCCATCACAGACTGACCCCCAATCACAGACTGACCCCCCATCACAGACTGGCTCCCCATCACACACTGACCCCCAATCACAGACTGGCCCCATCATAGACTGTCACCCCTTAACAGACTGTCACCCCATCACAGACTGACCCCCCATCACAGACTGACCCCCCCACAACAGACTGGCCCCCATCACAGACTGACCCCCCCCATCACAGACTGACCCCCCCATCACAGAGACTGGCCCCCCCATCACAGACTGGCCCCCAATCACAGACTGACCCCCCATCACAGACTGCCCCCCCCCCCATCACAGACTGCCCCCCCATCACAGACTGGCCCCCATCACAGAACCCCTCGATAGTAGACTCCTGTCCTCATAACAGCACAGCACTCCCCACAGAGCCCTACCTTATTCACACAAGACCAAAAGCACGGCAGCCCTGGACAATGGGCATGACTTTTAAAGGTGAGTGATTGATTGCTGGGACCACCCCGGTTCGTGGCAAACAATCACCCCCTTTTTAACTTAAAAAGTCCCGCCCTTTGTCCAGAGCGGCCGCACTTCTCATCTTGTGTGAATAAGACAGGCAGTGTGTGGAGGAGGCAGTGCAGCGATCTTATCGAAGTGACAGACATGTGCGCGGCATGCCTGCCATGCTGTGAACATAGCGGCGGGCAGGTAAACTGGCCGTGGGGAGAAGACACACAAGCAACTATTTGGCCAGGCTGCGGTTCCCGGGTAGTTTGGCTACTGGGGCCAGAACCGGACCACGGTCCGTCATTTAGTGTTGCCTGATTTAGAATGAGCGCAAATGAGAAACAGAGCAGGTCTATAGGTGGCCATAATGTTCCATGGGCCAGTTATTCCCTTAATGGAAGTAATGCAGTAATAGGAGAGCTTCTATTTAGTGCAGTGAAGATGCAAGAGGGTGCCATGCATAGACATTATTTGTACTGGGGAAAACATTGGGATTGAGTAAGGTTTTCTAAATTATCAAACTGTTTTTTTTTACCAGAGAACAGCCATTTCGAGGTATTGGTCAGCATTATATGACAAAGTGCCCTAAAGTCTTTCTTTTGCCCATCATGATTAGTTATAGTCTCCCTTTCATGGTACCACACTGCAATGGGATTATGATAGGCAGATTGGTATCGACTGTTGTGGGCAGCAAAGCTTGCTCTTCTTTCAGAAACCTTTATGCCATAGAATATGTGGATGAACTATGATTATGTTGGTGAACAGCCAAGCTAAACAAACGTGCTTTCCCTCAAGAGCAGATGGTGAAGGTGTACAGCGAGGATGGCACGTGCCGGTCATTAGAAGTGACAGCTGGAGCCACGGCTCGACATCTGTGCGACATGCTGGTGGAGAGGGCCCACTGCCTGAGCGACGAGAGCTGGTCTCTGGTGGAGCTACATCCGCATCTGGGGCTTGGTGAGGGAGAAATACAGCGATTAATGTTTACTAATGCATGTGCTCATTTATGGAGCTTTGAGCTTGTTTTTTTTATACTAGTGAAAAGGAAAGTGGTGAAGCTGCTTTGATAAACTCATTTGATCCAGAAGACCTGAAAACGAAAGAGATTTAACTGCAAACAGAAAGTTTTGTCACCTGACTTTGAATTTATATATACAGTACATTAAATACTGTATATACAGTGAGGGAAAAAAGTATTTGTTCCCCTGCTGATTTTGTACATTTGCCCACTGACAAAGAAATGATCAGTCTATAATTTTAATGGTAGATTTATTTAACAGCCCTTTCACACTGAAAGTGCCCAGGCGTAAACGCTTTACCGTAGTTTTAGCAGCGCTATTCAGCCGATAGCGGGGCAGTTTTAACCCCCGCTAGCGACCGAAAAAGGGTTAAATCCGCCTGCAAAACGCAGCTGCGCTTTTCTGGCAGTTCAACTGCCGCTCCAGGAGCAGTGGGCAGGAGGGCAGGAACGGTGTATTCACCACTCCTACACCACTGCAAAGAACCTGCCGGCAGGAATTTTTGTGACGCCCTGCTAGCGCAGCGCCCCAGTGTGAAAGCACTCGGGCATTCACACTGGGTTTGCAGCTGAGGCTTTTTTCAGGTGCTATTTTTAGCGCTGTGGCGTCTGAAAAACGTCTCCAGTGTGAAAGGGGTCTAACAGTGAGAGACAGAATAACAACAAAAATATCCAGAAAAACACATTACAAAAAGTTATACAGTGGTACCTTGGATTACGAGCATAATTTGTTCCAGAAAAATGCTTATCCAAAGCACTCGTATATTAAAGCGAGTTTCCCCATAGGAGTCAATGGAAACTAAAAAAAAAAAAGGAAAATAATTTATTCCAGTGACTGCTATTGTATGCAGTACCGCATGTGGTCAGAGGTGGGGGGGTGCTGGAGACACTCGGAGACCGCTCAGAGACGCTCGGATGCACTCGGAGAGGCTTGGGAACAGAGTGTTTCCGAGTGTCTCCAAGCGGCTCCGAGTGCATCCGAGCTGCTCCGAGTGTCACCGGCGCCCCCGCACCTCTGGCCAAATATGGCACTGCACACCTCATTGGCTTGAATCCTGCTCGTCTTGCGAGACAATGCTCGAAAATCAGGATATTTAAAAAATAATAGCTTGTATTGCGAAACGCTCGTAAACCACGTTACTCAAAATCCAAGGTATTACTGTAAATTTATTTGCATTTTAATGAGTAAAATAAGTATTTGATCCCCTATCAATCAGCAAGATTTCTGGCTCCCAGGTGTCTTCTATACAGGTAACAAGCTGAGATTAGGAGCACTCTCTTAAAGGGAGTGCTCCTAATCTTAGCTTGTTACCTGTATAAAAAAAAACCTGTCCACAGAAGCAATCAATCAATCAGATTCCTATCTCTCCACCATGGCCAAGACCAAAGAGCTGTCCAAAGATGTCAGGGACAAGATTGTAGACCTACACAAGGCTGGAATGGGCTACAAGACCATCGACAAGCAGCTTGGTGAGAGGGTGACAACAGTTGGTGCGATTATTCGCAAATGTAAGAAACACAAAATAACTTTCAATCTCCCTCGATCTGGGGCTCCATGCAAGATCTCAAAAATTATTCTAAGAGAAAAATTTGCGCTAGGTGTACAAATAATGTGAATAGAATTATGAATACAAAACCTGTGAAAAGGTGTCCTGCAGCTGAACACTATAACCCTGAATATATATATAAAAAAGTGCAGCGCTGGATATAAACAAACACTAGAAAAATAATATTGAAAAACTCTGTAAAATTCAGCACAGAGTTTTTCAATATTATTTTTCTAGTGTTTGTTTATATCCAGCGCTGCACTTTTTTATATATATATTCCATGCAAGATCTCACCTCATGGAGTTGCAATTATCATGAGAACGGTGAGGAATCAGCCAGAACTACACAGGAGAATCTTGTTAATGATCTCAAGGCAGCTAGGACCATGGTCACCAAGAAAACAATTGGTAACACACTACGCCATGAAGGACTGAAATCCTGCAGCACCCGCAAGGTCCCCCTGCTCAAGAAAGCACATGTACAGGCCTGTCTGAAGTTTGCTACTGAACATCTGAATGATTCAGAGGAGATTTGGGTGAAAGTGTTGTGGTCAGATGAGACCAAACTCAAGCTCTTTGGCATCAACTCAACTTGCCGTGTTTGGAGGAGGATGAATGCTGCCTATGTCCCCAAGAACACCATCCCCACTGTCAAACATGGAGGTGGAAACATTATGCTTTAGGTTTGTTTTTCTGCTAAGGGGACAGGACAACTTCACCGCACCAAAGGGACAATGGAGGGGCCAAATCTTGGCAGCTAGGGCATTGAAAATCAGTCGTGGAAGGGTATTCCAGCATGACACTGACCCAAAACACACGGCCAAGGCAACAAAGGAGTGGCTCAAGAAGAAGCACAACAAGGTTCTGGAGTGGCCTAAACCCTAATCCCATAGAAAATATGTGGAGGCAGCTGAAGGTTCGAGTTACCAATCGTCAGCCCCGAAACCTTAATGACTTGGAGAGGATCTGCAAAGAAGAGTAGGACAAAATCCCTCCTGAGATGTGTGCAAACCTGGTGGGCAACTACAAGAAATGTCTGACCTCTGTGATTGCCAACAAGGGTTTTGACACTAAGTCTCGTTTTGTGAAGGGGTCAAATTATTATATATATATATACACACACACAGTATCTCACAAAAGTGAGTACACCCCTCATATTTTTTGTAAATATTTTATTACATCTTTTTATGTGACAACTCTGAATAATTTACACTTTGCTACAATATAAAGTAGTGTACAGCTTGTATAACAGTGTAAATTTGCTATCCCCTCAAAATAACTCAACACACAGCCATCAATGTCTAAACCGCTGGCAACAAAAGTGAGTACACCCCTAAGTGAAAATGTACTAATTGGGCCCAAAGGTCAATATTTTGTGTGGCCACCATTATTTTCCAGTACTGCCTTAACCCTCTTGGGCATGGAGTTCACCAGAGCTTCACAAGTTGCCACTGGAGTCCTCTTCCACTCCTCCATGATGACATCACGGAGCTGGTGGATGTTAGAGACCTTGCACTCCTTTGTTTGATGATGCCCCACAAATGCTCAATAAGGTTTCGGTCTAGAGACTTGGCCAGTCCATCACTTTTACCCTCAACTTCTTCAGCAAGGCAGTGGTCATCTTGGAGGTTTGTTTGGGGTCGTTAACATGTTGGAATACTGCCCTGCGGCCCAGTCTCCGAAGGGAGGGGATCATGCTCTGCTTCAGTACGTCACAGTACATGTTGGCATTCATGGTTCCCTCAATGAATTGTAGTTCCCTATTGCTGGCAGCACTCATGCAGCCCCAGACCATGACACTCTCACCACCATGCTTGACTGCAGGCAAAACACACTTGTCTTTGTACTCCTCACCTGGTTGCCGCCACACACGTTTGACACCATCTGAACCAAATAAGTTTATCTTGGTCTCATCAGACCACAGGAAATGGTTCCAGTAATCCATGTCCTTAGTCTGCTTGTCTTCAGCAGACTGTTTGCGAGCTTTCTTGTGCATCATATTTAGAAGATTCCGCTTCTGGAATGACAGCCATGCAGACCAATTTGATACAGTGTGCGGCGTATGGTCTAAGCACTGACAGGCTGACCCCCCACCCCTTCAGCATCTGCAGCAATGCTGGCAGCACTCATACATCTATTTCTAAGAAAAACTTTTTTTTTCAAAAATGTTGGTCTTTTTTAGTTTGTTTATAAAAAAATAAAAAACGCAGAGATGATCAAATACCACCAAAAGAAAGCTCTATTTGTGGGAAAAAAATGATAAAAAATGTATTTGGGTACAGTGTTACATGACCGCGCATTTGTCATTCAAAGTGTGACAGCCCTGAAAGCTGAAGATTTTCCTTGGCAGGAAGGGGCGAAAGTGCCTGGTATTGAAGTGGTTAATGGCTGTGTGTTGAGTTATTTTGAGGGGACAGCAAATTTACACGGTTATACAAGCTGTACACTCACTACTTTACATTGTAGCAAAGTGTCATTTCTTCAGTGTTGTCACATGAAAAGATATAATAAAACATTTACAAACATGTAAGGGTTGTACTCACTTTTGTAAAATACTTTGTTTACTGTAAATAAAATATTCACCACCCTCCTTCAAGCTTCTTATCCCTGCACTCTGAAAAGTCAGTAAATCTTCATAGACATTTTCAACTACTTCCATTAAAACATAAGTATACAAACATGCCAAACTACAACTTTAAAATGACTGCATAATGTACATAATGGCATGCAAAACTCACATAAATATTTCATAAAATAATGCACAGAATCATAAAGATTAGAAAATGCAAAAGGCCAAAAAAAGTGTCCCAAACAAAATGAACTGTGCAACCAGAAAAGAAATACTGCACCAACTTCCAAACAAAATCTCTTCTGTGATGTCAGCTCTCTCATCGTATTCAAAGTAAGATCTTACCAGCAAAAGGTAGACCTCAAAGCAAAAGAGGTTAATCAGTATTTTATTAGATGAACAGTGACATGAGCAGTTGAGGACATCTGCTGGCCAATTCTCAACTTCACCATATCCCAAGACGTATTTTGCCACATAGCATGTAAAAGAAAAGCACTTTTTATTAAAAACAAGAATAAAACTTACAAAACACATGGTGACAGCATGCTATGCTCCGCCCTACATACTGCGTCATAAATGGCGTCATCAAAGACATAAAATTTACATCAAATTTATATGTTCAGTTGGATAGGAGGAAGGTTGAATTACTCTTCCTTAAAGATGTATACTCCTTTATGCCTCCCATATTTATCAGCCATATAACAGATACAAACTCTGAACCACAAGGGACTCCATCCAATACCCATAAACATATACATTATGTGAAGTATAATCACAACTGGCTTTTGGTTGACTTTGATTTGCTTTCAATCAATGTCTACTACAATTTTGCTCAGCAGAGTGCTCTAAAATACAATTGCATAAAATGGGACGGTCTACAGAAAACTGCCACCAATGGTTCCATTTTCTGGTTTTAAGCAGCCAAATTAAGGTGAAGTATAATCACAAATGGCTTTTAGTTGACTTTGGTATGCTTTCAGTTGATTTCCACTACAATTTTGTTCAGCAGATTGCTCTAAAACATTAAATAAATGAAATACCAGAGGTGAAATTGCTGTGGACTGTTGTGTTCCATGCATTTAAACCTAGCATTGGCAGACTCAGTGGAAAATACTAGACCTGGCCATTACTGTTGTTCAAACGCAGATACTTTGTATTCTTTTATCTTGCAGAACGCTGCCTTGAAGATCACGAGTCAGTGGTGGAGGTCCAGGCCATGTGGCCTGC
Organism: Aquarana catesbeiana; assembly: GCF_042186555.1. NCBI lineage: Eukaryota > Metazoa > Chordata > Amphibia > Anura > Ranidae > Aquarana > Aquarana catesbeiana. The sequence goes on along the minus strand of NC_133335.1, from coordinate 70,910,425 downwards.
AGGAGGAGACAGCAAGTTCATTTTTCGAAAGAATTTCACCAAGTATGAACTATTCCGAGGATCTCCAGTGAGTACAAAGAGCCTACACAGAAACAGTTAGATGGTTGGGACCAGTCATTTTTAGATAATTATATGTTACTCCTTGTCTTTTGTCATTCAGGTATGCTCTGGTTATACTCCTCTGCATGACTAAACTCAGTACAAATATTTGACCTGTTGCGTTTTTACAACATGTGATTATTGTTGATCCAGACAGGTCATATCTCCATAAAGTACATATTCAAGCCATATATTATATGATATAAGCCATATTAGCTTAGCATTCCCTTTGTATCTAATCTCAGTGACAGCTGTTCATCTTTCTTGTCCTGGTGTCACAGTAACGGGAAGTGAAGGAAAATTTCCCCAATAGGGTCATAGACAGAAATAAACCTAGCAGAGATTTTAAATTGAATCCAAGAAAATAACTTTCTTTTTCCCCCTAAACATATATACATTAATAGTATATTCTTTTCCCCCCAGTATGCATTATTCCCAGAGGACATGATTGCAGGAAACCTAGAAGCTCACAAAGGACTCTCTCACTCAGAGCTCATACAGGTGCGTAAAAGACTAGATGAGGCAAAAAATCTTGGCCTCCAGTGTTGGGAAAAGTTCTTAGGCATCGTATTTGGACGTATTTGTGGTTCTTGCTGACAGCCTGACAGTGTCTGGGACATTCTGTACACTGACTGTACAGGTCAGAGAAGGGTGAAGCCAACCACTAGTCAGGTTTATATTACATAGACTGGACATCTGAAACAAGTCTGGGCTGCATCTATGTAAATCCAAGATTGCTTAATAACGTGTATCAAGGGTGAAATCTGATCATTATCTTCCTTTGCAGAATTTCCTCAACTCGGGCAGTTGGCCCGAGATCCAAGGCTATTTACATATGAAGGAAAGTGGGCGCAAAGTCTGGAAACGATTCTTCTTTTTCCTGCGCCGGTCGGGGCTTTATTACTCCACCAAGGGGACCTCAAAGGTACGTGCTTTGTGCAAGAGGCATACATAAAAGCCTACAAGAATCATTATTTATTTATTTATTTTTGTGAAGAGAGATCTTGGCGTGGGACTGTGTGCTCTTGGTTCCAAGAGACCTAATGCCCATATGGTTAAAGCACAACTTCACCCTAAAGGGGATGTTCCACTTTATACCATCCTCCCTCCCTCCCCATTCTTCTTTTGGAACTTTTTTGGAAAGGGGGGAGTGGGTACCTGTCAAAACCAGGTACCCACTCCCACTTCCGGTCGGCTCACCTAGGCGATTCCATTGGAAGTCCCCCCCCTCACACACTCCATGCCCACAACCTCCTGGGACACATCATAGATCCCAAAAGCCTGCTAGACTATTCACAAAGTGTAGTGGGAAGCCAGCTGTGAAGCCAGTGACAAAAATTAAATGAAAATTACCCCACATTTTCAGCAATTGAAGAAAACTATGATGAGCACAAATGTGAGGTTTACCCACACAAACTTCTGGCTTCCTTGGAGCTCCGTCTATAGAGCCCGTAAGTGCTTCCCCTCCCACCAAGCAAGGTAGCAACCATAGCGTGCTTAGTGGTGTGGGGTGCTTAGCACTGTGCAGCATTGTAGGCCTCCTCAGACCACCGTCTAGAGCACTGTGCATTACAGGCCTCCCGCGTCCCGAACATCCAGAGGACCAGAGCACTGTGTAGCATTACAGGACTCAGACCGCCCAGAGGACTGTGGATTACAGACTGCCCAGATCAATGTGTAGCATTACAGGACTCAGACCACCCAGAGGACTATGCAATACAGGCCTCCGCCCAGATCAATGTGTAGCATTACAGGCCTCCTCAGACTACCATCCAGAGCATTGTGCAGCATTACAGGCCTCCTCAAACCACCACCCAAAGCACTATGCAGCATTACAGGTCTCTCAGGCCACCATCCCAGAGCACTGTGCATTACAGGCCTCTTCAGACCACCGTCCAGAGCACTGTGCATTACAGGCCTCCTCAGACCACCGTCCAGAGCACTGACTGTGCAGCATTACAGGCCTCCTCAGACCATCTAGAGCTCAAACCTTAATACCATAATTAATCATATGATATTAGATTTTTTTTACTTCAAGAGTATATGAGTTTGGAAATTCTAGAGAAATACTTAAATAATGCATTACAATTTAACTAAACATTAGATTTTAGTCGACTAAAATGTACTGCAGATTTTAGTCAACTAAATATGACTATAACTAAAACAATTGCAGATGACTAAAATGTAACTAAGACTTATATAGTAGTCAAAATACTATGATCTAATCGAAACTAAATCGAAATTTGATGCCAAAATGAACACTGGTCGCAGCCAACTTCCCATAGTTATAATGCAGGTACCCTGGAGATGGGTGAAGAAACCCCTGGATCCCTGGACAGGCAAGTGTCCTTTTGTTAAGTCAGAAGCTACACTTTAAGATGCATATATATATATATATATATATATATATATATATATATATATATATATATATAGGGTGCTAGTTATCTGTTGTACCTGGTTTTGTCCAGGAATGCCTATGTGAGCTAAGAATTTCTGTTTAGGAATGAGCGAATGTCAGAGAATATCTTGAGTTAGTGGGATGATGCCGGCCAATCTCCATACCTAGCTTTGAAAAAAAAAACATTGATAAGTTAGAAAACTTGTCAAATACAAATCATAAAATAGGGTTAGATGCCCTGTAAGCGAAGGTTATTTGTGAGGTTTCATATGCTTTTAAGAGGATTAGGGAGTTTCTGGCACACTGTTCTTTATGGTGAATTATTTACAACAGTAAAATGGTGACATTACTGTATCAGAGGTGATGGCTGTAATGTTAGATGGGTGTGATAAGGCCGTATATGCCTTTCCTCTTTCCTGAACATGGAGGCATTGTGAAATTCTTGGATAGTGTAATCTACTACGGAAAACACAAACAAGTATAAGGCATTTATTGCACATAGAATCATTGTCACAAAATCGAACATCGCCATAAAATTGATCCAGACTCCATATACATGTCATCTAACCAATTTACTGTAAAATCCATACCACCCAAAGCTCTTGGGTGGATGATGCAGTCGATAGCATTGGGAGCATTTACAGTCAATAGCATTGATCCCTTTGGTAGATGCAGTTATTGAAACCTGTTCCAAAAAGTGCTGCAAATAGGATTTTTTTTTAACTGTAACACCTTAAAACACAAATGTGAAAAAAGTGCAAAAAAATATTACTAGAGAAAAATGTTTTGGGATTTTTAGGTTAGAGTGCTATATCTACATATTAATAAAAAAACATTGGTTTGAATCCCAACCATGACACCACCTGCACAGAGTTTTTATCAGGAACTTGCCGAAATTCAATCAGTGAATGGCCATCTTTAGCTTCACTGCCCTGGAATTAATATATGGGCAGCACAGCTGCTAAGCGTTTAGTGCTTCTGTCTAGCAGCACTAGGGTTGTTGGTTCAAATCACAACATCGGCACTATCTATGAGTTACAATGTTCTACCTTAGACCGTGTGGGTTTCCTCTGGGTTTTCTTCCACACTCCAAAGACATGCTGGTAGGTTAATTGACTCCTAAATAAATTGGCCCCCAGTATGTGTATGTGTTAATGTGAGCTCCTTGAGGCCAGGGACTGATATGAATGTTCAAAAGATAAACACTCACCAGCCACTTTATTAAGTACACTTTGCTAGTACAGGGGTGGACCTTCTCTTGTCTTCAGAATTGCCTTAATTCTTTGTGGCATAGATTCAACAAGGTGTTGGAAACATTCCTCAGAGATTTTGGTTCATGGTGACATGATAGCATCACACAGTTGCTGCAGATTTGTCGGCTACACATCCATGATGCGAATCTCCCATTCTACCACATCCCAAAGGTGCTCTTTTGGATGGAGATCTGATGACTGTGGAGGCTATTGGAGTACAGTGACCTCATTGTCATGTTCAAGAAACCAGTGGTGAGATGATTTGAGCTTTGTGACATGGTGCATTATGCTGCTGGAAGGAGCCATCAGAAGATGGGTGCACTGTAGTCATAAAGGGATGGACATGGTCAGTAACAATACTCAGGTAGGACGTGGTGTTTAAACGATGCTCAATTGGTACTAAGGGGCCCAAAGTGTGCCAGGAAAATATCCCCCACACCATTACACCACCACCACCAGTATGAGCTGTTGATACAATGCAGGATGGATCCATGCTTTCATGTTGTTTACACCAAATTCTGACCCTACCATCTGAATGTCGCAGCTAAAATAGAGACTCTTCAGACCAATCAACGTTTTTCCAATCATTTATTGCCCAATTTTGGTGATCTGTGCGAATTGTAGCCTCAGTTTCCTGTTCTTAGCTGACAGGAGTGGCACCCGGTGTGGTCTTCTGCTGCTGTATCCCATCTACTTTGAGGTTCAATGTGTTGTGCGTTCAGAGATGGTATTCTGCATACCTTGGTTGTAATGAGTGGTTTTTTGTGTTACTGTTGCTTATCTATCATCTCAAACCAGTCTGCCCATTCTTCTCTGACATCAACAAGGCATTTTTGTCCACAAAACTGCCTCTCGCTGGATATTTTCTCTTTTTTGGACCATTCTCTGTAAACCCTAGAGATGGTTGTGTGTGAAAATCCCAGTAGATCAGTTGCTTTTGAAATACTCAGACCAGCCTATCTGGCACCACAACCATTCTGATGCTTGGTTTAAATTTCAGCAAGTCGTCTTTACCACATATAGATGCCTAAATGCATTGAGTTGTTGCCATGTGGTTGGCTGATTAGCAATTTGTATTACCATGAAATTTAACAGGTGGACCTAATAAAGTGGCTGGTGTGTGTGTATGTATATATCTATATATATTATATACTGTAAGTGTTACATTAATTCCTATGGAAAGGCCATCTACTGCGTTGGCATTGGCAGTGAATAGACTTTATATCTAATTCTATTAAAGTCTACTAAGGATCACTGCACAGATGTCCTTTAAACCTAAGATTGCTTTTTGTACAACTATTTTTCTTTTAAACTAGAGTTTGGAAATAAACAATACAATAGTTTAGAGATGTCAGGAGAAGCATAATGCAATATTAAAGCTGAATTATGGGAAAAAAATATTTTTGTACATTTGCACAGTACAAATATGTTACCATTACCATCTGTGAACCAATGGAACGTTTGTTAAAACATTTACTTTTATTGAGCAATGTCTTCGCCTAACATCCAGTGCTGAAAATGCTGAAAAAAGAGGAACATGATAAGATATCACCAGTACTTCATTGCAATGCCATTGTGACGTTTTTCATTAGAAGTGATCTATTTTAACAGTATAAATGTGCAAAAATATGTTTTGCCCGTATTACAGCTGTAAAATCATACAAAGCACATTTGATTGGAAAAGAGAATCTAAACTCAAAAGCAAATTATTTAATATATAGCAGCTTACCTGTCCCTAGGCATAGTGGCTACATTAGTTTTTCTGTTTCCATGTTTTTTTCTCTATTTTTACCTGTTCATCCTGCCTGTAACTTATTTCCAGTCCTAGGGTGACAATGCTCACTTACTGTGCTGCATCAATGGAGCAGCAGCGTTGTCACTCTAGGACAGAAATTACCTTAGCACCAGTGGTGACCGCCCCATTAGGGGCGCAGGGGAACCGCCCTTCTAATCCATGAGCCAGCTTCTAATCTACATGCAGGGTGCCAGACGCATGGATTTCAATGTTTTGCTTTTTATTAAGCACATGATTAGAGCCTGAGGCTCTAATTGGCTTCAAAAAAGGGTGGGCTCGGGGCACAGAGCAATGCGTCCTGAGCCCACCCAATTGTGTGACAATAGCAAATTATTATTCGCTATGATCTTCCTGCTTCTCCTCCCGGCCAATCAGGAAGCTGGTCTTAAGACCCGATTGGCCGAGAGGAGAAGCGACCGTATTGGCCAGGAGCAGGGGGGGAGGCGCCGAGGCGAAGACGTAGGGGGAAGCCACCAAAGCTGCCTGCGACCTGAATGGGGTAAGTACGGGGCGGATGGGCAAGCAACGGGGAAGGGGTTTGTTCACCGATCGACTGAGCGATGGGGGGGGTTGACCGACCAATTTGTACTGCTCAAACAGATCTAACTAAAAAGCTTTCAGTGATATGTTTAAAAGAGAATTCTGGAATGCAAAAAAACAAACCTTTACCTAGATGGATGCAGCATCGGTCTGGTGCTGCATCTGTCCCCCGCTGCTTCTAAGACCGAGAACTGAGTAATCAAAAACCACTGTTTGCTCAGTTCTCGGGCTTCAGAGAGCCGGTGACTGTTAGTTGCCGGCTCTCTGATCTGCCCCTCCAACGCTTACTGAAACGTTGGACTGTGAAGGGGCGTGAGTAGCTGGCTCAGCCTCTCAGCAGCTCACTGAGAGGCCGAGCCAGCTGCCGGTCCAGGCATCTGGGTGGATCCCATCATAGCCTGGACCAGCTCAGTAACGTCAGCTGACAGCAGACTTTAACCCGCTGTCGGGTGAAAACACGTCACAGGTGTACAGAACAAAGTGCGCTCCTGTAAACCATAGGCGAAGTAGGGCCAAATGAGCTTTGTCCCTACTTCTCATTCAACAGACACAAATAAGAGAAGTTCATCATGAGGGTTATACATACATTGTACATAGTATATTTTTTATAAAGAACCTAAAAGTGAAGCAGATAAAAATTGGAAAGAAGGAAATTGGGGTTTGGTTGAAGAAGAGCCCCACCCCCCGAAAAAAAAAATAGCTCTAAAGTCTTCACTCCATAAAAAAAGCAAATTTTATGGCCTACTCCCCTTAACCATAATTTAGTTTTTTTCAAAACATGGTAGACTATACCTGATTGATTGCTACAAGTTCTCATAGCATAGTTTAAAAATAAACTGTAATTTATGTGTTCTGCCATCATGCGGACAGAGAGTGACGTGGGACCCAGCAGTAGGTTCCTAGCACGTGGTACCATGGGTCATATTTTCTGTTGATTTTCTTGTAATTATTATTTTCCATTGATTTCCACTGATTTCTTTGTTGTATTTGCACCATTGTGCGAACTCTATTACAGTAATTATTAACAATAACTTCCTTATAACATTATACTGTGTGGGAACTTGTTGATATCTATGCCTCTGGACTCTAGATGGGAATTAAAGAGAAACTCTACAATATGTAGACGGAGGAAACGGTCTGAATCTTTCAAGCACTATTGCTGAAGTCGTTTCAGCAATTATATCCTGCCATGCCAGAAGCACTTTGCTATTGGAACTTTATGCTGCAGGTTGGGGCAATGGGATTATTACAATTGTTATTAAGCTTTGTGAAGTCCATCTTTAAGGTTGGCCGTAGCTTTACAGAGTTCTACTCAAGAATAACAGGTAGGGAGACATCGGGCTATTGTCAAACATGCCTGTACTCAACACTATAGGGTTGATTTACTAAAACTGGAGATTGTAAAATCTGGTGCAGCTCTGCAAAGAAACCAATCAGCTTCATTTTATTTTTTTGCAAAGCTTAAAGTGGTTGTAAACCCCCAATGCAGAAGTTGTACCTATAGGTAAGCCTATAATAAGGCTTACCTATAGGTATAGTAAATATCTCCTAAACGTAACACTGCAGAGTAAACTCTGGTGGATAACCTGATCACATCATGATAGATTATGTGACCAAACCCTGTTTTTATTTTTTTATTTTTATATCATTCATTGAAATAAATAAGGTTTTTCTTGTTCAGAGTGTTTAAAGCAAGCAAAGTTCTAAACACACGAGCAGACTTTTCGACCGGACTGGTCCGACGGACCGAATTAGGCGGACTATTTGACCGTGTGTGGGCTTCATCGGACCTGCAGCTGACTTTTTCTGTGGAAAATCTGACGGACTTTATATTTGGAACATGTTTCAAATCTTTACGTCGGAACTCCGCCGGACCCTATTGAAAAGTCTGCTCGTCTGTATGCTAGTCCGACGGCCGAAAACCAATGCTAGGGCAGCTATTGGCTACTGGCTATAAACTTCCTTATTTTAGTCCGGTCGTACGTCATCACGTACAAATCCGTCAGACTTTGGTGTGATCGTGTGTAGAAAAGTCCGCCGGAAGTCCGTCGAATAGACTGTCAGACCAGTCCGGTCGAAAAGTCCGCTCGTGTGTATGCGGCATTAGTGTACTATCAGTATAAATCCTTGACCAGTGTAGAACAGATGTCCCCAACCTTACCCAATGGCTGAAAGGCCATACTCAAGACTCACCCCAACCACTTTACTTTACCTATACCAGTAAAGGAGACCACACAACGAATGGAGTGAAAATTGCCATAGCAGCCTTTTATTAACATTTAAACTTAAATTAACATAAAGGAGAAAACATTCCTTAAAACAGATCAGTCGTTAAGCCTGTTGGTGTTTGAAGGCACCCCAAAACTATGTTCTTATATGCTGCAGGACCTTTTACCATAATAGTCCTCCAGCCGCAACCATTTCCATATTCCAGTTAAACTGTCATTAACTGGAATGCACCAGAGGGGCACATACCATGGTCCTAACCTATCACTTTTCCTAAATTTCCCCCCACCAGAAAAGACCAACAAAACGCCCAGCTGCCATAACATCCATTAATTCAACAAATCCTAGCAATGAAAATTGACAAAAACAGGGAGGGTGTGTGGGAAGCTGTCTCCTGCATCCACTGATCTCCACTGGACACCAGGGCTAAACCACCCCTGCTTAAACTGCCCAAGACCCCACCCAGCCACACACTACCACCAATCAGGAAAGCCCCCTTCCTTTTAAACCAAAACTACCAAGCTATAAACCCCTTCCTAACTTGTCTCCCCTCTTCACACGGTCATGTCTGCCCTACGCCTTTTTTTTTTTTTTTTTTTTTGCTCCGGGCCTTGCTCTATTCTTACTTGTCTCTGCACCCTGATCAAAAAAGTCAGTTGCAAGGGGTACCTGTCTTGTAGATAAATGAAATCTTAAGATAAGGAACCTCCAACCTGGAAGCATCATGTGGACACCATCTACAAAAGGTAAACTTCAGATCAGTGGACACGCAGTTGGCTAAAGGATAGATACCAGAGTGTGGTTGTAAATGGGGTTTATTCAGAACAGAGAGTAGTCACTTGTGGTGTATCACAAAACTCTGTAAAACATCCTGTTCTATTTAGGTCTCTTTCACACGGGGCAGACTACATTTTGATCATCCGCTGATCGGAGCGGGCGGATGACAAGTCCATGTCCACTCAGTTTATGCAGAGAAGACACGGACAGAGACCCCTGTGCTCTATGGGCGGCTGGGAGTAAACGGACTCCGCTGTCCATTTACCCTCAACTGCCCTCTGATCCAATCTGCCTAGACTAAGAAAAACTGATCCCCTTCTGTTTGTTTTTAGCAGACCAGATCGGAGGTAGGCAGGTGTAGAGGGACACAAGTGCATTTACACCCCCTAGTCCATAGGGGTGAATGGACTGTCCAATCATGTCTGCTTGAAAAACTGACAGGTGGATCTGCTCAGACCCTTCGTGTAAAAGGTGCCTTAAAGTGGTATAAAAACCCACTTTTTCATATTTTACCTACAGGTAAGCCTGTAATAAGGCTAACCTGTAGGTACTGTGAATATCTCCTAAACTTGCACTGTTTAGGAGATATTCATAGTGCATGCAGCCAGTAAAGTCACCAGCGCATGTGCTCTGAAGGTCCGGCATACCATACCGGACCTTCAGAGCCCATGCCGTAAACAGCGGCTACAGCACGCATGCATGGGAGTGATGTCTTTGCGCCCCCGGCTACTCATGTAGCCAGAAGCCACAAACCTGAAAGGAAGACCGGGTGAAGATGGAAGCCCTCTCAGCGGTGACAGCGCAATGCTGGAGGGCTTCATTTTTAGGTAAATCTCTCATAATGTGCTAGTATGTGATGCATACTAGCACATTGTGACATTGCCTTGCGGGGGATTTTTTTTTTCTTTAACTGCAGTTTACTACCACTTTAATTTGCTTGTAAGTGTCATAGGTGAATGTTTGGGGAGGGGGGTAAGGTATGGCTTTTTGTTGATGACACAAAGATGCGTAACAGTTGTTGAGTTTCTGGAGGTGTTTGTAACATGGTATATGATTTACCATTGTTGGAAAACTGGTCAGAGCACTGAAACTGCAGTTCAATTTTTGCAAATGTAAAAAAATATGCTTAGGGAAAAATAATCCTTCTGGGTCAGAGCAACAGGCGAAAAAATGTGGGGCTGCTCATTTTAGATGATAGTAAAATAAGCGAATAATGTGGCCAGGCAGTGATAAAAGAAAACAGAATTCTAGATTGCCTCACTAGAGGTATCAGCAGGAGGAGGGTGGAGGTCTTGTTGCTATTATATAGATTATTAGTTAGATCTGAATATCAACAATACTGTGTCCAATTCTGGTGACCTCACTTACAAATCATAATGATAAGACAGATTGACAATCACAGCTATCACAAGGCACAGAGCCTATCTGATTGGCTCTGTAGCTTTTGCCTGTGATCTGCGCTGTCTGATGACACTACAATGACAAGCACTGTGCACGCCTATGGCGCGTGCACGCGCTTTTCAGCGAGGATGTTTTTAAATGTCCAGCGTTGCAGGGCATCTCACCAGCCATTTAACTGCAATGGTCAGCAGGTTAAACATGCTTATGATAAACACAGATCTATACTTTGACAACGGTACTAATCTTTGAACATCAGTATTCCTGGCTGAAATTTTTGGTACATAAAATACTGACCGGCAACTCAGATTTATGTATTTTGTTTTTCACTCATTTATACACAGTGCTTGTTTATGCACCTGAGTGTACAGATATTGAAAACAATGTGCTGCATTTAGATCAGTAAAAAAAAAAAACCCCGTATGTCCAAAAATGCTAAGTTTTTAGGCAGCAGTGTGCAAAAAAAAAAAAAAAGGGCTAGGCTTTGGGGACTACTTGGACATTATCCGCCATCACTTTTCTATATTTTGATTTTTCTCTTTAACAACAGCAGTTGCCTCTAGTCACCAGTAGAGGGAGATAAAGGGAAGACACATTTTGTACTGGGCTACATGAGTTACTGTCTATGTTAAGTGACAAATTTAATGTGAATAGTTCTTAGAAAATATTTAAGGAATAGATTTATTGACAACACATTATTACCCTTCAGGATCCTCGGCACTTACAGTATTTTGCTGATGTGAATGAATCCAATGCCTACTGCCTGACGCAAGGCAAGAAGCTCTACAGCGCACCCACTGAGTTTGGCTTCTGTTTAAAGGTACTTTCAATATAAAGCACCCACAAAGTGCATTTGCTCTTTTTAAACTTCACTCTTTATCTTCTGCTTGGTTATGAAGCAAAGTGGAATGACTGGCTACTGATTAACCTAACCCCGCTGGTTTGGCTCCGACACTGACTGGTCTAGCTGTTCTCTTATCACTTTGGTGAGATCTTCTCTAACCACTCACTTATAGAATCTTGGTATGTAAACCCTGGGGGAACTTGAGTACGAAAGAAATAGTACCAGTTTCCCTGGACAGCAGCTTGTTCTATAGGCCAAGACTGTGAGATAGATTGGGATATTAGATAAGACCGGTTCTCCAAGCCAGCATTCCATACTCACAGTGGAAATCAGAGACCTGAAATAACGAGACGACTGAAAGTGAGGAAACAAGTTTATACAGGAGAAAGCAGTGGAAGGAAATACAAGCCATCTACTGGGCTGTATGTCCTCCATGTTTACAGCTAACCATATGGTGGGGGGGGGAGGATGTGCACTCTTTAACACATTGCTGCCCAGACTTAGGATGGTTCCATAGACCTACCAGGGTACTATGGACATGAGACCCTCCCCAGGGTACCCTTGCAACATGCCAATACTGCACACCTTGGGAGGATTCTAGCCTGGCCTAATCGGCACCCTCCAAGTAGTCTGTTCCATACCTGCTTCAGTCCTTATGGCAATGGACCCCAATAGCAGCCTCACCCAGCACTGCCCATTTCCAGAGAACATTCGCATCTTGAGGCTAGGAGAAGGAAGAGTCCAAACAACGATAGCGTTTAACAGTTTACTGATTGGAGTCAATATACATTCACATTCTTTCAGTCATCCCAACAGTGAGGGCACATTTCTAATGCCGCGTACACACGAGCGGACTTTTCGGCAAACTTTGCCCGGCGGTCTGGATTTCGTCAGACAATTCGATCGTGTGTGGGCTCCAGCGGACTTTGTTTTCTCAAAAGTTGGACGGACTTAGATTTGAAACATGTTTTAAATCAATCCGTCGAAATCGAGTCCGGTTGAAAAGTCCGCTCGTCTGTATGCTAGTTTGACGGACAAAAAGCCACCTTAGGGCAGCTATTGGCTACTGGCTATGAACTTCCTTGTTTTAGTCCGGTCGTACGTCATCAGGTATGAATTCGACGGACTTTGGTGGATTGTGTGTAGGCAAGTCAGTTCATTCAGAAAGTCCGTCGAAAAGTCCGCCGGGCAAAGTCTGCCGTAAAGTCCGCTCGTGTGTACGCGGCATAAGGCTGCACACAATAAAGATCGCATAAGTGAGAGGAGAGCTGAGTTACAACTTTTAAGGGGGATTTGTGTAGTCCCAATAGTTCTGAAACTTTCCTTTCCTTACAGATTACATCATTGCTTTGGCTTGATTATTTAAACACTTCCCATGATGACCCTAGGCAGGCTCCTGCCAAGATTATATAAATCTGAGCCTTACTTCTTAAGATGCTCCACACTGGCATTGGCACAGCTGTCACCTCCACTACTAATCTGAAGGCCTCTAGCAACTATCTATCAGACTACACCGCCTACTCATTACAAGGGGTCCCTCAACCTACTCTCACAGCTAACTCTGACAACACCTTGTGGCCAAACCAAGGAATATACTGGGCACTCCCATGCCCCTACAGGCATTGCAGAATGGCCCAAAGCTTTCTATGGGCCCCAGGAGCATTGTCACTGCTCGGTCACTCGGTAGGAATAGTGTGACGCCAGTTGTACCGCAATCTGAACTAATAAAATAGTGGCAAATTTATAAACCCCCAATGCACTTGCAAATATTGGCCTTCGACTTGTATTATCTTATAAGACCAGTTTCCCTCGGCCTAAATGAACCTTATTGCTAGGCAAAAGCTACTCCCTACTGCACCATTGTATGTCAAGCAAACCCCTTAAAAACAACTCCTGTAACTAAGCCTCCATGTACAATTTCTTCTTCTATGACTAATAAATGTTGCTGCCTCTTTTCCAGCCATACAAGATGCGGAGTGGGACAAAAGGGCTGAAAATCTTGTGCAGTGAGGACGAGCAATCTCGCACCTGTTGGCTTACTGCTATAAGACTGTTTAAGGTAAGCTGGAACAAAGCAGAGTTCTCTTTCCTATCAATTATAAACTATACCAGCCAATGAAAGGTTGCAGGCTTACAGGATTTGCACATTATATACACTCACCGGACAGTTTATCAGGTACACCTTGCTAGTGCCAGGTCTGAACCCCTCTTGCCTTCAGAACTGCTTCAGAGATTTTGGTCCATATTGACTTGATGGCATCACGCAGTTGCTGCAGATTTGTCAGCTGCACATCCATGATGTGAATCTCCCGTTCCACCACATCCCAAAGGTGTTCTATTGGATGGAGATCTGGTGACTGTGGAGGCCATTGGAGTACAGTGACCTCATTGTCATGTTCAAGAAACCAGTGGTGAGATGATCTGAGCTTTGTGACATGGTGCATTATCCTGCTGGAAGGAGCCATCAGAAGATGGTACACTGTAGTCATAAAGGGATGGACATGGTCAGCAACAATACTCAGGTAGGCCGTGGTTTTTAAAATACCCAGACCACCCAGTCTGGCACCAACAACCATGCCACGTTCAAAGTCACTTAAATCCCCTTTCTTCCCCATTCTGGTACTTGGTTTGAATGTCAGCAAGTGGTCTTCACCACTTCTAGGTGACTAAATACATTGAGTTGCTGCCATGTGATTGGCTGTTTAGCAATTTCTGTTACCGTGCAATTGAACAGGTGTACCTAATAAAGTGGCTGGTATTTAAAGTGAAAACTTGCTTGACTCAATATAAGCCTAGTATTGTAACCTAAGCTGTCCCCTTAGCTTTTCCATCTATGTTAAATAAGTAGAAACATTACCTGTTTTATGTTCTGATGTAAAGAGTCTGACCCTACCCACTCTTGATGTTGACTGCAACTCAGTACATCTCTATGCCAACCTGACAAGGTGGCCTGTATTTTCTGTGGCCTGATCTTCATTTGATCTCAGCAATCGGTCTCCTCTACAGTCCCGTCTGGTCATATAATATCAGAACTCTGTCTCCTCTCCCGCCAGTGCAGCCCCATCAGTGATGCCCACCAGTGGCCACCAGTGCCCATCAGTAATGTCTGTCAATGCTTCCTCATCAGTGATGCCAATCAGTGCCGTTTATCACTGCCCATCAGTGCTGACCACCAGTGCCACCTATCAGTGCACATTAGTGGCCGTTATTGCCGCCTATCAGTGCTCATAAAGGCTGCCCATCAGTGCCGCCCATCAATGCCAGTCAGTGCTGCATATTAGTGCCTTCTCATCAGTGCAGCCTCATCAGTGCACATCAGTGAAGGAAAACAATTACTTATTTACAACATTTTATAACAGAAACAAAAAAAAATTTTTTTTTTCAAAATTTTCTGTCTTTTTCCATTTGTTTAGCAGAAATAAAAATAACTCAGCGGTGATTAAATACCACCAAAAGAAAGCTCAATCTGTCTCAAAAAATGTATATAAATTTCATATGGGTACAGCATTGCATGACCGCGCTATTGTCGTTCAAAGTGTGAGAGCACTTAATGTTGAAAATTGGCCTGGGCAGGAAAGGGCTGAAAGCGTCCTGGATTGAAGGGGTTAAGAAAGCGTGTCTTATGCTGGTCATACACTAGTACATTTTAGAATGAATGTTTGTTCGAAAAATTCTCGGTACATTCGATGAATGTCGTTTAAACTTACTTCAAAATTTCATTTGATTTTGGAACTAATAGGCTTTCCCAAACGAAAACCACATAAACCATTAGATATTTGCTCGGTACAGAAAAAAAAATGCTATCCTGCTCCTTTCTTATCACTGGGTGAAATGGCCATCAATTTGACCCCAAAAATTATTGGAAAATCAAACGAATGTTCTTAAAACATTTCTAACAAAATTCCACCAGTGTTTGGCCAGCTTTACTTGCAGGTGATGGCATGCACTGCTAGAATGGCCTGGTATGGACCTGGGGGGGAACCCCACGCTGTTTTTTTCATGAATTCTTTTGCCAGCAATTTTTTTTTTTTTTTTACATTCAGCTTTCAGCAGGGAACATGATGACTTCCTGGCCCCCTGCTTAGCAACCATCTATATACAGTGGTGAAATAACAACCGCAAAACACATCAAAAATGCACCACTTGCGTTTCTGGTGCAGCTCCATTGAAGTCTATTAGCTGCAAATCGCAGGAAAAAAGTCCCCGACCCTTTGCAAAAACGCACCAGCCGCAAAACGCATGGATATGAACTAATACCATAGGAAACTATGTTAAATGGACTGTAGTGCATTTCTGCAAACTGCAAAATGCACTAAAAAACGCATAGGTGTGAACGTAGGGTTATTTAGCCTGGGAATCAGAGAATGGTAGTGTAGCTTCATTGCCCTGGTATTACTATACAGTCCAGGAATCAGGTGATGAAGGCTGTTTTCCATGGTCTGGAACTAATATTAAATAATTGAATAATTGGAATTAATATATGAGGTCTGTCTGAAAAGTATCCAGCCATGTAATATGAAAAATAGAGACATGTATTAACCACTTGACCTACGAAAGATTTACCCCCATTTATGGCCAGGCCATTTTTTCCTATACGGTACTGCATTATTTTAACTGACAATTACGCAGTTGTGCAACGCTGTACACAAAGATTGTGTCCTTTTTTCCCCACAAATAGAGCATAAATTTGCTGTCCCCTCAAAATAACTCAACACAGCCATTAATGTCTAAACCGCTGGCAACAAAAGTGAGTACACCCCTAAGTGAAAATGTCCAAATTGGGCCCACTTAGCCATTTTCCCTCCCCGGTGTCATGTGACTCGTTAATGTTACAAGGTCTCAGGTGTGAATTGGGAGCAGGTGTGTTAAATTTGGTGTTATCGTTTTCACTCTCTCATACTGGTCACTGGAATTTCAACATGGCACCTTGTGGCAAAGAACTCTTTGAGGATCTGAAAAAAAGAATGGTTGTTCATGGCCTAGGCTATAAGAATATTGCCCACACCCTGAAACTGAGCTGCTGCACGGTGGTAAAGACCATACAGCGGTTTAACAGGACAGGTTCCACTCAGAACAGGCCTCGCCATGGTCGACCAAAGTAGTTGAGTGCACATGCTCAGCGTCATATCCAGAGGTTGTCTTTGGGAAATAGACATATGAGTGCTGCCAGCATTGCTGCAGAGGTTGAAGGGGTGGGGGGGTCAGCCTGTCAGTGGTTAGACCATACGCTGCATACTGCATCAAATTGGTCTGCACAAGCAGACTATGGACATGGATTACTGGAACCATGTCCTGTGGTCTGATGAGACCAAGATAAACTTATTTGGTTCAGATGGCGTCAAACGCGTGTGGAGGCAACCAGGTGAGAAGTACAAAGACAAGTGCGTCTTGCCTACAGTCAAGCATGGTGGTGGGAGTGTCATGGTCTGGGGCTGCATGAGTGCTGCCGACACTGGGGAGCTACAGTTCGTTGAGGGAACCATGAATGCCAACATGTACTGTGACATACTGAAGCAGAGCATGATCCCCTCTCTTCGGAGCCTGGACCCCAGGGCAAAATCCAACATAATAATGACCCCAAACACACCCCCAAGACAACCACTGCCTTGCTAAAGAAGCTGAGGGTAAAGGTGATGGACTGGCCAAGCATGTCTCCAGACCTAAACCCTATTGAGCATCTGTGGGGCATCCTCATAACGGAAGGTGGAGGAGCGCAAGGTCTCTAACACCCACCAGCTCTGTGTTGTCGTCATGGAGGAGTGGAAGAGGACTCCAGTGGTAACCTGTAAAGCTCTGGTGACCTCCATGCCCAAGAGGATTAAGGTAGTGCTGCAAAACAATGGTGGCCACACAAAATTTTGACACTTTGGGCCCAATTTGGACATTTTCACTTAGGGGTTTACTCACTTTTGTTGCCAGCGGTTTAGACATTAATGGCTGTGTGTTAAGTTATTTTGAGGGGACAGCAAATTTACACTGTTATACAAGCTGTACACTCACTACTTTACATTGTAGCAAAGTGTCATTTCTTCAGTGTTGTCACATGAAAAGATATAATAAAATATTTACAAAAATATGAGAGGTGTACTCACTTTTGTGACATATTATAGGTTACATAGGGGTCTGTCCTGTGTAAATTCATGATGATCGCCGGGTGCCGGCGGTAATCCATTGACAAAAAAACAAGTAAAAAGGCGCAAAACAGGTGTACCTCACATAACAGATCCTAAATAGTCCAATGGCAGGGTTGGTGTGTATAGATGTATATAGATGTATATACAGGAGAAAGTCAATCAGGGCTGCCACCAAAAAAGACCAGAAGCAAGGTCCAATAGGCTGAGGAAGATAAAACAAGGAAGAGGGGCGCCTCTGAGTATATATCAATAATCATTTATTTACAACAAACAATATCCACTCACATGGAAGACTGTAGTATTGCGTTCCGGTGCATCTCTGAGTAGAGGAGAGTCTGGAGGACCACAAGTCTCAGCAAGTCCGTGCAGTGCTAGTCACACATCAGGTCCTGGCAGGGATGGATGGTGGTGGCAGAACACGGTGGGAGCTCCCTCGGGTCTCCAGATGGCACTTCCGGATATATGGTGGGTTTAAGAGTAACATAGACCAACGGTCTGTGGGTTCCAGGGAAGGGGAGAGGGGACGCCAAAGGCCGATCGCCGGGCGCGCTGCCGTCTGAGGCTCGTACGGCTCCGTGGGAGAGAGATAGTAACGGCCGTACAGGGAGCCAGAACGAGGCCTGGGAAGCAAGCACAGCGCGGCGCCGGGCCGTGACGTCACAGCTATGCGACGCGTTTCCGAGTCTGCGCGCTATTGGTGACAGGAATAGCGGCACTCCTTTCTCAAGCATAAGGGGCAGATGTTAAGGCAGTCCTTTTATAGTCTTTGGGAGGGGGGGGGGGGGCGGGGCTGAGGATGATAAACAGTATCCGGATACACTGTAGCTATGGGCAATACTAGATATGGTACACATGGAAGTGGGGCACAAGTGGAGAAATAAAGAAATAAATATATGGGGTTTTAACATAGAGTATCTGTACATTCATATATAGGAGACACATAAGCATACAGTTTTACATAAAATTGTAAATTAAAAATTAATTAAAAATTAATTAAAAGCCAGTACACATTCACGGGTAGGATAAGACCTGGTGTATAAACAACTAATATGGACAATGAATAAAAAAACATGTAGATGTATCAATAGAAAATCGGGATGGTACTTTACCAATAGTAATGATGATTATAATGGAAAAAAATACATATAAAAAAATATATATATATGTAATAAAAAATGTATATATATAAAATACACGAGAGATTTAAAAAATTGGTGATTATGCAAATGTGAATACCGGTACACACTATTAGCATAATTGGCAATGTACACAGTCCACAAGGGAGAATTAGGGAAGAAGGAGCAGGGGGTGGGGAGATAGAGGGAGGGGGGGGGGGACCGGGGGGGGGAAAGAAAGGGAGGGGGGGGGAAAGAAGGGGGGGGGGGGGGAAGGGGGAGGGAGGGGGGGTTTTGAGGAAGGGGAGGGGGCGGGGAATGGAATATACTTACTCGTGGACCCGCCACCCCCACAATAATAGGTATATTAGAGTGTACACAATCTGTGGTAAGGATGATAAAAATACAAGCAGTGAATATAGGTATACCGTATATAAGCAAATATAAGCAATATATATCTATAATATGGTGGCAATCTCGATACCCTCATTCAAGCCCCCAGGCGAGAGGACGTCGAGATTGTAAATCCAGAACGTTTCCCTTGCACAGAGCCTTTTGAAACGTTCGGCAGGAGTGTATGACTTGGGGATTTGTTCAATTACCCATACAGTGAGGCCCGTGGTGGATTTTTGGTGAAAACTAGCAAAATGTCGTGGGACACTATGCATGTCTTTACCACCCTCTATCAGTCTTCGGTGTTGACCGAAGCGCTGTCTGAGGGGGCAGATTGTTCTACCGACATAGATCAGTCATGCTGTGTTTCATCACCACACGACCAGGTTGCCGGCGGCGTGCGTGCGCCCCCTACCCGAAAGGGTCAGATCATGTAGGTACGTGATCTGGCACAGCCGAGCCGCCTTGCTGCCATATATCTATGTTATATGGTCGTCAGGCGGTTAAGGAACATACAAGATAACAGAAACATTGTACATAGGACATAGGTATCAGAAGCCATGGAACTAATTTTGCTATGACACGTTTGATACCATTTTCCTGCTTCAAAATCTTGGACACAGTCAATTTCAGAATCCCCAAATCAGCTTCTAGTTCTCACACTGTCAGTTGTCGATCTTAGTTGATTACAACCCGTACAGATTCAATGTTCTTAAGTGTTCTGCTTGTTGCAGGCTTTCTAGAACCTTGATCGCTTTCAACAGATTCTCCACCATCTTTGAAGTGTTTTTGACACACTTATTTGTGCTGCACTGATTGTGTTGTCTCTGAAAGCCTTCTTAATAGTTTCCACAGAGGAATGTTCAACCCTAACTCAAAATTTGATGATGATTCGTTGCTCTACCACACAGTACACATGCTCACTCAATGGTATCTAGCACCCTCACTGGACTAGTACAGTAAAGCCGTTATTGTTCATGCATGTGCATTCCAGTCCACTCTCCTTTGCTGCCTGCAGGTTGAACAAAAGAAATGTAACATTTCTACATTCACGTTAAACAGTGCCAATAGACAAATGTCCGCTGTGCTTTCAGAATACCCAAACAGCAGCTAAATGTGATTGGATGCAAATTTTGCTGTATGGAGCGGGCTGGCAGCTGCTGTATGGCTGAAAGTTTTGGATTTCCATCAGACATATCATTTGGTGTTAAGGGGGAAAAAAATCAATTTTATTCTTATCTGACCACCTTAAACGAAGATTGAAGATTCTGATGCCACATGAAAAAAGGTAATATGATCAGATGAGACTAAAATTGAAATATTTGGCCTCAACACCAAATGATGTCTCTGGTGGAAATTCTCTGCAGCAGGGACTGGAGCACTTGTCAGGATAGAAGTAAAATAGATGGGGCAAATTACCACCAAATTCTTAATGAAAATCTGCTGCCCTCTGCCAGAAAGTTGTCAATGGGAAGAAGGTTTACCTTCCAATATGACAATGGGAGATTTACTAAAACTGGTGCACTGAGAATCTGGTGCAGCTGTAGCCAATCAGCTTCTGACTACAGCTTGTTCAATTAAAGTGGTGTTCCACCCAAAAAATAAAAAATACATGAAAATTCCTAAAAGAAATAAAAAAAAACATTTGGAAATGTTTTTTTTTTTTAACTCACCTCTAAATGCCTGTTGCTAGGGGGTCCCTCCTAGTCTGCCTCTTTCAGTGCCTGGGCTGGTGACATCACTTCCCCCTCGGCACAGGAAGGACTCAGCTCTGCTCCCTCCCTCTTATTAATCACCCGGGACCCATTACAGGTCCCAGGTGACTGAGCGGCCAATCACGGCGCGCGGCGCCGCTCGCGCATGCCCAGTGGGTGCCCAGCTGTGAAGCCACAGCCCGGCTCCCACAGTTGCAATGCCGGCGCCGCCAAACAGAGGGGGAGGCGAGCGGGGCTTCGATCCCCCGCATGGCTGGACCCTGGGACAGGTAAGTGTTTGATTAAAAGTCAGCAGCTGCAGTATTTGTAGCTGCTGACTTTTAATTTTTTAATTTTTTTTAATGGGCCCTCCTCTTTAAGCCTTGGCAATAAAACCTGGAAGCTGATTGGTTTCTATGCAGAGCTGCACCAGAATTTGCACGCTCCAGCTTTAGTAAAAATAATCCCCAATGACCCAAAACAGCATAAATGACCACACAGAGGTTGAAGGAGAAAAAGGTGAATGTCCCTGCATGGCCTAGTCAGAGTCCAGACTTAAACCCCATTGAAAATCTGTGGAATGATTTGAAGACTGCAGTCCACAAACAGTCACCATCACATTAAACTGCACTTGAGCAGTTCTGCAAAGAAAAGTGGGCAAATATTAAGTCTAGATGTGCAAAGATAGTAGAGACAAATCCCACAAGACTAAAGGCTGTAATTAAAGCAAAAGGTGGTTCAACAAAATACTGACATAAGGGGAGTATCCTTTTTCCAACTCAGTGATTCTGTTTTTCATTTATTTATTTTTTTCTGACATTTTTGGTGTTATATATATCACTTGGATGTTATACAGTAGGTTGCACTAGTAAATACAGCTGGATAAAATAAAAACCGTGTCTGTCTTCATTTCAGGCTGCAAAGCAACAAAATGTTATTTTTAAGGGGGTGATTTTTTTCCATATCCACTGTATGTATGAATGTGAGTTAGGGACCTCAGTTTGTAAGCTCCTTGAGGACAGGGACTGATGTTCATGTACAATATATATGTAAATCTCTGCATAAATGTATGGTGCTATATACTGTAAGTACCTGTAATAATAATATAGCCAGAATCAGAGAGTGGTAGCTACAGTAGGTGGTTTAAAGCTGCTTCTCCCGCAAATAGAAGCAGCCATAGCAGTTTTTTGGGGTTTTTTTTTGGAAATAACAAATTCTAAACAGTGATAAACTAATTTAAGCCAATGACCTTTAAGCTTTTATTAGTTTAGAATCAGTGCAGTGGCATACTTTGGTTGCATAGATTACTTCATATAGAACATTATGCTTCACAGTCATTACATTAGTATTTATTCCTTTTTGTTCTCTTTGTTTAGTACGGGGCTCAGCTTTACAAGAATTACCAGATTTCCAGGCGCGGTCCTCAACCTTGGACAGATCTCAAAAAACAGGTAATATGGTAGGGTTCTTTTGTTTGTTTTTTGAAGAATTGACTGATCTCAGTGTCTGCATGTACAATTGTTTTCCTTTGGTCTAATAAACGGTTCTTGTGGTACAAACCAAGGAAGCTTAGACCTCTGTAGTGCATTAATACTTTAACTAAACAGAAAAGCTGCACGTACAACTGGAGGATACACTATTCATCGTACAAAATATTACAAAATATGCCTACAACATGCACAAGCCAATTATCCCTTCTAGCAAAATCAGCATGTACAATATGTATGCAATATGTAAACTAAACAGTTACTCAACTTTCAGTATGAAGTAATCTCCTGGAGTTCAACACCAAACATTTTCCTCTGAAGTTTTCCAACACACGTCTTGCCTCTGTCTTCCAAAACAATTCTGTCTGCCCACATGCCTGTTCAAGGTCCTTCCTCCCCCTAACTTCCTCTTACATCATATCCAGGGCCGTCTTATTGAGCGGGCATCCCTGGGCATTGCATAGCTCCCAACTGTCCCTGATTTTGAGGGACTGTCCCTGATTTGGAGCAATGTCCATCTGTCCCTCATTCCTCCTCATTTGTCCCTCATTTTGGTCTGATCCATATAGTTGTATAAAAAATGCACTTTTTATCTTTCAAAAGGTGTTTTTCAGTGCTAAACCTTTCACCTGATTTCTAAATTGCTGCATTTGTAAATTCCAAAAGCCAATATAACGGAATAGTAGTGGTAAAAAAAGCACTTGTGGGTTTAACCAATCTTGTTTTTTTGAACAATTCTCCTTTAAGGGGGCGTGGCAAGGGGTGTGTCCTATGCCTGCATACTTTTGCTGATAGGTGTCCCTCATGCCCAGCTCAAAAAGTTGGGATGTATGGCACTGCCCGGGTGGCCCCAGGAAAACATGGGGCCTCATCAAGGCCGGTTCTCTTGCAATAAATGATCTTGCGGGATGCGGCAGTGTGGAGATTAGCTGGAAGGAAGGAATGTGTCTGCAGTCTGGTCTCTGCACACTGGCACTGCATGGACAGTGGACTGCGGGCAGCTGGGCTTGGGAGTCGGGCTGAGCAGGCACCAGTTCTACTTCTGCCTTCTAGCTGGACTGTCAGTGTCACCTGTCCTGAACCTCCCTAAATGAACGTGAATGCTCTTTGCCGAATGTCAGCAGCTCCGCCTCCGCGGTCCACCCACAGCTCAGCCAGGACTCTGTTACTGGAAGCTGGATGGGTGAACTGTGCTGCCTGTGTACCGATTCTGCAGTTTTACTCGATATCTCACTCCTGCGAGTGAGATTTTGGATACAGCAGGATTCAGAGTGAATAGCACAGGCCCCCAGGATGCTGAAGACCCCTTGTATAGTGACCAATCCCTGCTGTGGCTATTCTCGCAGACCCACCCCCTGATGTACACAAACAGCATGGTGCTAGATAGGTATGTGCGAAGCTGCAGCAGGCAAAAACTTCAATTGGAGGACAGTAGAGATTGCAAAATAGGTGAGTCCACTGTCCAAACGCCCCATCCCCCCCAACTTGACAAATGCATATGTCCCTCTCCTCTGCTGCTCTAAGGCTCTTACTACTCTTACTATAAAAGACTGCCACTCCTCTGAAAAGCAATCGCACATGGATTTGACAGGAGGTGAGGAAGTTATATGTCGCCTCTTCACCACTAGTTTTAACCCCCTAAATGCTGCATCACCTCCACCACAACCACATGCATTGCACATGGTTGTGGGAGGGTTGCAGCACAGACCCTTTTATTTGAATGGGTTGCGTTTGGTGACCAGTGGTGCCCGCCAAATGCAACTGGTGATATAATTTTTGCCACAGTCACGAAAAAAAGCATTGTGGCTCCAGCATGTGCATACCTTGAGATGCTGCCTTTTCAGCAAAGCCCTGGTTCACACTGGTGCGTTTTTGAAATCCTGCTACTTCAGCGTGATTTCAAAGTCACAGATCAGTGTGATTTGTACCATGATTTCATTGCAACTTAATTTAACAGAATTCTATACAAGTCGTAATGAAATCTGGAAAAAGTAGCACAGGGACCTTCTTCATAATCACTGTGACATGAGTCACATGAGTGATATGAATGGTTCCATTGCCGGCAATGGGGTGCGACTTGCCATGTGATCTGGACCTGTCAAATCCCATAACAAATCGGACCCATGTGAACAAGTACTAAGGGTTTATGGACCCCAAACTGACATTTCATAAAGTTCAATTGGCCGCAGTGCCGTAAATGCAGTGGTGTGAACTGGACATACCAGAGATGAGGCATTTTGCCTTGTCATGTGGTGGGACTGTGCTGGAATAACCACCCACCACAGTCCCACTGTATCTGGTATGAATATACCTTAACCGCTTGCCACCCACCCGCTGTAGTTTTATTGAGGGTAGGCGGCATAGTAATTATTTTGTGCCATCTTTATTTGTATAGTATAACACAGAGGTGTAAATAGAAGCTTCAGGGCCTCAGTGCAAGAAACCATGAAGGGCTCCCCTGACCCCCGGGCTTCCAGTTCTGGGAGGGAATCCATGAACATCCTTCCAGAACCCTGTTTCCAGCATGCCCCCTGGGGGGCACATCCAGCACTCTCTGTGACTGCTGTGTCTTTTGGATGCAGCTGATCACAGTAAAGGACTAATCATAGTGGCCCTTTTCCATGTGATCAACTGATCAGATGTAAACAGAATTGCCAGTTATTTCAGCAGTCCTTTCCTCATGCTTTGTCTGTGTGAAGAAAGGAGAGCCATTAACTTGCAAGGCTGTCTGTACATTGTTTACACTGTTTGCACTGCCCTGATTATCAGTGCAGCCCCATCAGCGCCGCCTATCAGTGCTCATCAGTGCCGCCTATCAGTGCTCATCAATGCCGCCTTCGGTACCCATCAGTGCTCATCAATGCCCATCAGTGCGGCCTATCAGTGCTCATCAATGCAGCATATTAGAGCCCATCAGTGCCTCCTACCAGTGCCACCCATCAGTGCCTCCTCAGCAGGATTCTGGGCTAAGGGCATCTATCTCATACAGCACAGAGCCTGCACTGGGAAGTGTGAAGCCAAGCAGCTGAATTTAAGCATTCACACTCACGGTGGTGCACACAGGAGGAGAGGGGCGGGAGGAGAAAGAGCAGATCGGCTTTCTCCTTTCCCATCTATGCAAGGGTAGAGGGGGAACTGTCAGTGCAGGCTCTAGGCTGTATGAGAGAGACACTCGACAGAGGCAGAACATCAGGGCCCAGTCGCAAGTGCGACCTTTGCGACCCTATATAGGGTGAATTTTTTGTTCTTCAAAACTTTTTTCGTTTGGATAGTTATGTTGATTAGTGTTTGATTTATGGCATGTTTTCTTATTGTTTTAAAATCAATTTTATTGAATGTACTAGGAAATATAAGCTCAAATCTATCAACTATTTATACTGTCATTCTTGAGAGTAGGCACGTAAATTGGGGAAGGTTTGTAGGGACCCCAGTGCATTACTTTGCCCAGGGGCCCATGATGCTATTAAGATGGCTCTGATCATATCCTTTAAAGAAAATATAAATCTATCTAAAAAGAAAAATTTGCGCTAGGTGTACAGAAAAAATTATGTGACAAAAAATGTGAATAAGATTATATTTAAATATCCTGCAGCTAAACACTATAACCCTGATAGGGGGCACAAAACAAAATATGTATACAAAAAGTGCAGCGCTGGAAGACTACTACTACAGTAGACAGTGATAATTATATTCAAAAGAAAATGAGAAACAAAGACCTAAATGCTGACAAACCGTGCACATTAGTATTCCACTAATTATCTGATAAAAATCAGTGGGTATTGTTCATAGAAAAAATGTCAGTAAACTCCAATTCAAATGTCATAAAAGACGTGCTTAATTATAATATAGTGTCCACAAAATACATATGTGAATGTTCCGCTGGGTAAATCCATGACTTCCACCATTAACAGAAACCGTCACCACAGAAAAGATGGAGGCTTACCAGATAGCCCTTATGAGACAGCATAAGATATCCTCCTTTTATGGATGTTGTCCTCCCTGTAGATGGTTCCTGATTGAGAGCGCTGTAATGGTGGTTTCCAGACTGAGCCTCAGCAGTAGAGGAGGGGGGAGGGAGGGGGGACGAAACGGCTGTAGGGTAGACACGCACACACGGACTGCGCATGCGCGGACTTTCGTTTTCATTGGAGCTGTTTTTAAACTCCTTGCAAGGAATTTTTATCTATGGATGCCTGCTGGCAATTTAAATAAAAAGAAGTTAAACTTTTTTACACTATTGGAGTTTTCTCTTCCTTTCTTGGATTCTCATCATCACTGAGAGGGGATTCCCCCCCCTCCCTCCCCCCTCCTCTACTGCTGAGGCTCAGTCTGGAAACCACCATTACAGCACTCTCAATCAGGAACCATCTACAGGGAGGACAACATCCATAAAAGGAGGATATCTTATGCTGTCTCATAAGGGCTATCTGGTAAGCCTCCATCTTTTCTGTGGTGACGGTTTCTGTTAATGGTGGAAGTCATGGATTTACCCAGCGGAACATTCACATATGTATTTTGTGGACACTATATTATAATTAAGCACGTCTTTTATGACATTTGAATTGGAGTTTACTGACATTTTTTCTATGAACAATACCCACTGATTTTTATCAGATAATTAGTGGAATACTAATGTGCACGGTTTGTCAGCATTTAGGTCTTTGTTTCTCTTTTTCTTTTGAATATAATTATCACTGTCTACTGTAGTAGTAGTCTTCCAGCGCTGCACTTTTTGTATACACATATCCTTTAAAGAGCTTGCTCTGCTTAGTTCATAAACCTAGTCTGACTGGTTCGTTTGCATATCAGCAGGGGGGCCTTAGCTTCTTAAATTAGCACATGCTCTTAAAGTATAACAATTAACAAATAAATATGCTATAAAAGTAACAAAATATCTATAGTAACAACATTATAGTGGAATTCCAGGCTGTACCTAATTATTCCTCAAAATGCTTCCCCCCTCCCCAGCACCTGAAGATGGAGCACTGACAACAGATAGGCCATAGTAGCCCAGTCATTGTTGAGTGCTCTCTCCTCTCCCCTGCAGTCACCATTGCCTGACACAGGGGATCTTGGGACCAGACTGGAGTATATACATCTTTCTTACACAGGTTAGTCAGCATGTTAGGAGGGGAGGGAGGATTTTTAAGATTAGGTAGTTATAGCCTGGAATTCCACTTTGAGACTCAAGGGTATATCAGGTAATGTCTACCATAGGTGTACGCAGCCTATTGCATTAGGGTGTGCACCCCAAATTTATTAAAAACATGGACAGTGTTAGTAGGGCAGTGGACAGTGTCAGTAGAGCAGAGGTTGGTGTCAGTAGGGCAATGGACAGTGTCAGTAGTTTTTTATTTTTATTATATTTTTTTAGGAGGGGGGGGGGGGGGGCATTGGTGCAACAGCAGCAGAGGGAATCGGTGCCTCTCAAGGTGATTAGGGTGTGCCCAGGCACACCCCCTGCACACGCCTATGATGTCTACTAACCTATTCAGATAGCCCTGTACTGTACTAAAGTCCTCTATGGGTTAATACCTTCATCAGAACTGTGCAGTGAATAAAGTGAACTATCTATAGGAGAACACTTTAATTCTAGGTCTTTTGTGCTGGAATTGCTGTCCTTTTCAGCAGGTGACACAATTTTGCCAGCAGATAACATATAATGTATCTTTTGTGTAAGAGTGTATAACTCCTTTAATAACACTAATTAGTAAACCGTTTTTTGGCAGGAAAATACTGCAGGCCTTTCTATGCAACCTTGAATGCCAAGCACAGCCATTCGATAAGGATAATCTCAGGATTTAATAAAACTAGCTATCCTTATTTGCCATTTGCTATTTAGAAAAATGTCCAATTCAAGGACAATTTATATTTGGTTAGAGAGTAATTACTGAAAAGTTCAGGAATATGTGAATTTAGTCAGAACTGAGCTGGTATATTTGCAGGATGCAGACAGATCTAAACTCATACCTACTGCATTTTCAGAAACTGCAAATTCCTGCACTGAATTATCTCTGTCTCCAAAGTGTTTGTAGTTAAGTAAGACTGTTTAATAATTTGCAAACTTTGTGTAGCACCCTGTGTGCTAGAGTAAATTTTAGGTTTGTTAGTGTAGGTCTTACGGCTGGCAAAACATAGTTGTCTCAGGGCTAAGCCTGAGCTATGAATCTGGTTCAGAGTTTAGTGACTGAGGGCGGGGTGACTTATCCTAGCAGCTTCTCTGGTACCTCCCCATGTTTTCTGGGACATTGGAGAATGTTCCAGACATAGTGGGTGGTGGTTAGGAGAAGCTATTTGGAATATTAAAGAGAGCTCAGCCTATCCCCAGTAAAGGGCTGGCAGGTGGTAGGCCACCTCATAAATAGACATGAGTCATGCTAGGAAGAGCAGTCGGGTGAAAGATGGAGTACTGAGGAGGCTGGTAGGTGGCCCTTGAGGGTGCCCCCTAGTCTGGGGGGGGGAAGTGGTGACCTCGGGCCGGGGCTCGGGTGCTGGAAAGATCCTACCAAAACACACGGAGGAAGCCTTTCCTGGAGGCATGGGAGCAAGGAGTGAGGACAGCAGGAGCAGGTCAGCATGCCTGGGAGAGTCAGCCGGGTGGGCTGATGAGTGCCAGTCTGAAGAGGACTGTGGGGAGGAGTTAGCCTAGAGGGCTAGTGTAAGGGGCAGCTACAGCAAGGGTTGGCAGTGCCTGAAGAGGTGGTGCTGGGATCAGTAGCCACAGGAGTGATGCAAGCTGGACATTGAAATTCTGCTACACAACCAAAGAGGCCTCAGGTTCCTGCCTGTAATGAGCCATTGCTTTAGTCCGACTGAGCAATTGTCAGATATTCAAATTGTTCCTGCTGGGTTCTGCAAGCAAGTGAATGCTGGAGGAAGAAGTGGAGCTGTATATAGAGACTGCATATAGGAAGAGTTGTCCCTGAAGTTGTTGTTGAAGTCAAGCTGGCATCCCATAACTTCCCATCCCTATCCAAGTTATTACCCTCAATAAATAACAAAAATAAAGTCACGGACTGTTCTGACTTTGGAGTGCCTATGAAAATTCAGTGTGCCTGGTTGTGCAGGGTGGGGATCCCATTTAATCTGCGGCCCTTAAGGGGGTGCGCTACATTTGGAATACAAGTAAAGCATTAGTATGAAATTTTGAATGTTTCTCAGATCATTCGATAACGCCATCATTAAGTCAACGAATTTCGTTCGACAGCCCTTTGAAATTTTGTTCAGAGCTGCTACTTAAATGGAATCCCAGACTTTAAAACCAAGCTTATTTTTTTGCTTGTGATTTGCTTATTTAAAGCAGAAGTTAACTGTATCTGAGCTACACAAACTGAAAACACGATTTTAATATTTTTTTATATTCAAGCAAACTCACCCATCTGTCCATGGCTCCATGCTTTATTTTGTTGAGAAATCACTTTGAAAAACACCCCCCTAGCATTTCCAGCTGTGGCCATCTTGAGTAAAGGCAAATGATTCATGTAGCATTTACTTCCTAGAATACATCTGCCCTTTTCTCAGGCATTCAGGCAGGAGGAGGTGCTTAGCTGAGAAATAGACTCCTCCCGATGAAAGAAAAAAGAAAATGCCTATGAAGACTCCTGGGCAGTGGCGTCGCTAGGGGGTGGCTATTGGGGCTATAGCCCTGAATCTGGGGCCCGTAGCCCCAAGTTTCTTGCCTCAGGAGTCCCTGCATAGCCAGCAGGCCGTGGCCTCTCTGCAGCCTGGCTGCGAGTGTGGCGGGCGGGCTGCATGAGAGAGCCAGGCAGGCGGAAGAGAGAAGCGTGCAGGTGGGCAAACAGAAATGACATCATCTCTCTCCACCCCGCCCGCATCACCGCTCTTCTGCCCTTACTCGGAACCGATGTGTCCCGTCTGGTCTATCCATCAACAGAGCTTTCCTTACATAAACGGTCTCCCGGCAACCCCTATGTTCTGTAACAGCTGCTTGTGATCCTCTCCTGATGGTCTTTTGGTCCATTCTTCAGTTGAGGCTTTCGTGGATAAGCGGGATCTGGTGACTCCTGACGCTGACCTGGCGACTGCTGACAGGGATCTCACACACACTCAGATTCCCCTGGTATCCCCGGTGTGTTTAGTGTGGCTCTGTGTCTCAGTGGCCAAGGAGATCTGCTGAGCCATCCAACTGGGGATCCTAAGTTCTGCACACACATAAGAGCAACCAGAATATGATATTGGACTATCTATCATTGTTTTTTTAAAGTGAATTCTCTTCTTCTTATTTTTTTATTTTATTTTGTTTTTATATTTATTTGATCTTTGGCTACCTTGCTCTTTCTGCTTTCAGTTCCTGTAAAAACTCAGTATATGCTGTGGCAAATTGCTCATGGACTCTCTGGGAGACACTGGGTTGGCTGCTTGCAGTGTCAAATGCCTTTTTTACACATGAATTTGTGAACTGTAACATTTCAGTGGTGTTATTTATGGACTTTCAATTTAGATCGATTTGATTTAATTTAATTTAATTCAATCTGATTTAATTTTATTTATTTAATTATTTATTTATCTAATTCATTTTCATCAATTCAATTCAGCTTAATTTATTTAATAATATATTTTTTACTTATTTAATTTTTTTTCTCCTTTTTCGTTTGTGAAAGTTTTTTGCTGACTGAGAAGTAACGTTAACTGTAGTTTTGTTAGCAGCGGGCACCAATATCTGCTGCCTGCCATGATCTCCAAATTGTAAACTGATCATTGTCGGTGTCAGGCTGCCATGGCTCTCCCTCTACCCACCACCCAGCTGTGAGTCTGTGGCTGAAAGCTGGTGCACACACTGCACTTTCACTGTGCCGATCCTGTTACTCAATATCTCACTCACAAATTCTGATATTGAGAGACAGGATTCGGAGTAAACAGCTTAACCACTTCAGCCCTGGAAGATTTGGCTGCTTGAATGACCAGGCCATTTTTTGCTATTCGGCACTGTGTCGCTTTAACTGACAAGTGCGCAGTCGTGCGGCACTGTACCCAAACAAAATTGACATCCTTTTTTTCCCCACAAATAGAGCTTTCTTTTGGTGGTATTTGATCATCTCAGCAGTTTTTAATTTTTGCACTATAAACAAAAAAAGACAATTTTGAAAAAAACACAATATTTTGTACTTTTTGCTATAATAAATATGCCCATTTTTTTTTAAAAAAAAGCTAATTTTTTTCTCAGTTTAGGCCGATATGTATCCTACATATTTTTGGTTTGCACAAAAGTAATAGTGTCTACAAAATAGGGGATAGATTTATAGCATTTTTATTTTTTTATTTTTTTTCTACTAGTAATGGCAACGATCTGTGATTTTTATCGGGACCGCAACATTATGGTGGACACATCGGACACTTTTGACAAATTTTTGGGACCATTGGCATTCATACAGCAATCAATGCTATAAAAATACATTGATTACTGTAAAAATCTCAGTGGCAGGGAAGGGGTTAACACTATGGGGCGATCAAGAGGTTAACTGTGTTCCCTCTCTGTGTTCTAACTGAAGGGGGGAGGGGACTGTCTAGGGGAAATGACAGATCGCTGTTCATACTTTGTATGAACACACGATCAGTCTCTTCTCCCCTCAGAGAACCGGGATCTGTGTGTTTACACACACAGATCCCGATTCTCGGTGTGTCACGAGCGATCGCGGGAACCCGGCGGTCATCGTGAGCACCCGGCACTCGCATCAGCTCCAGGGGCAAGCAGCGGGCACGAGACTCCGGCGGCACACACGTGCCCCTAGTGGCCACAGGGTGAAGCGAAGTTACATAACGTAATTTCGCCCAGCCGTGCCATTCTGCCGCAGTAAAACTGCAGCAGCTGGTCAGCGAGTGGTTAATATGCTTGAGGTCGATGACTTTGCCTTGCCACCTTGTGATCTATCCAGTCCAGCAGCCGCACAACAGGGATTGGACAGATCACATTAATTTCTTTTCAGAGATATTTGACAGATAGGGAAGCGGCAATATGTCACCTTTTCACCACCTGTTTTAACCCCCTGATGATTCATTAACCCCACCACAACCACATGGATTCCACTCGGTTGCAGGAAAGTTGCAGCATGGACCCTTTTATTTGAATTTGTTTGCATTTGGTAGTGCCCACCAAATGCAAGTGGGTGTATAATTTGGCACTGTGAGGTATGAGGTGGTAGATTGCCTCACACTGTGCTGTTATGTAAAACAGTGGTCATCAACCCTGTCTTCAGGGCCCATTAACAGGCCAGGTTTGCAAGATACAGTCAGGTCCATAAATATTGGGACATCGACACAATTATAGTCTTTTTGGCTCTATACACCACCACAATGGATTTGAAATGAAACAAACACGATGTGCTTTAACTGCAGACTTTCAGCTTTAATTTGAGGGTATTTACATCCAAATCAGGTGAACGGTGTAGGAATTACAATGGTTTGTATATGTGCCTCCCACTTTTTAAGGGACCAAAAGTAATGGGACAATTGGCTGCTCAGCTGTTCCATGGCCAGGTGTGTATTATTCCCTCATTATCCCATTTACAAGGAGCAGATAAATGGTCCAGAGTTCATTTTAAGTGTGCTATTTGCATTTGGAATCTGTTGCTGTGAACTCTCAATATGAGATCCAAAGAGCTGTCACTATCAGTGAAGCAAACCATCATTAGGCTGAAAAAACAAAACAAACCCATGAGAGAGATAGCAAAAACATTAGGTGTGGCCGAATCAACTGTTTGGAACATCCTTAAAAAGAAAGAACGCACCGGTGAGCTCAGCAACACCAAAAGACCCAGAAGACCACGGAAAACAACTATGGTGGATGACCGAAGAATTCTTTCCCTGGTGAAGAAAACACCCTTCACAACAGTTGGCCAGATCAAGAACACTCTCCAGGAGGTAGGTGTATGTGTGTCAAAGTCAACAATCAAGAAAAGACTTCACCAGAGTGAATACAGAGGGTTCACCACAAGATGTAAACCATTGGTGAGCCTCAAAAACAGGAAGGCCAGATTAGAGTTTGCCAAACAACATGTAAAAAAGCCTTCACAGTTCTGGAACAACATCCTATGGACAGATGAGACCAAGATCAACTTGTACCAGAGTGATGGGAAGAGAAGAGTATGGAGAAGGAAAGGAACTGCTCATGATCCAAAGCATACCACCTCATCAGTGAAGCATGGTGGTGGTAGTGTCATGGCGTGGGCATGTATGGCTGCCAATGGAACTGGTTCTCTTGTATTTATTGATGATGTGACTGCTGACAAAACCAGCAGGATGCATTCTGAAGTTTTTCGGGCAATATTATCTGCTCATATTCAGCAAAATGCTTCAGAACTCATTGGACGGCGCTTCACAGCGCAGATGGACAATGACCTGAAGCATACTGCGAAAGCAAGCAAAGAGTTTTTTAAGGGAAAGAAGTGGAATGTTATGCAATGGCCAAGTCAATCACCTGACCTGAATCCGATTGAGCATGCATTTCACTTGCTGAAGAGAAAACTGAAGGGAAAATGCCCCAAGAACAAGCAGGAACTGAAGACAGTTTGCAGTAGAGGCCTGGCAGAGCATCACCAGGGATGAAACCCAGCGTCTGGTGATGTCTATGCGTTCCAGAATTCAGGCTATAATTGACTGCAAAGGATTTGCAATCAAGTATGAAAAAGTGAAAGTTTGATGGATGATTGTTAATCTGTCCCATTACTTTTGGTCCATTAAAAAGTGGGAGGCACATATACAAACTGTTGTAATTCCTACACCGTTCACCTGATTTGGATGTAAATATCCTCAAATTAAAGCTGAAAGTCTGCAGTTAAAGCACATCTTGTTTGTTTCATTTCAAATCCATTGTGGTGGTGTATAGAGCCAAAAAGATTAGAATTGTGTCGATGTCCCAATATTTATGGACCTGACTGTAACTGAAATACATCACAGGTGATATAATTTGCTGCTCAGTGATTGCAGTATTCTAGTCTGCATCTCCCCAAGGTAATGCATAAAACCTGGCCTGTTAGTGGGCCCTGAGGACAGGGTTGATGACCACTGATGTAAAAGGTACTGCATGCAGTACTTTTTTAGCAGCACACACCACTGCAACACATCATGTGAACTGGACATACCAGAGACAAGGCATTTTGTCTTGTCATGTGATGGAACTGTGCTGGAATAGCCTCCCACCACAGTCCCACCGCATCTGGTGTAAGTATACCTTAAAGGGGGGAGCAGTAAAACCATGGCTCAACTGCATGGCCTTACTCCCCCAAACCACACATGTGAAAGACTCCTGAAAAAAAAACAGGTCGAAGAAAGGATGAGAAACGCTGGTCTATACACGTGCTCTTTGATTTATGGCATGTTTTCTTCTTGTTTTAAAAACAATTTTATTGAAAGTACTAATATATATACAGTATGTTCAAACCTATAAACTATTTATACTTTCATTCTTGAAAGTAGGTGTGTAAATTGGGACAGGCTTTTAGGGGTCCCAGTGCATCACTTTGCCCAGGGCCCATGATGCTATTAAGATGGCCCTGCTGACAACTGCACCTGCCTCTGTGCTAAATGGACCAGTGTTGCCAACCTGCCACCAATGCAGCGACAATGCACATTTTCTGGCAATGGCTGGCATGGCAAGTGACAATCCGCAAATAGTGGCAGGTGACATGGCAAGCGATCATCCACATCTGTTGGCAAGTGACAATCCACATCTGGTGCCAGGCGGCAGTGGCGAGTGACAATCCACGTCTGGTGGCAGGTGACAGTGGCAAGTGACAATCCACATCTGGTGGCAGGTTACAGTGGCAAGTGACAATCCACATCTGGTGGCAGGTGATGGTGGCAAGTGACAAGCTGCATCTGGTGGCAGGAGATGTGGCAAGTGACATGCCCAGGGCTCCCACTGATTCTGCATTATGGTCTGTTGAACCACTTCATTATATATTACAATGTAACAATAGAAATAATGCGCCTCAATCACCCTGACACCAAATCAACCACGGTGCCGTGATTGAAGCGCGTCTCGAAAAAAAGTGTGGGGACTCAACCAATTCCCCCCGTCCCCCCCCACCTCAGAAGTAAAAAAGTGTGTGTGTGTGTGTGTGTGTATATATGTAATGTGGGTGTATATTCACATGCATTAAACAAATATAGATGAGATGTAACAATAAAATAATTTAACATGTATGCTATACTAACAAAAAAACACCACAATGTGTGATAATGGTTCCCTCGTAGGGAATTTCTAAAACAAGTTGCAATGACTGGAGACCCCTTCTGCAATATGTCTCAATGCAGGGTCTTTCTGAGGTCTGGGGACCCCTCCTGCTTTATGTTTCTATGCAGGCTCCGATATGTAGGGCCCCTCCTGCCCCAAAGTGTCCGCACACATGTTGGTTTGTGCAGAAGAGTGAGGCCGAGAGTGCTGAGTGTGCCAGCCCGGGCTCCTCTCCTGAGGCTGCCTGTATTGATTGTGCAAAGTGGGGCCCAGGCTCTGGGCGGCTCACTCCTCAGTGCCCATCAAATGCAGCCTGATCAGTGCCCATCAAATGCAGCCTTACCAGTGCCCATCAAATGCAGCCTGATCAGTGCCCATCGATACAGCCTGACCAGTGCCCAGTGATGCAGCCTCACCAGTGCCCAGCAATACAGCCTGACCAGTGCCCAGCATTGCAGCCTTACCAGTGCCCAGCAATGCAGCTTTGCCAGTGCCCAGCAATGCAACCTGACCAGTGGCCATCAATACAACCTGACCAGTGCCCATCTATACAGCCTGACCAGTGTCCAGCAGTGCAGCTTAACCAGTGCCCATCAATACAGCCTGACCAGTGCCCAGCAATGCAGACTGACCAGTGCCTAGTAATGCAGCCTCCCCAATGCCCAGCAATGAAGCCTTACCAGTGCCCATCAATACAGCCTGACCAGCATCCAGCAATTCATCCTCACCAGTGCCCAGCAATGCAGCCTTACCAGTTCCCATCAATACAGCCTGACCAGTACCCAGCAATGCAGCCTTACTAGTACCCATCAATACAGCCTAATCAGTGCCCATCAATACAGCCTAATCAGTGCCCATCAATGCAGCCTTACCCTGCGCCCATCCTTCCCTCCCTCGGTCCTCCTCCTCCAGCTGCCGCTGTAACAAGGTCCCTTCTCCCCTAATACACATCACACTGATTCAATTTGCCAGGATTGGATCAGTGTTCTGCCCATCACTGGAGCCTAGGAGGCAGGACTTTGCTACAGCGGCCTCTGGAGGAGGAGAAGGACCAAGGGAGGGGAGAATGGGTGCGCCGGGATGACACTCCCACACAATGTGTGACATCTGGGGTGGCCCACGGCTACTAACGGGAACGGTATTCCTGCTGCGGAAAAAATACAGGAACGCTGTGCCCATGCGTTCCTACAGGACTCGAGCCCTGTCATAAATAATCATTTAAAAGAACAGTTGTCTCTGGACACAAAATTTCTGGATGAAACCTTTCTTAGCACATGCACAATACAAAAAGTTTTATTTGCTCAACCAAGGAGCACATTAGCACATTGAATTTTGTTAGTTCCACGTAAGAAACAAGAATAATTTGGTTGGAAAGAGGAGGTTTGTGCAAACTCCTGTTGCTGGCTTAGCTGAGAAAACAATAGTGATCGGACAAGTTTGTCACTTAGCTCTTCCAACACTAAGTAATGGCTGGTGGTTTGTGAATGTATATTACAGATGTGAAATTGTCACCCAAGTATATTAACCTGGAACTTAGGAGACCAGATAAATGGGCTAAATATGAATCCAATGTATTGATCCACATGCCGAAATAGTGACAATTGCACATTGAACTGCAGTCTGGTCTAAATAAATGTCGTGCTCTGTATGGTACTCTTTCTTGCCATCTACTGTGTATCATGAATAGTTAAAGGTTATCCTACCCAGAAATATTTAATTGTGGATAGATGCTTGGGGGTGTATCATGCTCTGTATAAAACTTTGTATCCTTCACTGCTTCCAGTAAAAAACAGGAGCTTTTCTCCTGCCAGTAAATGCCAGGAAAGTGGCAGGAAAAGGTTGGCACTTAAAAATATGGGTGTGACACTCGGTTTGGAACTGCACATCCGCAGTTCTGGTCTGGAGCTGGCCAAGACCATCCGAGTGCCTGCTACAATGTTTTCAGGCAACGCCAGAGGGGAGCAAGTCTGGCAGAGGCGGTGCCTGAGCATGTCGTGTGATGTCATAGTGCAAGGGAGCTAAGCAGAGCGGCCAGAGCCTTGTGTGTGGCTCTTCAGTACGGGAGCAAGGCAAGCTAGGAGTGGGACTGTCAGTGCTGCTTGGACTGGAGGGATGACCTAGCATGGAGAGAGACTGTCACTGTAACTTAGGAAGGGACGAGTCGAGTCGGTGAGGTGTCATCATTATCTGTGCTGCTGCCCACTGCTGTCAGTGTCACTGTGAGAGTCAATTTCCTGTGTATGTGCAGTCCATTAAATTTCTTGCCCTCCTGAGTCTTGTCCCTGAGCTACTTACTTACTATATCAAAAATAAGAAATATGTTTTGTGCCTTAAAGTGTAATTAAACCCCCCTATCGTTTTCAGCCAAGGAAGCTGCCATCTTTGCCTCTGTTTATTCTACAATTGCCATGATGCTGCACATGTGCTCAGTTATGACACCAGCCATTGGATAGTTTGACAGTTTGGTTGAGAGCACAACCAATGGGAGTGTTACATTTTTTGGCACGTGTTGGAAATTAAACTGTTTTATGGATGGGTTTACTTCCGCTTTAATATCAACCTTAAATCACATTGCTAATTTCATATTGAACTTGTTTGTAGCCTAAATACTGAAATTTGCACTTAAAACTGTAATTTTGTAACTTTTGAAATTGTCAGTAAAAACTTGGCTGTGCCAGTAAATTTTGGATGTTGTGTCAGTACATTTCAATCTGGTATTTTGGCAACACTGTTGAGACGTTTGCTGTGAGTGCAAAGGTATATTGTTATAATTTATTCACCATAGAATATACTTTGTTACAACTTCAACAGTCGTTAAATCACAGCATGCATTCAAACAACACAGTCATTACCTATTTTTTATTTACTACCTGCTGCATAAAATAAAAAAAAATAAAAAATATAAAAAAACTTTTTTTACACAATAAAACATACCCACAATTTTCTAAAGCCATAAAGACAATCTCACAGTCTCACACTGGAACCGTACGCTTTCGGATAAAGCCAAACATATAAATAAGACATATTCATACAAATTAGGCATTTCCTTTGAATGTAACTTGTTTTGCTCTTCACAGCGCAGCGTGTCAGATAGCACATTGGTTCCTATGGATTTTTCGGGCTGCACAGGTCGAGTCATAGAGAATCCTTTGGAGGCATTGGCTGTGGCCTTGGAAGAGGCCCAGACCTGGAGGGTGAGTATTGAATGACACCATAAACTTCACTTTAATTATTCAAGGCTAGATTACCATGAGTGGAATTGCACTTTCATATTAACCGCTTCAGCCCCGGAAGATTTTACCCCCTTCCTGACCAGAGCACTTTTTGCGATTCGGCACTGCGTCGCTTTAACTGACAGTTGCGCAGTCATGCGATGTTGCACCCAAACAAAATTGATTTCCTTTTTTCCCCACAAATAAAGCTTTTTATTTGGTGGCATTTGATCACCTCTGCGGTTTTTATTTTTTGCGCTATAAACAAAAAAAAGGGTGACAATTTAAAAAAAAAATGAATATTTTTTACTTTTTGCTATAATAAATATCCCCCAAAAATATATAAAAAACTATTTTTTTCCTCAGTTTAGGCCGATATGTATTCTTCTACATATTTTTGGTTAAAAAAATCGAAATAAGCGTATATTGATTGGTTTGCACAAAAGTTATAGCGTCTACAAAATAGGGGATAGTTTAATGGCATTTTTATTATCTTTTTTTTTACTAGTAATGGCAGCGATCTGCGATTTTAATCAGGACTGTGACATTATGGCGGACACATCGGACAATTCTGACACATTTTTAGGACCATTGGCATTTTTTTTTACAGAGATCAGTGCTATGAAAAGGCATTGATTACTGTAAAAATGTCACTGACAGGGAAGGGGTTAACTACTAGGGGGCATCAAGGGGTTAATGTGTTCCCTAGTTTGTGTTCTAACTGAAGGGGGTTGGGGACTGTACAGGGGAGATGATAAATCACTGTTCATACTCTGTATGAACAGACAATCTGTCTGTCCTCCCCTCAGAGAGCCAGAAACTGTGTGTTTACACACACAGATCTCGGTTCTCCATGTGCCCCGAGCGATTGTGGGAGCCCGGCGGTGATCGCGACCGCCGGGCACTCGCTTTGGCTCCATTGCCGAGCAGGGGGCACGTACGCGCACCTCTGGCGGTGCGCACGCGACCCCTAGTGTCCACAAGGCGAAGCGAAGTTACATAACGTAGTTTCGCCCAGCCGTGCCATTCTGCCGCAGTACAACTGCGGCGGATGGTCGGTAAGTGGTTAAGTTAAAATCTGTATATTTGACTGCCCTGGGTACAGAACAGAATATACACTCACCGGCCACTTTCTTAGGTGCACCGGTACAATTGCTTGGTAACACAAATTGCTAATCAGCCAATCACATGGCAACAACTCAGTGCATTTAGGCATCTGGACGTGGTGAAGATGACTTGCTGAAGTATATGTGTTTGTTTTCTTTAAAAACCCCAAATCTCTTCTTTAAATTTTCATCTTGTATTTTAAAGTGTTACTAAACCCACAAAAGTAAAATCAGTCTGTATATGCAGTAAAGCATGCTTGTTATAGTCACTGTGGAACCTAAGGGGTAATCCTCTGCATTGTGTAAAAAGGCTGTTTGATCCTGTCTTCTATGATCCTTCCCTTCTTCCCCAGTCCCCAATCCATCTCCTGATAGTACAGAGCATTGGGAGCATTCTGCACATGCTCAGTTTGGTGTGTATTGCTACACAGTTTTTTTTCTTGGGAGGGTGCATGTGATCAGCATAGGGTCAATTAGCACTGCCCAGACAGAGGGTCAGGGGTCCTGCAGCCTCATAGGTCAGTCAGAGTAGAATGAAAACTCCTACAAGCTTTAACCAGACACTGATAAAAGTCATAAGACTGTTATATACTGCTGATGAGAAAAAGGTATTTAGCAGTTTATATTTACTAAAATAATTGCATTTCCATTTTCTGTGTACTGTGGGAAACCAGATATAGTGAATGCAGGGTCCTGGGTTTAGTAACACTTTAAGCATTCCATATATTACCAAAAAAGGAAAACCAATAATTGCACCCAATCATATATTTCTCATTCACTGTAAATACATATTACTTTTAAAGCATATCATGGTGATTCAGATAAAAGAGAACAAACTAAATTCGTTTCATCCTTAAAGTGACTATAAATCCTAACAATGAACTACTCTTATTTCCTTCCCTTTGGTCTGTTAAATATAGGAATGATCCTTCTAGAAATTAAATGAATTTGCAATGTCCTGTGCATTCAGCCTCTGCTGCACTGAAACCATGAAGAGTGTTATCAGCCCTGCTATAGACTACAATACGCCTCCTCCCTATGTTTATGGAGATAAAGAAAGGAGAACGTGTGCTATAGTCACAACAATTAGGCTGGCCATACATTATGCAATTTTCTTTCCTTCAACCACAGGTTGAAAGGAATCCCTCCCACAGCACCATTTATGCTCTGCCGGTGGGCAGCATAGGAAGCCTATCCCACCGGCAGAATACAATGATCACTGTATGCGGCTCTAGTCATTGGCAATGAGCCAGACAAAAAAAACCCAACAGGCTGGTTATACTGAAGTCGACAAGTGGATAAACTTCAGTACAGACAGCCTATCCATAGATGGATCGAAAGTTGGCTTGTTCCTACTGAACTGGCCAAAATTTCAAACCCTTTAGTGAGTGTTGTCACCCTAGAACAGAAAACGGAAAATTGTATACTCACCTTTCTGTAACTTTCCTTGACTGTTGTATTAACCATGGCTTGTTACCTGCTATGCCAATAAAACCATCCCCCTTTCCTCTAATGACCACACCACACCAATTGGCTGTAGCAGCCGTTTTTTTAACCAAATATATAAATAACCAATAATTAACATATCAATAACCTTTTAAACATAACATACAGTTTATTAACGATAATGGAGCCCAAGGTCCCAATACGCATAAACCAGAGCCATACCTGCTAGTCACTTCTAAGGCCTCCAGTTGCGAACCACCAACTCGGAGACAACTAGCAGGTACCCGTACCAACTGGGAGCCGTACCTTAGACGGGTCCCTACATACCTTTTGAGTGCCCATATGACCTAAAAGGACCTTGCACCCCGCCAGGTGCACCACTTCTTCTCAGGGATGCACCAGTCCCCAAAACCAACAAGAAAATTACAACATGTAGGGCGGAGGGTGGGAAGCTGTTCCTCTCTCTTCCCCTGCAGACTGATGCCGCCCCCCTTCCTCGTCCTACGTCACATCCCCCTCCAGGGCTCTGCCCACCTCAATCACCCACTACACTCCCCTGCTTTCCTAACCTCAGGTACCTAACGCCCCTTTAACCCCTGTCATGCTGGCCCTCTGTTATGGCTTTGGAGTTGTACTCCGGGCCTCTCTTTCCTGGTGCATCTTCATTGCAGCATACACATGGGTTGTGACTCCACCCCCACAACCTGATTGGACTGTACAGGACGTCCCTATGGTTCTGAATAATGGAGCGCTGTGTCTATCAATGAATGAAAGAGAAAATGGGATTTTTGACTTGCCATAAAATGCATTTCTCTGAGTTCATTGACAGACACAGCACCCACCCCTCTAAGGAGTTTTAATACTTCTGACACTGATTGTTACTAAACTGAAGGCCTATAGCAAAGAGGGGGGTGTATACCACCTAGGACTGCCCATAGGCGTAGCCAAGTATTTTTTTCTGCCTAGTGTCCTACTCCTGTAATGGGCGGTATAACCCTATGGTTATAAGTAAAAAATCCAATTTTTTTACAAGTCTGCACCACCAGAATGGGGCTCCAACCAAGTAGCTCAATTAGAGACTGTAGAGGAAGGACTTCCACCCAGGAGAGGCTGAAATATGCCCCCCAGACCACCAGAATGGAGCTCCAACCATATAGCTCTTTTAGAGACTGTACAGGAAGGACTTCCACCCAGGAGAGGCTGAACCTGGCTGGGGCGACAAACGGTAAGGGATACCTAGCGATTCCAGTCCTGATCAGGTGAGGAAAAAAGGAGAATGT
Source organism: Aquarana catesbeiana (assembly GCF_042186555.1). NCBI lineage: Eukaryota > Metazoa > Chordata > Amphibia > Anura > Ranidae > Aquarana > Aquarana catesbeiana. The sequence continues at coordinate 70,868,033 of NC_133335.1, read as the reverse complement.
TGTGAGCCGTGTCTGTCTTTGATTTATAGTTAACCAGTCCTATCAGGTTGTGGGGGGCGGAGTCACAACCCATGTGTATGCTGCCATGATGCACCAGGAAAGTGTGTTACTGGCAGAATCACCAGGTAAAAATAAAGAGAAAAGGCCTAAAAAACATTAATCCAGTAACCACACAGATTGCCTAAAGTCTTCCATGGGGACTAACATTTCAACCTTGTAGGCAGCACAATTGTACAGGAATCACCCCATGCTGAGATAATCCAGAAAGTGAGAAAAAGATTTGTACTTGATTCATAATATGGTTTTCACCTTTAATTACCCACCTATTTGTTAGCCCCATTCACAAACCCAACCTTCACAGTTATGGTATGCCTTCTTTGTCAGAGGCTTCCCAGGCACGGGTGTCCCTTATGACAGCTATCCTTCTGCAGGACAATAAGGTTTTTTTTTTCCCTGGTCTGTCTTGTTCAGCCACTGTATGTGTGTTCTGAATAAACCAGAATAGTAAGGGACCAAATTGCACAACCTATAGCAAACCACCTGCTGGATGCAAGTTGTAAATATGATATATGCTATATTTCATACTTATCAGTGTAAGCAATTTAAAAAATGTGTTTTTATTCCTGAACATAATATCTAAAGAGAAAACATACATACAAAAACATACATTGCCTTTACCAAGCCTAGGTTCGCAATAGTGCAGTGCGGGAAATGCCACAATATGTACGCATTACCCGTACCGCATTACAATCACACTGCCCTTGTGGTCTGCTGCGGGTATCAGCACTTGCCTGCAGCAGTTGCGGAGCTGCTTCAAAAAAGGTGTATGCATGTCTTTGGTGTGATGTGGTGCGTTGCAATTCCTGTACAATTCACGTTTCATAGTGTAAACCGATGCTGGTTTGCAAGGAAAGTGACCATCTTTCCATGCAACTACAGATGAAATAAACTTTGAATCTCCTATGTATATAGATGCAATATATAGAATTTCAGGTTTATAGAATGTCAGTATCTAATGCGCTGTGTATTGCCTTGCAGAAAAAAACAACTCAGCGTTATAGTCTGCCCAACCCATGCCAAACTACTCCGAGCAGTGCAGGTAAGTTAAAGTAAGCTGGCATATGTCTTAGACACAAAGATGGTGCCGCCTATCAGTGTCCATCAGTGCCACCTATCAGTGCTCATCAGTGTTGCATATCAGTGCTGCATATTACTGCCTCCTCATCAGTGCAGCCTATCAGTGCCCATCAGTGCCGCTGCATCAGCGCACATCAGTGAAGGAGAAAAGTTACTTTATTTACAAGGTTTTCTGACAAGTTAAGAAAAACTTTTTTTTTCAAATTTTTCGGTCTTATATTGTTTGTTTAGCAAAAAATAAAGTGGTGATTAAACAAAGCTCTATTTGTGTGAAAAAAATTATAAAAATGTCATATGACAGTGTTGCATGACCTCGCAATTGTCATTCAAAGTGTGATAGCACTGAAAGCTGAAAATTGGCCTGGGCAGAAAGGAGGTAAAAGTGCACAGTATTGAAGCAGTTAAAGTGTAAAGTTGGCCATAGATGGAACACAATTTGCCCGGTTCAGCAGAGACTGGATGAATTTCCATCCATCTATGGCCATTGTCATACTAGAGAAGTCAATCTAATGACTGATTTCATTTGAACCAGCTTGTTGGAAAGTTTTCTATCATTCAACACTGCAGCCAATTGGCTTCAGCTCTGATTAGTGTATTCTGACAGCAGAGGAGTCCCCACTGTCAGAATATAATAACACAGCAGGGAGGATTCCTCTATCAGTGTCACTTGTATGAATGGGGAATCCATTGAGTTTTTTCAATCAGCTCACTGACTGATCTAAAAAACTGGTCTATTAATGGCCAGTCTTAATTTAACTGCACTAAAAGTGCAATTAAGCCTAAAATATTATTTTACTAATGTGTGTATCTGCCATGGCCATCTTTAACCACTTCAATACAGGGCATTTTCACCCCCTTCCTGCCCAGGCCAATTTTCAGCTTTCAGCGCTGTAACATTTTGAATGACAACACTGTACCCAAATTAATTTTTTTCCCCACAAATGAAGCTTTCTTTTGGTGGTATTTGATCACCTCAATAAAAAAACAAAAAAAGAGCAACAAGTTTGAAAAAAAGTATTTTTTACTTTTTGCTATAATAAAAAGAATTATTTTTTCCTCAGTTTAGGCCTATACAAAAGTTATAGCGCCTACAAAATAGGTTATTGATTTATGGCATTTTTATTCAAATTTTTTTTTTTTTACTAGTAATGGCGGTGATCTGCAATTTTTATCGTGACTGTGACATTGCGGCAGACAGATCGGACACTTTTGACAATATTTTGGGACCATTGACATTTATATAGCGATCAGAACTATAAAATTGCACTGATTACTGTATAAATGTCACTGGCAGGGAAGGAGTTAACACTAGGGGGCAATCAAGGGGTTAAATATGTTACTTAGGGAGTGATTCTAACTGTAGGGGGATGGGACTGACTAGGGGAGGAGACCGATCGGTGTTCCTATATACTAGGAACACACGATCTGTCTCCTCTCCCCTGACAGGACCTGGATCTGTGTGTTTACACACACAGATCCATGTTCCTGCTCTGTCACGAGCGATCACCGGAGCCTGGCGGACATCGCAGCCGCTGGACACGCGCATCGGCTCCTCGGTGACATGGCCAGCGCGCGCCCCCTATACCGCCGGGAAGCCGAGGATGTCATATGACGCCCGCCCAAGATGTGAGATCCCATCTGCAGATGTCATACGACAATGGGCGGGATGTGAAATGGTTAATACAGGGCAAAAGGGGCAGCTGCCCAGGGCCCAGTCATTGTTTTGAGTCCCAAGGCAGCATCCCCTTGAGCCCAAACTGCCTATGAATAGTTGATAAGTGGATTTGAGAGGGCCGAAGAAAATGTTTGCTGATATTAATTAATCCTAAAGTCAGCCCTGGTATCTGCATTTACATTTCTGCATCGAAGCACTAAAAATATTGTGCACTAAAAATGTTTTGCAGTTATGGGAATTCTGACAAGTCAGCTCCCATTACAGAACTTTGTGACTAAAAACATTTAAAAAAAAGTAAAAATGTGAAGAACCACTTTGGTTTAAAAATGGAAATTTCGTACACAGGTGCATAAAAAAACCCAAAAACTTTGGTTTTGAATAGAGTAGGAAAGTATTAAAACCCTGGTTATCAGCATCCAGGTTTAAAGTAGAAGTTCAGGCTAAAACTAAAATCTCTAAATCTATAGGCATCCACAATCTGAGACTAATCTATCTAGCCCTGTAAAGAAGAAATCGCTATACATACCTTTCCTGAAGCTGCTCCAATCCGATTCCACGCTGAGCTGTCAGCGGCGACTTTAGTGTGCGGAAGTGTGCAGAAGAGGCAGCCGACAACGGAAGGCCCATAGCAAGTCTATGGGTGATGTCACTTCCCAGGCATTTCCCAGCTGACTGGAGACCGGTCCAGATCAGCTTCAGAAAAGGTATGTTTAGCGATTTTTGCTTCACAGGCTTAGATAGGTTAGTCTTAGATTGTGGGTGCAAGTATTTAGAGCAATTTAGAGGTTTTAGTTTTAGGGTGAACTTACACTTTAAGGCTTGGTTCAAACGACTGTGACTTTAGATCCGACTTTTGAGGACCCAAGTGGCGTGACATGTGAAATCCCATGTTAGTCAATGAGATCTTAATTAGCATTACTGAAGTCGCTCTGACTTTAGAAAAGGTTCCTGTACTATTTCAAGGCGACTTCTATCCGAATTTAATGGAAGTCGCCTTCAAGTCAGATCTTCATCTATATTGAGGTGATTTTGATCTGATGTTAGATAGTTAGGTTGAAAAAAGACACAAATCCATCTAGTTCAACCATAAAAAATAAAATTAAAAAAAATATCATACAATCCCATATACCCAATCCTATAGCCACAGTTGATCCAGAGGAAGGCGAAAAAAACCCCAGAAAAGCAGGATCCAATGTGCTACAGCAGGGAAAAAAATTCCTCCCTGATCCCCAAGAGGCAATCGGATTTTCCCTGGATCAACTTTACCTATAAATGTCAGTATCCAGTTATATTATGTACATTTAGGAAAGTATCCAGGCCTTTTTTAAAGCAATCTACTGAGTTGGCCAGAACCACCTCTGGGAGGAGTCTATTCCACATTTTCACCGATCTTACTGTGAAGAAACCTTTCCGTATTTGGAGATGAAATGTCTTTTCCTCTAGATGTAAAGAGTGCCCCCATGTCCTCAGTGTTGACCGTAAAGTGAATAACTCAACACCAAGTTCACCAAATGGACTCCTTATATATTTATACATGGTAATCATATCCTCCCTTACATTACAGGAAGATTACCCAGACATTCCCTAAAAGTCGCTTCAAAGTCGCACCAAGTCATACTTGAGCCGCTAGCAAATCGCCAGCAAGTCGCCTGGCATAAACGTGACTTTCAGGTTGTGGCAGTATGAACCAAGCCTTACTGTCAAAGGTAAAAGAACAAGCTGAAGTTAGAAGCTGATTGGCTACCATGCACAGCTGCACCAGATTCTGTGAGCTCCAGTTTTAGTAAATCTCCCCCCCAGTGTATGTGGTTCTTAGTTTGGGAAATAGCATTGGTCCAGTCATTGAATGTACAAAAAAATTTCATACAAATGTATGTATTAGTGTATAGCCAACTTTACCCTCTCTCCAGTGAATTCAGTGTCTATGAGCTACAAGTCTGTGGGTAGTTTACCGATCTTATTTTCCAACAGTCATACACAAGACTCAGGCGTGGTATCATGGGCGTCTATCAAGAGATGAGACTCAACGCCTCATGATGCAGCAAGGAATGGCAGACGGGTAAGACCAGAAAGCCTTGCTATCTTGTCATCACTAACTCTGATTCTCTCCACACGTCTAAGTGAGTCTTCACTCACAATAACGCCCATCATCAAAATGGCGTTACTCTTCTGTTTACTGTAAACATATCTTACTAATGTGGTTTTAATCTATATAATTATTATATTTTATGTATACTGTGAACATTTCTTACCATATCCAAACTCCAAGCAAAGAATAAACTTTCACAGACATTACATGAACTCTTAAATATATTTTTTCGCCATATTGTATAGTGACAGCATTTATAGAGACATAAACCAGTTAAGCTGGCACTAACTGCAGCAAATCAAACTAAGACCACCCTGTAAAAGAAGATAAATACAGTACTTTCCTTTTCCACAGACAGTAACGTAAAACTACTCTGTATGGATGAACTCAGGCCACCACTAGTATCTGGCCTGTCCAATATCTGGAGTCAACTACTATCCCTCAACTACAAGGGACACCTTTACCACAAACACAGTTTAAAGTTTTTATTCCTGAAAGGGACCCGTCAAAGAGCTTTCCCTGTCAAAGAAAAATGTATGTACTCTCACTGGTTCCTCCTGGAGGTCATAAAAGAGGAATCAGTAAGTGATGCAGAAGGTTTAAAGAGATCAACGCTCCCAGAAGTGTCAGTTTACCAGTGGATTTCAAGGAATCATAGCTAATAGAATATAAGGTTATAATTTGCTTAAAATCTTACTATTGAGTAATAAGTTAAGGGTTAAAGTTAAATTGAATTTATGTGTGTAAAGGTCCCCCTTTACCTTCCTCAACACTTACTGAAATTTAGGCCTCCGGTCAGAAGCTTGTCTTGTACCAAAGTGGCAGACCAGTAGCACTTTAGCATGGTTTATAAGGGTCTCCATGAACTGTGTAGGTGCTGTCCAATTGAGTTCCATTGACTTACACAGGGATGTTCCAGCGATGGATGTTTCCCATGATGGCCATTTTTCTGTGCCCCCTGCTCCACCTGAATATGCACCATGTTAAATGTGTCACGGAACAGTGTTTCCTGCCTGGTTGCTGACTCTGCCAAACAGACAAGCGCAGTGGCCAGAAGTGCTGTTCTCAATGATGCTGAACTTGCACCAGGCTCCATGTTACTAAAGAGCCTTGCATCATCCTGTGTGAAAGGTGCAGGGGCCAGGTAGGGAGCTCAGTATGACTAAGAGTGTGGTTTACCAGGCTCAGCACTGCTGAGCTGCACTGAGAATATAGTGTCTGGTGTGGATACTCTGGTCTCAGTGCTGGCACCCACACCATGTTGTCCCAGGTGACCTCATGGGTGGCACAGCCCTAGACTTCGAAAACCAATGCTTGTACAGCAGTGCATATAGGGAGCTCAGGAATAGCTCTAAACCATGCACTGGGTAAGGATGAGGTTCAGGTTTACCACTAACATGGGTTTAAAGTGGTTGTAAAAACCCCTGCAAGACAAAGGCATAATGAGCTAGTATGCATCACATACTAGCTCATTATGAAATACTTACCTTAGATCGAAGCTGTTGCAACGGTCCCCGTACTGTGACTGGCGACATGTCTCCCGGAGTTATTTCCGGGTTCGTGGGCTCCGGCTGTGATTGGCCGGAGCCGCGATGACATCACTCCCACGCATGCGGGAGCAGGCCGTTTCTTCAGTATGCATGTGCCAATGACATTGGCACATGTGGATACAGTGAATATCTCCTAAACTGTGCAAGGCTTACCTGTAGGTAAAAGTGGTGTAACCATGGTTTACAACCACTTTAAATGTGAATCCAGCGGGTTCGAGATTCACCGTCCTGGTGAATTTTCATGCAGATTTGCCTGGGAGAACTTTTCTTAGAACATAATGCACTGCGTGGCCTGGAACCTATGGTCTTCATGCTTAGAAGGGCTAATAATAGGGGTTTTGATAAGGAGACCCCTTACTCTAAAGGGTGGGGGCACAAAGCAGCCCTAGTGTCAGTGAACTGTAAGCTTTGGGAAAACAGAGTAAGCTGACAAACTGCATAGGGAGAGATTAGGATCAGTTAGAAAACTGTACTTTAATTCTGATTGCTAGATGTTTGAGCTATTAACCCCTTTGCTGCTTTTTTTTATGGGGGCATTTTTGTCTTTTACCTTTGTACTTGTTGATTTGAGGTCTGCAGTCAAATTTAGCTGCAATTCCCATCTATATAAAACTTTTTTTTTTTTTGCTGTAAAACTCTCCCTCAAAAAAAAAAAGACCCCTATCACCATAGATAAAAAAAAAAATAGACATGCACCATTAAGGCCCATTGCCCTGAATAAAACTGTCCTGCTGCTGGCCAATTTCCTCTGCAATATCGTAATTATTGTAGTAAAACCCCAGCCTGAGCGCTTTGTCTCTATTAAATTTGGGCCTAGCCTAGCTCAGTAAAATTGTCCTGCTGCTGGCCAATTTTACATCACTGTATCCTCTGTGGTCTCCATATTCTTGTAGTAAAGCACCTGCCTGTATTTTTATCTGTTACATTTCAGCCGATTCTCCTTCACTAAAAATGTCCTGCTGTTGGCAAATTTTACACTGCATCATCTGCAGGCTCTTATGCCGCGTACACACGGTCGGACTTTACGGCAGACTTTGCCCGGCGGACTTTTCAACGTACTTTATGACGGACTTTCTGAATGAACGGACTTGCCTACACACAATCCACCAAAGTCTGTCGAATTCGTACGTGATGATGTACGACCGGACTAAAATAAGGAAGTTCATAGCCAGTAGCCAATAGCTGCCCTAGCGTGGCTTTTTGTCCATCGAACTAGCATACAGACAAGCGGACTTTTCGACCGGACTCGAGTTCGACGGATAGATTTAAAACATGTTTCAAATCTAAGTCCGTCCAACTTTTGAGCAAACAAAGTCCACTGGAGCCCACACACGATCGAATTGTCCGACGAAATCCCGTCCGCCGGGCAAAGTCTGCTGTAAAGTCCGCTCGTGTGTACGCGGCATTAGTACTTAAAGTGTAAGTTTGTCCTTCCACAGAAAAAGAAAAGGTGAACTAACACCCTCCACCCATTGCTGCCATTGCCCACGCAGCAGGTGCAGCGATCTGGGGATCTGAAAGCCCCACTCTTCTTCTCTTCTTTCTTTAGGGCTTCTAAAACATATCGGAGTGATTCTAAATTGGTCACCTGCTTGCACATGACCACTTTGACCAATTGGAATTGATCCATTCCAGCCCTAAGAAAAGAATAGGAGAAAGAGCAGGGTTCTCAAATCCCCAGATCGCTGCACTAGCTGCTGTGGGCAGTGATAGCTAATCACCCATGGAGGTAAGTGTAACTTACACATTAAGAGCTTGATAGGAATTGACCAGTGGCAGGCCAGATTTTCATTAATGAGAATATGGACAGCCACAGCGAAATACTGGCCAATTTATATTATTTATAAATATATACCGACTATATACCAGTCACTGCAGGTCTTTTACTGTTTGAAACTAAAAAATGTAAATGATTTATATTGGAATGATGCTGCTGTATTTAAAGGATAAGTTCACCTAAGTAAAAAAAAAAAAAAATAAGTGCACATCTTTTTGCAGGTACAAAAATTTGTATTTATTTTTCTTTTTATTAGGAGCCTGTAAAACATTGCACCTGCGATCAGCAGATCGCAGGTGCAATGCAAGGCTCCAGCAGACTGCCAGTATAGCTGTCTGCCCGTACCTCTCACAGGCAGGCAGTTGCTGAACAACAGGAATAATCAATTAACTACCTAGCGTGTTCATCAGAGCCCTGGTAGTTCACTGAGAACTACAAGTTCTCAGCAGTAATGGCTGCTGGAAATTGTAGTTCTCCCATTCAAAGAATACCCCACCAAGCCGCATTTTTTTAAAATTGTGACAGCGGGTGCAGGGAGAAGATCCTCGGCCCGCTGTCACAACGGGGCTCCGGGGCTGCTCATTTAGTTAAATGTTACACCCTGGATATTGGTATAACATGTTATGAAAGGTGAACTTAGCCTTTAGGACATGTTCATTCTAAAAACACAAAGTAATTTCACAGACAAATTTGCTTTACCAGTGCCATTGCTCTGGCTGTCCATGGAAATCATATTGTCCCTTAACCCTATATACAGGTTTAAGGAAAGCATGTTATTTAAAGAGTTTGTGTATTTTCAATGTTTCCCTTATTGCCACATAAACAGATCCGCTTTTTGGATTTTTTGGAGGGTTTTTTTTTTGCTTTGATACAGTGCATGTCCCTGGCAGTGCCCAACTTCCCATGCTTTTTATATAGTTACATAGTTAGTAAGATTGAATAAAGATGCCAGTCCATCCAGTTCACTGTGCCGCCCTTATGACATTAGTTTGCCTATTAGCCCTAAAAATAGTCAGAATATGACAACATATGACCCCATAGACTTCAGTGGGATTCACCACTAAGTTTGGAATTGATACGTTTTGAACAAGACTTGCCAAATCCTTGGTGAATTGAACCTGGGCAGATTTAACCATTACTAGCTATGGGTCTGCTAGCTTTCCCAAGACAAGCCTCTGATCTAAAGGTCTTTGTTTCTACTAACAATGAATGTTGGGGAGTATAAGTCGACCCAGTTTTTCTTACGGAAATTTAGCATTCATTTTAGGGGTTCATTTAAGGTACAACTGTCATGAACGTAACATGTAGGCTGCCATTGCTGGTCTCGTAAACATGACAGATGATTAGCTGTTTCTGGCTTCTATACTTTTGAGTTTGAGGAGGCTTGTCTGTATTTGTATTCTTTGACTAATAACACACAACTGCCTTTTAACTATCAAGAGGTACAAGAGAGGATTGGCTAAATCTTTGCCAAATAAAAGCCCTTTAGATCCGTTGACAAATGTTGCAGATTACTCTCGACATGATTATGGCCTTATATATTGATGTGTAATGATTGCCATATCATAGGAGGATAGTACCTCTGTTAAAAGACAAATTACAGCACTAAGAGGGTAAGGAACCTCTGCCCCGAGGTTGACTGTTATCTGACTATTGAAAGCAGGAAACTTGTTGTCATTGAGTATTAAAAGTGGACAAATAGATAGCAAATTGTTTGGATTGTTCTAGTCATGGGCAATGGTATGAAATGAAATAAGACACATCTTTTCTTGTCTTCTGACATAGATACTCTCTCTTATCCCCCACAGAGTTTTCCTGGTACGAGAAAGCACAAGAAATCCCAAAGGATTTGTCCTGTCATTGTGTCACTTGCAGAAGATCAAGCACTACCTCATCCTACCGGTATGTGGGTGACCTCAGTGCAACTGGAGAACGTGAGGAGAACATGGTGCATTATGCAAAGCAATTATGCCACTGAAATAGCTAGCAGTTAAATTAAACCCGACTCTGATAAGAATTTATGATGTAACCCTGGAGCCATTAGTTGTTTTTGCTAGATAAGCAGTAATAAGAATAATTACAGCAATTTTAAAGGAAACTCGTACTGAGGGAAAACACAAAGGCTGCAACTGCTTACATTCTTCTGAAAATAATAGCTGCCTGCCAGTCTCTGTTCTCTGTATTTTCTGAGACTATAACCTAAAACAGTGATGGCGAACCTTGGCACCCCAGATGTTTTGGAACTGCATTTCCCATGATGCTCAACTACACTGCAGAGTGCATGAGCATCATAGGAAATGTAGTTCCAAAACATCTGAGGTGCCATGGTTCGCCATCACTGACCTAAAACATGCAAGCAACAAATTAAGTCAGACCAGTATAACAACCAGCAATATTCATCAGTGGTAGCTTGCAAACTTTTTTTGGGTTCACTTCTCCTAAAACCATCAATATTCCCATAGTTCCTGGAGAAGGCTCTGAAATATTGTGTGCTACAGCGACCACCAGCTGGAGACTGGATCATACGTGAAAATATTCGTCAGCACACCATGGATCTTCAAATTAAGTCCAAACGTTTTTTTGAAGAATGTTCACATCACAGATAGGAAGGTGCAATGTTCCAGAGCCACGCAGCCCCCCTTCATCAAGGGTCACATGCCTGACGAAGGGGTCCTGCGTGGCTCTGAAACATTGCACCTTCCTTTCTGTGATGTGATCATTTTTTAATTAAACGCTTGGACTTAAAGCGGTGTTCCAGACGGTTCTGTTTTTTTTTAAAGTCAGCAACTACAAACACTGTAGCTGCTGACTTTTAATAAGGGCACTTACCTGTCCAGCGAGCCCGCGATGTTGCTTCCCCAAGGCTGATTTGTCCATCGGATCAGGTGTCGGTACCGCCATTGCAACTAAGGGAAACCGGCGGTGGAGCCTTGTGGATTCACTGCTCGTTTCCTACTGCGCATGCGCGATTCGCGCGGCGCTTTGTGAATGACCCCGTCGTCTTCTGGGACACATACAGGTCCCAGAAGACAACGGGGAGCTAGCCGAAGAAGAGGAAGTGACGGAACAGCTCCGCGGACTAGGAAGAGGCAGATTAGGAAGACTGCCTAGCAACTTCTGCTAAGTAAAAATTTTTTTTTTTTCTATGTTTTTTAATTTATTTCAAAGAAAATTTTAATGTGTAAGGGCCAGTTCACACCATAGAAACGCAGTCCAGATGTGTTCCAGGTGCTTTTCTGCATGCGCGTTTTCGATGCGTTCCAGTGCTTTTTGGTGCGTCTTTGATGCAGTCCAGTGCTTTTTTTCTGCCCTCTTTTTTCTTAACCTCAAATAAGGACAAGTGTGTTGCAGTGTATTTAGGTGCGTTCCAGTGCATTTTTGATGCGTTTTACAGCGTTCCAGTACAGTCCAGTGCAAAAAAAATGCAGCATGTTCTACTTTTTTTTCTGGAACTGGAACGCACTGGAACTGCAAGCACTGGTGTGAACTATGCCATTGAAAACCATATAACCTACTTTCCATGCGTTTTTGATGCAGAAAAAAACGCACTGGACTGCATGTGGTGTGAACTGGCCCTAAATGTTTTTTAAGGTGGACCTCCACTTTCATTTGAAGAATCATGGTGTGTTGGTGAATATTTTCACTTTTCCTAAAAGGCACACTCCAATCAAATCTGAAAATGTTGCATGTTTACTGAACTAATTTTAGGTAGGAAATTTCAACGAAAAAATTGTTTGAATGATATTTCCGCCATGCTAGTATTATCACTCCTGGTATTGCAGTGATACAATACTATTTATTGCTGTGGCAGTGAAAACTCCACCTAAGGTTTAAAGTGATTGTAAAGTCTATTTAAAAAAATAAAAATAAATAACATGTAAGTATAACAAACATGTTAATACTTACCTCTAGGGATGTGCTTCGAGTTCGAGTCGAACATGAGTTCGGCTCGAACATCGGCTGTTCGATCATTCGATGAAGATCGAACATTATGGGGCATTCGCACCAAATTCGAGCGGCGTGTCACACCCCATAATGCACTCCGTCATCGCAAAACGTACACCAGAAACAACCTGCAGTCAGATATAGGCTTGGATAGACTAGAATGCAGTGGATATATATATATGTAGGAGACTGTATATATATTTTATGCACTGCAGATCACTGAATCACCTGCCTGAAAGTGTATTTGAAAACATACACCAGGAACTACCTGCAGTCAGATATAGGCTTGGCTAGACTAGAATGCAGTGGATATATATATATATATATATCCACTGCATTCTAGTCTAGCCAAGCCTATATCTGACTGCAGGTAGTTCCTGGTGTATGTTTTCAAATACACTTTCAGGCAGGTGATTCAGTGATCTGCAGTGCATAAAATATATATACAGTCTCCTACATATATATATATCCACTGCATTCTAGTCTATCCAAGCCTATATCTGACTGCAGGTTGTTTCTGGTGTACGTTTTCAAATACACTTTCAGGCAGGCAGGTGATTCAGTGATCTGCAGTGCATAAAATATATATATAGTCTCCTACATATATATATATATCCACTGCATTCTAGCCAAGCTTATACCTGACTACAGGCCATTCCTGGTGTACGTTTTCAAATACACTTTCAGGCATACAGGTGATTCAGTTATCTGCAGTGCATAAAGATATATATACAGTCTCCTACATATATACCCACTGCATTCTAGTCTAGCCAAGCCTATACCTGACTGCAGGCCATTCCTGGTGTAATTTTTCTAGTAAACTTCAGGCCATGTTTTGCTAATCCAATTTTACAGCATGTCTGGAAGGCCACCAAGGAAAGGCAGACGCTTACAGGCCACTAAAAGAGGGCAAGCAGGCTCTGTGTCTACAGCCAACAGTGCTGGTTGTGGACACGGTGCATCCTCAGCACGTAGCCGTGGGGCATGCTTGTCCTTTTTGTCTGCAGCTGGCCATGTTGAGCCACAACATGCAGAAGAGTTGGTAAAGTGGATGACAAAGCCGTCCTCATCCTCCTTATCCTTTGTCACCCAGGCTAAGATAAGTTTGGCTGCCAATGCAGCTGCCAAAGCGGCCTATTCCATCGGCTCAATGGCATTAGTCACTCCTTCCCTAGCCCCACCATCATGTCCTGAGGAGTCCCCCGAACTGTTCGACCACAGTGTCGGGTACATGCTGCAGGAGGATGCGCAGCGTTTTGAAGGCTCCGATGATGATACCCAAGTTGAGGATGAAGGCGGTAACATGAGCCCAGAGAGAGGGGGTGCCCAAGAAGGACAAGAAACTGGCAGTCATGTTCCCCCAGCTGCAGCATACTGCCAGGTTTGCTCCAGTGGTGAGGAGGGAGGGGATGATGAGGTCACTGACTCTATGTGGGTGCCTGATAGAAGAGAGGAGGAGGAGGCACAACCCCAAAGGGGTCAGCTTAAGGACAGCCAACCGACTGCATCACACCACAGAGCTCCGCATGTGCAGGGCGCTGCTGACTCCATGCGTTTTTTCAAAAGTTCTTTGGTGTGGGCCTTTTTTGAGACGTGTGCAGCAGATCGCACTGTTGCTGTTTGCAACATATGTCTGAAGCGTGTCAAAACAGCAGCCGCTTGGGCACCACATGCTTGACCAGACATATGTTGAGCTCCCATGCAGTCCGTTGGCAACAGTACTTAAAAAACCCACACCAAAGAACAAGGCGGACCTCTCCTTGCTCCTCATCAGCTTGGATCTCCAACCCTCTATACCTTCAGTCCTCTCAGAGACCTGCACTGAGAGGACTGAAGGTGTAGAATTAGGTGTCCCAAGCACTTGCGGGCAATCTGCTAGTGGTACACCTAAATCCGATTGTAGTAGGCAAATTTCCCTACCCCAGTTGCTAAACCGGCAAAAGAAATTCAGTCCCAGCCATCCATGTGCTCAGCGGCTGAATGCTAGTTTGGCTAAATTGCTAGCACTCCAACTGCTGCCTTTTCAGCTCGTAGACTCTGCCCCCTTTCGAGAATTTGTGTAATGTGCTCTACCTCAGTGGCAGGTTTCCAAACGCCATTTTTTTTCTCGGAAAGCCATTCTGGCTCTCTACCGGCATGGTGAAGGCAATGTCTTGGCCTCTTTGGACAGGGCGGTCAGCGGTAAGGTGCATAGGCATGGACAGGGACGTTACCTTTCTTTCACAGCGCACTGGGTAACCCTGCTGGCAGCTGGGAAGGATGCAGGACAGGGTGCAGTAATGTTGGAGCTTGTTCCGCCACCACCCCTCCAAAATGCTGGTAGTGGTTATTCTGCCATACCTCTCTCCTCCACCCCCTCCATCACTTCTTCCTCTATGGCCTCTTCCTGTGCAGATTTGTCCACGGAACCAGCGGTGCTCTGTAAGCGTTCTAGGGGCTACGCAAGCACTCAGGCAAAAATATGCCATGCGGTGCTTGAGTTGGTCTGCTTAGGGGACAGGAGCCACACTGGGGCAGAGATTCTGGCAGCTCTGCAGGGGCAGGCTCAGAGGTGGTTGACGCCACGCCAGCTTCAGCCAGGAATGGTGGTTTGCGACAATGGCACCAACCTCCTCTCAGCCCTCCGACAGGGACACTTCACCCATGTTCCCTGTTTGGCTCATGTCCTTAATTTGGTGGTGCAGCGGTTCTTGTGCAGGTAAGGGGGCTTACAGGATCTCCTGAGGCAGGCCAGGAAGGTCTGTGGGCATTTCCGCCAGTCATATAATGCCAGTGCTCGGCTGGCTGACCTTCAAAAGCAGCGGCTGCACACACAGCAGAGGGCTATCAATGAGTACCTGTGCGAGTATGGCACCAGGACAGGGTCAGGGGAGCTTGGCTTTTTTTCGCCACCCCTGTGGCTAATGATCAAGGATGCATGCACTGTCCTGTCACCATTTGAGGAGGCCACAAGGATGGTGAGCAGTGACAGTGCATGCATCAGTGATACTGTCCCTCTTGTCTTCCTATTGGAGCACACGCTGCGTGGAATAATCGACAGGGCACTTTAGACAGAACAGATGGAAGAAGAGGAGGACTTCCTTACCTTTCAAGTCCCCCTTTATCCAGACAGTATTCCTGCAGGCCCGCCTATCACAACAGGAAGAGGATGAGGAGGATTGTGTCAACAAGGAGGTGGAGCCTGGCAATCAGCATCAGCATCAGTCTTCAAGGGATTGTTTTCAGTCTCCAGAAACCCATGGACTTGTACGTGGCTGGGAGGAGGTGGCTGCGGATCATGTCGTCCTTAGTGACCTAGAGGACTCCGGTCCAAATGCCTCAGCAAGCCTACGCTGCATGGCCTCCCTGATTCTGCGCGGTGGAGAAGGTGGTGCGTTCAGACAATTTTTTAGCATGCAGCCCCAAGGTCTGATTGGTTCCAGCAACCATCGCCAGTGTCTGATTTACATGGTGCAGGAATATCTTGGGGTAAGATCAGACTTGGAGACCTTTCCAACCGAAAATCCATTGGGTTTCTGGGTCTTGAGGATGGATCACTGGCCAGAGCTTGTACAGTATGCATTTGAGCTACTGGCCTGTCCTGCATCCAGCGTTCTATCTGAACGCACATTCAGTGCTGTTGGAGGCTTTGTAACCGATCACAGAGTGCGCCTGTCCAGGTTGATCGGCTCACCTTCATAAAAATGAATCAGTCTTGGATCACCAGCTACCAAGCACCTGATGCTGATGTAACCAATTAATTTTTTTATGATTGTGAGATCACTTGAAGACTGCCTATGCTGATGCTGAGTGACTATCCTGTTATGCTGAGTGACTATCCTATTCCTCCTCAATGTTCATGTTGATAGCTTCTAAGAACATTTTTGGTTCTGGGCACCAGCCAGTGGTGTAGCGTGGGTTGTCAGCACCCGGGGCAAGGCAAGTCCCTTTATATACAATAGTTCTGACCTACCTGATTCCTATACTGATCACTACACTAACATACTTGATTTCAACACTGACCAACCTGATTCCTTTACTGACCATTACACACTACACTGACCACTATACTGTACTGTCCACTACACTGAGAACTACACTGACCACTATACTATACTGTCTCCTACACTGAGAACTACTATGACCACTATACTGTCCACTACACTACACTGACCACTATACTATACTGTCCACTACACTACACTGACCACTATACTGTCCACTACACTACACTGACCACTATACTATACTGTCCACTACACTACACTGACCACTATACTATACTATCCACTACACTACACTGACCACTACACTATACTGTCCACTATACTGTCCACTACACTGACCACTATACTATACTGTCCACTACACTGAGAACTACACTGAACGCTATACTGTCCACTACACTACACTGATCACTATACTGTCCACTACACTGACCACTATACTATACTGTCCACTATACTACACTGACCACTATACTGTCTACTACACTACACTGACCACTATACTACACTGACCACTATACTATACTGTCCACTACACCGAGAACTACACTGACCACTATACTGTCCACTACACTACACTGACCACTATATTACACTGTCCACTGCACTACACTGTCCACTATACTGACCACTACACTATACTGTCCACTACACTACACTGACCACTATACTGTCCACACCACTACACTCTCCACTACACTATATTGACCACTATACTACACTGTCCACTACACTATATTGACCACTACACTGACCACTATACTGTCCACACCACTACACTACACTATCCACTACACTATATTGACCACTAAACTGACCACTATACTGTCCACACCACTACACTGACCACTACACTGACCACGCCACTACACTGACCACTATACTGTCCACTATACTATACTGGATAGTAATAGCAGGTAATGTGGCACTTACTAATAAAAAGCAAATAATTGTGACGCTTCATGAATTAAAGCCATAAAAACTAAAAAAATAGCTAAAACGTGCAATAAATAATTTTATCACAAAATAACCTAATATATAAAACAATTACTTGGATATTCCAAAGGGAAGGATCCAAAATAAATAGTGTCCTTGAAATTAATCTCTCATATAAATTGTATAGCAAATGATTAACAAACCAATGCTATAACAATACATGAAAAAATGTGCTAAAACAGTAATCAGCTTTCTGAACAATGTTCATTGATGTCCTAGGAGGGTGACTAAACTCACATATATGCCAATAAATCCAATAAGTCCAAACCGTGGCGGTAGGAACATCAATAAGTGAACATGCATCAGTGGCATAAACGCATGTGCAAACTAATGTGCATCAAAGGTAAATACTGCGCAAACAACAATTAATTGTGCAAAGTAATTGTGCAATAAATGACAATGATCTGTGCAAATGTATAACAACATAAAGTGCAAATGGCAATGAAAATAAGGTGCAAAAAATAGTCCAAAAATAACTCCCAGTAAGCGAATAATGTGATTACACAAATAAGAAAATTTGCCATTTGCACTTTATATTGTTATACATTTGCACAGATTATTGTCGATTATTGCACTATATATAAGGCGCCTCTCTCTCTCTCTCCAGCCCCCCCCCCCCGGCCATCCATTCCTCACCTTCGGAGGAGAAGACAGCGGACCTGGCGGCTCACACTTTCCAGTGCTTGTCTCCCCTGCGCTTCGGCTGCCATGTTCAGTGTTTCCCGGCGCACTGTGATTGGGCGTATGGCGGGACTTCAGGAGCAACCGCAATCGCAGACAGGCCAGCCCCACGCCGCACATGACCCCCATACGCCCAATCACAGGGCGCCAGACACTGAACATGGCGGCCGGAGCGCGGGGGACACAGGAAATTTAAATTACGAGGAGGCAGCCAGTAGTGAAACTACTGGCATGAAATTGCGCCCCACTAAATGTCGTGCCCGGGGCCACGGCACCACCCCATTTTTCTGCTCCTGTTTAACAGGGGCATGTAATTACCATTTTTGCTGTAATATTTTGCAGCAGGGCTCATTCCTGCACTCAACTAGAGTATCTGTGAGGGGTTGCAGTGTTGTGGCACCACCACCACCACCGCCGCCGCCTAAGGCCCAATTTTTCTGCCCCTGTATAACAGGGGCGTGTAATTACAATTTTTGCTGTAATATTTCGCAGCAGGGCACGTTCCTGTGCTCAACTAGAGTATCTGTGAGGGGTTGCAGTGTTGTGGCACCAGTGCCTAAAGCCCAATTTTTCTGCCCCTGTTTAACAGGGGCGTGTAATTACATTTTTTGCTGTAATATTTCGCAGCAGGGCTCGTTCCTGCGCTCAACTAGAGTATCTGTGAGGGTTGTAGTGTTGTGGCACCAGCACCAGTGCCTAAGGCCCAATTTTTCTGCCCCTGTTTAACAGGGGCATGTAATTACAATTTTTGCTGTAATGTTGTTCAGCAGGGCCCGTTCCTGCGCTCAACAAGAGTATCTGTGAGGCTTTACAGTGTTGTGTCACCACCACCGCCGCCTAAGGCCCAATTTTTCTGCCCCTGTTTAACAGTGGCGCGTAATTACAATTTTTGATCTAATATTTCACAGCAGGGCTTGTTCCTGTGCTCAACAACAGAATCTTTGAGGGGTTACAGTGTTGTGGCACCACCACCACTGCCTAAGGCCCAATTTTTCTGCCCCTGTTTAACAGTGGCGCATAATTACAATTTTTGATCTAATATTTCACAGCAGGGCCTGTTCCTGCGCCCACCAAGAGTAACTGTGAGGGCTTACAGTGTTGTGGCAACACCACCACCAAAGGCCCAATTTTTCTGACACTGTTCAACAGGGGCATGTAATTACAATTCTTAAAATATATCACAGCAGGGCCCGTTCCAGCGCCCACCAAGAGTAAATGTGAGGGCTTACAGTGTTCTGGTACAACCAACACCTAAGGCCCAAATTTCTGCAGAGTGTATAGGGCAGGCCGTATAGTATATACAGGCGTTCCCCTACTTTCAAACATCCGACTTACAAACGACTACTACTTACAGACGGAGGGAGACAACAGGAAGTGAGAGGAAATCTACCCCTAGGAAGGGAAGTTCTCTCCTGTAGGAGTTAATATGGGAAAAAGGTGTCTCCACTGATGCTTTATCACCAATCCTTGTTTCCCTAAAAACCCCAAATTTTCAAAATCCAATTGTCATTGGGACAGAAAGTGAGGTGAAATCTTCTGAACAGGGGCACAGACAGCAAAACAAATGTTACAGGGGTGATAACCCTTCCCTATGTTATCCAAAAAGCTTAAAAATAGATTTTTGGGCTGGAGCTACACTTAAAAAATTTACCTGTTCCAAATTACAAACAGATTCAACTTAAGAACAAACCTACAGTCCTATCTTGTTTTTAACCTGGGGACCGCCTGTATACTGCTGTTCAGAGTATATAGGGCCTGGGGGCCCCACGCCTTTTTCTTTTTTTAATTTGGGTGCGGGATTCCCCTTAATATCCATACAAGACCCAAAGGGCCTGGTAATGGGCTGGGGGGTCACCCATGCCGTTTTTCTCAATAATTTTCATCCATATTGCCGGGACCCGACATTACTTTACAGCCGCAAGCAGTTTTGAATGACTTTTATTCCTTTAGAAATGTCATTTTGTGCAGGGACTGTTCTAAACACGGGAAACACGCACCACTTTACAGGCATACTATAGACACCCCCCAGGTACGATATTTAAAGGAATATTTCACTTTTATTTTTTCACTTTAAGCATCATTAAAATCACTGCTCCTGGAAAAATGGCAATTTTTAAAACTTTCTTTTGCATTGATACATGTCCCCTGGGGCAGGACCCGGGTCCCCAAACCTTTTTTTAGGACAATAACTTGCAAATTAACCTTTAAAATTCGCACTTTTGATTTCTCATGTTCGAGTCCCATAGACTTTAACGGTGTTCGAATGTTCGCGCGAACTTTCCGTCCGTTTGCATGTTCTGGACACCGGGGGGTGTTCAGCTCATCCCTACTTACCTCCTATGTGCAGTTGATTCTGCACAGAGCAGCCCAGGTTCTCCTCTTCTCGGGTCCCTTTTTGCTGCACCTGGCCCCTCCCTCCTGTCGAGTGCCCCCACAGCCAGGAGCTTGCTATGAAGGCACCCCTGCCGAGTCACAGCTCCGTGTGTCCATTCAAACACGGAGTCCCGACCTGACGTGGCCCCACCCCTTCTCTCCCCTGATTGGCTAACTGGTCACCTGCTTCCCTTGGACCAGTCAGAGATCACCTGTCCCAGGTAACCTGGAAATTTAAAGGGGTAGCGACACCTGAAACAAAACATGCAATACAATGACATTTTTTTATTTTATCTATTATCAAAACAGAATATTCCTAGGGGAAGGAGAGGGGAGAGGGGTAGCCGTGAACCCACGTGCATGGGCACAAATGAATTGCGCCCTTTTATGCCATTCCTGCACATAGAGGGCAGGTTGCAGGTGAGATACCATTGCTATTACTTTTAAATTCAGTGGTGTATTTAATCTAGCTTTGCAACAAAAAGAAACAGCTGACAGATAAATTGGCCCTAGTATGTGTTTGTATTAATGTGAGCTCCTAGAGGCCAGGGACTGATGTGAATGTCCAAAAGATATACATGCACCGGCCACTTTATTAGGTACACCTTGCTAGTACCGGGTTGGACCCCCTTTTGTCTTCAGAACTGCCTTAATTCTTTCTGACATAGATTCAACAAGGTGTTGGAAACATTCCTCAGAGATTTTGGTCCATTTTGACATGATAGCATCATGCAGTTGCTGCAGATTTGTCGGCTGCACATCCATGATGCAAATCTCCTGTTCCACCACATCCCAAAGGTGCTCTATTGGATGAAGATCTGGTGACTGTGGAGGCCATTGGAGTACAGTGACCTCGTTGTCATGTTCAAGAAACCAGTGGTGAGATTATTTGAGCTTTGTGACATGGTGCATTATCCTGCTGGAAGGAGCCATCATTAGATGGGTACACTGTAGTCATAAAGGGATGGACATGGTCAGCAACAATACTCAGGTAGACCGTGGTGTTTAAACGGTGCTCAAGTGGTACGATAGGGCCCAAAGTGTGCCAAGAAAATATCCCCCACACCATTACACCACCACCACCAGCCTGAACCATTGATACAAGGCAGGATGGATCCATGCTTTTATGTTGTTTACACCAAATTCTGACCCTACCATCTGAATGCCACAGCTGAAATACAGACTCTTCAGACCAGGCAACGTTTTTCCAATCTTCTATTGTCCAATTTTGGTGATCTGTGCGAATTGTAGCCTCAGTTTCCCGTTCTTAGCTGACAGGAGTGGCACCCGGTGTGGTCTTCTGCTGCTGTAGTCCATCTGCTTCAAGGTTCAATGTGTTGTGCATTCAGAGATGGTATTCTGCATACCTTGATTGTAACGAGTGGTTATTTGAGTTTCTATCATCTCGAACCAGTCTGCGCTTTCTCCTCTGACATTAACAAGGCATTTTCAGCCACACAAGGGCCGATCACTGGATATTTTCTCTTTTTGGGACCATTCTCTGTAAACCCTAGAGATGGTTGTGCATGAAAATCCCAGTAGATCAGCAGTTTTTGAAATACTCAGACCAACCCGTCTACCACCAACAAACATACCACATTTAAAGTCACTTAAATCCCTTTTCTTCCCCATTCTGATGCTCAGTTTGAACTTCAGCAAGTCGTCATTACCACGTCTAGATGCCTAAATGCATTGAGTTGCTGCCATGTGATTGGCTGATTAGGAATTTGAGTTACCAAGCAGTTGAACAGATGTACCTAATAAAGTGGCCGGTGAATGTAGAGTGTGGGTACCTAGAGGTTCTTGAACATATGTGCACTAGCTTTCGTTGCCCCCTCTACACCTAAGTGCTGTCTTAATTGGGCAAAGCTTTGACACTTACTGGTAGTGTTAAATCTTGCTTGCCTCCTCCCACACATTTCTATTAGCCCATGAAGTGGCCCATTATAGGAATATATGGGGGCAGCCAAAGCTCACACACTACCAAGAACTAGAGGAGCTTTGTGAGGTCAAATCTGCCCAATTTCCAGGCACTAAAGCTGCTGTATGTATAAGTATGCACCTTCAAAATGCTGACAGTCGATTTTTTTTGAATTCCCTATTACATGACTGTTTTTCAAAGTAAAGACAGCTTTACTTTATTTACTAAGCTAAGTTAACATTACCTATTACTAGTAAATCAACCTCAATGACTACCTGGCTCCAGAGACCTGTCCAGTCCCAAGTTACACCCTTGCTGATATTCTTTTCTGGGCATGCTTTAAGCAACATGTGTTGATTTTATGATGAATCAGCATTGTAGATCTAGAAAGTTTTAGTCAGCTTTCAGCTTTCCATCAAACTATTATTAACTGGGTGTATTTAGACATTTCAGATTGAACGCCTATAACATTTAAGGACAAGATTACAAAAACTGTTGACTTAACATATTGCGGAACACGACAGTTTTGTAAAGCCCAAACTTTTTATTACTTCTGGATTTTTTTTTGAAGGATATTGAGTGAACTTTACTGTGCCTTGAAAAAGTATTCACACCCCTGGAAATTTTTCACATTTTCTAATGTTACAGCCATTGACATAAATGTATTTTATTGGGATTTTATGTGATAGACCGACACAAAGTGGCACATAGTTGTGAAGTGGAAGGAAAATGATAAATGGTTTGCAAAACTTTTTTGCAAATAAATTCCTTCAGAAGTCACCTAATTAGTAAATAGAGTCCACTTCTGTGTAATTGAATCTCAGTAAAAATACAGCTGTTCCGTGAAGCCCTCAGAGGTGTGTTAGAGAACCTTAGTGAACAAACAGCATCATGAAGGCCAAGGAACACACCGGACAGGTCAGGGATAAAGTTGTGGAGAAGTTTAAAGCAGGGTTAGGTTATAAAATATATCCCAAGCTTTAAATATCTCACAGAGCACTGTCCAATCCATCATCCAAAAATGGAAAGAGTATGGCACAACTTCAAACCTACCAAGACATGACCGTCAACCTAAACTAACAGGCTGGGCAAGGAGAGCATTAATCAGAGAAGCTGCCAAGAGGCCCATGGGAACTCTGGAGGAGCTGCAGAGATCCACAGCTCAGGTGGGAGAATCTGTCCACAGGACAACTATGAGTTGTGCACTCCACAAATCTGACCTTTATGGAAGAGTGGCGAGAAGAAAGTAATTGTTGAAAGAAAGCCAAAATAACTTTTTGGCCTAAAAGCAAAAGCTGTGTGGCAGAAAACTAACACTGCACATCACCCTGAACACACCATCTCCACCGTGAAACGTGGTGGCAGCATCATGTTGTGGGGATGCTTTTCTTCAGCAGGGACAGGAAAGCTGGTCAGAGTTGATGGGAAGATGGATGGAGCCAAATACAGGGCGATATTAAAAGAAAACCTGTTAGAGTCTGCAAAAGACTTGAGACTGGGGTGGAGGTTCACCTTCCAGCAGGACAACAACCCTAAACATACAGCCAGAGCTAAAATGGGATGGTTTAGATCAAAGCATATTCATGTGTTAGAATGGCCCAGTCCAAGTCCAGACCTAATTCCAATTGAGAATCTGTGGCAAGATTTAAAATTGCTGTTCACAGACACACTCCATCCAATCTGACAGAGCTTGAGATATTTTGCAAAGAAGAATGGGCAAAAATGTCACTCTCTAGATGTGCAAAGCTGGTAGAGACATCCCCAAAAAGACTTGCAGCTGTAATTGCAGTGAAAGGTGGTTCTACAAAGTATTGACTCAGGGGGGCTGAATACAAATGCACGCCACACTTTTCAGATATTTATTTGTAAAAAATGTTGAAAACCATTTATCATTTTCCTTCCACTTCACAATTATGTGCCACTTTGTGTTGGTCTATCATATAAAATCCCAATAAAATACATTTATATATATTTATATGTTTTTAGTTGTAACATGACAAAATGTGGAAAATTTCATGGGGTATGAATATTTTTTCAAGGCACTATATAGTGTGAATGCATACTCTAATTTGTTAGGTGCCTTGGCTGCCAACATGGCCGGATCAAGGGGGTGCTGGGGTGGCAAGCGCCCCCCTTCAGATTTCATTTGGGTCCCATAAGGTCTGCCAGGATGGAGGATGGCAGGGAGCCTGTACATAAGGTTGCCACTATATTTTATTTTAGTTTTACACATATCTAAAATATTGTGTGCAATATATGTGGTAATTATGTTGTATATTGAATCTCCTCCTATGGGATATCAAATAAATAGTTTAACTTAATTATATTTGACACTTTAAAAATCTTCCCCTATTTACATATGAAATTTGGTAACCCAGGGCTTAATGGAATAGACGGATAAGGGCTGTGGAAACACCTGCTATTTAGGAACTCGGCAAGAGCGAAACACACAAACGGATGTTCGAATGTTAACCTGCAGCAGTGGGAGGAAATTTAAAGATAGTCACCGTGCCGTGCAGCCACTCCCTGTCACGAAGTCGGAAATGACGAAACACGTCAGGACGTGGCTACACGGTGATCAGAGGAGACACCATTATTTTCGTCCTGGTGTCTCCTCTGATCACAGGGTAGCCACACCCCGACGTGGCTACACAATGCACAAACAATTTTTGATAAAACCACATCAGGTGCTGTATCTATTGCTGGATCTCGCCATCAACAGTTGGTGGTGAAATCCAGTAATAGATACAGCACCTGATGTGGTTTTATCAAAAATAGTTTGTGCATTGTTTTTAATCAATGTGAGCGGCTCTTTTATTTCATCTTTAAATAAATGTTGGTGGTTTGGTTATTGGAAGTTTTCTCTTTTCTCCTACATGACATCTGCCTAATTGTGAATTACTTTGAGGCATGATTTGACATCCATATTGGAGCTTGTGTTTTGAACCAAAAAGCTGATTTGCCAATATGGGAGGCATATAAAGTCGGTGAGTTCTCATCTGAAAGAGAGACGGATCACTGGCGCACGCAAGGAGGTGTCTCGAGTTGGAGGAATTTTGCAATTGAGAGGACTGCACTATTTTATTTTATTTTTAAAGTGGTGTAATATCACTACTAGCAACACTGGATGGATTCGGTTGCATGGACTTTTTGTTTTGAACCTTTTGCACTTCTTTTCATTTGTTTTTTTATATATCACAGCGCTACTTGTAAAGTCTAACATGGAGACTTTATATAATTTTTTTATGTAAATAAATAACATACATTGGGGCACATAATGTAATCTTATACTGCGGATTATAGAAAGAAAAAAAAGTGGCTTTACAAACGTTTTAAAAGTCAGCAACTACAAATACTGTAGCTGCTGACTTTAATATAAATATATAAAGACACTTACCTGTCCAGGGATTGAGTAATGTCCTCACCGATTCTTCAACTGGCTTCTGGTGCAGGCGCCGGCATCGTAAGTAAGGGAAACAGGCAGTAAAGCCTTGCAGCTTCACAGACGGTTTCCCACTGCGCGTGCGCAAGTCGCACTGTGCTTTGTGAATGGTCCCACAGTCTTCTGAGACGGGAGCAAACTTCCAGCTCAGATCGCCACGGCGCATCTGAACAGAAGAGGGAGCGGCCACCTGTCAAAATCAGGTAACCGCCCCCCCCCCCAAAAAAAGTGCCAGTGGATGGGGAGGAGGGGATGCAAACAAGTGGAACTTCCACTTTTGGATGAAGTTCCGCTTTAAGACCACAAAGGATTCACTTTAAAGTAAGGTAATAAGCCAGCAATATAAAATATACAAATTTATATTTTATTCTGTTTTTTTCCTACTCTAGTGTGAGGAAAATGGTAGACCCTACTACTCTATGGATGACGGACAAACCAAATTTATGGACCTTATTCAGCTGGTCGAGTTTCACCAGATCAACCGGGGGATTCTCTCATGTACTCTCAAGCACTATTGCACTTGTGTAGCACTGTAACCAAGTCCTGAATGCCACAATGTGAAGCTGGAGGAGGGACTGTTGAAGGAAACGCATTGACTTCAGATGGATGTTCCACCGACATGAATGATGTTCCACTATATCAGACTACTCAGTGAAAGCCAGCATGAGTCCAGTGCTGGTACTGGAGACAAAAACATTGCTAAATTGTTACTGTAAACCTCACCTTAGTGGATGCAGTTCTATCAGGAAGTACTCAAACAATAAGCTACGCCTTTTTTCTTTTCTTTCTGATGGTACAGACTGTCTTGTGACAGCCAGATGACATTTGGTGGCTGAATTCCAGTGGAAGCGGAGCTTTCCATAATCTCCTAATGCCCGCTGAAACATGGCAAGAGAAGGGCATCCGAGCTGTGTACAAGCAAAGAATGTTAAATGGTACATCTGTTGCTGAGCACATTGTACTGTAAATATCTATAAGGCCAGTTCACTGTCCCGTATTTTATGCAAAAAATCCTAACAATATATTTTTGCCTTCTATTTCCTCCTTATTTTTGTACAGATTGCTTTAATCTCAATCTACTTAATGAAGAGAGAAAAAAATTATTTATATGTACCCAAAGGTGTCACATTAATAAAAAAAGAAATGTTCACTATCCAGGTATATGGGTGTTGCTTGGACCAGATGTTTATCTTTGGTAAAGTCCTGACAAATGACAGCTAGGCCCTATACAGTCTACATCAGCCATTCTCAACCAGGGTTCCATAGAATCCTAGGGTTTCTCCTGAGATTATTAGGGGTTCCTTGAGCTTGATCCCAGAGGATTGATTGGCCTCTCATCTGTTGGTGCCTGCATAGTTCCTGGGCCAACTCCACTTTATCTTTTTATCTGTCTGTAATCTGACCACCACTGTGAGGGTTACATTTTTCCTACTGACTACCAATGTAAGCAACATTTTTCTCATAGACCACCAATGAATTAGTTTTAGCAAGGGTTCCTCAAGACCTGAACATTATTTTAAGGGTTCCTCTGGGTTGAGAAAGGCTGGTCTATACTCAAGGGATTTGTCCACCAACAACCATGCTAAAGGTCACCTGCAGCCAAAACTATTTTCAGTTTTCTGTGGAGCATAAAAGGAGTCTTCATACTTTTTTTGCTGTCCTAATTGAAAAAAATTCCCCCTTAATACCTGTCCTGGTGACAGGTAACAAGCAGGACATAAAGTGAAGCCCAATTCTCCCCAACAGGGACACAGCCGCTAATTAAAGCAAGCAGAGGCTTCAACCTGTCCTTATTCTACCCAAAACAGGAAAACTGTTTTGTGTGGAGTTGAGCTTTTATTTAAAATGGATCCTTTTTATTCATTTAATTTTACTTTTGATTGGTCCAGCTAAGTTAACGCTAATGCTGGTTAAACTATGCATTCATCAAATACAAGGCATCCTATGATTGTACAAGGAAAGAAGCGGAGTGGATGAACGACAGGACTCCCTTTTCTCTAATCACAGAACACCTTGTAGTCCGTGAATAGAATACAAACCTTTTATGAATGGATGTGGGGGTAGGAAAGAGCAGAGTAAATGACACTATCCTTCACTGTATACTAGCCAGAAGATTTAAGGGTAACTCCACTTTTGTGGAGGAATCTGTCCACTAATCCCTGCTGAGCAGGTGGGTGGCTGGTCCGTGCCCCCACTTTGCTTATGCAGAGCAGACACCGACACAGCCCGCTACCCTCTATGGGTGGTTGAATGTAAACAAACCGCCTGTCTGTTTACACCCGACTGCCATCCAATTCGCTAGATGGATAGGGAACGGATCCCCATTTGTCTGTTTTTAGTGGATCGGATGTCCATAGAGGACAATGAAGGGTTCGATCAGTTTTCTCGTGTGAAAGGGGCCTTACTTGGACCAATCAAAAGTAGGAAAAATGTTTTTCTTTTCCTGGAGGTTTAACTTTAAGCAGTTAAAAGGTATCTGTACGCAATTTGTTTCATTCACTAAGGGACACAGGATTCAGTTAGTCTGATACAATTTGGACACTGTTAAAAAAAAGTATTGAGAAACCTGGTATGTTCCCTCCCACTCTCTTTAATGCTTCAGTTTTTGCTGGTGTCCTAGGGGGGTGGACATCTGTGCTGCTGACCTGGGCTCTTTGTGCAGCTATCTGGATCCATGGAGCTTTGGAGACTGCACTTCAGACCCTGCTGAACTGAAGATTGCGGGACCTGCCATGAATTTGAACTTTGGACACTGGGCCCTGTGATGCTTTCAAGATATTTATGTGCTTTGTTAGTTAGCAGCAGAGCACTTTCGAGATCCAGAGCCATTGCACAGCCTCTGGTGTGATCCAGTCTCTGAGGACTCAAGCTGCGGGCTGAGCATTAGGAGCTACTACATGTATTGAAACTTTTGGGCGCCATCATTGCACCAGCAGGACAGGCTATAGGGGCTCAGGAGGGCACAATACACAAGGAGGAAGCAGGGCAAATTACATGAGGGCAAGGCATATTACGTGGGAGCAGGGCAAGTTATATGGAGGCAGGGCACATTACATGGAGGCAGGGAACATTATGTGGGATCAAGGAACATTACATGGTAAAGAATACAGAGCACATTACATGGGAGCAGGAAACACTACATGGGACAGAGGACAGGACACATTACATGGGACAGAGCAAATTACACATTACACTTGTTGAAAGGGTATTCCAACCTGACTTATAACAAGTTAATAGTAATTTCTATTATTAACCACTTGCTTACTGGGCACTTAAACCCCCCTCCTATCCAGACCAATTTTCAGCTTTCAGTGCTCTCACACTTTGAATGACAATTACTCAGTCATGCAACACTGTACCCAAATGATTTTTTTGTCCTTTTTTTCATACAAATAGAGCTTTATTTTGGTGGTATTTGATCACCTCTGGGTTTTTTATTTTTTGCGCTATAAATGAAAAAAGACCGAAAATTTTGAAAAAAAACAAATTTTTCTTAATTTCTGTGATAAAATTTTGCAAATTAGTAATTTTTCTTCATACATTTTGGCCACAATTTATACTGCTACATATCTTTGGTAAAAATAACCAAAAATTTGTGGAAATTATTTGGTCTGTGTGAAAGTTTTAGAGTCTACAAGCTATGGTGCAAATCATAAAAAAATTATCACATCTGATGTACTGGTGGCCTATCTCATTTCCTGAGACCCTAACAAGCCAGGAAAGTACAAATGCACCCCAAATAACCCCTTTTTGGAAAGTAGACATTTCAATGTATTTAGTTAGAGGCATGGTGAGTTATTTGAAGTTGTATTTTTTTCCCACAATTCTTTGCAAAATTTAGATCCCCCCCCCCCACACAAAATTGTCATTGTAATAGCTTATTTCTCTCACATGACATGTGTATACCACAAATGACACCCCAAAATACATTCTGCTACTCCTGAGTATTACGATACCAAATGTGTGGGACTTTCACTGCCTGGCCACATACAGAGGCCCAACATGCAGGGAGCACCATCAGGTGTTCTAGGAGCATAAATTACACATCACATTTCTCAACCACCTATTACACTTTTGAAGGCCCTGGAGCACCAGGACAATGGAAACACCCACAAAATGACCCCATTTTGGAAAGCTAACACCCCAACGTATAATCTATGAGGCATAATGAGTCTTTTCAACGGTTCATTTTTTTCCAGTTTTTGGAAAATGTGGAAAAAAAATGAAAACGCATTTTTTTTACACAAAGTTGTCTGTTTATAAGATATTTCCAACACATAGCATTTGGATAGCAAAAATTACACCCCAAAATACATTCTGCTACTCCTCCTGAGTATGGCGATACCACATGTGTGAGACTTCTACACAGCCTGGCCACATACAGAGATCCAACATGCATGGAACACCGTCAGGTGTTCCAGGGACACATAGCATGCACATACTAAGAATTACACCCCAAAATACATTATGCTGAGCAAAGCGTAAACAAAAGATTACCTGTTATTGTAGTAGCGCAGTTGTACACAGGAGGATAGCACTGGTCCAGGCAGCAGGCAGGGACTTGGTCAGCAGCGGCGAACACAATTGTCCAGGCAGCAGGCAGGGTTACTGTCCATATAAAGTCCAGGGTCAGTGCAGGCAGAGATATTGTCCGCAGTGCCAAAAATATTGGTCCTGGTAGTAGGCAGGTCCATGTGGTGTGGTCAGTGCGACAGGCAGAGGCATGATGGCAGTAAGTCCTACAGGCAGAAGTAGGGCCTCGTTCAGGACAGAATGGGGACAGGGGTAGAGGCTTCTCCCACCCAAATCTCTTTGAAGCCTCCGAGTCTCCAAACCCTAATCTAGGATTGAGAAAACAAAAAAATAGTTTTCTTCATCCAGAAAAACAATTCTGGAGCCCCTCACATATGTGAGACCCCTGTGTTGAATCCCACTAGTCCAGTATCAGGGTACAAGATCAGTCCAAGAGGCAGGCAAATATCATGGTCAAGCAGTCCAAGGTCAGTTCCAGATCAGGCAGATGTATGTACAGAATCGTTAGGCAGAAGCATGGTCGAATAAAAGTCCAGGGTCAGTTCCAGATCAGGCAGAGGTATGTACAGAATCGTTAGGCAGAAGCGTGGTCAAATAACAAGCCAGGGTCAGTTACAGAGCAGGCAGTGGCATAAGGGGTGTGAGGGTAAATTGCAGGAATGGAGGGTGGGCCATTCGGGAATATAAGGGCAGTGAAAACTTCCTCCTGGTAGCCAAGGAAGCCTTTGGGGTTTTGGGTGGAGTTACGATAAATTACATATGAATTGTATATGGCCAATTGAAAAAAATAAATTGTGACTTTTTTATACCAATGGTATGTCCGTCTTGTGGCAAGGTACGGTTCCAGCATCTGGTCATTCAAGTCGACTCCCCCCATAAACAAATTATAATCATAGATGCATTTAGGTTTTTGTATGGGGCCATTTCTTCTGGGGATTTCCATGAAGGTATCATCGTGGATTGAAGACAACATGTAGACATCTCTTTTGTCCCTCCACTTCATTGTCAAAATCTCGTTGTTTCGTAGACTTGCCGTTTCTCCTTTTCTCAATTTCTTATTGACCAGACTTTGAGGAAAGCCCTTCCAGTTCTTTTTTACGGTACCACATGCAGGCGTCTTCTTCCGGTGAAGGTTGTGGAACAGGGGCAGAGTTGTGTAGAAGTTGTCTACATACAGGTGGTAGCCTTTCTCCAGTAAGGGGTATATGAGATCCCAAACAATTTTCCCGCTTGATCCCAAGTAGTCTGGGCAATTAGGGGGTTGCAGCTGGGTGTCCTTTCCTTCGTACACTTTGAAGGCATATATGTAACCTGTGACTCGGTCACATAATTTGTATACCTTCACCCCATAGCGGGCTCTTTTACTGGGAATATATTGTTTTATTTTAAGCCTGCCACTAAAACTTAACAAGAGACTCATCCACACATATGTTTTGGTCCGGGGTAAACAGCTGGGGGAATACTGCAGAAAAATAATTTAAAAGTGGCCAAATTTTGAAAAGCCTGTCATAGTTTGGGTCATTTCGGGGAGGGCACTGGGTATTGTCATTGAAATGAAGAAACCTCATTATCATGAGGTATCTGTTTCTGGGCATTACCTTGGAGAATACTGGCATGTGGTGGATTGGGTGGGTTGAACAATAGGACATCAAAGTGTTTTTTTTGTGAGTCCCATATTAAATGTGAGCCCTAAAAAAACCTTCAACTCCTCCACCGTTAAGTCTCTCCACTCATAGGGACGGGCATAGTAGGACGTTGGATTATTCAAAATGAATTGCTGTGCATAAAGGTTGCACTGGGCCACAATATTTGATAGCATGTCCTCTGTAAAAATGAAATTAAAAAAATGTATTGGGGAAAAATTCTCCGTGTCCACCTGGACTCCTGGCTGGGCAGTGAAAGGGGAAATGTTGGCTTCTCCTGAATTAGGAGGAAGCCACAAGGGGTTCTGCAGGGCATAGGGAAGGCTGGCATGGGTCCTTGGCCTTTCTTGCTGAGGCACTGCGGTGCTGGTGGATGGCACTGCCGTGCTGGTAGATGCCACTGCCTCCTCACCAGAACGCCTTCATTTGGCGGGCCGAATATCTTCCTCCTATGAGTCACTCAGTGTTCCACTACTGAGGACTGGCTCATAATTTATGTCTGACTCAGAATCGGAGTCGGGAAGGGAATCCGAAAAAGAGAGCTCCCCGTTGCTCTCGTCGGCCTGGGACAGTATTTGGTATGCCTCCTCGGTGGAAAAGCTTCTTTTGGACATGGTTGCTAAGCCTGCACGGATGGGCACTGATGAGGCGGCACTGATGAGCACAGATGGGCACTGACGTGGCACAGAGGGGCACTGATGAGGTGGAACAGATGTGCACTGATGAGGTGGAGCAGATGTGCACTGATGAGGTGGCACAGGTGGGCACTGATGAGGCGGCACAGGTGGGCACTGATGAGGTGGAACAGATGTGCACTGAGATGGCACAGATGTGCAATGATGAGGTAGCACAGATGTGCACTAATGAGGTGGCACAGCTGGGCACAGATGAGACGGCACAGATGGAGCGGCACAGATGGGCACTGATGAGGCGGCACAGATGTGCACTAATTGATTGCACAGATGTGCACTGAGGCAGCACAGATGGGCACTGATTGGCGCAGGTGGGCACTGATGAGGTGGCACAGGTGGGCACTGATGAGGTGGCACAGGTGGGCACTGATTGTGCAGATGGACACTGATCACCGCTGGGCAGACAGGTGGGCACCGATTGGCACAGGTTGGCACTGTACTGATGGGGCACTGTACTGATGGGGCACTGTAGGCACTGTAAAAACGTTTAACACTCACAGATCGCTGACAGTTTCTCTCTCTCCTCACACGCTTTCTCTGTGTGAGGAGAGAGAGCCGGCAATGAGAGATGATCTCAAATGTTTACATTTGAGATCATCGCTCATTGGCCATGGCGATCACGCTGTTAATGGCCGCTGTGATTGGCCATTTACAGCGATCTGTGATTGGCTGTGTCCAAGGGACATGGCCAACACAGAATTTCCCAGATGCACGCTCGTGAGCGCGCATGGGGAGCGAGGAAAGGGGAGGCCGTCATATGACGGCCTCCCGGGAATTGACATCCGCGCTGTAGCCGTCATTCGGCTACGGCCGGATGTCAGGTGGTTAAGGATGTCCTCCCGATATATTATTCCTATACTAATCTGTGCACTCTCTATTCCACACTCTCAGACACACGCAGAGCTCTGCAGGGAGCAATGCAGACCAAAGTCAACACACGGACACAGAATGTAAACACACAGATCCACGTCCTGTCAGAGGAGAGGAGACCGATGGTGTATTCCCAGTACAGAGGAACACCGATCGGTCTCCTCCCATTGTGAGTCCCCTCCCCCTACAGTTAGAATCACTCCCTAGGAAACATAATTAACCGCTTGATCACCCCCTAGTGTTAACCCCTTCCCTGCCAGTTACATTTACACAGTAATCAATGCATTTTTTATAGTACTGATTGCTGTATACATGTGAATGGTCCCAAAATAGTGTCCAAAGTGTCCGCCACAATATCGCAGTCACAATAAAAATCGCAGATCGCCGCCATTACTAGTAAAAAAAAAAAAAAATCAATAAAAATGCCATAAATTTATCCCCTATTTTGTAGACACTATAACTTTTGCGCAAACCAATCAGTATACGCTTATTGCGATTTTTTTTACCAAAAATATGTAGAAGAATACATATTGGCCTAAACTGAGGAAACATTTTTTTTTCTTTTTTTTTTAATTGGATATTTATTATAGCAAAAAGTAAAAAATATTGTGTTTTCTTCAAAAGTGTCGCTCTTTTTTTGTTTATAGCGCAAAAAATAAAAAACACAGAGATGATCAAATACCACCAAAAGAAAGCTCTATTTGTGGGGAAAAAAATTACCAAAAATTCATATGGGTACAGTGTTGCATATAAAATAAAAATAGAAAACTGCGCTAGGGGAAAAAAAAGGAAAAAATAAAAATATAAAAATAAAAAGCTGCGGTTATAAGTGAGGCACACCAAAACAGAATAAGAAAAGTAAAAACCGCGCTGCAAAGTTTATAGTCCTATATAGAAAAAAGTCAAACAATCAACAATTTCACGTCACTCACCTATGATTTATGATTGTTGGACTTTTTTCTATATAGGACTATAAACTTTGCAGCGCGGTTTTTACTTTTCTTACAGTGTTGCATGAGCACGCAATTGTCATTCAAAGTGTAACAGCGCTGAAAGCTGAAAATTGGTCTGGGCAGGAAGGGGGTGAAAATGCCCTGTATTGAAGTGGTTAAAAAAAATGTAAACATCCCTTGTAATAGAAAAAAAAGCATGACAGGACCTCCTAAACATGAGATCTATGGTCAAAAAGACCTCAGATCTCATATTTACACTTAAATGCAATAAAAATGATTTCTTATTTATTTTTTATTTTTTTTTAAATGGCCCTTTAAGAGCTATGGGCAGAAGTGATGTTATGACATCGCTTCCGCCCTGCATTATTATGGAGACGGATGGGAGCCATCTCCCCCTCACTCGTCTCCATGCCCAGCAAAGGTGAAGATGCGATCGCCTCCGCCACTGCCGACGGCTCCGGTAAGTGGCGGAGGGCACCGAAGCACGGCGGGAGGGGGGGCCCCTCTCCCGCCGCCGATAAAATTGATCGTGCGGTGAATCCGCCGCTAAGACCACTATTATCGGAAACCGATGTGTGGTTAAATACAATATATTGTCAAGATATGACCAAGTGATATTTACAGCATTACACCAATAGAAAAATGTCCACCCATTGATTGTCATCATTAAAGGCAAACCCACTTTCATAGAATCATAGGTGTGTGCAGCCTAAAGCTCAAACACACATGCATGTATACTGTGTGTGTGTGTATGTGTATATATATATATATATATATATATATATATACAGTATATATACAGTATCTCACAAAAGTGAGTACACCCCTCACATTTTTGTAAATATTTTATTATATCGATTCGTGTGACAACACTGAAGAAATGACACTTTGCTACAATGTAAAGTAGTGAGTGTACAGCTTGTATAACAGTGTAAGTTTGCTGTCCCCTCAAAATAACTCAACACACAGCCATTAATGTCTAAACCGCTGGCAACAAAAGTGAGTACACCCCTAAGTGAAAATGTCCAAATTGGGCCCAAAGTGTCAATATTTTGATGGCCAGCAGGGATTTTGGCTGAGACTTTCTTTCTCCCTCCACTACCTCCTTCCAGGGTTTCAAAGCTAACAGCTCAGGGACAGGAAATGTATACATCATTTATTTACAGGCATTTACAAATTCAGACAGTAGTGGGCAACAGATGCCTACATTTGTTAATATACTTTGCAAATAATGCAGAAAAATGTGCTTTGCCACTTAAAGCGGAACCTCACCCAAAAAGGGAAATTCTACTTTTTCTTCCTCTCCCGCTTCCCCGCCATTTTTGGATTTTTTTTTCTATTTTAGGGAGCAAGTGCCTAGTTTTGACAGGTACCTACTCCCAGTTCTGGTTGTCTCACTTAGGCTAACCAAACAGAAGTTCTCCCCCTGTCTCTGCCAGCAACCTCCTAGGACACATACTGTGGGTCCATTCAGAAAGCACAACATGACTCGCACATGTGAAGAAAAAGAAAAAAAAAAAAGCATTTTTAAACGCGCCCCGTCCCGCCAAGCTAGCGTGCAGAAGCGAACGCATACATGAGTAGCGCCCGCATATGAAAACGGTGTTCAAACCACACATGTGAGGTATCGCCGCGATCAGTAGAGCGAGAGCAATAATTCTAGCCCTGGACCTCCTTTGTAAGTCTAAACGTGCAACCTGTAGAATTTTTTAAACTCAGATTTTTAAAGGTAAAAGTTTGTCGCTATTCCACGAGCGGGCGCAATTTTGAAGTGTGACATGTTAGGTATCAATTTACTCAGTGTAACATTATCTTTCACAATATAAAAAAAATTGGGCTAACTTTGCTGTTGTCTTATTTTTTAATTCAACAAAGTGTATTTTTTTCCCAAATAAGTGCGCTTGTAAGACCACTGCGCAAATACGGTGTGACAGAAAGTATTGCAATGACCACCATTTTATTCTCTAGGGTGTTAGAAAAAAGTGTATAATGTTTGGGAGTTCTAAGTAATTTTCTAGCAAAAACAACTGTTTTTAACCACTTTAAGACCGGGCCTCTTTTTTAGATGTGTTGTTTACAAGTTAAAGACAGTTTTTTTGCTAGAAAATTACTTAGAACCCCCAAACATTATACATTTTTTTTCTAACACCCTAGAGAATAAAATGGCGGTCGTTGCAATACTTTCTGTCACACCCTATTTCCACAGCGGTCTTACAAGCACACTTTTTTTTTTAAAAATACACTATTTTGAATGAAAAAAAAAAGACAACAGTAAAGTTAGCCCAATTTTTTTTATATCGTGAAAGATAATGTTACGCCGAGTAAATTGATACCCAACATGTCACTCTTCAAAATTGCGCCCGCTCGTGGAATGGCGACAAACTTTTACCCTTAATAATCTCCATAGGCAACATTTTCAAAAATTCTACAGGTTGCACGTTTTGCGTTACAGAGGAGGTCTAGGGCTAGAATTATTGCTTTCACTACCGATCGCGGCGATACCTCACATTTGTGGTTTGAACACTGTTTTCATATGCGAGCGCTACTCACGTATGCGTTCGCTTCTGCGCGCGAACTCGGTGGGACGGGGCGCGTTTATATTTTTTTTATCTTGTGTCACTTTTATTCCTATGCATTGTGTGTACTTTTATTCCTTTATTCCCTTGTAATAGAAAAAAAGCATGGCAGGACCTCTTAAATATGAGATCTGGGATAAAAAAAAGACCTCAGATCTCACATTTACACTAAAATGCAATTAAAAAAAATGGAAAAAAAAATATGGCCCTTTAAGAGCTGTGGGCGGAAGTGACGTTTTGATGTCACTTCCGCCCTGCAGTGTCATGGAGACAGATCCGATCGCCTCTGCCGCTGCCGACGGCTCCGGTAAGCAGCAGAGGGCACCGGATCGCAGCAGGAGGGGGGCCCTCTCCCGTCACCGATAAAAGTGATCTTGCGGTGAATCCGCCGCAGAGACCAATTTTATCTTGTACCGGGCCGCTGGCTGAACACGGGGATACCGGGGTTATCTGCCATAACAACGATATCTGTCGTCAAATTAAACACGTACATCGGCGTGCGGCGGTCCGGTAGTGGTTAACTTGTAAACAACAAATCTCAAAAAGAGAATCGGTCCTTAAGTGGTTAACTATGGCAGTTCACAGTACCATACAATACAAAATTCCCTAGCACACTTACCAGCTAGCCAGCATAATAAAACAAGTCTAAACTGTTTCAACAATTTGTATTAGGTTTACATTGTATGTACAGTATATTTCCAATTATATGTGAAGCCGCACTGCCACGTCAAGGCCCCTCTGCAAAGTGCGGTCCCTAACTCTACTCTAACGTTTCCTAATGGAGACATTTATGGCAATAAATACATTTAGCAGCTAAACTAGTGCAAAAATGTTGATAAAACAGGTTTTTGTTGCATATATTTGCAAACATATGTGAAGTTACACAGCAAAACCGACCGGAAGGGTAAGTGACTTCTTCTTAAGACCTGCATGTATTCCAAAATACCACTTGCTTATGCCATAACATTACACTCCGTTGGAGCAACAATTAAAGGAGGAGAATTAATTGGTAATATCTTGTAATACTGTATGGGACTGTAAGCGAACAATAATAAACCGATCGATCCCTGGGGTTGTATAACGGTTGAAGATCTGGGTTGCAGTAATTATACCAGGTTGCCCCTAGGGAATGGTAGCCACCGCAGAGTAAGAGGTGACAGGTAGCGATCTGTTATACAGCATTTCTGTGCGGAATTGCAAAGTCCCTGCGCTGTGGATTGGTAATTCGCCAGCCTCCACTTCCGCAGGGAATGAAAACACTCAGCCTCTTTACATCACACAGAAGTAAGACTGCAGTGGAATGGAGGGAAGGAAATAAAAAGATGTGTTTTACTCTCGCCATAACATCACAATCATAAGCCTATTAAAAACGTTTTTGTACAGGAAGATTTCTGGGGGACACCAAAAGGCGAGATTTAAAGAATGAACTACGCAAATTTACGATTTTTGAGGTGAACAGAGCGAGTGATAATTAAGCCTTTAAGTGTGGACTCTTGGTCGGCGGTTTAGGCCTGGCGGTGAGATTAAATCCCTATAAGAGCAGAAATACCCCCGGCCTGGAAGAAGCATACCTCTCAAGGACCGCTCTTGGGCTGAAAGAACTACGAGAAAAGGCCCTTAATCTCAGGTGGATGCCCGCGGTGATAGAGGTGGTAAGTGAGGAGGAGGAGAAGCAGTTGTACCCGTAACGACCTTGCCCTACCCGTCTATAATAAGAAGGGGAATAAGAAAGAAGAGAGAGAAGAGGAAGGTGTAAGAGGAGGAGGAAACAAATAGAAGACAGAGAAGAAGGGAAAATGAGAGGTAAATCAACGAAAGGGGCAACCGCCAACCCACCTAGAACTAGCGCAAGCCCGGGAACTATCAGAAAATATATGGTTAATGACAGCAGCAAGGAAAGCCCGGGTAAAGCAACAGGGGCCAAAAATAAAACCCCAGAATGCCCATCTAAAATCGGGACAAGAAGATAGCTGGCCGACACTGAGATACGACCCTCCCGTAGTGAGATAATGGAAGAATTATCAACGGATCCCCAACAGAAAAAACATCTCTCCACAAAGGGAGAAATGGCAGAAATGTTCGCAAACCTTGAAGCATCGATTAAAGGTGAGATAGGTATCTTACATGAGAACATGAACCACATTTTAAAAAGAGTCGAGGAGGTAGAAACCATAGGTGACAAGCAAGGGGCCAATATAAAAGATCTGAAGCTCCAGATGGAAGCACTGCAGATAGAACAAAGAAACATAAGGTACAGACTGGAAGACCAAGAGAACCATGGTAGAAGGAAAAATCTCCGGATTAGAGGTCTCCCTGAGATGCAAGATGGAAAAGAGAATTTGCAAGAAAAAAATGGATGTAATCTTTAAAGACCTGGTGAATCCAACTGACACTAGCTCCAAAGTAAACCTGGACAGAGTGCACAGGATCAGAAAGCCGGTGGAAATTGGGGGAGACGTTCCGCGAGACGTTATAGTACGATTTCATAATTACCAGGATAAGGAACAGATCAAAGTCAGCCTTAGGAAAAATCATCAGTTGAAGTATGGGGAAACAAACCTACAAATATTCCAGGACCTGGCTGCAGAGACCCTAATCAGGAGAAGAACCCTGAAACCACTACTGGCTGTACTTAAAACGCACGAGGTACAATACTCTTGGGGCTTCCCTGCCTGCGTAATTGGTCGCAAAGATGGCCGC
Organism: Aquarana catesbeiana; assembly: GCF_042186555.1. NCBI lineage: Eukaryota > Metazoa > Chordata > Amphibia > Anura > Ranidae > Aquarana > Aquarana catesbeiana. Next base: position 70,828,494 of record NC_133335.1, on the reverse strand, counting down.
ACAGCCGTACTGAGATTCCTGGAAGAAACGCAAAAATTCTGTCACCGTTTAGATATCCCACTAATGCAGATCCCGGGTTGGTGGGAGAGAATAGCCAACCAAGAGGCTACAGAGGAACTTACCGCATGGAAACCTATAATTATAGTAAAATGAACTAAGAGGTCGAAACCAATTTAGACATAAAGGGACTTAGTAAGGACATCTCTATATTTCTGTGGTTGATGGGGACGAGGGTGGGGGGGATGGTGGGGGGACGGAGGGGCCAGGTTAATCTCCAATCCCGGGAGGAGTCTTTTCGGCACATGATCAGGACTACTACGAGCTCAACCTTAGGGGGACAACTGGAGGGCCGGGAGGAGTTGGAGGGGCCACGGTTTTCTGGGTCCAAGTGGGGCCCATTTTCCCCCAAATGTATGTGGGGAGGGGGGAGGTTGTAGTTGGGGGGGGAGTGCGGAGGGGAGGTTGTGGGGGGTTGGATGGGGGGAAGTGGGTGGGGGAGGGTGTGTCAAGGATATCGTGTCATGGTGCTTCTACCCTTTAGAGAGGTTCAAAAATACGAGAGTAAGAGAGGATGTCTAGTTTAAAATGTATTTCTTACAACGTGAGGGGCTTGAATTCTCCCATAAAACGCGCCAACATCTTAAGCGAACTGAAATTCCTGAAAGCTGAGGTGGCAATGCTTCAAGAGACACATGTATTAGCAAGTGTCAAAAAATCTTCTCTAGAGACTTCCCTTCCATAGGGTTTGCCAAGGAGGTAAGGTTAGAGATAGAAGAGAGAATGACCGACCCCGAAGGTCGATTTCTCTTTTTGAGAGGTAAAATAAACGGCTCGGAATGCTCACTGGCAAACATTTATGGGCCAAATAAGAACACATTTAGATACGTAATGGGTGCCCTGGCCAAATTTGAAGAATTCAAGAGGGAGGGGGCCATCATAGCGGGGGATTTCAATTTATGCCTAGATCCCGTGAGAGACTGTACTTCTCATGTGCAGGGGACAGGTGGTGTCTGGGTAAATAAACTCAAAAAGAAGTTGCATCAGCTTCAGCTCGTAGACGTCTGGAGGATGCAACATGGCAACACAAGAGACTATACATTCTATTCCCCCTTACATGTGACGTACTCGAGACTTGATTTCTTTTTGGTGGAACACCGGTTACTGGAGGTGGTCACTGATGCGACCATCGGTAACATGACATTTTCCGATCATGCACCAGTGAGTCTACAGATAAGAGTAGGTGAACCTCGAACACAGGGTTTAGGCTGGAGATTGAATGAGGATCTTCTCCAAGATAAAGAAATCACAAAGAGGATCAAAGAAGAATTAGACCTGTACTTTAAAATAAATGTGCCTAGGGAGATTACTGAGGCCACAGTCTGGGAGGCTCATAAAGCATATATTAGGGGCATATTAATGATGATAGGATCGGAAAGAAAAAAAAGACTGGTAAAAGAAAAGAATGTATTGTCAAAAGAAATCCAAGAACTAGAAAAGCAACATAAAACATCGGGAGAGGGATAGGTGTTGGTAAGTCTACATAGGAGAAGAGAAGAGATGAGGGCTTTAACTGAATACGAAACGCGTAAGACTTTTAATCTAGTGAACAAAGACAGATATATTAATGGCAATAAACCGGGTAAACTATTAGCCAGGGCCTTGAAAAAAAAGAAAAAGACCAATTATATTGAAAAAATAAGGACTAAGTCAGGGGAAATCAGATAATAGAACGTGTGATATTGCGAGAGCTTTCCAAGAATTCTATGGAGAGTTATACGCAATAAACACAAACAACTCACACGAGGCCAACCCGAAGTAAAAGAGAGGATATCCAAAACTTTTAAAAAAACGCACGTTTACCTAAAATAGCGGAAAGCGATAAAACTATTCTAGATGCCCCAATAACTGAACAGGAGCTCAAGAAAGCTCTTCAGGATACCCCAACAGGTAAAAGTCCAGGGCCAGACGGGCTGACCGTTCTCTACTACAAAAAATTTCAAGACTTACTGATATCTATAATGTGTTCATACATGAACGGGATAGGGGAGAACTGGGAGATGAGGAAAGAAGCACTAGAAGCTAGCATCGCTATCATTTGGAAAGAAGGAAAGGACAGCATGTTATGCTCCAGCTACCGGCCCATTGCACTACTAAACGTTGACACGAAATTATTCGCTAAGATTCTAGCCGACAGGTTGAAACAGATAATCAATGAGATTATCCACCCCGATCAGGTGGGTTTCATGCCAGGCAGAGAAGGGAGAGACAATAGTATTAAGACATTAATGGTGGTCCAGAAAATAAAAGAGAGCGGAGCCCCAGGTCTACTCCTGTCGATTGATGCTGAAAAAGCTTTCGACAGGGTAGACTGGGGCTTCATGTGGGACACTTTAGAGGAGATTGGACTGAGTAATAGAATGCTTAGCTGGATTAAGGCCTTATATACACACCCCACAGCGAGAGTGAAGACGAATGGAAGTTTATCTGAACCATTTAAAATGTATAACAGCACCAGACAGGGGTGCCCACTTTCCCCACTGCTGTTTGTGCTGGCTTTGGAGCCCCTCCTTGCAAAGATAAGGCTCAATCCGGACATTAGCGGGGTTAAAATAGGGGACGAAGAGTATAAAATTGCCAGCTTCGCGGACGACATATTATTTTGTCACCCGTCCGAGGATGACTCTTCCGAACCTGATAGAGACTATTAAAGCCTATGGTAGAATGTCCAACTTCCAGGTCAACCCAACTAAATCTGAAATCTTGGACATAGTTGAAGGTAAAGGGGAAAATACATATCAAAAGAGTTTTTCATTTAAATGGGGGATAAAAGAGCTTAACTACCTAGGAGTTAAAATTACTACATCTAAAGAGTCATTGCTCCAAGCTAATTTTATATCACTCCTCAATGAGATTAAGACCGACCTGAATAGACTCCCGTGCAACCAACTTTCATGGGGAGGTAGAATTAATCTATTTAAGATGACAATCCTGCCAAAAATCATTTATAAAATGCAAATGCTCCCAATCCTAATCCTGCAGAGTTACTTTAATAGATTGCACACTATGTTTCTAAAGTTTATATGGAGAGGGAAAAAACCCCGAATAAAGTTTACACAATTAACCATAGATAAGAGGAAGGGGGGGTGGGGGGCACCTGACATTAAAAAATACTATGAGGCAATAGCCTTATCACGTATTCTAGATTGGGTAAAAAATAATAAAGAAAAACAATGGGTGAAAATAGAGAATAAAATGAGCAAAGTAGAGTTGGGTAAGATGGTGTGGATTCCACCACAGTATAGAAATCTGAGCACGGAAATAATTGACATCACTAAACACGCACTCAATATGTGGGATAAATTGCACGAAAGGGAGCACTGGGGATATAATTCACTGTTAATCCCGCTTAAGGACACAGATTACTTTTCAGCTGGGAGAGAAGATCTGTTTGGGAGGTGGATCTTGAAAGAAGATGCCCAACTAAAAGACATCATGAGACAGTGCAAGCTGTGTACATACCAGGAGCTAAAAGCCAAAGATGAATGGTTTATCATAGATTTATGGAAGTATAAGCAGTTAAAACATTTTGTTGATACACTCCCGCAGCCAATTAGGTCGATGGAGGGATTACTTCCCCTGGAGAAAATATTTATGGAGAAAAAAGGGAGTGGCAGGAGGAATTGGATATCAGGGTCAGTGAAAGGGAGGCAAGGCTGATTTTAAAAAGAGTGAATGCTACCTCGGTGGGCTATAAGTTATCCGAGATGAATTATAAGATCCTAGCGAGAATGTACATCACCCCTGATAGAGCACACAGATTCCAGAAAGAATCATCGCAATTATGTTGGAGGGGTTGCAGGGACATCGGTACAATGGCGCACATATGGTGGCAGTGTCCGGAACTCAAAAAATATTGGGGGGAGATAAGGAGAACCATTTCTGAGATTACTAGTATGGATATCCCAGATGACCCGTGGGTGTGCCTACATCACGGGAGTAAAATGCCCACAAAGAGGTACCTGAAATCACTGTTACCACACCTCCTTAATGCCGCTAAAAGCCTCATTCCTAGATATTGGCTGGACAAAAGGAGACCTACATTGTGGGAGTGGTTCGACAAGATAAGTGAAATTCACTGCTTGGAATATTTGAGGTTTAGTGAGGGGTTAGATATGGAAGCCTTTGAAGAAACATGGAGGGATTGGGTAAAATACAAGTTCACTCCAGGCGGTCGAGGTGTGGGAAATATAGCTTGGCGCCTTACTGTGAATATAAACTAGATGATTCACATTAATTAGAGTAAATGAGAAGGATGAGGATTGGAACAGGTAGAAGCCATGACAATAGGGGGAGGAGTTGGGGGTTAGGGCAGGGGGGATGGGTGGGGGATTTAGGGGTAGTGGTGGGGGGGTTGGTTTAGGAGGGTTATTGGGGATAACTAATTTCTAGGGGAATATATGTACCTCCTGTTTCTATTATTATCTTTGAATAAACGGCCAATAAAGAATGATAACGCCACAATGATGTGAATACGTAAAGGGATGAGATTGAACTGTAAAGTTGAAACTATATCTCCCATATAACACTTCGCTGAAGTGGCAAAGAAAAAAAAAAAAAAAAAACTATGGCAGTTCACAGTACCATACAATACAAAATTCCCTAGCACACTAGGCCCCTCTGCAAAGTGCGGTCCCTAACTCTACTCTAACGTCATTTCCTAATGGAGACATTTATGGCAATAAATACATTTAGCAGCTAAACTAGTGCAAAAATGTTGATAAAACAGGTTTTTGTTGCATATATTTGCAAACATATGTGAAGTTACACAGCAGAGCGTGTGGATCTACTTTATGGCTTGCACTTGATCACAGTGACACATCATATAATCTATTATGAATCTTGGGTGCTCGTAGTGATACAACGGATGGTGTTTATAACGTTTGGAAAGTCACTAGCACATCATTATTTTTACCAATTATTGTGAGAGCAAAGTCAAATTATTCCAGTCAATATATTATTGCTGGTTTGCATACATCTAGTGCCAAATGGTAAAAAAAAAAAAAAAAATACTGGCCTCCAACCTCCCCTTATAGCCAGTCCAACACATGCCTAAAAAAAATTACCAGACTCCAACCTCCCCTTTAGGTGATCCAACACACATCTGAATAAAATACTGGCCTCCGACCTCCCCTTATAGCCATTCCAACACATGCCTAAAAAATTACTAGCCTCCAACTTCCCCATTAGGTGATCTAACACACATCTGAAAAAAATACTGGTCTCCGACCTCCCCCTATGGCCAGTCCAACACACACCTAAAAAATGACTAGCCTCCAACCTCCCCTTTAGGTGATCCAACACACATCTGAATAAAATACCGGCCTCCACCCTCCGCTTGTTGCCGGTCTAACACACGCCTGAAAAAATGAAATGTGACAACCTGGAGGAGATCTGTACACAGATGGTATACAGAGATGGTTTATACAGAGATAATTTACAGAGATGATATATACAGATTGTATACAGAGATGGCATATACACACGGTATACATAGATGGTATACACAGGTGGTATACAGAGATGGTATATATACTGTAGATAGTATACACAGATGGTATAAAAAATGCCCCCCAGAAATGTCATTTCCTTCTTGTGTGATTGGCTCTATGATATTCCTAGAAGTCTGCACTAGGATAAGTCAGATTTGAGCATCCCCTGCAACAGAAATGTCATTTTTGGTGGAATACTCTCAGAGGTTGGCGTCACACTTGAGCATACTCCGGCTCTCAGGAGGGTCCGGTGCATCTCCATTCACCGTTTCAGGTCAGATTACACCCTGAATTTTTGGCTGAATTTGGACAGGAAACGGACTAAAAGATACACAGGACCACCTGTGCAATTTTCACCGGAGCCGCTGTGAAGATATGTGAACCGGCTCTATACAGAGCCCGGCACAATATCCTGCTATGCGAATTGGAAAAAAGGGAAATCACGTCTAAAGGGATGCAGGCCCTGCCACTTGTAGCTGCACATCAATGGCCCATGGATAAATAGAATGTACCAGTATAGCAGGAGCAATGTCTCATTTAGCTTCATGGAATGTTGGTGCTAAATGAAACATTGCTCCTACCATACTGGTACATTCTATGTATCCATGGGCCATTGATGTGCAGCTACAAGTGGCCTGGAGCAAGTGGCAGTGTCTGCATCGCTTTAGACGTGATTTCCCTTTTTTCCAATTCGCATAGCAGGATATTGTGCTGGGCTCTTTATAGAGCTGGTTCACGTATCTCCACAGCGGCTCTGGTGGAAATTGCACAGGGGGTCCCGTGTATCTTTTAAGTGGGTTTCCTGTCCGAATTCAGCCAAAAATTCGGGGTGAAATCTGACCTGAAACGGTGAATGGAGATGCACCGGACCCTCCTGAGAGCCGGAGTATGCTCAAGTGTGACGCCAACCTCTGAGAGTATCCCACCAAAAATTACATTTCTGTTGCAGGGAATGCTCAAATCTGACCTATCTTAGTGCAGACTTCTAGGAATATCATTGAGCCAATCACACAAGAAGGACATGACATTTCTGGGGGGCATTTTTTATACCATCTGTGTATACTATCTACAGTATATATACCATCTCTGTATACCATGTGTGTATGCCATCTCTGTATACAATCTGTATATACCATCTCTGTAAATTATCTCTGTATAAACCATCTCTGTATACCATCTGTGTACAGAACTCCTCCAGGTTGTCACATTCCATTTTACAGCAGCTGCAGAATGAAAGGGTCATTTTTAATTACATTCAATTGCAATATGACTTGTGAAGCAACTGTATACGCTATATCAATTTTATAAGGGGAGGTTGGAGGCCGGTATTTATTTTTTCAGGCGCGCCTTGGACCGGCAAAAAGGGAAGGTTGGAGGCCGGTATTTTTTTTTCTTCAAGCGTGCGTTGGACCGGCAACAAGGGGAGGTTGGTGGCCGGTATTTTTTTTTTTTAAGGCATGCGTTGGACCGGCCACAAGGGGAGGTTGGAGGCCGGTATTTTTTTTTCAGGCGTGTGTTGGACCGGCAACAAGGGGAGTGTCATGGTTATGCAGTAATCTTTGTCTGTCAGCTTACCTCTCCTCCATGTGTTCACCTTTAGAGGCCAGCCACTCTCACCTGACTGCTTATATAATCTTAAAGAAATACAAATGTGTCTGCGCTAGGATTCAAATATCTAATAAGTGATTACAGTGAGTGTTAAATAGGTAAAGTAATACAAAAAATAAAAAATTTAAAAATATTTTTAAATTAAAAATTAAAAACTGCACTTAAGCTGATCAATACAAATCAGAAATATCTCTTGGTAATTCAACCTTATAATACTAAAAGTGCGAAGTGCAATCTAAAATCCACAATATAAGTGCCAAATCAAAAGTGAAATATTCATAAAAGTCCTTATAATACAAAGGTGCACATCCAAGGAAATATAAATATAAGGTGCTCAAAATTAGTGTCCATAATAGTGAAGCTCATCCATCTTGTTCCTCCAAAAGTGTACCATAAAGCATGCCTTAGTGTCTTTCCGTGATCCCCCAAAAGCATATGCGCTCACCTTACAGTGTGTGACACAGTAATTAAACTCTGTCAAACACTTATATAATCTTCCCTCAGCATAGCTCCACCTCAGCCTCTAATTAGGAACACTATATTAACCTGTGCATTGCAAGCCAACCTTGCTGATCAACCATTGTGTGTTTATCTTTCGTGTGCAACTTGCTGTGTCTCCTACGTCTGATTCCAGTTACCGATCTTGGCCTGTTCTCGACTATCCCTGTCTGCCTGTGACCCTGACCTTTGGCGTGTTCTATGTTTATCCTTGTCTGCTAGTTGCCCCGACCTTTGGCTTATCCCTTTACTATCCTTGTTGTTCCAGTCTGCTGCTTCCTTCCTCTTTCTCCTGTAAGTTTACTGTGAGCGTGAGCTGTGAGACCCCGGGGGGGCGCAACCTGGAGCCAGACTGCAGCGCAGTCCATCCTCACCACTAGAGGCTCTGGTGAACACTTGCTGGCTCTTAGACTCCGTGCCCGGGGGAATCTATGCTCTAGCTCCCAGTGGGATCTGTGTTGGTGCTCCAGTGGTCCTGCTTCCTTAACCTCCCAGAGTTCAATCCGCAGCAGTCAGTCCTAGGGTCCACTACCTTAGCGGTGCACTCCTGACTCCTACGGAGTGCATCTGTCACCTGGACTCAGGTGACCTGACAGGGAGGTTGGAGGCCGGTATTTTTTTTTTAGGAGTGTGTTGGACCAGCAACAAGGGGAGGTTGGAGGCCGGTATTTTTTTTTTAGGCATGCGTTGGACCGGCAACAAGGGGAGGTTGGAGGCTGGTATTTTTTTTTCAGGCGTGCGTTGGACCGGCAACAAGGGGAGGTTGGAGGCCGGTATTATTTTTACACTCATTACATTTCATTACACTCAGGCCTGGTTCACATTGGTGCATTTTTTTTGTGCATTTTCAGTTTTGCAGAAACACACTACATTCCATTTAACATGGTTTCCTATGGGTCACGTTCACATCTGTGCATTTTATGGAAAGGACCTGGGACTTATTTCTGTTTTTTGGTTCCAAAGATTTCAATGGATTAAAAACGTGTATTGAAAAAAGCAAACTGCACCTGGAATGTGCAACCTGCATAGGTGTGAACCAGGCCTAAGAGTCCATGATACCCTGTACTCAAAGTATGTCCTCAGACTTCTGGACTGAAGTACGCTGGGAGAGTGGGAGGCAGCGGGATATCACATTTGACTTCAATGACTATTTGCAATAAAAGTAGCCTAGTATACCTGCAATTCTCTTGTGATGTCACTAAAGTGCTTAAAATTATTTTGACATTTTTCCAGCATTATTGGTGCTTATTGGGTAACCCAAAAAGTACAAAAATATTTAAACAATTTAACTCCGCTCTATAAACACCAAAATCTGCAGGATGATAATAATTTGAAGTGGCTGCACGATTACACAGACTTCTTCACCACCTGGTGGACAAATCTGATATTACTTCATGCTGAGAGCTTGCCAAAGAGAAGACTGAACTGAGCTTGCATCTTCCTATCAATGTACCTTTCCCTACAAGCCAGATAGTCATTTATTACCCTTCAACTTTATTCTGCAAACATCCATGATTGAGACTTGCCAATAACAGTAAATTCCTCTGATTGTTCCTTACTCTACAATGCTTTGTAACCGTTTCACCTGGTATTTTCGGAGGAGGCAAATAAGGACCTGTTGGGGTGGGGGTGGGGGGGGGGTTGTATTGGGGAACATGTGGGAATTCATAGAAAAAAGTGAACAAGTTGTTTATTGAATGGCTAGTTGAACACTTGTGACAATAATTAATCATCAATATAAGAAATACCAGGTGAAAGGGTTACAAAGCGTTGTAGAGTAAGGAACAATTGGAGGAACTTACTTTTATTGGCGAGTCTCAATCATGGATGTTTGCGGAATAAAGCGGAAGTGTAATAAATGACTATTTGGCTTGTAGGGAAAGGTACATTGATAGGAAGATGCAAGCTGAGTTCAGTCTTCTCTTTGGCAAGCTCTCAGCATGAAGTAATATCAGATTTGTCCACCAGGTGGCGAAACAGTCCGTGTAATCGTGCAGCCACTTCACATTATTATCATCCTGCAGATTTTGGTGTTTATAGAGCGGAGTTAAATTGTTTAAATATTTTTGTACTTTTTGTGTTACCCAATAAGCACCAATTCTGGTGGAAAAACTTCAAAATAATTTATTAAGCACTTTAGTGACATCATAAGAGAATTGCAGGTATACTAGGCTACTTTTACTGCAAATAGTCATTGAAGTCAAGTGTGATATCCCGCTGATTCCCACTCTCCCAGCGTACTTCAGTCCAGAAGAATGAGGACATAATTTGAGTACAGGGTATCGTGGACTCTTAGGCCTGGTTCACACCTATGCAGGTTGCAGGTTGCATATTCCAGGTGTAGTTTGCTTTTTTCAATACACGTTTTTGATCCATTGAAATCTTTGGAACCAAAAACCAGAAATAAGTCCCAGGTCCTTTCCATAAAATGCACAGATGTGAACGTGACCAATAGGAAACCATGTTAAATGGACTGTAGTGTGTTTCTGCAAAACTGAAAATGCACTAAAAAATGCATGGGTGCGAACTAGGCCTGAGTGTAATGATGCAGAAAGCGGGACCGCTCTTTACATTATTGATGACTGCCTAAAGACATACGCAAAAGGTAAGTATATTTAGAATTTTGTTTTTTAAAAAAGCAAAAATTACAGCTGTGGGTCATCTCCAGGAAAATTTGGTGGGGAATCCCAGAGTTGGGCTTAAAAGAGTTGTAAAGACAGAAGACCCCCTAATACTTACCTGACCCCATCTCTCTCCAGCAATGTCCACGAGTGTCTAAGCCATCCGGGACACTCCTCCTGATTGGCTGAGACACAGCAGCAGCGTCATTGCCTCCTGTGGCTGTCAGTTAGTCAGCCAATCGGGGTTCCGTGTCTGAATGGCTCTGACTCGGCTCGGGTGCCCCCCATAGGAAGCTGCTGGCTGAGGGGGCACTTGACAGGAGGGAGGGGCCAGTAGCTGCAAAGAAGGACCCAAGAAGAGGAGGATCTGGGCTGCTCTGTGCATAACCACCTGCACAGAGGAGGCAAGTATAACATGTTTATTATTTTAAAAAAAACAAGACTTTACAATCACTTTAAATCAATGATAAGATGGCTACTCTGAGCATGTTAGTGAATTATGGGGGACAGCACTTGTGAGAGAACTGTAAGTACCCCCACCGTGTCAAATGTACCAGCTATAAACTGGGACCAGGCCAGGAAATTACTATGCTATTATGCTATGCTACTATTCCATGCTGGTAGAAAAGGAAGAAGAAATGGGACTTTACCTGAGGCACGATGTTGTAAATAATGATGTATGAAAGCAGCACTGCTCTTTACATTATTGAGGACTGCCCACCGCTGGAGAAGGAAGTGAGTAAGAAAACCTGGCTAGGCATGTGACCAGCCTAAAGACATACGCAAAAGGTAAGTATATACATATAAACATGATTTAATTTATCATAATGACATATAATAATTCATAATATAATAAGATACAATGTACTATATCAATAATTAGCAATATATAATATAATCATAAAGAATTAATGTTTTAGACATAATAATAATGATAAAGTATTTAATAAATGTTCAGACATGATTGGTACAATACATACAGTATAAATAATGCCAGACATAATGTGGACATGATTAACAGAGTATACCCACATAAACTCATACATCAATGACAAAAACATTTACATATACAGATTATGATACTAATAATGTATGATACTCTCTGGGGGGGGGGACATCACATAAACAAGCCAATCCTCAATTGCTCACAAAGCAGCTCATAGGCTGAGACCAGCTCCTATGGGGGAGTGAGCGGTGGTCCTGGATAGGCTGTCTCAATGCTGCTGAGAATTGTAATTGTGTTAGCCAATCTTTTGATTTAGGAACCGCAGGGTCTCACTCTGGAATCAGTATACATATATATTTTTTCAAGCCGATCCGACTCAGTCCCATGCTGAGCTGTTAGCGGCGGCTTCGCTGTGGAAGAGGGTGCAGAGGACAATAGAAGCTCCATAGTAAGTCTATGGGGGACGTCACTTCCCATTCATTTCTCTGTGTCCTCTGCAGAGCTTCCGCCGCTGGAGACCAGATCGGATCGGCTTCAGAAAAGGTATGTATAGCGATTTCTTCTTTACAGGGCTAGATAAGTTAGGCTTATATCATGGATGTCTGTAGCCATTTTAGTGTTAGGGTGGTTAGTTTAAAATGTATAAGGCTGCATTCACACCTGAGCAGAGTGACTTTAAGGCATTTTTATGGAAGAATTTTTGAGCATTTTTATAAATGTGTTACAAGGGTTTTTCTTGTTAAATTTGTTTATTGAGAAAAAAAAGGCATGGGGAATATAACAGACCATTTAGAGGAAGTTCAGCTGCAACATCCATAATGAAAAGAATAGAACCAATACAAGCGTTTTTTTAGCTTCAGGGGTTTTTGTTTATAGAAATAGAAAGCACTAGGGTGAGCAGAAAACAGGCCACAAAACGCTTATGTTGCACTTTGTTTTCAGACGCTCCCATTGAGGTCTATGGGGCCCAATCTGCCTCCAATCTGCCAAAAAAAGAAGTACTTTTTTGAGTGACAGGCGGTTTTCTTCAGGCAACAGAATGCTCCAATGTGAACAGGGGCCATTGAAATAAATGGGATTTGGCTTGTTGAGCGTTTTAGAGGTGTGAACGGGGCCTAATTCAAGCATTCTTAACCTTTTTTAAATCATGAAAACATGCAAAATCTTGAGATACATTAGTCTAAAATTTTTAAAAAATCAAACAAAGGAAGACATGTGGTCCCCCAGAATCTACACTAGACCTCTTTTTTTGATGAGGACCTGGTATGGATTTTAAGGGGAAAAAAAAAACCGAGTGGGGGTTCCCTCCCAAAATCCATACCAAACCCTTATCCAAACATGAAGACTGACTGGCCAAGAAAGGGGCCACATGCCCTCAACATTGGGGGGGGGGGGGTATCTTGCTGGGTGGCAAAGTCCTGGAAAGGCACCTTGCCACCCTGTCCTAAGCCTGGTGGATGTAGGGGTCTCTAAGGACAGCGAGGGAGGGGGGTTATTGGAATCTGGAAGCCCTCCTTAAAATAAGGGGGCCCCTTGATATCTCACCCTCCTCCTAAGTTAATGAGTACTGCGGAACCTCACCTCAGTTGAAAAAAGCTGGTGTATATTAGTATTTGATGGAGTAGGGAAGAATTAAAACCAATGTCTAGTATTATTATTTACATTTTTTTGCTGTGTCTCCTTGGAGAGATTCCTATCTTTCCTGGAAACACAACAGGAAGTGATAGGAAATCTTTCCAAACTGAGAGAGGAAATCCCTTCCCAAACAGATGCCCTCATTGAAATATTACCCCGACTTCCTATTCTCATTACAACTGTAAGATTTTGGATCTTTGTGGAAATTTGCGTCTTTGGTGAGAGATTCATCCTCGTCTTTGGTTTTGATGACTATTGTCATGTGATGGGAAAGCAGTGCCCTCATTGAAATATTTCTCCCTACCTCCTATACAGCTGTAACATTTTGGAACTTTGTTGAGATTTGCAATCTCGATTTGTGAGAGATTCATCCTCGTCTTGGTTTTGATGACCATTGCCATATGACCATTTTAATGTGATGGGAAATCAGGTGCCCTCGTTGAAATATTTCCCCTTACCTCTTATTCTTGTTACAACTGTAACATTTTTGATCTTTGTGGAGAGTTGCATGCTGGTTTGGTGCAAGATTCATCCTCATCTTGGTCTTGATGGGGCCATTGGTGACCATTGTCATGTGATGGGAAATCCACATTTTTACAGTTGTCACTGCAACAGGAGGTGAGGGGCAAATGATCTCCTCTTTGAAGAGATTTCCTCTCACTTCCTGTTGCATCTCTGAGGATCACAGGGAAGGGAAATCTTCCTAACATGACACAGGCGGCAAGACCCAGACTATCTGGTTTATCCCTTCACTACTTTATTAAAAAAAAAAGTTTGGGCTTTGAATGTACAGTCAGGTCCATAAATATTGGGACAGCGACACAATTCTAATCTTTTTGGCTCTATACACCACCACAATGGATTTGAAATGAAACAAACAAGATGTGCTTTAACTGCAGACTTTCAGCTTTAATTTGAGGGTATTTACATCCAAATCAGGTGAACGGTGTAGGAATTACAACAGTTTGTATATGTGCCTCCCACTTTTTAAGGGACCAAAAGTAATGGGACAATTGGCTGTTCAGCTGTTCCATGGCCAGGTGTGTGTTATTCCCAAATTATCCCATTTACAAGGAGCAGATAAAAGGTCCAGAGTTCATTTCAAGCGTGCTATTTGCATTTGGAATCTGTTGCTGTCAACTCTCAACATGAAATCCAAAGAGCTGTCACTATCAGTGAAGCAAGCCATCATTAGGCTGAAAAAACAAACAAACATGAGACAGATAGCAAAAACATTAGGTGTGGCCAAATCAACTGTTTGGAACATCCTTAAAAAGAAAGAACGCACCGGTGAGCTCAGCAACACCAAAAGACCCAGAAGACCACAGAAAACAACTGTGGTGGATGACCGAAGAATTCTTTCCCTGGTGAAGAAAACACCCTTCACAACAGTTGGCCGGATCAAGAACACTCTCCAGGAGGTAGGTGTATGTGTGTCAAAGTCTACAATCAAGAGAAGACTTCACCAGAGTGAATACAGAGGGTTCACCACAAGATGTAAACCATTGGTGAGCCTCAAAAACAGGAAGGCCAGATTAGGGTTTGCCAAACAACATCTAAAAAAGCCTTCACAGTTCTGGAACAACATCCTATAGACAGATGAGACCAAGATCAACTTGTACCAGAGTAATGGGAAGAGAAGAGTATGGAGAAGGAAATGAAATGAACTGCTCATGATCCAAAGCATACCATCTCATCAGTGAAGCATGGTAGTGGTAGTGTCATGGCGTGGGCATGTATGGCTGCCAATGGAACTGGTTCTCTTGTATTTATTGATGATGTGACTGCTGACAAAAGCAGCAGGATGAATTCTGAAGTGTTTCGGGCAATATTATCTGCTCATATTCAGCAAAAAGCTTCAGAGCTCATTGGACGGCGCTTCACAGTGCAGATGGACAATGACCCGGAGCATACTGTGAAAGCAACCAAAGAGTTTTTTAAGGGAAAGAAGTGGAATGTTATGCAATGGCCATGTCAATCACCTGACCTGAATCCGATTGAGCATGCATTTCACTTGCTGAAGACAAAACTGAAGGAAAAATGTCCCAAGAACAAGCAGGAACTGAAGACAGTTGCAGTAGAGGCCTGGCAAAGCATCACCAGGGATGAAACCCAGCATCTGGTGATGTCTATGCGTTCCAGACTTCAGGCTGTAATTGACTGCAAAGGATTTGCAACCAAGTATTAAAAAGTGAAAGTTTGATGGATGATTGTTAATCTGTCCCATTACTTTTGGTCCCTTAAAAAGTGGGAGGCACATATACAAACTGTTGTAAGTCCTACACCGTTCACCTGATTTGGATGTAAATACCCTCAAATTAAAGCTGAAAGTCTGCAGTTAAAAGCACATCTTGTTTGTTTCATTTCAAATCCATTGTGATGGTGTATAGAGCCAAAAAGATTAGAATTGTGTTGATGTCCCAAAATGTATGGACCTGACTGTACTTTCAACCTATAAAAGCACTGCAGACATTTCTAGACTTATAGACCCCGACCCGGCAGACCAGCTCCTCAGTGTCTTTCTAATAACAGGAACAGCCTGCTTCAGGGGAAAATGGATTTTTCATTCAGCTCTGTGTACTCATCTTATCCACTTGCCGACCAGCCGCCGTAGCTGTACGTTCTTTACACTCGTCGTAGCTGTACGCTTCTTTAAGTGGAATAGCAGGCGCGCGCCGCCCGGTGCACTGCGGGGTGCCGATGCTCGTGACCGGCAGTCGCAATGACCGCCGGCCACGAGCTATCGCGGGCACGAGAGGCAGAGCAGGGACGTGCATGTGTAAACACACAAATCCCTGTTCTGTTCTGAGAGGAGATGCAGATCGTGAGTTCCTAATAGCTAGGAACTATGATCCGTCATTTCCTCTAGTCAGTCCCCTCCCCCAACAGTTAGAACACACACTAGGGAACACAGTTAACCCCTTGATCGCCCCCTAGTGTTAACCCCTTCCCTGCCAGTGACATTTATACAGTAATCAGTGCATTTTTATAGCACCGATCGCTGCATAATTGTCAATCGTCCCACAAATTTGTCTACAGTGTCCAATGTGTCCACCATAATGTCGCAGTCAGGATAAAAAATTGCAGATCGCCGCCATTACTAGCAAAAAAATAATAATAATAAAAATGCCTTAAATCTATCCCCTATAACTTTTGCACAAACCAATCAATAAACGCTTATTGCGATTTTTATTACCAAAAATATTTAGAAGAATACATATCGGCCTAAACTGAGAAAAAAAATTAGCTTTTTTTTAAAAAAAATTGGAGATATTTATTATAGCAAAAAGTACAAAATATTGTGTTTTTTATCAAAATTGTCGCTCTTCTTTTGTTTATAGTTCAAAAAATAAAAACCGCAGAGATGATCAAATACCACCAAAAGAAAGCTCTATTTGTGGGATAAAAAGGACGTCAATTTTGTTTCGGTACAGCGTCGCACAACCACGCAATTGTCAGTTAAAGTGACGCAGTGCCGAATTGCAAAAAATGGCCTGGTCATTGAGCAGCCAAATCTTCCGGGGCTGAAGTGGTTAAAAAATCCCCAAGGAGTCCATTTCTCAGGTGTTATTTGTCTAGGCCCGCATCCCCGCTATCATCAATCAGTGCGATTTTATGTTTTTATACAGCAGGCCCTGGGTGCTCTGTCATATTTCACTTCAAAGTGTCTCCAGTGTAGTGTTCTCCTGGCCTCTCCACTGGCTCCTTGTGATGATTTATTTATCAGAGATGTGGAAATCATTGCTTAATAAACGCTACCGAGAGATGCGATATGCCTTGCAGCCGAGCGCCATAGATTGGATGGCAATCTCTCTTATACTGCTGCTTTCCAGCAGATCCAAAGCTGCAATCCTTCTTCATAATATGAAGTAGAGCTATATATATATGGGGGGGGGGGGGGGTCAGTTTCTTGGCTCCTACCTGTGACTTATTTTTGGATCTACTTGAAAACTTAACATTAACCAAAACCTGCGCTCATTCACCAGACAGGGGGGACAGCATTAAAATAGTAACATATTTTTTTTTTTAACCACTTCAATACCAGGCACTTAGACACCTTCCCGCCCAGGCCAATTTTCAGCTTTCAGCGATGTCGCAATTTGAATGACAATTGCGCGGTCATGCTACACTGTACCCAAACAAATTTTTTATCATTTTGTTCCCACAAATAGAGTTTTCTTTTGGTGGTATTTGATCACCTCTGCAGTTTTTATTTTTTGCGCAACAAATAAAAAAAGACCGAAAATTTTGAAAAAAAAACAAGTTTTTCTTTGTTTCTGTTAAAAATTTTTGTAAATAAGTACGTTTTCTTCTTCAGTGATGGGCACTGATATGGCTGCACTGACGGGCACTGATACTGCGGCACTGATGATGGGCACTGATAGGTGGCACCGATGGGCACTCGTAGGTGGCATTGATGGGTAGTTATGGGTAGCACTGATAGTTGGCACAGATGGCCGGCACTGATTGTTTGCAGTGATGCCCCTAAGGGTGGCATTGCTGGGCATCACTGCAACATAATGGTGCCAATCAGTGCCCATTTGTGGGCACAGATTGGGCACATGTGGATGGCCATGGGGTACATACCTGGCCATCCACATGTTGCCCCTTCCCTGGTGGTCCTAGTGGCGATCCCTGGTGGTCCAGTGTGGTGATCCGAGGGGGGGCTGTGCTGATAAACAATCAGCGCAGACCCCCCCCCTGCCAGGAGAGCTGCCGATCGGCTCTCCTCTACCCGCATCTGTCAGACGCGAGTGAGGAAGAGCCGATCAACAGCTCTTCCTATTGACATCGTGATCAGCCGTGATTGGACAGGACTGATCACGTGGTAAAGAGCCTCCGCCGGAGGCTCTTTACCAAGATCGGTGTAGCGGTGTGTCAGACTGACACACCGATCCACCGATCGCCGTGGGGCGCGCCCCGGCATGTTATCCTGCTGGACGTCATATGACGCCCAGTCAGGATAACTGAACCACCGCCCGGCCGTCATCTGCTATGGGCCGGGCGAGAAGTGGTTAAATACAAAAGAAAAAAAAAATAGCTTTACATTTTTTGAGGGAGTCCAGCTTTTCACCATTTACAGTGTAAATGTATAACTAAAGGCAAAGTATTTTTTTGTTGTTGTTTTGGATAGAGTGGCAATGGGTTAGAACATCTGTCAGTTTTTATTGCTGTCTGTGCCTCCGTTAACCACTTCAGCCCCGGAAGAATTTACCCCCCCTTCCTGACCAGAGCACTTTTTGCGATTCGGCACTGCGTCGCTTTAACTGACAATTGTGCGGTCGTGCGACGTGGCTCCCAAACAAAATTGACGTCCTTTTTTTCCCACAAATAGAGCTTTCTTTTGGTGGTATTTGATCACCTCTGCGGTTTTTATTTTTTGCGCTATAAACAAAAAAAGTAGCGACAATTTTGAAAAAAAAAAAAGGCATTATTTTTTACTTTTTGCTATAATAAATATCCCCCAAAAATATAGTTACAGTACAGTTTAGGCCGATACGTATTCTTATACATTTTCTTAGAGAAAAAAAAAAAAAAAAAAAATCGCAATAAGCGATTATTGATCGGTTTGCACAAAAGTTATAGCATTTACAAAATAAGGGATAGTTTTATGGCATTTTTATTAATGCCTCTTAAAGGGGAATGTACAGGTACATGATTCTGCCTGTACGAGCCCTTCTGCCGCAGTATATCTGCGTGAGGCGGTCGGCAAGCGGTTAAGGAGATTCCCCCTCTCTATTTGCCCTGTTTACCATTAAACGTAAAAGAAAATCCCAAATTTTGGGTTGTCCCCAGAAAAGTAATAGAGAGGGGAAATCTTCCAATGGAGACACTAGTTCTGGTGGTCCCCAAGGAATTCCCTTAATTTGCAAGGATTTCCTCTCACTTCCTGTTTGGCTATGGGACAGGAAGTGAAGGGAAATCTCCGCAATGGGACACAGATGGTGGGGAAAAAAAAAAAATCTGACAGGGGGTTATAACCCTCCTTTACTCTATCCAAAATTAAAGTAGAACTATAGGCAAAACTTTTTTTGTTTTTATTATGGATAGAGTAAAGCCTCGTACACACGGTACGATTGTTGGCAGGGGATTGTCTGTTCACAGACTGTTGTCCTAAAATCTGACCATCAGTACGCTCCTTTTGACAATTGTTGTCCAACTTTCAGCCAACAAATGTTGGATGGCAGGCTAGTAAATTTTCGGGGGACAGCGGTTGGTTGTCAGATTTTCTGATGGTCAGACACAAGACCGTCACACAAAAGTTGAAAGTACAAACACGCATGCTCGTAATGAATGCTCGCCAAACATGAAATTAGCAGAAGGAGCCCAAAGGGTGGCGCTCAAGAGCTGAAATTCCATGTAGTACATCACTACATTCGTGTTTGTTGCCCGATAATTGTGCACCGTTAGTATGCAAGACAAGATCCATGCATACGCCCTTAAGACAAAAATCTGACGCTCGGTTGGCCAACAATTGGATCGCGTGTACGAGGCTTAAGGGAAGGTTATAACCCTTGTCAGATTTTTTTTTTCTTCATCATCTGTGTCCCATTGCATTTACTAAAGCTAGAGAGAAATTAGCCACAATTCTGCATAGAAACTAGGGCTGCAACTAATGATTATTTTCATAATCCATTAGTTGGCCGATTATTGTTTCGATGAATCGGATAATAACCTTAAAAAAAGTGTGGTGTATAATTTAGTTAATATGTAAAGTTTAAAAAAAACTATTTATTCTTAAATATCTCTATGCAGTGGTAAATATAAATAACCAACTATATGGTTAGGGAGCAAAATAACTAATCCACTCTGAGAATAACAGACAGAAGAGATATTATTAGAGGAGATATACAGTACATACTATTAGAAGAGATATACTGTATATACAAGAGATTATACTGAATATACTATTAGAGGAGATATACTGTATATACTATTAGAGAGCGAATCTGGTAAGTATCATCAGACTCAATTTGTTGTTTCTGCCCTAATAGAAACCAATCCACTTCCAGGTTTTATTGCCAAAGCTTAAATGAACAAAGCTGAGGTTAGAAGCCAATTGGTTTCTTTGCAGAAATGTGACTAATTTTTTACTCTTGCTTTAGTAAAAAAGCCCCATTGTGTCCATAACCGTATTTAGGGGAATTTAATAAAGGCCAAATGACATTTTGTTGGCGTTATGGCCCTTTATAATAGCCTGTGCCAGATTAATAAGTTCTACCACCTGGTTCGGTATTGGCAGTTTTCATATAGGTACAAAGTAGTGCTATTGCTGCACCAAATTCAAAAACAATTACCTTCAAGCGTAACTCCACTTTTGTTGAGAAAAAAAACATTCCCCCCGGGTGATCTATGTACATTGCAAGGATTATAACAAACTATGTTGCAGATTCCTACCTTTTGTTATTCTGAAGAAATCCATGTGTGTTTCTCTGTGCCTCTGTAAAGAGTGGGTCTAATGGGAGTAGTTTCATAATTATCAGTCAGCTGTGCAGCTGCTGAGCACTAATGTGGAAAGCTGATGGACATGCATTCCTTTAGACGTGTTCCTATTGAAAATATCTCACCAAAAATGAAATTTTTGTTGCAGGGGATGCCAGAAATCTGACTTGTATCTTAGGCAGACTTCTGGGGAAATTGGTGAGCCAATCACACAAGCAGGAAATGATGTTTCTGGCGAGTGGTCAGTACACACTCTGTGTACAGAACACGCCATGTAGCCATATTGCATTTCTAAAAAAATTACAGTGGCTGCAGATTGAAAAGGAAAGGTAAATTTTAATAACATTCAATTACAATATGACTTGTATCACAATTGTACACACTATATTATTTTTTCTTTATTTTCTATTTTTTTCCCCCCACAAAAGTGGAGTTACCCTTTCAGTTTGTAGATAACGAAAACCGGAGGTTATTAAGACCAGATAAAAACGCTGCGCTAGGTGCTACATATTAGTGAATAAACAGATAACATATAATATGGAAACACTGTAGTCTCTTTAAATAATAGCCCAGTCAAGTGATAATAGAGCTCGTGCTCAGAAATAACGAAATCCGTGTTTCTTGGTGCTCAGACAAGGTGCCCCCACATGGATGTAAACTCACCCCTCAATATGGACCAACTATCTCTAGTTGGTCCATATGGATTGGCCCACCATTTGTTTCCGGGAATCGAGCATCAACCGCGTCCGCGTCTACCATTGTTTATGGGCCGATTTCCCAAAAAAAATCACCTGCTATTCACACCGGGTGCCAGGCCACAGGCGCCCGTACATGTGCGTTCAACTATTTTGATTTTAAGTTTTAAATAAACCAATTTTTAACCACATACCGACCAGCCTCTGCAGTTGTACTTATGTAACGTCGCTTCGCCCTGTGGCCACTAGGGGGCGTGTGCGTGCCCCCGGAGGCGCACGCTCCCCGGGCCGATGCGAGTGCCCGGCGGTCTCGATCACCGCCGGGCTCCCGCGATCGCTCGGGGCACACGAAGAACCCGGAACTGTGTGTAAACATACAGTTTCCGGTTCTCTGAGCAGAGAACTGACAGATCGTCTGTTCATACAGAGTATAAACAGCGATCTGTTTGTTTTCCTGCACAGTCCCCTCCCCCTTCAGTTAGAACACAAACTGGGACACACATTAACCCCTTCACTGCCCCTTAGTGTTAACCCCTTCACTACCAGTGACATTTTTACAGTAATCAATGCATTTTTAAATCGCACTGATAGCTGTATTAATGCCATTGGTCCCAAAAATGTGTCAAAATTGTCTGACGTGTCCGCCATGATGTCGCAGAAACTATAAAAAAAATCGCTAATCGCCGCCATTACTAGTAAAAAAATATATATTAATAAAAACGCCATTAAAACTATTCCCTATTTTGTAGACGCTATAACTTTTGCGCAAACCAATCAATATACGCTTATTGTGATTTTTTTTTTTTACCAAAAATATGAAGAATACATATCGGCCTAAACTGAGGAAAAAAAAAGTTTTTTTTATATTTTTTGGGGATATTTATTATAGCAAAAAGTAAAAAATAATGCGTTTTTTTCAAAATTGTCACTCTTTTTTTGTTTATCGCGCAAAAAATAAAAAAAAACGCAGAGGTGATCAAATACCACCAAAAGAAAGCTCTATTTGTGAGAAAAAAAAGGTTGTCAATTTTGTTTGGGAGCCACGTCGCATGACCGCGCAATTGTCAGTTAAAGCGACGCAGTGCCGAATCGCAAAAAGTGCTCTGGTCTTTGGCCAGCCAAATGGTTGAAGCGGTTAAACGGTATTGCGCAATAAAGTTCCTTCTTTCATATTTACTTGCATGAGGTATATCCATTCCAGGAACCGTCAGCTTAAGAAGATCTCCAGGGGTCTCCCCACACACTTATCTCACCATACTAGAGATAGTTGGTCCATATTGAGGGGTGAGTTTACATCCATGGGGGGCACCTTGTCTGAGCACCAAGAAACACGGATTTCGTTATTTCTGAGCACGAGCTTGATTGGGACTATTTAAAGAGACTACAGTGTTGCCATATTATGATATGTTATCTGTTTATTTACTAATATGTAGCACCTAGCACGGTGTATTTATTTTTAGTTTTTATTTTTCACTGCAGCTGCACACACACACACACACACACACACACACACATATATATATATATATAAAAATTTAATTTACTTCATATTTTTGGCGCTTTGGTTATATATTTATATAATATCTTATTAGGACCAAATGTAAGTAGGTGTACAGAGACGGGCAAAGTGCCTGTCTCTATACGCTATGTAGCAGGAAGCATGTTTGCTGCTTTCTCCTCCCCTTCCCACCTGTCACTGGTTGGTAAAGAAGCTGTCGGCTTTACAGCTGACAGCCTCCTAGCAACCACCGATGCTGAGAGTGGGTGGAGCCTGATGGGGAAGCTAAGACTAGTTCCCCATCAGGTCCAAGCTCTGCTTGTGTTTGACAGCAGGCAGGGGGCGCGTTCTGTAGCCAATAGCAGGCTGTCAGTTGGCTATGGATCCAGCCACTCCCTGCTGTCAATCACAAGGGGAGTTAACCTGATGGGAAACTAGTATCTCAGCTTCTCCATCAGGCTCCACCCACCCATAAAATTCTGCCGCAGCGGCTAGAGGGAGCTCTGGTGCCCTGAGGACAGGGTGTCCATATAGACACTCTGGTCTCAGTGTGCTTCCACATGTGGTGCATGCCCCTGATTCATGTACCGGTTTACTAAAGGTACATGATATAGTCCCTGGCACCAACATTTGTCCTGCGGAGGCACAACATAATTCTAAAGAGTGTCTTAGACACTCTTTATGAATTCCCTTGATTGTTGTATATAAATGGAATGGAGGACAATATGTGAATCGCTTTAAAAAGTCCAAAAACACACTGAGACCTTATCTGAGCTAAAGTCTCCTGCTCCGCTTCCCCAGTCCAGGCCCCAAAAGTTCAACGGGGGGGGGGCCCAGAGCAGCAGGAGTGGGCACGGTTACTGGAGCCAATCCCCCTTTGGCCCTCCCTGTGTTTACAAATGCTTCAGTTTATAAATGAACAGGGAGACTCTGTAAAGAGAGCTTCCTGTTCATTCAGTCTGCAGCTAGTGCTGCAGAGAAATGATTGAAGAATCTGTGTCCTCAATCTCTTTCTCAAAAGTGAGATTTGGGTGTCTGTTTAGACCCCTGATATTTCACCAAGCCCCGCAGGGCTGTTCAAAAAAAAAACAAAAGTAAAAAAAATGAAGGGCTCACAGGTATTCTGGTTGCATGAATGAGTGGTTTGTTCATGCAGCTGAAGCCGCCTGTTAGGCTTGGTGACTGTCCCCTAGGGTGTACAGGGCCCCATGACTTCTAACAGCAGCCCTGCTCAAAACTACATGTCCCATCATCCCTAGACTACAAGTCCTATCATGCCTAGTGCCTGTGTACATGCATGCCCCAGTCGTTCACAAAAGTTGCGGTCGCATTTACTCCCAACAGAGGCAGCAACCTCCCACCGGCATGTAGGCCTCCCCAGCAGCACATTCAACAGGGTTGCTCCAGGGTAGTGGTTCTCAACCTCATTCCTCAAGTACCCCCAAACCGGCCATGTTTTCAGGTTTTCCTTTACCCTGCACAGCTGCTTTAAATCAATATCAATGACATGGTATTGACAAGAGCTATTTTATCTAAGGGAAGTTCCCAAAGCATGGCCCCTTGGGGGTACTTGAGGACTGAGGTTGAGAACCTCTGCTCCAGGAGGAGCCTGCAAGCCACCTTGAAACTGGGAACGGGTGCAGAAGTCAGGGAAACCGGGATGGAATGCTGGGGTAGGCAATCTTTAAAGTTGAGGGAGCTACACACAGTGTTAAAAATAGTTAAAGTTAAAAAATAAAACAATTAGCGTTTAATATCACTTTAAAAACAGCAGGTTTCCAGTGTACAGGTAGAATTTTTCAGCTTTTCTTCATTCAGCAAAACTTGTTTGTAATTCTTCTGATCCAAAATGCTTGAAGCGTTGTCCTTCGAAGAGCTTGCTGAAATTCAGAGAGGACAGAATTGCCTCCAGGTCCGTCATGATCACTACGTACCCCTGGAGGAAGAGAAGAAACCGAGGTCAGGTTTTCAACATTCTGCTGCACATGCTGTATTCAAGTATTGCCGGTAATAAAACTGGTAAGTGTGGTTAGGCTCGTTCACAAGTGCTGCCCCTCTGAAAAGCAACCGCATGGTGGATTACTTTTCAGAGGTGTTTGACGGGTGGTGAGGAGGCGATATGTTGCATCCTTGCTGCTTGATTTAACCCTGTATGTGATTTGCTGGAGCCGCGATCACTCCCGCGCATGTCTGAACATTTATTCGTTCACGGCACAGGGCTCGGAAGGAATGACACCCGTGGCCGTTCCTTCAGAGCACATTCGCCAGTGATGTCACTGGCTGCATGTAATCTAATGTTTACTTCCTCTTTAAGCCCGGCTCCAGGCTGGAGAGGAGACAAGCTTGCTGCCAGTGCCTCTTCAATTTTAACCTCCAGGGGGAGTTTTTAAAAAAATGTTGCCCAATTTTGGGGTTTAAAGTGTGTCCAGCTGGAACTATTTTTCTAAGTCTTGGAAGGTGCAGGGAAGGATTACCACCCCTGTAAAGTTTTTACTTCCAGGGCACTATTTGAAATATTTGCCCTTAGGGATAGCAGTATTAGGAAAAACTCTCCAACTGCAACACAGTCTGCAATAAAAGCCTCTTTCACACATGTGGGCGAGAAGCCGTAAAAATAAGTGATAACTACATCTATGATTACATCATAAATGTAATCATAGACCAAATGAACGTTCAAGATCCTATGATGCCTATGGGCAGGCTTGATGTACTAGGGGCTGGCTGCCAAAACTCTAGGCCAGAGCCTATAAACAGAAAAAAAGTTTCTAAGTTCTACTTTTAACCCACCTGGGAAGGACAGGTTGGTTTAAAAGTTTTTTCATGTATGTTACAGACCCTAGACCAAATGAACATCCAAGGATCCTCTGGGGCTGGCAGAATGATTTAGCAACTAGCCTATGACTGGGCGAAGAGTTTGGAGTTGCAGGTTTGAATTTTGGTTCCTCCATTTTCATTTGTAGGGGTAACTGCTCGCATTTCATTTACTAAGTCTTGATTTAGTTAGCTGCCAACCAAAGGGCTGGTTGGCTCAGGAGTTTAGTAGACAGTCCATGAGCCAACAGAGATTTTGGAATTGCAGGTTCAAATCCAATTTCATCTATCTATGAGTTAGTGAGCGGAGGTGAGTAGCTCAGAGGATAAGAGTGTTGACCCAGGGCGCCGTAGACTTGAGTTCAAATCCATGAAAGCACTGCAGACCCCAAGGGTGATTCCATTAATGCACTGTAGACTACAAGGTAACACAGTAGACTCCGAGCTCAAATCCCTGAGTGAAAGTCTGGAGGCCATGGACAACCCACCAGCCTGCTCCAGTCCCAGGTCAACACAGGCCTGTAACATGTGTGGGCATCACATTAGGTTGTGAACACCCTGCCCCTTCGGTCCACAATCTGTGACCCCACTGCAACATATACAACAAGAAAGGGCTGTCTTACTGGGGCAGCCTATCCCAAAAGTAGGGACTTAGGTTTTTTTTTTAAATTGCCTCACCCCAGGTACTGCATAGTGCCTGAACCTCTTGAGGATAGGGTAGTGGGTCTGAAATAGTTCCCACTACTCAATCACACCATCAAGGGGTTCAGGCACTGCACAGCACCCAGGACACAAGGCTTTCCCTCGTTGGGATTTGAACTCAGGTCTCCAGCAAACTAGTCAGAGCTCTTACCCTCTGAGCTACCACCCATGTTCAAGGATCTCGTTCTTCTATTTCAGGATTAGGCAGCATAATAAAACTGCACTATTTTTTTTACTTAATTCCTCCATCCCAGGTAGTTTTGCCTGAAAATCAATTTTGCCAAAATTACTGCGCTGATCTCTAACCTCTAAGCCAGATCCCTCTGGCTTGCAGACTTCGGAGCTGGACTCCAGCAAGTAACAAAATATCTAAAACCAAACCTTTTTTTTTGATAGAGTGCAGAAAGATTAGAACCTCTGTCAGGGTTTTCCCCACTGGGGAGATTTACCCCTCTATTTGTCCTGGTGAGCATTGTCTCCAGAAAGCGATGGTAAAATCCCAAATGTTTGAGTTGTCACTTTCATGAATTTAAAAAAAAACCGAAACAGTAAAGTTAGCCCAATTTTTTTGAATGATGTGAAAGATGATGTTACGCCGAGTAAATAGATACCAAACATGTCACGCTTTATAATTGCACGCACTCGTGGAATGGCAACAAACTATGGTACCTAAGAATTTCCATAGGCGACGCTTTAAATTTTTTTTTACGGTTACCAGGTTAGAGTTACAGAGGACGTCTAGTGCTAGAATTATTGCTCTCGCTCTGACGATCGCGGCGATACCTCACATGTGTGATTTGAACACAGTTTACATATGCGGGCGCGACTTCTGTATGCGTTTTCTTTGCTGCGTGAGCTCGCGGGGATGGGGGCGCTTTAAAAAAAAACAGAGTTAGGTACCTGGTAACTCTTTTTCTAAGAAGTCTTCCAGGGCAGCATCCGAGAGATAGGCTCCTCCTCCCTAAAACAGGAAACACATTAGTCCACCATTATAAATTTCACACTCTTACCTGTGTGCCTCAGTTATGTTAAAGCACCGAAGGAATTCCCTGTAAGCTGCAAGCTCCCCCTCTGTACCTGGTTTTTGTTGTTTCAAGGGTGGGAACTAGTGCTGCCCTGGAAGACTTCTTAGAAAAAGAGTTACCAGGTACCTAACTCTGTTTTCTCGAATCGTCTTCCAGGGCAGCATCCGAGAGGATATATCAAGCAATACTTACTAGGGTGGGGTTAGAGACTGGAGCACTTTACGACCAAATGCTTGGTCTTGGTCAGACAGCTGGTCTATGCGGTAGTGCTTAGCGAAAGTACTGAAGCTCGACCATGTCGCTGCCCTGCAGATCTGCTCCGGAGTTGCCCCTGCTTTCTCTGCGGCCGAGGTTGCCCAGGCTCTAGTTGAGTGCGCTCTGATTTCACTAGGTGGAGTGAGATTCTGTGCCTTATAGGTAATCTGTATGGCCATCCTTATCCATCTGCTGATGGTGCTTTTTGAAGCTGGTTTCCCTCTGTTGATTCCTGCATAGAGGATGAAGAGGGAGGTCGTTCTACGCCATTCTTTCGAGATACGCTATGAGCGTGTTCCTTACATCAAGTTTGCTGTAAATGTTTCTTTTCCTACTATCCATGGTTGTTGGAAGTGAGGGTATGACGATGTTTTGGGTTCTGTGAAATGTAGAAGAGACCTTGGGTAGAAAGGCCGGATCTGGAGAGAGAATTATCTTGTCCAGATGTATTAGACAGTATGGTTCTATTGAAGATAGAGCTTGGATCTCACTCACTCTTCTGGCGGATACTAAGGCCAGAAGGAGCGCAGTTTTTAAACGTGAGGTTTTTGTCTGAGCTGTCCTCGATAGGTTCAAACGGAGGGGAGAGAAAGCCCTTAAGTACTGTGCCCATGTCCCAGGTGGGAGTTTTGTACAATTTGGCTGGTTTGGATCTTTTAAGAGCTATGAGGAATCGTCTTATCAGCGGGTCTTCCGCTAGTCTAGTATCCATGACCGAGGAAAGTGCTGCAACTTGTACTTTCAGGGTACTTGGTGATATGTTTTTGTCTGCACCATCTTGTAGGAAGTCCAAAACTATTGGAATTATCCCACCGTTGGAGATTGGTCTGTCTTCGTACCAAGAAACAAATTTTTTCCTTATTTTCTCATAGATGGCTCTCGTTACCGGCTTTCTGCTGTTTAAGATGGTGTTGATTACTCTGTCTGACAGGCCTTTGTTCTGGAGTTTTACCCTCTCAGTAACCAAGCCGAGAGCTTCAAGATTTTGTGGTTCGGATGGTTGACTGGGCCTTGTGACAGTAGATCCGGGCGGTCCGTCAGTGTCAGCTGAGGTTGTATGCTGAGATTTTTTAAATGACTGAACCATGCTCTCTGGGGCCAGTGTGGTGCTATTAGTATCACTGTTGTTTTCTCTGCCTTGATTTTTTGGATTACTTTTGGGATTATGGCAGTTGGAGGGAATGCATAGCACAGATGCCATTTCCAGTTTTGGTTGAAAGCATCCACCCCGCTGTTGCCATCTGTAGGGTCCAGGGAGAAAAATATCGGAGATTTTGCGTTCGCCCTGGGAGCAAATAGGTCTACTTCGGGTATTCCCCACTTCTGGGTGATTTGAGTGAAGGTTGTTTGGTTTAGCGACCATTCCGTGTGTTTTATCGTTTTCCGGCTCAGGAAATCTGCCACTGTATTGTCTGTTCCTTTTAGATGAATACCGGATATCGATCTTATGTTCACTTCTGTCCACAGTAGGATAGATTGTGTCAGTCTCATCAGTTTTTGGGATTTTGTGCCCCCTTGTCTGTTTAGGTATGCGACTGTCGTTGCGTTGTCTGATTGTATCTTTACATCCTTCCCCTGTAATGCTGGCTTGAAGGTTTTTAGCGCTTCCCCCACAGCTTTCAGCTCTCTCAAGTTTGAGGAGGCTCGTGCCCATTTGGGTGTCCATTTCCCTTGCGAGAACCGCCCTTCCATGTGGGCTCCCCATCCTAGGGCGCTTGCATCGGTGGTGATGCTGACTGGATTGACTTGAGCCCATCTGCGCCCCTCGATGACCCGAAGTGGATTGAGCCACCAGTAGAGTGTTTGTTTGACTGTGGCGGGGACGGGAATGGATTTTTCTAGGGATGCTTGCCTGCCATCCCATTGGGACAGAATGTAGTTCTGTAAGGGTCGCATGTGAATTTGTGCCCAGGTGATGGCTGGAATGGAAGACGTCA
The DNA here is from genome assembly GCF_042186555.1 of Aquarana catesbeiana. Classification (NCBI taxonomy): domain Eukaryota; kingdom Metazoa; phylum Chordata; class Amphibia; order Anura; family Ranidae; genus Aquarana; species Aquarana catesbeiana. The sequence goes on along the minus strand of NC_133335.1, from coordinate 70,799,271 downwards.
TCAGTCCTAGTACGGACATTCCGTGCCTGATCGTTGTGGAATGGTTCCTTAGCAGGGACGTAATTGCTTGTGTCATTTTTACGTCTTTTTCCTTTGTTAGGAAAATTTGACAGTCTGGAGTCCAGCACGTATCCCAGGTACACTACTCTCTGGCTTGGGATCATTTGCGATTTCTCTGCGTTTATTAACCATCCCAGGTTTTGCAGATAGATCATACTCTTGCGCAGGTTGTTTTCTAGGATTGCTGCTGAGTCCGCAAAGAACAGGAGGTCGTCTAAGTATGGTATTATTCCAATACCCTCCTGTCTTAGACCTTTTAGCGCTTCCGCCATTATTTTTGAGAATATTCTTGGAACTGAGGAGATTCCGAAGGGGAGAGCTGTGTACTGTAGGTGCAGCGTAGCTGCTGGCCCCTGGATTGCGAACCTTAGAAACTTTTGGTGATCCTTCCTTATGGGGACATGTAGGTAGGCATCCTGTAAGTCTAGTGTTGCCATGAATGTCTCCTGCGGTAGGATGTTCCTGATTGAATAGATAGATTCCATTCTGAATCTCTTGTATCTTATTCCTCGGTTGAGTGGTTTGAGGTTTAGTATCAGCCTTAGTTTGCCTGATGGTTTTCTTTTTGCGAAGATGTGTGAGTAGAAGCCCTTCTGTTCCTCCTCTTGGGGAACGTGACAAATCACCTTCTGATCTAATAGTTTCTGTAGGGATTCTAGAAACACCTTTGCTTGATTGCTGTCCTTGGGTAGCATGGTCGCTAAGTATTTGGTTGGGGGGCGGTTGGAGAATTCTATTGCGTAACCGTCCGCTATGGTGCACAGTATGAATTTGTTTTCTGTTATCTCCTCCCATTGGTGGGAGAAAGTCGCCAATCTGCCCCCCACCTGAAGGCAGTCATTGTTTTTTGTTCTTTTGGGTATTAGGCTTGAGGATGAATTCACCTTTGCCTTTCTTGTTTTGTTGACCCCAGTGCTTTTTTGCCCCTGGCTTATTGAATTTCTTGAAATGCCGAAAGGGCGCCTTCCCTTGTCTCTTCTTGGTTTGAGGGAACCCCTTATTTTTTGCTGCAGTCCTATCCAGGACTGTTTCTAGTTCGGGACCAAACAGTAGGTCTCCAGTGAATGGTATGCCACATAAACGGTTCTTGGAAGGTGCATCCCCCCCCCCAGGATTTTAACCACAGGGCTCTGCGGGCCGAGTTTAGTAGTGCCGTGGTCCTAGAGGATATTCTGACAGTTTCTGCTGAAGCATCTGCCAAGAAAGCTGCCGCTCTAGTTAGTGTGGGGATGGTTTTAATTAGTTCCTCCCTGGGTGTGTCGTTCTCCAATAGATCTTGCAGCTGGGTTAGCCAGATTAGCAAGGTTCGGGCTGTGCAGGTGGAAGCAATAGCCGGATTTAGATTTGCCGCCCCTGCTTCCCATGCCCTTTTCAGGAGAGCTTCTATTTTCTTGTCCATGGGGTCGCTGAGGGTACCCCCTTTGTACATTCTGTCATGCATAGTGAGTTCTGCGGTTTTCTGTTCTTTAATGCCTAGAGTGTCAGTGATGGCTTTGAGAAGACTGTCTGTGTCCTCAGAAGGAAACAGGTTGCAGTCTGTCGTGTCATCTTCCTCCTCTGAGTCTGAACAGATACCGTCTTCTGATTCAGATTGTTCAGATTCATCTGAATCCACCTCTTGTTCTGCCTGTACCTTGTTCTCCCTTGGAATGTGTGTTCCGCTGGTAGATGGGATACTGGCCTGAGCGACACTTGCTGGCGTTTCTAATTTCTCTATAGCAGAGCGTAGTGGTGCCATGGTGCTCTGAATTTCTTTCTTAAAAGAATTGAGCAGGTCTTTCAAAAATCCCTGTGTCTAAGCATTTCTGACACAGGGGCTTTTTCCAATCTGGGGAAAGCCTGTGGCTGCATGAGGCACATGTTTTGCCTTTAGCCTTCCTTTCCTCAGGGGTCTTTGCCTGCAAGCGAGCATAGAGAACAAAAAAACCCCGTGAGTTTAGGTGGTCAAAGGAACTGCCTGTAGATAGGCAGTAAAGAGGTTAAGACAGAGATAATTCAAGAATATTCTGGCTTACCTTGGAGCTGTCCTGATTTGCAGGATCTGCAGGGCAGGGTGGGGAAGCGTCAGACATGATCAGCCACCAGGATCCTCTGCTTAGAGGCCTTTTTATCTGCTTCCTGCATAAGCTCCGGCCCCGCCCCCGGCTGACCCCGTGCAGGTTGGTGGACACACCTGCACATGCTGCTGTATTGTAGAGTAACTGTGCTGGTAGTGAAGGGTAGCATTGAACAAATTTGCTATTTGTATTCTGTTTTTTTTTTTTTTTTTGAACTTCCCGCCCCTAGGTGTCCCTGCTCTATCTCCGTAGTAGATAGACTACGGGAAAATGGCCGCCAACCCGGAAGCGGAACTTCCTCGGCGCCATCTTGGTACACCCCCGACTTCCTGTAGCGGCCTGTGGCGGTGAGGACGCTGCTGCGCCGCCCGGAGAGCGGTGGATTCGTTTGGGGGGACAGCCGCAGCCACCAGGGACCTAATTTAGAAGGTGCAAAACCCTCCCTGCTAGACCCTCTGCTGCTGAGGTTTTCGGCAGCGGTCGGCGGCGGCGGCGGGGGGGGGGGGGGGGGGGGGGGGGGGCGCCCATCTATGCATGTATCCATCCCCCCTGGCGGGCTCCAGATTCTGCGGAAAGCCAGAGGGGGGTGCTTGCGGAAGCATACACAGGCCTAACAGCGGCATGGGGTGGGGATGACAGAGTCCTCCTGCAGCCTGGGGGGATGATTGCAGACCCCTCAGTAGGGGCGAAATCTCGGGCTTTGAGCAATGTTGCCCAGTGCTGCGCCTGCTCGCCCTCCCAAAGCCCCTTGGGCTGTATGGGATGCTGGCAGGGGGTCTCCTGCAACAAGCACAGAGACAGGTGAAAATAAAATAACAAACGTTCTTGCAGCTCCTGTGGGTCCGGAGGAAACACAAACAACTGAGGCACACAGGTAAGAGTGTGAAATTTATAATGGTGGACTAATGTGTTTCCTGTTTTAGGGAGGAGGAGCCTATCTCTCGGATGCTGCCCTGGAAGACGATTCGAGAAACATTTTTTTCTCTTATTTTATTAATTTTTATATTATTAAACTGGGTTTAAAAAAAATAAAAAATTGATCACTTTTATTGCTGTCACAAGGAATGTAATCCCTTGTGACAGTAATAGGTGGTGAAAGGTACTCTTTATGGAGGGATCGGGGGTCTAAAAGACCCCTGGTCCCTCCTTTGCACTTCAAAGTATTCAGATCGCCATTTTCGGCGATTCTGAATACTGTATTTTTTTTTTAAACTGGCGCTATTGGCAGCCGAGTAAACAGGAAGTGAGGTTGCTTCCGTGTTTACAATCAGGAGACTGGAACAAAGCAGTTTCCGGCTTTGTGCCAGTCTGTCCCTAGCCGCCGAACGAGGCGGATCGATGAGCGGGACTCCCGGTGGGATGGGAGCCCTTCAGATCGGCGGCGGCGGGGGTGGGGGGGATAACAGCCAAGCGGCTGTTAAACCGGGGGTCTGTACTAACGGAAGGGGTGCTTTGTCCTGGGGGGGAGGGATCTGTACTAATGGAGGGGGGTGCTTTGTCCTGGGGGGAGGGGTCTGTACTAATGGAGGGGGGTGGTTTATCCTGGAGGAGGGGTCTGTACTAATGTAAGGGGGTGGTTTGTCCTGGGGGACGCCCACTGGTCACAGGAGTGCACTTACCGGACGTCACAGAGCCACTCCAGGCTCTGGAAGGATCTCGACAGTAATGTCGGGATCCACTCAGAAGCCAGATAGCTCAGCCTCGCTGTACACCGATAAAAACCTGAGCCTACCACTCGCTTACATGCTCCCTCATAGTGCTGGATAGAGATGAGCTTGGGCATCCTCCAAACAAGTGATTGCAAACCTTGGCACTCCATATGTTTTGGAACTGCATTTCCCATGATGCTCATGCACTCTGCAGTGTACCGGACCATCATGGGAAACGTAGTTCCAAAACATCCGGGGTGCCAAGGTTCACCATCACTGCTCTAAACCCATCTCTAGCCAAACTTTTTTTGCTCCAGTGAGCTGCATGCTGGGCCATTCTCACAGCAAAGAGGTGGGCTGCAGGTCAGGAACGACCCGCCTCCCCACTCATTAGAGTAATAAAGAGCATGTTTGGAGTTTGGCTAGAGATGACTTTAGATGGATGCTGTGCTCGATCGATTACCTGGGAAGGAGTGAATTTACTCCTTATATCAGGTATATGCAATTAGCAGACCTCCAGCTGTTACAGAACTACAAGTCCCATGAGGCATAGCAAGACTGACAGCCACAAGCATGACACCCAGAGGCATGATGGGACTTGCAGTTTTGCAACAGCTGGAGGTCCGCTAATTGCATATATCTGCCCTAGATTACGAGTCGGTGCTTGAGCTAAGGCATTGATGGCGAACCTTGGCACCCCAGATGTTTTGGAACTACATTTCCCATGATGCTCATCTACACTGCAGAGTGCATGAGCATCATGGGAAATGTAGTTCCAAAACATCTGGGGTGCCAAGGTTCGCCATCACGGGCCTTTAGGTTCTGTTGCAGGGGAGCAGGCCATTCTCTCCTCCATACCAGTAAGCACTGTGTATTTTTACCAGCTGTGAGGGAGGATCAAGAAGCTGCAAGGGAATGCAGATAAGGTGAGTATTTGGTGGTCAGGGAATGCTAGGGTTGCAACCTCATCCTTTTAAAATGGAACATGAATTACACAGGTTCTGTGGCTGATTAAAAGGTGGTAATTAAACTCACTTGGTGCCTTATCTGTATTAAATTACCCTCAGAACCTGTGTAATTCATATGTGTTCGGGTTTAATGGGATGAGGTGTAACCCTAGGGGATGCCCATGGAAGAACACTCTCATTTGTCCCTGCATGGACAAGCTGACAGCGTACTTTCCAATAACATATATGTGTGTCCAGTAATCAAGCATAATGTGAAAGCTAGTGTAACTGTTGTCAGACATAATTGACTGTACAGAGTCCATACATATAGAATAAGAACACAACATCCATACAAATACAAACATTCCCCTGAAATGTAGATCTGGAAAGGTCCTACCATTTGTAGAGGGTCACCTTCTTCCCTGAGAAGAGCTGGATGAATCTGCTCAAGTAAGGAACATCCCACCTTCTCCTCCAGGCTCTGATGAAGGAAGGTTCTTCCTCTAGCTGCAGGACGGAGTGGGCGTGTCTTGTGTCCCTCCAGTCAGAGTAGCCAATAGTACCGCTCTCTAGACTGGCCAACAGCTGAATGCCGCCTCATCGACACGCCTCTTTATACTGCGTCACCACCGAGCTCTCAGCAGTCAGCATCTCTAACGGCCGCCCCGCCCCCTTAAACGAACGGCCCCGCCCCTTCATCGGTCATGTTTACATGACCAGTGTCTACCCCCACAGTCTAGTCAGTGCCTGTGAATCAGATGAAACACCTAAAATCAAATGTAATCACCAGCAGACATAGAATAACACGATGATATGGGGGAATTGTCTGAATGTGTAAGGTGTTTCCATTAGTAAAAATGGCCGACCAGGATTCGGCAAGTCTCCGCCCCCCTTCTAATTACACGACATTCCCATCACTTCCTCTTCTATCTGCAGGACAGAGTGGGCGTGTCTTGTATCCCTCCAGACAGAGCAGCCAATTATGACGCTCTGTACACTGGCAGCAGCTGAATGTCGCTTCATCGACACTCCTCTTTATACTGCGTCATCACCGAGCTCTCAGCATCTCTAACGGTCGCCCCGCCCGCTTACACAAACGGACCCGCCCCCTCGCCGGTTCCGCCCCCTCATTGGTCATGTTTAGTTTAGCAACTAAAATCGCTCTGAATAATATGTGAATAACACGGAGATTGTCTACATGTGTAAATGCCCGCCTCTCTCCCTACGTCATCTACCTAAAATCTCTGCCCCTTTTTCGGTCATACCTGTGATTGGAGGAAGACATGAAAGTGGGCGTGACAGAATCGCCGACTCGCACACGGATCCTCCCGCTCAGCTAAGCAGTTTTGAAATGACAGTCTCGCCGCGCGCTCGAACCTGATTGGCTGCCTCTCTGTCCGGCCCCCTGATTTGGCTCCGCCCTCTTCTAACCATGCTGTCTCTCACTAGTAGGCGTGGCCTGTGTATCTTTTCTTGACAGCCTCGGTGCCCCCGCCCCCGGCTCCTCCCCCACATTCTAGTCAGTGCCCGAATCACAGGAGAATGGGGGGAGGGGTCTGTACTAATGGAGGGGTGTGCTTCGTCCAGGGGGAGGGGTCTGTACTAATGGAGGGGGCAGGGTTGCCAACCTCCCGCAGCATTTTTTACTGACAAAACATGGCAAATTTACTGGCGAAGCACATTTTTTACTGGCAACCTGAGAGATTACAGAACTCCTATTGAAAACTAACACAGTGAATATCTGAACAGTATAAACATGATATTAAAACACTGACAATACCTATAACAAAGGCATTTGCTTGATTTACACTTAAAAAGTCAACACAGCATGAAATGATCAGCCCCTGATATCTACTGGCAGTTGTAAAAAAAATCATAGATTTTTACAACCTGCCAGTAAATTTACTGGCGGTTGGCAACCCTGGGAGGGGGAGTGCTTTGTCCTGGGGGGAGGGTTCTGTACTAACTGGGGGGTGCTTTGTCCTGGGAGGGGTCTGTACTAATAGGGGGTGCTTTGTCCTGGGGGGAGGGTTTTGTACTAATTGGGGGGGTGCTTTGTCCTGGGAGGGGTCTGTACTAATGGGGGGGTGCTTTGTCCTGGGGGAGGGGTCTGTATCAATGGGGGTGCTTTTTCCTGGGGGAGGGGTGTGTACTAATGGGAGGTGCTTTGTCCTGGGGGAGGGTTCTGTACTAATTGGGGGGGATGCTTTGTCCTAGAGGGAGGGGTCTGTACTATTGGAGGGGTGCTTTGTCCTGGGAGGGGTATGTACTAATAGGGGGTGCCTTTACCTGGGGGAGGGGTGCTTTGTCCTGGGGGAGGGGTCTGTACTAATGGGGGTGCTTTGTCCTGGGGAGGGGTCTGTACTAATTGGGGGGGATGCTTTGTCCTGGGGGAGGGGTGTGTACTAATGTGGGGTGCTTTGTCCTGGGGGGAGGGGTCTGTACTAATGTGGGGTGCTTTGTCCTGGGGGGAGGGGTCTGTACTAATGTGGGGTGCTTTGTCCTGGGGGGAGGGGTCTGTACTAATGTGGGGTGCTTTGTCCTGGGGGGAGGGGTCTGTACTAATGGGGGATGCTTTGTCCTGGGGGGAGGGGTCTGTACTGATGGAGGGGTGTGCTTTGGGGCACCCAGCAGGGGACCCGAGAAAAGGAGGAGCGGAGCTGCTCTGTGCAAAACCATTACACAGAGCAGGTAATTATGACATGTTTGTTATTTTAAAAAAAAAAAAGCTGAACCTTTATAACCACTTTTAGTTCTCCTCCTCTGCTCACTATAAGTAACAGGAAGAAGGGCAGAATAAAATAATAAGAGGGCTCATCGCATAAAACCACAAAGATTTAAGATTATAATTATATATATATTATAAAATAATCTACAAGTATGCATACTCAAATTTTCAAATGCCTCCACAAAACCGGCACAAGTAACACTAAGAGCCCTTGCACACTGGGACGGTTTGCAGGCGCTATTGCGCTAATAATAGCGCCTGCAAACCGCCCCGAAAGTGCCGCTACTTTCATTCCAGTGTGCAAGCCCCGAGGGCTTGCACACTGGAGCGATGCGCTGGCAGGACGGTAAAAAAAGTCCTGCTAGCAGCATCTTCGGAGCGGGGAAGGAGCAGTGTGTATACCGCTCCTGCCCATTGAAATCAATGGGACGGCGCGGCTATACCGCCGGCAAAGCGCCTCTGCAGAGGCGCTTTGCGGTGATATTTAACCCTTTCTCGGTCGCTAGCGGGGGGTAAAACCGCCCCGCTAGCGGCCGCATACCGACGGTAAAACGCCGCTAATAATAGCGGCGTTTTACCGCCGACGCCGCCCCCCGCCCCAGCAAGGGCTCTTACTTAATCACATACAAAGAACTTCCACTTTCTGGTTCAGGAGAACGCACAGCGTTCTTTGTACACGATTACGTTTGTGTTACTTTGAGCTTCCATATAAAAACCACGTCACGTGCTATAAAAGCGCACTGCAATGCTTGTGGAACACATATCAGCACATCAGCAGAACAGAGCATTGTGATAGAGAAAGGAAGGTGAGTGTATATAGCTAGGGAGAAGGAAGGGGGTCATTAAAGCATAAGCCAAGTCATCAAACAGAAAATAAGCCGGGGCCCCTCCCCCTTCTCAAGTCAATGTACATTAAATATTAAGTTTTAAATATTTTTTTAAAACACCTTTTTATTTTAATTTTAAACGTTCAGTCACTTCTTTTCCCCTCTGTATGGCTGGGGAGCAGCTCGATGACATCATCACGGTTTACACCTGTGCTGGGACCACAAGTCCCTCAATTCCTTCTAGCTACAAAGTGCATAGCTCCCTTCTTCCTTTGGGTGTGACCAGCATAATTTGGTGGGTGTTTTTTTTTTTTTTTTTTTTTACACCAGAATTTAACCACTTCCATACCGCAGGCCGTCACATGACGTCCTCGGCTTTTAGTGGTGATATCTGAATGATGGGTGCAGCTGCAGGCTTCAGCCAGATATCGTTTTTTTTAGCCGGCGATTCCATATGCCAAAAGAATGATCATGGCGGCAGTTCAACCGCTTGATCGTTCTTACCACCGCCCTCCGATGCTTCTCCAGGCTCTCCCATGCGATCAGGGAAGCGGAGAAGGAATCCGCAGGCGCCGGAAGGACCTCATAGAGAAAACTGGGGGAGAAGTGGTCCCACGGCAATCTCTATGACTCTCGGAGGCCCGGGCTCCACGTTGTGACGTCACATCTGGGCCGCCGGAAGTAAACAAAGCCAAGATCTCGACTAGAAACCATCAGTTAAAAAAAAAAAGTAACGATCTAATGCTTTCCAGCCTGGAGGAGAGATGTCCCCACATCTCTCCATAAAGAGGACCGATCACATACTATTCCTATTATAAGGGATGTTTACATTCTTTGTAATAGGAATAAAAGTGATCAACATTTTTTTTTTTTTTTTAAAGAGAAAGTGTAATAATAAAAAAAGATTAAAAAAAAAATTAAAGTGCCCCCGTCCCCGTGAGCTCGCGCACTGAAGAAAACGCATACACAAGTCGCACCCGCATACGTAAATGACGTTCAAACCACACATGTGAGGTATCACCGCGATCATTAGAGCGAGAGCAATAATTCTAGCCCAAGACCTCCTCTGTAACGCTAAACAGGTAACAAAAATTTAAAGCGTCGCCTATGGAGATTTTTTAAGTACCGAAGTTCGTGCCCAATTTTAAAGCGTGACATGTGAGGTATCTATTTACTCGGCGTAACATCATCTGACACATTCTACACAAAAATAGGGCTAAATTTACTATTTTTTGTTTATTCATGAAAATGCTTTTTTTTTAAAAAAAAATTGCATTTGAAAAATGACTGCGCAAATACTGTGTGACATAAAAATTTGCAATGACCACCATTTTATTCCCTAGGGTGTCTAAAAAAAAATGTATATAAATAATGTTTGGGGGTTCTGAGTAATGCAAAAAAAATATTTTTACATCTAGGTTTGTAAGCTCTAACGAGCAGGGCCCTCTGATCCCTCTTGTATTGATTTGTATTGTAAGTGTACTGTCTACCCCCATGTTGTAAAGCGCAGCACAAACTGTTGGCGCCAGAGGCGGCTCTAGGCTTTGTGAGGCCTTAGGCAAAACCTAGACATGAGGCCCCACTCACGCCCATAATGAGAAAAATAATTCAAACGATAAAAATGAACTGTATAAATTGTATAATTAAGAGCCTTAAACACTATGAACTATAATTTCACAGTTTCTAGAATTTTCTCTAGCAAATTTTCATTAAACATATATATATTACATGCACACAAATATAAATACAATTTGTGCAGCTGCTACTAGTAATGTGTAGCAGTAGTAGTAGTAGAATAAAAGTCAAAAATCATATTTCTTCATTCACATGAAGCTCAGGTTAATATAACCCAGCACAGAGTTCCCCCTTACATCAGAGTCTGCAAGATTCCCCCTTACAGTGCAAGGGGAAATTTGATGTAAGGGGCAATGCTGCAGACTGGAGTAAGGGGGAACGCTAAAGTAAGGGGGGCTCTGGTGACCAGAGATCACCTTATATCAGAGTGCACAGCATTCCCATTTATATCAGAGTTCCCCTTTTTATCAGGGTCCGTGGAGTTCCAACTTGCATTTAAAATGAGAACTCCAATGTGGGGGATACGCTGGTGACCACAGACCACCCGCAGAGTGAATGCACTAAGGTAAAAGGGCAGGGTTACTAATATAAGGGGGAACCTTTATATCAGTGCCCCCTTACCTTACTGTATCAGACTATCCTTGCAGCCCTGTCACTGACCTCCTCTCAGGTGCAACATGCAGGGCTCAGCCAGATGGTCCTCTCTGGGCTCCAGCTTGGTGGCTCTAGTTTCATCCTATATTATCCTCTCCACAGTCCACACAAGTCCAACTCCTTATGTGACCCCCATCCTAGCAGCGCTCCAGCTCTTGACTCCTCTGTAGGCTCCCCCCCCCCCCAGAGACTGCAGACACAATAAAGAAGATGGTCAGAGACTGTGCAGACATGATACAGAAAAAGGCCTGAGCCTGTGCAGACATGATACAAGAGATGGTCAGAGACTGCAGACATGATACAAGAGATGGTCATAGACTGCAGACATGATACAAGAGATGGTCATAGACTGCAGACATGATACAAGAGATGGTCATAGACTGCAGACATGATACAAGAGATGGTCATAGACTGCAGACATGATACAAGAGATGGTCATAGACTGCAGACATGATACAAGAGATGGTCAGAGACTGCAGACATGATACAAGAGATGGTCAGAGACTGCAGACATGATACAAGAGATGGTCAGAGACTGCAGACATGATACAAGAGATGGTCAGAGACTGCAGACATGATACAAGAGATGGTCAGAGACTGCAGACATGATACAAGAGATGGTCAGAGACTGCAGACATGATACAAGAGATGGTCATAGACTGCAGACATGATACAAGAGATGGTCATAGACTGCAGACATGATACAAGAGATGGTCAGAGACTGCAGACATGATACAAGAGATAGTCAGAGACTATGCAGACATGATACAAGAGATGGTCAGAGACTGCAGACATGATACAAGAGATGGTCAGAGACTGCGGAAATTATACAATAGATGATCAGAAACTGTGGACATGATACAAGAGATGGTCGGAGACTGCAGACATGATAAAAGAGATGGTCAGAGACTGAAAATATGATACAAGAGATGGTCAGAGACTGCAGACATGATACAAGAGATGGTCAGAGACTGCGGAAATGATACAATAGATGGTCAGAGACTGCGGACATGATACCAGAGATGGTCAGACTGCAAACATGATACAAGAGATGGTCAGAGACTGAAGACATGATACAAGAGATGGTCAGAGACTGCAAAAATGATACAATAGCTGGTCAGAGACTGAAGATATGATACAAGAGATGGTCAGAGACTGCAGACATGATACAAGAGATGGTCAGAGACTGTGCAGACATGATACAAGAGATGGTCAGAGACTGCAGACATGATACAAGAGATGGTCAGAGACTGCAGACATGATACAAGAGATGGTCAGACTGCAAACATGATACAAGAGATGGTCAGACTGCAAACATGATACAAGAGATGGTCAGAGACTGAAGACATGATACAATAGCTGGTCAGAGACTGCAGAAATGATACAATAGCTGGTCAGAGACTGAAGATATGATACAAGAGATGGTCAGAGACTGCAGACATGATGCAAGAGATGGTCAGAGACTGTGCAGACATGTTACAATAGAGGGTCAGAGACTCCAGACATGATGCAAGAGATGGTCAGAGACTGCAGACATGATACAAGAGATGGTCAGAGACTGCAGACATGATACAAGAGATGGTCAGAGACTGCAGACATGATACAAGAGATGGTCAGAGACTGCGGAAATTATACAATAGATGATCAGAAACTGTGGACATGATACAAGAGATGGTCGGAGACTGCAGACATGATAAAAGAGATGGTCAGAGACTGAAAATATGATACAAGAGATGGTCAGAGACTGCAGACATGATACAAGAGATGGTCAGAGACTGCGGAAATGATACAATAGATGGTCAGAGACTGCGGACATGATACCAGAGATGGTCAGACTGCAAACATGATACAAGAGATGATCAGAGACTGAAGACATGATACAAGAGATGGTCAGAGACTGCAAAAATGATACAATAGCTGGTCAGAGACTGAAGATATGATACAAGAGATGGTCAGAGACTGCAGACATGATACAAGAGATAGTCAGAGACTGTGCAGACATGATACAAGAGATGGTCAGAGACTGCAGACATGATACAAGAGATGGTCAGAGACTGCAGACATGATACAAGAGATGGTCAGACTGCAAACCTGATACAAGAGATGGTCAGACTGCAAACATGATACAAGAGATGGTCAGAGACTGAAGACATGATACAATAGCTGGTCAGAGACTGCAGAAATGATACAATAGCTGGTCAGAGACTGAAGATATGATACAAGAGATGGTCAGAGACTGCAGACATGATACAAGAGATGGTCAGAGACTGTGCAGACATGATACAATAGAGGGTCAGAGACTCCAGACATGATACAAGAGATGGTCAGAGACTGCAGACATGATACAAGAGATGGTCAGAGACTGCAGACATGATACAGGAGATGTTTAGAGACTGCAGACATGATACAGGAGATGTTTAGAGTCTGCAGACATAAAAACAGGAGACGGTCAGAGATTGCAGACAAAAAAAACAGGAGACGGTCAGAGATTGCAGAGATAAGAACAAGAGACGGTCAGAGATTGCAGAGATAGGAACAAGAGACGGTCAGAGATTGGTAATGACAAGCAGACTCCTCTCACAATGCTGCAGCAGCCACCAAACACTACAGCCACAGACAGCATCTCTTTGATTGGGAGGGGAATGATATGTGCTAGGGGGTTCTTTGGGAGGGGGAAAGACTTGTGCTGGGGGGTGAGGGGGGTGGATTTCATATCTATCCCCCCTTGTAGCACCAAGTCTTCTACACTCCTAAAGTGCCCATATATCCTCTCCTACAAACCATTCCAAGTGTACCGTATGTTTAACTAGCCCCCCCCCCCCCCCCGCAAGTCTTTAATAATAAAGACCTCAGATCAGCGCTATCCCAGCAGAGCTGCGTGGCCGTGCTTCCTCCCCGCCTCCTCCTCTGTGTCCAGGAAAACATCACAGCAGGAGGAGGAGGGGTCAGTGCGCAGAGCTCCGTATGTGTGTGTCAGCTGGGGAGAGGGGAGAGATGCCACTTTGCGGCTGCCATATGAAGCGTTGCTCGTGGGAACCAAGACACCCTGCGGGTATTTCGGGACTCTGATTCACCAGGACTATCCTGGGGACGTTGAGCTACGGGCAAATTAGGCTTTTGCGAGGCCCCTGGGATTGCGAGGCCTTTGGTAAACGCCTAATTTGCCTAATTAGAGAGCCACCTCTGGTTGGCGCTATATAAATCCTGTATCATAAAAATATAATTATATAGGAGAGGAGTGCTGGATTTTGTGCGGTATGGAATAATATCACTTTAAAAAGGTAATTCAGCCTGAGCGCGCTCTCTTTAGCCCATGGCACAGTACTTCGGTGAACGGTACATTTGCTTATGCGAACCCTGGCAGGCTTTAAGGCCTGATTTACATCTATGCATTTTTAGAGCTTTTTGCAGATTTGCACTACAGTCCATTTAACATGGTTTCCTATGGAACACGTTCTGTAGTGTAAATCTGCAAAAAGCACTAAAAATGCATAGGGGTGAATCAGGCCTAAAAGTAACATGTACTAGGGAAATACTACTCATTCACATCAGTCCATTCTTTTAAAACAGAAGTATGGCCAAAGATATCTTGGCCCCACTTCTCTTCCTGGTCACAGGAGTGCACTTACCTGACATCACAGAGCCACTCCAGGCTCTGGAAGGATCTTAACAGTAATGTCAGGATCCACACTCAGAATCCTGATAGCCTGATGGCTCAGCCTCGCTGTGCACCGATAAAAACCTGAGCCTACCACTCGCTTACACACTCCCTCTTAGTGCTGGGCAGAGATGAGCTTAGGCATCCTCTAAACCAGGGGTCTCAAACTGGCGGCCCTCCAGCTGTTGCGAAACTACAAGTCCCATGAGGCATTGCAAGGCTGACAGTTACAAGTATGACTTCCAAAGGCAGAGGCATGATGGGACTTGTAGTTTCACAACAGCTGGAGGGCCGCCAGTTTGAGACCCCTGCTCTAAACCCATCTCTAGCCAAACTTTTTTTGCTCCAGTGAGCTGCATGCTGGGCCATTCTCACAGCAAAGAGGTGGGCTGCAGGTCAGGAACGACCCGCCTCCCCACTCATTAGAGTAATAAAAAGCAAGTTTGGAGATTGGCTAGAGATGACTAGTTTAGATGGATGCCGTGCTCGTTTGATTACCTGGGAAGGAGTGAGTTTACTCCTTATATCAGGGATATGCAATTAGCTGACCTCCAGCTGTTACAGAACTACAAGTCCCATTAGGCAAAGCAAGACTCTGACAGCCACAAGCATGACACCCAGAGGCATGATGGGACTTGCATTTTTGCAACAGCTGGAGGTCCCCTAATTGCATATCCCTGCCCTAGATTACGAGTCAGTGCTTGGGCTAAGCCTAAGGCATTGATGGCGAACCTTGGCACCCCAGGTTACAAATGTAACAAGAGAGTTTTCCCCGCACCAGTGTGGATCCAAACCAGGTATAAAGTGGATGATTCTCTCCAGAAGTAAAGAGCCCCAGGTGCTGGCTAATGCTGATTCATGCTGAGAGTAGACGAGAAAATCCGGACAGCCGCACGCCAGGAGGATATTATCCAAAAAAGTTTTTTTATTTGTAAAATCAGGATCATACCATATACAGGGCACCGTGGACAAAATATACAGGCAATCAGCTAACGCGTTTCGCACTTATGCCAAGTGCTTACTCATAAGCACTTGGCATAAGTGCGAAACGCGTTAGCTGATTGCCTGTACATTTTGTCCACGGTGTCCTGTATATGGTATGATCCTGATTTTACAAATAAAAAAACTTTTTGGGATAATATCCTCCTGGTGTGCGGCTGCCTGGATTTTCTCGTCTACTCTCAGCTTGGCACCCCAGATGTTTTGGAACTACATTTCCCATGACACTCAACTACACTGCAGAGTGCATAAGCATCATGGGAAATGTAGTTCCAAAACATCTGAGGTGCCAAGGTTTGCCATCACGGGCCTTTAGGTTCTGTTGCAGGGGAGCAGGCCATTCTCTCCTCCATACCAGTAAGCACTGTGTATTTTTACCAGCTGTGAGGGAGGATCAAGGAGCTGCAAGGGAATGCAGATAAGGTGAGTATTTGGTGGTCAGGGGATGCTAGGGTTGCCACCTTATCATTTTAAAATGGAACATGCATTAATTACACAGGTTCTGTGGCTGATTAATGTGTTAATTAAACTCACTTGGTGCCTTCTCTGCATTAAATTACCCTCAGAACATGTGTAATTCATATGTGTTCGGGTTTAATGGGATGAGGTGGCAACCCTAGGGGATGCCCTTGAAAAGAACACTCTCATTTGTCCCTGCACGGACAAGCTGACAGCGTACTTTCCAATAACATATATGTGTGTCCAGTAATCAAGCATAATGTGAAAGCTAGTGTAACTGTTGTCAGACATAATTGACTGTACAGAGTCCATACATATAGAATAAGAACACAACATTCATACAAATACAAACATTCCCCTGAAATGTAGATCTGGAAAGGTCCTACCATTTGTAGAGGGTCACCTTCTTCCTTGCTTGAGCTGAGCAGATTCATCCAGCTCTTCTCAGGGAACATCCCACCTTCTCCTCCAGGCTCTGATGAAGGAAGGTTATTTTTGGGTCCATGGAATGTGTTGGCCTCACCTCTGAATGTCTTTGTGAGTATTACTGGTATGAAGTTGTATACAGAGAAGAGGTGCAGAGCTTCATGTCTCAGATTCTCTGCACGTAGCTCACCCAAAGTGTGACACCGCTCTGATTGGCCAGGTGCCGACCGAGGCTCCCTCAGTGCAGACCCCCTCCCAGAACAAAGCCCCCTCCCCCATTAGAACAGACCCCTCCCCCCAAGACAAAGCACCCTCCAGTTAGTACAGAACCCTCCCCCAGGACAAAGCACCCTCCCACTGCCACAACTGCTCAGAAAATCAGGTGCCAGCATGCATCCCCGCCTCTTGTCAGAGCCAGACGTGCCCCCTCAGTCCTGTTTATCAGGTGCACGGCCCCACTTCTAGCCAAAGCTGAGCCCCGCTCATGCGATTTAGTGGTTTCTCAGATACGGGAGCGTGATCCTGCCTCTCGTAGACCTGGCCCCTCCCCCTCAATCCTGTTTGACACAAGAGCTGACCCCGCCCCCTTCTGTCCTATCTCCCACCAGTGGCTGTAGAATATGTAAAGATAATGGGGAGGATTCAATAAAACTGCTTGCAGCACTTGTGTGATCGATTCATGAAGGATTTGTGACCCTTTGGGTTCTAGAAGTGACTCGTGCAGCAAATTTCAGGTTGTTGTGAAATGCGCCCCTTTTACATTGTGTGACGCAAGGACTGCGCCAAATTCAGATTAAAGTGCAGACAGCTTGTATCGTATAAAAGTGGAATGGTATATGACCCCAGTAAGAATACACAGATTCCATCAAGATAGAACCTCCTTGTGTTGGAGAAAATGTGGCCAAATAGCAACGATCACACACATATGGTGGGAATGCCCAATAATAATGGAGTACTGGAAGGAAGTGTTAAACAACATAAAGGAAATAACTGGAGAAGAAATAGAACAAAATATTTGGACTTGCCTCTTCCATATCTACAATAAACCTAAGAAACAATATAGAAAATCAATAATACCTAACCTCCTGAATGCGGCCAAGGCCTTAATTCCCAAGAATTGGCTAAAAAGTGGAAAACCAGACATTAGAAACTGGCTAAAGGAAATAGATTATCACTACAAAATGGAAGGAGGAGAGAAAGGGGATAATAGTAGATGGGAAAGTTGGAAAAACTACAAAGTCTCGGATATTTATTTAGATAGGATAAAAGAAAGAACAGGTGCAGAGCCAAGTGGATAAATAAATAACATAAAGGAACGGACCAGACACAGGGGAGGGGGAGGGGGGGGGACGAGGGGGAGGGGGGGGGGGCGGGGGGAAATAAGAGGGATTGAGAGAGACTAAGATAATAATAGGGTTTATAATTATAGAAGGCGTTTTGTCGCCGGTTTTTAAAAATATTTAAGAATATCCTAGAAGGGAAAAATAATAAAGATGTGACGGAAACAATCCACAATGATGTGAAAAAGGAGAAGAGATAAAGTTTGACACATAAAGTTGAAATAATGTCTCTCGGAAAACTTTCGCTGAAATGGATAAAAAAAGAAAAAAAAAAAAAAAAAGAGTATCGTATAAAAGTGGAGCTGATTTACAGGAACTCTTCTGGTATACAGAGAGAAACCGGCAGATTTGGCCAAATGTCTCTGGTGCAGGGCCGGGAGAAGGGGTGGGCAGGAGGGACGGTTGCCCTGACCCTAACCTTAAGAGAGGTGGGGGGAATATTTTGGTATCATTGCCCTGGGCACTGGATGACCTTGTCCCGGGACTGCTCTGGTGCATTGTAAAAGTGGCGCAGTGTGAGAAAATTGAAGTACAAGTTCTAGACAGCTAGAAAGTTATTTGCAAAATCTGTCTGCCCGCCTTTCTGAATTCCATGGAGTGTGTGATGTAATCAGTGTTTGACGTAGAACAACAAGACTGCATGGGTGGTGTCTGACATCAACTATTGTTCTCTCTATCCCTTATGTAACATGGCTGACACGGCCTCGGCAAGTGCCCGCCCCTTCCCTAAATTTCCAAGCAACCAGTGTTTCATCAGATATGGCGACCCGTCAGAATGCGTAACGGACGTGACGTTGATTTCGCCGCCATCTTGCTACACCCAGCACTCCTCCACAGTAAGGATACAGTGAGAAGGGTGCAAGCAGACATCTTGTTACACCCACCGGAGTTTTGCATTTTACACTTATTTTTAACAGTAAATTGAGTTTATATAGTGAAATTACAGTACTTAGAGCTCCGTATGACTGGTTAGATGTTGAATTTTAAAAGCAGCAAACTTCTGTCAGATTAGCAAACCTATGAGATGAGCAAACTTGCCACTGCTTTTATAATTCAACATCTAACCAGTCAGACAGAGCTCTAAGTACTGTAGTTCACTATATAAACTCACTTTACTGTTAAAAATAAGTGTAAAATGCAAAACTCTGATGGGTGTAACAAGATGTCCACTTTCCCTCTTCTCAGTGTATTCTTACTATGGAGGCGTGCAGGGTGTAGTAAGATGGCGGCGAGGGAACGTCACTTCCGTTACACATTCTGAAGGTTCGCCTAATCTGACAAATCAGAGGCTTCGCCCTTCCCACACAGCGGGGATGCTTTGCTATAGAAACATATCACTAGTGGGCGTGGCCTATGTCACTGGTGGCTGAGTAGCAAAACTCCACCTCTCTCCTGGCAGCCCAAAGTCATTCATAATTCCCGCCCACCGCACACTCAGCCAATCAGGTCCCTTCAGTCCTATTTGTTTATCAACTGCAAGTGACAGACCCCGCCTCTCGCCAGAGCCAGCCCCTCCCCCTCAGTGCTATCGCCCACCCTTGTCTGTAGAATATAAAGAGAGAGTGACATGTAATCACCGGCAGACATAAAATAACACGATGATATGGGGGAATTGTCTGAATGTGCAAGGTGTTTCCATTAGTAAAAATGGCCAAATCGGAATGTCTCTGCCCCCTCTAATGACCCGACATTACCATCACTTCTTCTATCTGCAGGACGGAGTGGGCGTGTCTTGTGTCCCTCCAGACAGAGCAGGCATACTTACCAACTGTCACAAATTTCCCGGGACATTCCCGGGAGTTAGACCCTTTTCCCGGATTTAGCCATTCCCGGGAAATTCTTATTTTACCGATTTTTTTTTCCGCCACCGCCACTAGAGGTCTGTGGCTGACGGAGACAATGTCTCCACCGGCCGCCATTTTCCCGAAGACCAAATTACTGTTTAGCAATGGCTGGGTGATTGCCAATAGAATTTGAGCTGTGGCACCGCCCACCTCCCGCCCCACTGCTGTCTGTCTGTGACCTGATGTGGGAAGGGGTGGACAGCGCCGCAGCTCAATTGCTATTGGCAGCCACCCAGCTATTTTGTCCCATTCTGATTAGTAATGGTGGCAGAGAGAGTCTCCACTGCTGGGAATGCCTGATGTAAGGAAAGGGGGGGCTCCATTGGGGGATGTCTGGTGTAAGGACAGGACTCTGCTGGCAATGTCTGATGTCAGGGGGGACTCCGCTGGCAATGCCTGATGTAAGGGGGGACTCCGCTGGCAATGCCTGATGTAAAGGGGGACTCCGCTGGCAATGCCTGATGTAAGGGGGGACTCCGCTGGCAATGCCTGATGTAAGGGGGGACTCTGCTGGCAATGCCTGATGTAATGGGGGGGACTCCGCTGGCAATGCCTGATGTAATGGGGGGGACTCCGCTGGCAATGCCTGATGTAATGGGGGGGACTCCGCTGGCAATGCCTGATGTAATGGGGGGGACTCCGCTGGCAATGCCTGATGTAATGGGGGGGCTCCACTGGCAATGCTTAATGTAATGGGGGGGGCTCCGCTGGCAATGCCTGATGTAATGGGGGTGACTCCGCTGGCAATGCCAGATGTAATGGGGGTGACTCCGCTGGCAATGCCTGATGTAATGGGGATGACTCCGCTGGCAATGCCTGATGTAAGGGGGGGACTCTGCTGGCAATGCCTGATGTAAGGGGGGGACTCTGCTGGCAATGCCTGATGTAATGGGGGGACTCCGCTGGCAATGCCTGATGTAAGGGGGGACTCCGCTGGGGACACCTGATGGCATCTGGTTGTAGGCGACGTGGCAGGTGACACGCTCAGGGCTTCCACTGATTCTGCATTATGGTGAGTTAAATAATTCATTCTATATTACAATGTAATAATAGATTTATAGAAAATAATAAAAAACTTTTCTGTTAAAAAAAAAAAATAGATTTATGAAGTAAATGCCACAGAGTTAGAAAGAGGGTAATATGTCTCTAGTGGGTACCATCATCCTTTTGAAATACTTAAAGACGGTTTTGGAGAAGAAACACACCTAGGGCTTCTCCAATTAAGTCCTGTCTCCTCCAGAGAATTGGTTATGGACTGTTATGGTACCTCATAAATACATACAAATAGATAACATTTCCGTTTATTCAAAAAGTAAACATATTAAAAATCCATATATGAACATGAATATGGATAGACAATAACATAGTACAGTCATGCTTCACAAAATGAAAAAAACAATTTACAGTGCCCACAAGGGTGAGTGAAGGCAGATTGGTAAGTACTCATGAAAGTAACCTCGACAGTTTCGCGGTCAAGCCGCTTCTTCAGGAGGCATCCTAGTACTAAGGTGAAATAATCAGCATTACAAATACAACTAGAAAAGGTACAATTTCTGGGGAAATTGTGAAAAGTGTTCTTGCCTCTACAACTGGAGTGGGCGGAGTAACTTGAGTAACTGTTGTGTGGTTGGAGTGGCTGGAGTAACTGTGAAAAGTGTTAAAAAGCTTCATATTTTAAAAAGTATAAATAGTAGTAAAAAAGTTGAAGTCTCATCATTAGCTGAAAGAGCTGAACATTTTTTTCAAAAATTATGATTTTTTTTTCAAAAATTATGATTTTTTTTTTCAAAAATTATAAATTTTTTTTTCAAAAAAGATTTTTTTTTCAAAAGATTTTTTTTTCAAAAATAATTTTTTTTCAAAAATATTTTTTTTTCAAAAATATTTTTTTTTTTCAAAAATTATTTTTTTTTTTTTCAAAAATATTTTTTTTTTACATGGGGCGCTCATAATGTTTTGGCTGATCATGGGGTGGTCATAATGTTTTGGCTGATCATGGGGTTGTCAGCTTTTGTCACCTCCCACTCTAGTTTTGAACATTTCGCCATTCATTCCTATGGGACCAATTTCGCCACAAAAACTACATTTCGTGGACCATTCGGCGAAACATTCCACAAAGTAATAACACACCAATCGGGAACAATCCGCTCTTTTCGGTATATTACTTGTCTCTGTAGTGTAAAAACTGTGGGAGGAGTCTACAAGCATTATCAAGTCTAGCAGATGAAGTCACATGCATTTGGGGTGTCTCAGCATCTTGTGTTTAAAACCACTGTTTCCTAGCAACGCTCATGCCCTGTTTATGCTTCCCAAATACTACTTCATCAAAACTGCCCCATCAGAATTACCCCATCAAAACTGCCCCATCATATTCCTCTATTATAAATCAGTACATGGTGTGTCTGTCCCCTCCCCCGGGCTCTGTAATCAGCTGAGATGCTCCAGCCACCTTCCCCCCTGTGTATAACAGAAGCTTTGGTAACCATGGCAACAAAACAAACACTAACAGTACACTCTGATTAATGGCTAAAATTTCCTGAAATGACCTCTAAACAAATGGCCGTATTTTAAAAACTATACATCCTACAGCGAAGATCTTTATATTGTGAGAATCACAAGACCCGGACCTAGATTTTGATACATAGTATGTCTCTGAAATATTAAAAATGAAGGCACAGTCGCAGTTTAGAAATTGCCCTTCAAATTTGAAGGGGCTAGAGTGTAGTTTCAATGAATGTCAATGGACGGCGTGAGTTGCAAACAAATGGTCATATTGTGAAAACTATCAGGACTATGGCTTAGCCGTGGACATGTTTAGTGGCAGCAGGGATAGCTGAACGTTTTGATATAAGATTTGTGTAGGTGGGCTTGAAAATGAAGGAGTGGCGGCAGTTTAGAAATCATGTTCTGATTTTCCAGCTTTTGTCATCTCCCACTCTAGTTTCCCCATTCATTCCTATGGGACCAATTTCGCCGCAAAAACTACGATATTTCATGAACCATTCGGCGAAACGTTCCACAAAGTAATAGCACACCATTCGGGAACAATCCGCACGTTTCGGTATATTACTTGTCTATGTAGTGTAAAAACTGTGGGAGGAGTTAGGGTGGTAAATTTGGCTATAATAATAAGAATAATATATATGTGAGATAACAGTAAGTGGTCTTGCTATGCAAGAACACTTAATTACAACACATTTGAAATATGTAAGGAAATGAAAAGACATAGCATTGGAATAGTTAATTGACTGGTTTATATTTGCACTCATCAAACACTGCCCCTGAGGACATGAACGGTACTTGTGAGACGCCTTCGCTGGGCGTTCACCGGCAGACATAGAATAACACCATGATATGGGGGAATTGTGTGAATGTGTAAGGTGTTCCCATTAGTAAAAATGGCCGATCCCGATTCGGCACGTCTCCGCCCCCCTTCTAATGACACGACATACCCATCATTTACTCTTCTATCTGCAAGACGGAGTGGGTGTGTCTTGTGTCCCTCCAGACAGAGCAGCCAATCGTACCGCTCTCTAGACTGGCAGCAGCTGAATGCCGCCTCATCGACACGCCTCTTTATACTGCGTCATCACCGAGCTCTCAGAAACTCTAACGGTCGCCCCGCCCCTTACACGAACGGCCTCGCCCCCTCGCCGGTTCCGCCCCCTCATTGGTCATGTTCAGTTTAGCAAATAAAATCGCTCTGAAAATATTTGGGAATAACACGGGGATTGTCTACATGTGTAAATGCCCTTCCCTCTCTCTTTACGTCATTACTTAAAATCTCCGCCCCCTCTTATCGGTCATACCTGTGACTGGAGGAAGACATGAAAGTGGGCGTGACAGAACCGCCGACTCAACACGGATCCTCCCGCTCAGCTACGCAGTTTTAAAATGACAGTCTCGCCGCGCGCTCGAACCTGATTGGCTGCCTCTCTGTCCGGTCCCCTGATTTGGCTCCGCCCTCTTCCAACCATGCTGTCTCTCACTAGTAGGCGTGGCCTGTGTATCTTTGCTTGACAGCCTCGGTGCCCCCGCCCCCGGCTCCTCCCCCACATTCTAGTCAGTGCCCGAATCACAGGAGAATGGGGGGAGGGGTCTGTACTAATGGAGGGGTGTGCTTCGTCCAGGGGGAGGGGTCAGTACTAATGGAGGGGGAGTGCTTTGCCCTGGGGAAGGGGTCTGTACTAATTGGGGGGGTGCTTTGTCCTGGGGGGAGGGGTCTGTACTGATGGAGGGGTGTGCTTTGGGGCACCCAGCAGGAGACCCGAGAAAAGGAGGAGCGGGGCTGCTCTGTGCAAAACCATTACACAGAGCAGGTAATTATGACATGTTTGTTATTTAAAAAAAAAAAAAGCTGAACCTTTATAACCACTTTCAGTTCTCCTCCTCTGCTCACTATAAGCAACAGGAATAAGGGCAGAATAAAATAATAAGAGGGCTCATCGCATAAAACCACAAAGATTTAAGATTATAATTATATATATATTATAAAATAATCTACAAGTATGCATACTCAAATTCTCAAATGCTCCACAAAACCGGCACAAGTAACACTAACTAACACTAACCGGGGGAGAGGTGGTCCCACGGCAATCTCTATGACTCTCGGAGGCCCGGGCTCCACGTTGTGACGTCACATCTGGGCCGCCAGACGTAAACAAAGCCGAGATCTCGACTAGAAACCATCAGTTAAAAAAAAAAAAAAGTAACGATCTAATGCTTTCCAGCCTGGAGGAGAGATGTGGGGTCTTATAGACCCCGCATCTCTCCATAAAGAGGACCGATCACATACTATTCCTATTAAAAGGGATGTTTACATTCTTTGTAATAGGAATAAAAGTGATCACATTTTTTTTTTTTTAAAAGGAAAGTGTAATAATAAAAAAAGATAAAAAAAAAAATTAAAGCGCCCCTGTCCCCGCGAACTTGCGCACTGAAGAAAACGCATACACAAGTCGCGCCCGCGTAAATGACGTTCAAACCACACATGTGGGGTATCACCGCGATCATTAGAGCGAGAGCAATAACTCTAGCCCAAGACCTCCTCTGTAACACTAAACATGTAACCTGAAAAAAAAATTTAAAGTGTCGCCTATGGAGATTTTTTAAGTACCGAAGTTTGGCACCACACCACGAGTTTGCGCAATTTTAAAGCGTGACATGTGAGGTGTCTATTTACTCGGCGTAACATCATCTGACACATTCTACACAAAAATTGGGCTAAATTTACTATTTTTTTGTTTATTCATGAAAATGCTTTATTTAAAAAAAATTGTGTTTGAAAAATGACTGCGCAAATACCGTGTGAAATAAAAAATTGCAATGACCGCCATTTTATTCCCTAGTGTGTCTATATATATATATATATATATATATATATATATATATAATGTTTGGGGGTTCTGAGTAATTTTCTAGCAAAAAAATTATTTTTTCATCTAGTTTGTAAGCTCTAACGAGCAGGGCCCTCTGATCCCTCTTGTACTGATTTGTATTGTAAGTGTACTGTCTACCCCCATGTTGTAAAGCGCAGCACAAACTGTTGGCGCTATATAAATCCTGTATTATAAAAATATAATAATATAGGAGAGGAGTGCTGGATTTTGTGCGGAATAATATCACTTTAAAAAGGTTGTTCAGCTTGAGCACACTCTCTTTAGCCCATGGCACAGTACTTCAGTGAAGACTATATTTGCTTACATGAACCCTGGCAGGCTTTAAGGCCTGATTCACATCTATACATTTTTAGAGCTTTTTGCAGATTTGCACTACAGTCCATTTAACATGGTTTCCTATGGAACACGTTCTGTAGTGCAAATCTGCAAAAAGCACTAAAAATGCATAGGTGTGAATCAGGCCTAAATGTAACATGTACTAGGGAAATACTACTCATTCACATCAGTCCATTCTATT
Organism: Aquarana catesbeiana; assembly: GCF_042186555.1. Taxonomy (NCBI): domain Eukaryota; kingdom Metazoa; phylum Chordata; class Amphibia; order Anura; family Ranidae; genus Aquarana; species Aquarana catesbeiana. Next base: position 70,774,132 of record NC_133335.1, on the reverse strand, counting down.
AAAACAGAAGTATGGCCAAAGATATCTTGGCTCCACTTCTCTTCCTGGTCACAGGAGTGCACTTACCTGACATCACAGAGCCACTCCAGGCTCTGGAAGGATCTCGACAGTAATGTCAGAATCCACTCAGAATCCTGATAGCCTGATGGCTCAGCCTCGCTGTACACCGATAAAAACCTGAGCCTACCACTCGCTTACACACTCCCTCTTAGTGCTGGGCAGAGATGAGCTTGGGCATCCTCTAAACCCATCTCTAGCCAAATTTTTTTTGCTCCAGTGAGCTGCATGCTGGGCCATTCTCACAGCAAAGAGGTGGGCTGCAGGTCAGGAACAACCCGCCTCCCCACTCAGAGTAATAAAGAGCATGTTTGGAGATTGGCTAGAGATGACTTTAGATGGATGCTGTGCTTGATTGATTAACTGGGAAGGAGTGAATTTACTCCTTATATCAGGTATATGCAATTAGCAGCCCTCCAGCTGTTACAGAACTACAAGTCCCATGAGGCATAGCAAGACTCTAACAGCCACAAGCATGACACCCAGAGGCATGATGGGACTTGCAGTTTTGCTACAGCTGGAGGTCCGCTAATTGCATATATCTGCCCTAGATTACGAGTTGGTGCTTGGGCTAAGCCTAAGGCATTGGCACCCCAGATGTTTTGGAACTACATTACCCATGAGGCTGATTAAGGTGGTAATTAAACTCACTTGGTACCTTCTCTGCATTAAATTACCCTCAGAACCTGTGTAATTCATATGTGTTCGGGTTTAATAGGATGAGGTGTAACCCTAGGGGATGCCCATGGAAGAACACTCTCATTTGTCCCTGCATGGACAAGCTGACAGCGTACTTTCCAATAACATACAGTGGGACAAAAAAGTATTTAGTCAGCCACCAACTGTGCAAGTTTTCCCACTTAAAAGGATAAGAGAGGCCTGTAATTGTCATCATAGGTATACCTCAACTATGAGAGACAAAATGTGGAAACAAATCCAGACAATCACATTGTCTGATTTTTGAAAGAATTTATTTGCAAATTATGGTAGAAAATAAGTATTAGGTCACCTACAAACAAGCAAGATTTATGGCTCTCACAGACCTGTATCTTCTTTAACCGGTTCCCGACCGGCGCACGCCGATGTACGTCGGCAGAATGGTACGGCTGGGCAAATGGGTGTACCTGTACGTCCATTTGAATTCCCCGCTGTGCCATTGCGTGCGCGCCGCCGACCGGGAGCTCCGTGGGTCGGGTCGCGGGTCCCGCGGACTCGATCGCCGCGGGGATACCCGCGATCGCCTCACGGAGAGGACGAACGGGGAGATGCTGTTGTAAACAGCATCTCCCCGTTCTGCCTAGTGACAAGTGTCACTGGATCTCTGCTCCCTGTCATCGGAGCAGAGATCAGTGACGTCACACACACAGCCCATCCCCCTACAGTTAGAATCACTCCCTAGGACACACTTAACCCCTCCCCGCCCCCTAGTGGTTAACCCCTTCAATGCCAGTGTCATTTACACAGGAATCAGTGCATTTTTAATCGCACTGATCGCTGTATAAATGACAATGGTCCCAAAAATGTCCGACATGTCTGCCATAATGTCGCAGTCACAATAAAAATCGCTGATAGCCGCCATTACTAGTAAAAAAATAAATATTAATAAAAATGCCATAAAACTATCCCCTATTTAGTAAACGCTATAACGTTTGCGCAAACCAATTAATAAACGCTTATTGCGATTTTTTTTTTTTACCAAAAATATGTAGAAGAATACGATCGTCCTAAACTGAAGAAAAAAAATGTTTTTTTATATATTTTTGGGGGATATTTATTATAGCAAAATGTAAAAAATAATGGGTTTTTTTCAAAATTGTCGCTCTTATTTTGTTTATAGCGAAAAAATAAAAATCGCAGAGGCGATAAAATACCACCAAAAGAAAGCTCTAATTGTGGGAAAAAAAGGACATCAATTTTGTCTGGGAGCCACGTTGCACGACTGCGCAATTGTCAGTTAAAGCGACGTAGTGCCGAATCGCAAAAAACGCTCTGGTCAGGAAGGGGGTAAAATCTTCCGGGGCTGAAGCGGTTAAGAGGCTCCTCTGTCCTCCACTCATTACCTGTATTAATGGCACCTGTTAGAACTTGTTATCAGTATAAAAGACACCTGTCCACAACCTCAAACAGTCACACTCCAAACTCCACTATGGTGAAGACCAAAGAGCTGTCGAAGGACACCAGAAACAAAATTGTAGACCTGCACCAGGCTGGGAAGACTGAATCTGCAATAGGCAAGCAGCTTTGTGTGCAGAAATCAACTGTGGGAGCAATAATTAGAAAATGGAAGACATACAAGACCACTGATAATCTCCCTTGATCTGGGGCTCCACGCAAGATTTCACCGGTTGGGGTCAAAATGATCACAAGAACAGTGAGCAAAAATCCCAGAACCACACGGGGGGACCTAGTGAATGACCTGCAGAGAGCTGGGACCAATGTAACAAAGGATACCATCAGTAACACACTAAGCCGCCAGGGACTGCTTAAGCCAGTACATGTCCGGGCCCATCTGAGGTTTGCTAGAGAGCATTTGGATGATCCAGAAGAGGATTGGGAGAATGTCGTATGGTCAGATGAAACCAAAGTAGAACTGTTTGGTAGAAACACAACTCGTCGTGTTTGGAGGAGAGAGAATGCTGAGTTGCAACCAAAGAACACCATACCTACCGTGAAGCATGGGGGTGGCAACATCATGCTTTGGGGCTGTTTCTCTGCAAAAGGAACAGGACGACTGATCTGTGTACATGAAAGAATGAATGGGGCCATGTATCGTGAGATTTTGAGTGCAAACCTCCTCCCATCAGCAAGGGCATTGAAGATGAAACTTGACTGGGTCTTTCAGCATGACAATGATCCCAAACACACCGCCCGGGCAACGAAGGAGTGGCTTCGTAAGAAGCATTTCAAGGTCCTGGAGTGGCCTAGCCAGTCTCCAGATCTCAACCCCATAGAAAACCTTTGGAAGGAGTTGAAAGTCTGTGTTGCCCAGCGACAGCCCCAAAACATCACTGCTCTAGAGGAGATCTGCATGGAGGAATGGGCCAACATACCAGCAACAGTGTGTGACAACCTTGTGAAGACTTACAGAAAACGTTTGACCTCTGTCATTGCCAACAAAGGATATATAATAAAGTATTGAGATGAACTTTTGATATGCAGTAGAAGAGAATAAGGGGATTTTTGCAGTGCCAAATACAGGGAAACAAGATTGACTTTTATGAGTTAAAATAAAACACAATTTTATTACATAACATAGTTAAAAGTACATGCCGTTTTAAAGCAATATAAAATTACAGATATTTGGTGGTCATAGATAAAGGAATGGTAGATTGTAAATAGGAATATTGCACATTAGCCCGACATTTTTCGCTATTAGCTTCTTCAGGGGATGTGCAAGACTTTATTGAAACCACTAAACAAATGAGAAAATAGGATATAGTATAAATCTAGGAATATGCAATCAGAATATAAATACAAAATATTTAATATTTAGATTAAATATGAGCTTGGTTGCCAAGAAAGAACACGAGTATGGACACTTACCCTAATAAATGATAGCACCTGCGAACCACCAAGCTGGACCCCAGACAACACCCCAAAGGACCCGATCCAAGGGAATCAAATAGGCGCGGCCATAGAGAGCTGATAGGGGGACACTGGAGAATAGTGAGAATTCATAGAATTAAACTAATGAAGAGGTAACTAAATGAAAAAGGGAGGGACAAATGTCTCTTAGAATAAATACTCACAAAAAATATTTGTTAGTCTAATCGTCCATGATGGAAGTACACTTAATAGAGTCTGAAAAGGAACTCTGTAGGCTTGGCTGCAAAAGGCAGACTAGAAAAAGTAGATAAAAAAGTTCTATATAAACTAAACTTGAAGTTTGGGGAACATGAACAAAAATGAAAAATCAGATAAGGAAATATTTATTGGTGAAAGTGCACCAGGGAAAGCAGCCAAAGAAAAGAAATTGGTGAGTAAACAAAAAATAAAGCAATGAAGTACAAGAGGGGAGAGAAAAACACTCCACAATAAAAACCCTTATAATGAAGGGATACAAAGTCAGTGAAGGAAAGAGAGAAAGCACCCTTATAATAAAGGGATACAACGTCAGTGAAGGATGTAGAGAAAACACCCATGATAAGTGTCCTAGTAATGGAAGGTGAAAGCATGAATAATGGGAGAGGTATTAAGTAGGTGGAGAACCAGTGAACGAGTAAGTGATGTAAAGAATAAATAGAAGGCAAAGGCTGAGGAGATGAGCTTGCAGCTGTATGTAATCCAGTCAAGCTGTATGGTAGCTTACCAGTCAGAAGATGGCCACCGTGTAGATGTGTCTCCCTCCGGCTCTGGCTGATATGACAGCCAGATAAGCCGGTTTAAATCAGCCCTCCGACGAGCCGGCGTGTGATATTTAGTGCCATATCAACCATGGTGCCGGGATGATTGAAGCCCCAACACCAGCCATTGCGCTGATAAATTTTACACGAAAAACCACATCGACTCTTGGCATAATTTTTTTCCATGCAGCCGGTCAAAAAAGGTTAGGGACTGCTGTGTTAGCCCACATTCAAATTGGGCCGATTTTGAATGCTAAATCGGCGGCTATTACCGGCAATAGCACCAATTCCCAAAAGTGGTTACTGTACTACTTTTGGCGACTTCGGGGGCGATTTGAATAGACATCTGTGCATGAACCCTCACAGATGTCTTTCAAATTGCTCCCGAAGTCGGACTACATTGCCGGTTAGAAATCTTTTCAAAAAGTTTTATTGGCAATAGAAAATTTCAGATACAGACAGATAGGTTCAGCTTATGAAAAATTACAGTATGCAGAGTGCATTTTAGTAGGTAAATATAGCGATGGCAAAATTAAGAGAGACAATAGGTAGTGCAGATATATCAGAAAGAACTTTATATATTCAGATTGAGGTCATTACTTGCCTTGTCATTGGGGGGGTAGAGCCCTTAGTTACAGTAAAGTTATTTTAAAGAAGTACTCCGCAGTAGGATGGGCTTGGTAACAGCTAAACGATATGCATCTTTTAATAACGTTACCAGTAGTGGGCTTTTAGCGTAAGAGGGGGGTGGGAAGATGTAATGTGAGTAAAGAGTAGACAGAGAGTAAAGAGAAGAAGAAAGAAAAGAAAGTAAAGAGGTATGGGGGAGTCGGCTGGCTCACATGGACCACATGCATCTGCAGAGTCAATTTCAGTAGGAGAGTGAAGCGATTTACGGCACTAAAAGGTGTTTGTCAAAATTCGGGGGTAAAAAGTGGTCTATCCAGGGGCGCCAGATTTTGAGATGCTGAGGAATTTTATAGAGAATAGTGGCTTCAATTTTACTAAGAATTTATGGCCTGTGTGACCCTATTTGTCACTTCAGCTATGTTCAAATTTGGGGTTTTCCAAGCTCTAGCTATTGTTTGCTTGGCTGCAGTGGTGAGCTGGAGGAGGAGACTTAACTGGGATCTGGTGTAGTCATGAGGAGAGAGATTAAGTAAGGCAAAAGCTGGGTCTAGGTCAAGTGGTTCCCGAAGTGGGGTAGAGGCCATCTGAAATATAGTCGCCCAGAAGTTTTGTACAATTGGGCATGTCCACCATATATGAGAATGTGTACCTCTTTCGCCACATCCCCGGAAACAGACTGGTGAATATGATGGTAGGAATTTGGCAATCCTGGCCGGGACCAAATACCACCGCATAAGGACCTTATAGTTTGCTTCTAATGCGACTATATTCTGGGATTAAATTTTAGTGTTAGCCCAGATATTTGCCCAGTCATCTAGTTCAATGTCTATAGCTAAGTCTTTAGTCCATTGCTGAGTATATAAAGGAAGTGAAACAGGAGGGGATGTGAGATGCGAGTAGAGGCGGGAAATGGTGCCTGGAGCATGCGGGTCCGAGTCGCACATACCCTCGAAAATTGAGAGGCCATCTAACTCAGTGTGTGATCCAATAATGGATTGAACAAAATGAGTGAGTTGTAGAAAACGGAAGCACTCTTGAGGCGGGATTTAATTCTGTGCCTGTAGGGCCGGAAATGTTTTAAGAGCCCTGTCAGTGACCAGATCACATATGTGGCTCAGACCCGCCCGTATCCAGGGTTGGAATGAGATTGGTGTGGTATAGGCTGGATAGAAGAGAGGGTTGCCAAGAAAGGAAAGTAATAGAAAGTGCGGAGATATTAATTTAAAGGGTCGTTTTAGTTTGTCCCATATTTTTAGGGAGTGCTGTGTTATAGGATTAGTGATAGGGCCGTGAGCCGAGGGCGGCAGGCAGCTATAGTAAGTTGGACACTATGAGGGGGTGAAGGTCTATTGCTTCTAGGCTGACACATAGAGGCGTTTCGTCTTTTGCATGATAAAGTATAATTTGGGCTAATTGGGCAGCATGGAAGTATCGCAGAAAATTTGGTATTCCTAGACCTCCGTTAAGTTTGTTGCGAAGTAAAACGGAATGAGAGACTCTGGGTTTTGTAGAGCCCCAAATATATTTAAATACACGATTCTGTATAACTCGGTGAAAGTAGGAAGGGATCACTATCGGGAGGACTCTATAAAGATATAAAAGCTTAGGAAGAAGTGACATTTTCACTGCCGCTATCCGTCCAAGCCAGGAGACGCATAGGGGTTGCCAGGTATTGAGAAGCGAGGACAGATGATTCAACATTGGAAGGTAATTTGTGCTGAATAGGTGAGTCGGATTGCTGGTCAATTTAATTCCCAAATATTGTATAAATGAAGTGGACCATAAAAACGGGAAGTTTTCTTGAAGGAGGGAAAGCTTTGTCTGCGTTAGGGATATATTGAGGGCTTTGGATTTAGATTGATTGACCTCTAGGCCTGTAACCAGAGCTAACTTGTCCAAAAGTCGTAGAAGATTTGGGAGGGTAATATGTGGTAAGGTAATGAACAATAGTGCATCGTCTGCAAAAAGACACAATTTGTGGGACGTGGATCTCTAGACCTCGGATATTCGGGTTTGCCCTGACCAGGGCTGCAAGAGGCTCAATCGCGAGAGCAAAGAGCAGTGGGGACAAGGGACATCCCTGTCTCGTCTCTCTCTGGATTGGAAAGGACGCAGAGCGGAAACCGGAGTATTTTACACATGCTTGGGGCTGGGTGTATAAAGCGTTTATCCATTGTAAAAAATTTGGGCCAAAACCCCAGCGCTGCAAGACATAGTGCAGATAAGACCAGGAGACCGTATCAAATGCTTTTCTTATATCGAGCGATAGGAGATGCGTTGGTATCTTCCGTGATCTGGCTAGATGTTGTAGTAATATGATGTGACGGATATTGTTGCTGGCTTGTCGCTTAGGTATAAAGCCCACTTGGTCTTTGTGGATCAAGCCTCCTATGATTGGGTTGAGTCACAACGCTAGGATTTTGGCCAGAATCTTTATATCCACATTTAGGAGGGATATGGGTCTATAATTTGACTAAAGGGTATTATCTGTGTTGGGCTTAGGAATTATGGAAATTATAGCAGTCAGTGTATCTCAGCCAAAAGAATGTTGTTTGAGGAGAGCATTGAAAGAATTAGCGAGGAGAGGGGCCAACATATCTGAAATTTTTTTGTAATAGGTGCTAGGTAGGCCATCCGGACCAGGACGTTTGTGGGGTTTAAGTGTTTTTATGGCTACAAGAACTTCCTTGACCGTAACTGTGTGTTCCATCGACTCACAATTGACATCAGACAACTCTGACTTAGTCAAATTTTGAAACAATGTCTCTGCTTGGTCCAGAGAGAAGGAGGGCTTTGCTTCATAAAGGTTAGCAAGCCTCTTGCGGAATTCCGAAAGTACTATAGTTGGGTTACTTGTGTGGATGCCATTTGTCAGCTTGAGTCTAATAGGGTTATAGGACCGTTCCAGTTGACAAAGGCGTAATGCCAAGAATGTGTCAGGTTTGTTGGCTTTGGTTTATAGTGTGTGATTAGATCTACGTATAGTTTTATCTGCCGACTCGGCCAAAAGAAGGTCAAGCTCGACTTTTGTTTTTTCTAATATGAGTCTATGGGATTCGGTAGGGGAAGCCTGAAACTGGAGGAAGTGAGATTGGAAATCTGATTCTAGTTGTTGCAATCTGATTTTCTTATCTCTTTTAAGGTGTGTGGCTGCGGAGATACAATTACCCCTGATTACTGGTTTATGTGCCTCCCAGAGGAGAGTCGGGGATATATCTGGTGTGGAATTGTGCAGGAGGTAGTCTTTAAGGGCTAATTGTATATCAAAGCAGTAGGACTGGTTAGTTAGGTGTGTTTCATTCATGCACCAAGTCTTGTCTCTGGCCCGTGGTATCAATGAAGAGACTGTGGTGATCACTGCACAGTGGTCTGACCAGGTAATAGGGTGGATATTAGATTGAAGTAAGATCGGTGAAGATGCGATCGGAATTAGGATATGGTCAATCCTAGAGAAGGATTTGTGCGGATGGGAGTCGAATGTATAATTTTTCTTTAGGGGGTTGCATTCCCTCCAAGTGTCGATAAGGAAAGCCTGATAAAGTTGTTTGCGGAGTTGGGTGGAGGGAGTATAGTGTTCTAACGCGTAAGGAGATTTATCCAAGTGTGGATGGAGTACCAGATTAGAGTCTCCACACATAAAAAGCGTGCCTTTGCAGTGCATTTTTATTATGTGTAAGAGATGTGAGAAGAAAGGGTTCGGGTTAGTGTTGGGGGCATAGTAGGAAACAAATGTTGTTTCTATATCCTGCAGTAGGCCAACCAAGATTATGTAGCGCCCCTCAGGATCTTTGATTTCAGATAATGGGGTAAATGGTAAAGTATGGTAGAAAGCTAATAGAACTCCTCTTTGCTTTGTCTCAGCAGAGGCAGTAAATAGTTGAGGATGCAGAGAGCTGTAGAATTTGGGGGTATTTCGGCCTGTAAAATGGGTTTCCTGGAGGGCTATAATGCTGGCATTCAGGGACGCAAAGGACAGCTCCCCGCAGCAAACGGGAGATGCAGATCAAAGGTAAAACTATAAGCTCAGGCTTAAAATGCAAACAACATTAACTATCTTGTCCAGCCATTATGAACAGAAGAAATAAGTGCTTTAACGTTAAATATGCAATATAAGTAGTTTTGAGTTGGGACGGGTTAGGAAAGGGAATAAGGAGGGTTGGGAAAGGATAGAGGGTGGAGGGGAAGATAGACAGAGAGGGGGAAAAGAGGAGGAAAGCGGAAAGGAGGGGAGGGGAGGAGAGGGAGGGGAAAGAGAGGGGAGGGGATGGGGAAGGGGAATGGGGAGAGATGGGAGAGGTGAAAGAACAGGGGACATGTAATACGAAATTCCAAAATATCAGTTCACATCCTGTATTAGGGGAACAAGCAGGATGTAGACGTTGCATAGATATACATAGCTGCTATAAGCTAGAACTAAATAGAGCAGAGATGCAGGAAGCATCAATCACAGTGGCTGGTATGTTTACCAGGCTAAAAGAAAAAATTCCAATATTTAGAACAGAAGCAAACTAAAAAAATAAAAATAAAGCGTCCAAGTCTTTGAGACATCCTGGAAGGCTGTTAACCTTGGTGGGAAAAAAAAAGAGAGTACATACCAGGATGTAGTCCCTTAGGTCTCGGTATGAGGAAGGCCATCACAAGTTGGCAATTGGACAGCTTCTTCATAGGCAAGCGAAAACCTATTTTCAATGGGGAGAGAGGAACAACGACAAGGATACAAATAACAGCTTTTGTTGAATCAGTGTGGTGGTCGGGATCTTGGGCTGGTGAAGTCATCTCCTGAGATCTGTGAGGGGGGTCCCCTTGCGAACCGAAGATGGTCCCGGCTGATTACGTTTTAGTGTAGCAGGGTATGGGTGGACTGCAGAGCGGGCCGGCATGCGTGGCAACATAGTCTCTGATTGCTGTAGTGGAGGTGTTAGGTGGAGGGTTTCCAAAAGGCGCTGCAGAGACTCCAGTGACATGCAGGAGTGTTGCTGACCCTGATAAGAAAATTGCAAAGCAAAAGGAAACCGCCAGGCATATTTGAGCTGGTGTTGCAGCAGTATCTGAAGTTGTGGCTTCATAGCACAGCATTTAGCTATAGTGAGGCGTGCCAGGTCAGAGAAGAGTTGGTAGGCATGACCCTGGAACAGGAGAGAGTCCTTGTTACGGGCTGCAGTGAGTAGCTGTTCTTTCGTACGGTAAAAGTGCAGTTTGATGATGATATCACGTGGTGGCCCATCATTTTGGCGGCGGGTGAGAGGCCTATGTATTCTGTCAAATTCCAACCGTTCTATTGGGAGGGCTGGTGAGAGTTCTTGGAACAATGCGGTAGTGAACGATCTTGCACGATTTCTAACCCGCATTCAGTGTGAACCTGGGCTCAGGGACCTTAGATTGTAAGCTCCTTGAGGGCCGGGACTGATGTAAATGTGCAACACACAGTATATGTGAAGCTCTCCTATTTTGATTAAAAAGGATGGTTTTTTTTTGTTGTTGTATACTGTATGGTGGTTTATTATATAGCATATTCACTTTTATGTGTAATCATTTCTACACTCATTTTTATGTACTTTTTCTGCTGGGGCAGCTTCTTTTGGAGACGTGTTTTGTCTGTTCAACATTAGAAGGGCCGTCTTTAATATTGATTGGACCCTGGGCAAACATTTTCTTGCCCCCCCCATGCAGTTTCGTCTCCACCTCTCCACCTGCTCTGAGACATACATAAAAAAAACGATAGACTCAAAAGCCGTTTACTGAATCAGAGCAGGCAGTGATTGTGATTGGTTGCCAGAGGTTACAGTGTATCATTACAACTCACTGACTGGTTGCTAGAGGTTACAGCACACATTAGGGCTCGCTGATTAGTTTACAGCACATGATTTCTGCTTGTTGATTGCTAGAGATTACTGTACATCAATATTGCTCACTGATTGGTTGCTAGAGGTTACTGTACATTATAACTGCTTACTGATTGGTTGCTAGAGGTTACAGCACATCATCTCCTCCCTGCCTGCACACCATGGACTGGGGAGGTGAGTGGACCCATTAAGACAGAAAACTCCTAGGGATCCTAGGACTCCTGGGATCAGTGGCAGTGCTGGGGGGAGGAGAGGGTGTGATCAATGGCAATGCTGATTTTTTTTACCGACTACCAATATAAAGAGGAGTTTCAACACTGACCACCAATGTAATAGGGGTTTACACTGACCACTAATGTAATAGGGGTTTACACTGACCATTAATGTAATAGAAGCATTCACAGTAACAACCAATGTAAAGAGGGATATACACTGACCATCAATGTAAGGGGGACATTCACACTGGCCACTGGATGAAAGGATTCTACACCAAGCACCAATGTAATGTGAAGATTTACACTGACCACCAATGTAACTGAGACATTTAGCCTGCGTTCACATTTGTGTGTGTCGGGGACGCATACAAAATCGCTTTCCTGACACCACAGAAACGTGTTGCCCTGTAGCAGATACACAGCAGTGCCATGAATAGGTAATGGCACCCTCACACATCTGCTGACATGTGCTGTGGCACCGTGTGATTTTGAAAAAGGTTTTGGGACTTTCTTCCGCATTGTAGCGCATAGAGAAGCCCATTGAAATGAATGGGCTCCCCTACAAGTGACCTACATCTTTATCCACCCTGTCAGTACACCTTGGCATCCTAAAAGCCCTGCTAACCTCTGCACCCCAAACCACCCCCATCCTCTCCACTCCAATCCCCCTCCCCTTTAACTCTACCTGCCTCCTCTGCTCATCTTTGCACCCACCTTCCTTACCTCTATATATCCCCTCCTTGCTCACATGTGCACCCCAAACTGTAATTCCTTCTCTGCCTACCTCTGCACACCCCACACTACTCCCCCCCCCCACACTAATTTGCTTACCTTTGCAGAACAGGCTGATGATAGGCTTAATGACCACAGTTGTGGGCAGGCCCTTAAAGTGGTTGTAAACCCTATTTTACAACCTTATGCTACAGGTAAGCCTATATTAAGGCTTACCTGTAGCTACCCAGGATATCTCCTAAACCTGCACGGTTTAGGAGATATCCCCTGTCCCCTGTATGTGCCAGTGTCATCGGCACATGCGCACTGGGGAAAACTGAAGCAATGGCACCTATGTGCTGTTGCTGCAGTCTCCGTGCCGTTACCGGCAGCTCCCACGCGCTTGCGCGGGAGTGACGTCATTGTGGCTCCGGCCAATCACAGCGCCAGGGCCACGATACCCGGAAGTAACTCCAGGACGACATGTCGGCGGCTGAAGAGGGAGATGAGGACCGCTACAGGGGCTTCAATCTGAGGTAAGTAATACATAATGAGCTAGTATGCTATGCATACTAGCTCATTATGCCTTTTCCTTGCAGGGGTTTTTTTTTCTCGTTTTTTTTAAGAGGGTTTACTTCTTCTTTAAGCATGCCTCTTTATCTCCCCAGTGGGCAGCATTCAGTATAGGTGATAGTGGATACGACCTCAGGGGGGCATGATATACATATGAATTCCGCCTCTATTTACATATGAATGCTGTCAGTCCACAGCTATTTACATATGAATGCTGCCAATATTTACATATCAATGCTGGTATTTACATGTAAACACAGGGTCTGCAGGTGAGTCATCTGTACACAACAATAGGGCAGAGCTGGAGAGCTGGGCAGCAGCAACAAAACTTCACACTGAGATATCAGGACACAGCACAGGACTAAAACCTCAAGGGCCGAGGGAATTTAAACTGAGATAGTTGGCAAGTATCAGGCAGCTGCTTTGGGCCCCACACCAATGACAGGGCCCAGGGCAGCTGCCCCTTTTGCCCTGCCCTAAAGACCGCCCTGAACATTAGTGATTTATAGATTAGATTTCTACATAGCTAACATAGCCCAGGGACTAGGACTGCAGCTCTGCCAGGAGTGGCACATAGACTGTCTCCTGCTTAGCAGTGTAATTTGGCTTGGCCCAATGTCGCTGCCTCTGAACAGTATGTGTGTTTTTGTTGATGGAGTATTGTAACTTGTAGATACAGCAGACGCACTCTGGCTTCATACACCTTGATCCAAATTGCTAGCAGGTTAAGGTGGTAGTCTGCATTTTCAGCATCAGTGATTATATGTATACATTTAGGGTCCATTTACACTAGGCAAATAAAAAAAATGCCAGAACCTCTGGCAGAAAAAGCAGCATAAAAATGTTCACAGCGGCTTGCATTGCACAAGAGTTTATGAGAGTTTATGGGCATTTGCTATAAGCTTTTTTTTTCCCAAAAATTGCCCCTCTGCTCATTTTTCACTATAATCAATGTACACTTGAAAATGCCAAACGTTCCTACACACTGCGTTTATTAGCATTTTATGCACATCAAGTGTTTTTTCTGCCTGAAAGTTCCTCTCAAAAACTCAACTCTTTTTTTTTTAAACAGAAGAAAGTTTTATTTGAGCACATTCAAGCATACATGTTCCATAAACACTCATAAAAGAACGCAAAGTTGTTATGTACAAAACAGGAGAAAACAAATAGGCAATTACAGCTTCCAACTACATAGAGCTCACTAAAGAGAACATACAGCCTCACCTAGTGGCTGAAAACAGAAATGTCAGTGCCAAAAGAGCATTAATATTGTACACTCTGAAGTCAGATAGTAATAACCAGCATTAGGTAACCAACAGCATTCTACCCCAATAGCATATCTATAATCAATATATAGAGAAAATAGGAAGGGACTTTGGACTTTTTAGGCACAGTAATACAATGTAATTTACAAAAAAGTTTTTTATTGGTTGAAAAGACATAAAATGCGATTATTGAAAACCACAGAACAATCTAGATGCATGAATATTCAATAAAGTTTGCCACTGTACAAAGCCATACAAATATATATACAGAACCCGGAAGACTGAACATCAATTCAAAGTAAGTAGAAATCCGAGGATGTGTATGGACAGTGGATATACGATAATTGTTTCAACTAAAGAATATGCTCAACATGTTGCACGTGTCTTCACGCTTCTTCAGGAGCAAAGATTATTGTGGCTAGGCATAAAGGTCAGACTGTACCAGCAAAGAGTGAGGCAAGGAAGGGCAGAACAGGCGGTCCTTGTCTCACTCTTTGCTGGTACAGTCTGACCTTTATGGGCCTCACAGCCATGTTGACTGTTGTTGTATGCTCTTTAATTACTGTATATTGATTATATGTTTTTATCTATCTTTGCCTAGCCACAATAATCTTTGCTCCTGAAGAAGCGTGAAGACACGCGCAACATGTTGAGCATATTCTTTAGTTGAAACAATTATCGTATATCCACTGTCCAGCCACAGGTCTGGAGACATGCTTGGCCAGTACATCACCTTTACCCTCAGCTTCTTTAGCAAGGCAGTGGTCATCTTGGAGGTGTGTTTCGGGTCGTTATCATGTTGGAATACTGCCCTGCGTCCAAGTCTCCGAAAAGAGGGAATCATGCTCTGCTTCAGTATGTCACAGTACATGTTGGCATTCATGGTTCCCTCAATGAACTGTAGCTCCCCAGTGCCAACAGCACTCATGCAGCCCCAGACCATGACACTCCCACCACCATGCTTAACTGTAGGCAAGACACACTTGTCTTTGTACTCCTTACCTGGTTGGCGCCACACACACTTGACACCATCTGAACCAAATACGTTTATTTTGGTCTCATCAGACCACAGGACATGGTTCCAGTTATCCATGTCCTTAGTCTGCTTGTCTTCAGCAAACTGTTTGCGGGATTTCTTGTGCATTATCTTTAGAAGAGGCCTACTTCTGGGACGACAGCCATGCAGAACAATTTGATGCAGTGTGTGGCGTATGCTCTGAGCACTGACAGGCTGACCCTTCACCCTTTCAACCTCTGCAGCAATGCTGCCAGCACTCCTATGTTACATAGTTACATAGTTACATAGTTAGTAAGGTTGAATAAAGACACCAGTCCATCGAGTTAAACCTGAGTGAGTGTGGGTGCATGTCTACAATTATCCCTATTTTTTTATTTATTTAAGGTACCCATATAGCGCTGTGTCATTTTTTTTTTTTTTACGCAGCGCTCCACACATATATCGCACACTCACATCGATCCCTACCCTCAAGGAGCCCACAATCCAAGGTCCCTAACATTCATATACTAGGGCCAATTTTTTTGGACAGAAGCCAATTAACCTACCAGCATGTCTTTGGAGTGTGGGAGGAAACCGGAGTACCCGGAGGAAACCCACGCAGGCACAGGGAGAACATGCAAACTCCAGGCAGGTAGTGTCGTGGTTGGGATTTGAACCAGCGACCCTTGTTACTGCTAGGTGAGAGTGCTATTCACTACACCACTGTGCTGCCCAAATGTCTATTTCCCAAAGACAACCTCTGGATATGACGCTGAGCATGGGCACTCAACTTCTTTGGTTGACCATGGCGAGGCCTGTTCTGAGAGGATCCTGTCCTGTTAAACCACTGTATGGTCTTGACCACCGTGCTGCAGCTCAGTTTCAAAGTCTTGGCAATCTTCTTATAGCCTAGGCCATCTTTATTTAGAGTAACAATTCTTTTTTTTCAGATCCTTAGAGAGTTCTTTACCATGAGGTGCCATGTTGAACTTCCAGTGCCAGTATGAGAGGGTGAGAGTGATAACACCAAATTTAACACACCTGCTCCCCATTCACACCTGAGACCTTGTAATGCTAAGGAGTCATATGACGCCGGGGAGGGAAAATGGCTAATTGGGCCAATTTGGAAATTTTCACTTAGGGGTGTACTCACTTTTGTTGCCAGCAGTTTAGACATTAATGGCTGTGTGTTGCGTTATTTTAAGTGTACAGCAAACTTACACTGTTATACAAGCTGTACACTCACTACTTTACATTGTAGCAAACGATCATTTCTTCTGTGTCACATGAAAAGATAGTAGTCGCACTTGAGACCGGGCCCTGGCACTCCGTCACTGTCGGGGGGGCCCCAGCAGGGTTGCTAGTCCCACGGCTCTGAGCGGAGAGCATATTTCTCTTACAGCTCAGAGCCGACAGTTCTCCCTGCTCCCCCTCCCTCCCTCCTTTCTCGCATGGGATGACACAGCTGATCTGATCCATCTCCCCCCACCCCTCTCCTGTGTGTGCTTTGCAGGAAGTCAAGTGTGAAGCTAATAAGCTCATACCTCGGTAAACATACAGGAGAGCAGTGGGAGGGGGGGGGGGGGAGCAGATCGGCTGTGTCATCCCGTGCAAGAGAGGAGGGAGGGAGGATGGAGGGGGGAGCAGGGAGAACTGTCACGGTGCTGAGGAGGCAGGCAGCATTGATGAGTGCTGATCAGCTGCACTGATAGGAAGTGCTGATAGGAGGCATTGATGGGCACTGATAGGAGTTACTGATAGGCAGCAATGATACGCAGCACTGATAGGTGGCACTGATATGCAGCACTGATAGGTGGCATTGATGAGCAATGATCTGTGGCACAGATAGGCAGCATGGCACTGATGGGCATTGATGAGCACTGATAGGCAGCACTGATGAGCACTGATAGGTGGCACTGATGGGCACTGATAGGCAGCGATGATGAGCATTAATGAGCAGTGATAGGCAGCATTGATGGGCACTGATAGGTGGAACTGATGGGCATTGGGCACTCATAGGTGGCACTGATAAGCGCTGATAGGCAGCATTGATGAGCACTTATAGGTGGCATTGATGGGCACTAATAGGCGGCATTGATAAGCTCTGATAGGTGGCACTGATAGGCATCATTGATGGGCATTGAGGACTGATAAGCAGCACTGATAGGTGGCACTGATGGACTCTGATAGGAAGCATTGATGGGCACTAATAGGCAGTATTGATGAGCACTGATAGGTGGCACTGAAATGCAGCACTGATAGGCGGTATTGATGAGCACTGATAGATGGCACTGATAGGTGGTATAGATGAGCACTGATAGGCGGTACTGAAATGCAGCACTGATAGGCGGTGATAGGCAGCATTGATGGGCACTGATAGGCAGCACTGGGCACTGGTAGGCAGCACTGATGGGCACTGATAGGCAGAATTGATGGGCACTGATAGTCAGTATTGATGAGCACTGACAGGCGGCACTGAAATTCAGCACTGATAGACGGTATTGATGAGCACTGATAGGCGGTATTGATGATCACTTATAGGCGGCACTGATAGGCAGCATTGATGAGCAATGATAGGCGGCACTGGTAAGCAGCATTGATAGACACTAATAGGTGGCTATGATGAGCATTGATAGGTGGCACTGGAAGGCAGCACTGATTATCAGTATAAACAATTTACTGACATTCTTGGCAGTTAACGCCTCTCCTTTCCTTACCCAGACACAGCGTGGGAGGAAAGGGCTGCATATAAACAGCAAGTTTGTTTACATGTGATCAACTAATCACATGGTAAAGGGCCGCCGTGATTGCGCTGGATGCATGTCCCAGGGGGCCTACAGGAGGCAGAGTTCTGGTAGGATATACATGGACACCCTCCCAAAACTAGAAGCCCGGGGTTCGGATGGAGGGGGGGGGTCAGGGGGGCCCATCGTGGTTTCTTGCACCGGGGCCCTGAAGGTTCCAGTTACTCCCCAGTGTGATGGCATGGGCATGCATGGCTTCCAGTTGCACTGGGTCATTGGTGTTTATTGATGATGTGACAGAAGCAGCCGGATGAATTCTGCAGTGTTTAGCGATATATTGTCAGCCCAGATTCAGCCAAATGCAGCAAAGTTGATTGGACGGCGCTTCACAGTACAGATGGACGATAATCCAAAACACACTGCAAAAGCAACCCAGGAGCTTTTGAAGGAAAAGAAGATTAATTTTCTGCAATGGCCGAGGCAATCACCTGATCTCAACCCAATTGAGCATGCATTTCACTTGCTGAAGGCAAAACTAAAGGCAGAAAGACCCACAAACAGAGAACAACTGAAGACAGCTGCAGTTAGAGCCTGGCAAAGCATCTGAAAGGAGGAAACCCAGTCTTTGGTAATGTCCATGGGTTCCAGATTTCAGGCAGTCATTGCCAGTAAAGGATTCTCAAGAACAAATTAAAAATTAATGTTTTTTTAGGATTATATTAATTTGTCCAATTTCATTTGAGCCCCTGAAAATGGGGAGACTGTGTATAAAAATGGTTGCAGTGTATAAAAATGGTTGCAGTTCTTAAAATGTGATATTTATGTTCAACCCCTTGAATTAACGCTGAAAGTCTGCACTTCAAATTCATTTGGAGTGTTTCATTTTATTCTGGTGGCGTACAGAGCCAAAAGTATGAAAATTGTGCCTGTGTCCAAATATATAACTGTAACTGTATAGCACGATGGCTAGATCTGTATCTGTAGTGCATGTTCAAACCGTAATACTATTAATAATAACACGTTATCAAATTTTTAATCCAGGATTATATAATCAGTTTGGCAATTCTAGAGAAATGCTTAAATAATGCTTACAATTTAACTAAACCCATTTGATTTTAGTCGACTAAAAGTAAAACAATTCTGATGACTAAAATGCGACTAAAACTAAATCAAAATTTGACGTCAAAATTAACACTGGTCATATGATGACACCGTACTGCACTGGTGAGAGAATGTTAAAAAAGAAATAAATGTGAAAAACAAAAAGGTATTAAATTTCTTTATTTTCAGAAAAAAATTGTGACAAAAAATTACAACTTCAAAAAACTCGCTATGCTTCTTACTAAATGTCTACTTTTCAAAAATGGGTAATTTGGGGGGTATTATTACTGTCCTGGAATTTTAAGGGCCTCAAGAAATCTGTTACTAGCTCAGAACTGATCAATTTTCAAACATACAGTATCTCACAAAAGTGAGTACACCCCTCACACCCCAACACTGAAGAAATGACACTTTGCTACAATGTAAAGTAGTGAGTGTACAGCTTGTATAACAGGGTAAATTTGCTGTTCCCTCAAAATAAGTCAACACACAGCCATTATTGTCTAATCTGCTGGCAACAAAAGTGAGTACACCCCCAAGACCCCTTTCACACCGAGCCGCCTATAGCGTCGGCGGTAAAACGCCGCTATTTATAGTGGCGTT
Organism: Aquarana catesbeiana; assembly: GCF_042186555.1. Lineage (NCBI taxonomy): Eukaryota > Metazoa > Chordata > Amphibia > Anura > Ranidae > Aquarana > Aquarana catesbeiana. The sequence continues at coordinate 70,755,050 of NC_133335.1, read as the reverse complement.
TTACCGTCGGATTTGCAGCGCATTTCGGCCGCTAGCGGGGCGCTTTTACCCCCCGCTAGCGGTCGAGAAAGGGTTAAAACCGCCCGCAATGTGCCGCAATGGCGGCGGTATCCCAGCGCTGCCCCATTGATTTCAATGGGGAGCAGCGGTGGAGGAGCGGTAAACACACCGCTCCTTCACCGCTCCAAAGAAGCTGCTGACAGGACTTTTCCTGACGTCCTGCCAGTGCAGCGCTCCGGTGTAAAAGCCCTCGGGCTTTCACACTGGAAACAATGCTGCAGCTGTTTGAGGGCGGATTGCAGGCGCTATTTTTAATGCTATAGCGCCTGCAAAACGCCCTTGGTGTGAAAGGGGTCTTAGTGAAAATGTCCAAATTGGGCCCAAAGTGTCAATATTTTGTGTGGTCACCATTATTTTCCAGCACTGCCTTAACCCTCTTGGGCATGGAGTTCACCGGAACTTCACAGGTTGCCACTGGAGTCCTCTTCCACTCATCCATGACGAAATCACGGAGCTGGTGAATGTTAGAGACCTTGCGCTCCTCCACCTTCCGTTTGAGGATGCCCCACAGATGCTCAATAGGGTTTAGGTCTGGAGACATGCTTGGCCAGTCCATCACCTTTACCCTCAGCTTCTTTAGCAAGGTCAGAGCACAAGATGAATTACATGTCAAAATGAATGGTGTCCTATGCGAGCCGTCTTAACTGGTCCGACTTGTGTCCATCCGACTTTAAAAATGCTCCCTGCACTACTTTGGTCCTTCTTGGGCTAGAGTTCAGCACATTGACTTGAATGTAAGTCCATCCAAGTTGGATCATCATCTTAACTGATCCAACTTGTGGCATACGACTTTTGCTCTGATGATCTTCTCAAGGAACGCCACACCAAAATTAAAAAGAAAAATGGCACGTGGTCCCCCCAAAATCCATACCAGACCCTTATCCAAGCACGCAGCCTGGCAGGTCAGGAAAGGGGGGGGATAAGAGAGCCCGTCTCCAAAGCACTTTGTCCCCATGTTGATGGAGACAAAGGCTTCTTCCCGACAACCCTGGCTGGTGGTTGTGGGGGTCTACGGGCAAGGGGCTCATCAGAATCTGGAAGCCCTCTTTAACAAGGGGGCCCCCAGATCTCACCAAATGAGTATGGGGTACATCCTTCTAGTCTTTATTGTGGGACTACAGAGTAATTTATGTCTATGTTGTAACGAAACGAAGAGTGGGTGGGTTTGACTAGTTTAGCGAGAGATCACAGGCCAGAGCTGACACCACTTAGGTCGGCCATACACGGTTCGAAACTAGGCGTGTTCAGCAGGAACTGGCCGAGATTTGAACCATTAATGGGCAGGCTAAATGTACCATGTTGATCAATTGATCAACTTAGGGAACAACCAGCCTGCTGGATTCCCTTATGATTATCACGAGCGGTTGCTATAATCACTGTCTCCCCCTGGGAGAAGACAGTGGCATGGCAGAAGAGATTCCTACATCAACACTGTCTGTGTTGATGGGGGAATCAAGCAAATTTCTTTCCTGCAACCCATGTTTGCAGGAAAGAAATGTGCACTGTGTATAACAGGCCTTAGCCAACAAAAGCCCACAACAGGACAACGTTGCTGAGTGCATTTCTGTCAGATCAGCAGGTATTTTTCTGAAATTACAGGGTCTTTTAAAAGATAACACATGAGGAAATGTGCATGCACGCAGTGATTTCTTTTGTAATTCCCACTGACAGCTGAAGACTCAGGTAAACATTGTTGTGGAATCGCCTAGGGACACTTGGTGAGTGACACAAAAGCCATTATTTTAATTAAAGAAAAGGATTGTGTAAAGTTATCTGTTTGACAGTTCTTCACAAGATGTACGTGTGACTTCTCCTTCTCTGCCTTGTCATTGTCCTACTTGGCTCTGGGCTTCCCTGACAAGATAGTCTTGTAATCCGTCTTGTCTGGTGAGTAAGAGAAGACTATTAATGGTCCAGATAGGATTCGTATTGTGCTTAAATCTCAGCAAGGTTTGAAAACTAAATGATGAAGCTGGGATCAGGATATCTTTACACTCACTAGGCACTTTATTAGGTACACCTTGCTAGTATCGGGGTGGACCCTCCTTTTGCCTTCAGAACTGCCTTAATTATTCATGCCATAGATTCAACAAGGTGTTGAAAACCTTCCTCAGAGATTTTGGTCCATATTGACATGATAGCATCACGCAGTTGCTACAGATTTGTCGGCTGTACATCCATGATGTGAATCTCGCGTTCCACCACATCTGGTGACTGGTGAGATGATTTGAGCTTTGTGATATGGTGCATTATCCTGCTGGAAGTAGCCATCAGAAGATGAGTACACTGTAGTCATAAAGAGATGGACATGGTCAGCAACAATACTCAGGTAGGCCGTGGCGTTTAAACGGTGCTCATACTAAGGAGCCCAAAGTGTGCCAAGAAAATATCCCCCACACCATAACACCACCATCAGCTTGAACCGTTGATACAAGGCAGGATAGATCTATGCTTTTATGGTGTTTACACCAAATTATGACCCTACAATCTGAAAGTTGCAGCTGAAATCGAGACTCAGACCAGGCAACGTTTTTCCGGGTGATTTTTGTCGGTGACGTCAGCGGAGCGCGACGGTGGTGCGCAGGAAATGATGCTCCAGTCAGCATGTCCAGTTGCCTGGAACGCAAACAACATGGCGTGCGTTCCAGGCATTAAAACGTTATATGAGGACGAAAAATCAACAAGGAAGTGTCCTTCGCGCTTGTTGGATGATATAGTGAAAAATAAAGTGAAAAATAAGATGCAAACTCATAGATATTAAATTAAATGTGTAAAAGAAGTCACACACATAAAAAAAATATATTGCAGCAAAATGCAAATGCTCACAGCAATCCTAATAATGTATAATAAGAAGAAAAGTTTTGCGCAATATTCAAGAGGGTTACATGAAATAAAATAGGTTTAAACAATGTGCATCATGTGTAAACAAAATATAAATCTAAAAATAAAATATTTTATGTGTCAAAAATAGCATTTACTATAGGGACCAAATTGTCTCTTATACACAATGGATGCTAAAACTCATCATATCTAGACAGGACTATATAAAGTGCAAAGTCGTGCACTAAATTAAATATTGTGACAATACCGCAATAAGTGAAATGAAAAATACACTAAAATAAATGAAATGAATGCACGTTAGTGCTAGGAGCACAGTGTAAAAGATTTAAAAGTGATATAAAAAATGAAAAAATGGAAAAATGGAAAAAAAAAAGACAATCTCTTAGATGTGGGATTAGGTGGATGAGAGATCCTCTGATCAGTAACTGGCTGGTGTTGAAATGTAGTGTGATGACCTATTGGCTCTCCTGGTAGTGTCTTCTAAATGTGGTCTCACAGAACTCTCACCTTCAAGCTGTGGTATAAAGGCATTGAGGATTGTAAATAGGATGTTGCAATTACTGGTACAGCGCTATATCAGTGAGGTCCATGGATCTCAGATTCTGACTGAGTCTCCTGTCTGCCTCTGGATGTGCTGTCCTGGCTCCCTTGCTATGCTGTGTACTTCTGTGGGTTTGACAGTCTGACTGGTTTTTGTCTCAGACTCTGACTGTGTCTGCTGTCTGCCTTTGGAAGTGAGACCACATTTAGAAGACACTACCAGGACAGCCAATAGGTCATCACACTACATTTCAACACCAGCCTGTTACTGATCAGAGGATCTCTCATCCACCTAATCCCACATCTGAGACTCTCTTTTTTTTCCATTTTTCCATTTTTTATATCACTTTTAAATCTTTTACACTGTGCTCCTAGCACTAACGTGCATTCATTTAATTTATTTTAGTGTATTTTTCATTTCACTTATTGCGGTATTGGCACAACTTTGCACTTTATATAGTCCTGTCTAGATATGATGAGTTTTAGCATCCATTGTGTATAAGAGACAATTTGGTCCCTATAGTGAATGCTATTTTTGACACATAAAATATTTTATTTTTAGATTTATATGGTGTTTACACATGATGCACATTATTTAAACCTATTTTATTTCACATAACCCTCTTGAATATTGCGCAAAATTTTTCTTCTTATTATACGTTATATGAGGACGGCTACAGTAGGGCGCTATGGAAGAGAGACCCTGCAGATCCAGATGGGGTTTGAAGCTGCCAACAAACAGTGTGGAGGGGCAGTGACTCGGGTCCCCCCTGATGGCGGTATGTGACAGGGAATAGTGTTTTAGTGATTGTATGTGACATGAGTTAAGCAATTGTGGAGAGCACATGGCTCCTTTCAATGCCAATTTCAATTTTAATTCTATTTTTAATAACATTACTACTATCCCTGATATTATCGTGATTAATACTACCTTCATACCAGCAGGTTCTTTGTCCTCATGTATATAATTGTATTCCACATACCGTTTGATGCAGTCAGTATCAACAAGGACTAATCTATGGACACTTTGCTTATGCAATCTATCAATTTTTTATTAATATTTTTTTTATCAATTCATTCATAATAACAGTTTTTTATCAATTTCCTATTATCATTATTTTTCAATCAACTAATTGTACATGTAAGAGGTGTTTATCACTATTCATCGGTGGTCATTCCCCTTCGTTTGTGAGCCACCCACCAGTATGGGCGGGGTCATCAGATCCCGGTAGGAGGTGCCTTTTTTGGGTGTATATTGGTGCACATGTGTATATATAGGAGAAGCTGAAGGATGCAACACTGCAGAGCTCTGAGGAAGAAGGTCACCTTTGGAAACACGTCAGCCGGCAGTGACTCCTGCAATCTCCTCTGTTACGATCGGGAGTCTGTTACCGTCTGTTACCATCTTGAATAATTGCTCATCTGGAGACTACTTGTATCAGTTTTTTGTATATACATTTGTGAGTAGTTTTCTATTTTACTTTTAAATAAAATATTTACCTAAGGATAATGCACAAGGTCGGTGCGCCCTTGTTTTCTTTCTTTTCCCTCTAACGTTTTTCCAATCTTCTGTTGTCCAATTTTGGTGAGCCTGTGTGAACTGTAGCCTCAGTTTCCTGTTCTTAGCTGACAGGAGTGGCACCCGGTGTGGTCTACTGCGGCTGTAGCCCATCTTCCTCAAGGTTCGATGTGTTGTGCATTCAGAGATGGTATTCTGCATATCTTGGTTGTAACAAGTGGTTATTTGAGTTACTGTTGCCCATTCTCCTCTGACATCAACAAGGCATTTTCCTCCACACAACTGCCGCTCACTGGATATTTTCTTTTTTTCAGGCCATTCTCTGTAAACCCTAAAGATGGTTGTGTGTGAAAATCCCAGTAGATATGTTTTTGGAATACTCAGACCAGCCCTTCTGGCACCAACAACCATGTCACGTTCAAAGTCATGTAAATCCCCTTTCTTCCCCATTCCGAACTTCAGCAAGTCGTCTTTACCATGTCTAGGTGCCTAAATGCATTGAGTTGCTGCCATGTGATTGGCCGATTAGCAATTTGTGTTACCAAGCAATTGAACAGGTGTACCCAATAAAGTGGCCGGTGAGTGTAAATGTGTCAGTTTGATTCAAAGTCTTCTTGCTGATAGATGGGGGGCATTTGTTGTTGGTAGTGCTCAAGGACCAGGTGCCAGACATGGATGTTCTTCAGGTTTTGGGATGGTTCTGGTTGTAAAACTGGCCTATGATGATCAGCAGTAGGGATGACCCGAACACCCCCCGGTTCGGTTCGCACCAGAACATGCGAACAGACAAAAAATTTGTGAGAACATGCAAACACCGTTAAAGTCTATGGGACACAAATGTGAAAAATTAAAATTACGTACTGGTAACGTCTTTTCCAGTAGTCTTTCAGGACAGCCACCATGAGAGATAGTCTCCTCCTCTTCCTCTGAGAAACACTGCGCCAGCCCATAAATTCTTACTTCCCCCTGCCGGACCTCGGTTTATTCCAAGATCACCTCCAGGCCAGCTGGGGAGACACAAGAACACATTAATAACATACTATCACATAATATTATCATGCTGCGTTCTGGTCTTTTAGAAGACACCCCTTTCGGGTGGGTAACTAGGGCTGTCCTGAAAGACTACTGGAAAAGACGTTACCGGTACATAACTTTAATTTTCCCCTTTCGTCTTTCAGGACAGCCACCATGAGAGGATGAACAAGCACTTACCACTTACGTGCTCCTTCCCCATTGTTTAGAGAGAAAAAACATGGGGCTTTCGCGTTGTTTTTTGACGCGAACAGATCCACTTCTCTGAAATGAGATTGAAAACCTCCTGGTTGAGGATCAAGAAAGTCCGCTATCACATTTTTTTCTACTCTCAGGAAGACTGCTGAGAGTGAGAGAGTGTTGGTCTCGGCCCAGTTAAGAATGTCTGATGCTAAGGCCAAAAGGAATCCGCTTCTCGTGCCGCCCTGTTTGCTTACATAGGCCACGGCAGACAAGTTGTCCGACTGCACCTGAACATGGAGGCCCTGGAGCTCTTTTTTGAAAAACCCAAGTGCTAGCCCAATTGCCCTCAGCTCCTTCCAACTGGAGGACCTTCTTAGTTCGTCATCCTCCCAGGTGCCCTGTGCTAAAAGGGAACCCAGATGTGCCCCCCTTCCTTTGCCGCTTGCGTCTGTGGTTACCACCCGAGAAACTGGGATGAACCACAGACGACCCTGCGACAGGTTTGCAACCTTCCTCCACCACCAGAGAGATCTCTTTACTTGGTGTGGAACATGCACTAGGGTGTCTAGATCTTTCTAACTGTGATCCCACACCTTTAGGACGAAGGACTGCAAGGGACGAAAGTGCAGACCTGCCCACTGCACTGCTGGGAGGGTAGAGGTTAACAGACCCAGTGCTGACATCAGAAATCTTATGGAGACCTGATTGTTGCACTGGAGAGAGGCTACTGCTCTGTCCAGCTTTAGTACCTTTGCTGTCGGAAGAAACACTCTCAATAGTGTTGAGTCCAGCAGATAACCTAGGTACGTGATGCGTTGTGAGGGAATCAAGCTGGACTTCTCTAAGTTCAGCAGCCACCCTAGTCCTGTGAGGACCTTCTTTGTTAGCTCGAGATCTTTGGCTAACTGTACTGGGCACGCTGCAAATAGTAACAGGTCGTCCAGGTAGGCTATTATTGATATTCCCTGGAGTCGGAGAAAGGCCATAGCTTCCGCCAAGGCCTTGGTAAAAATGCGGGACGAGGAGGATAGCCCGAATTGGAGTGCTTGAAACTGTAGGTGTACCGTTGTTCCACCTAAGTCTACTGCTAGCCGAAGAAACCTCTGCGAGGCCTCTGCTATAGGGACGTATAGATACGCGTCCCTTAGGTCCAGCGATACCATAAAGCAGTTGTGGGGTAGCAGGGCTCTGACTGTGAAAATTGTCTCCATACGGAATCTTTTGTATGTCACTGACCTGTTCAGGGGTTTTAAATTCAGAATCAATCTGAATTATCCTGTGGGTTTTTTCACTACGAAGATGTGTGAATAGAATCCCTCTCCCTCCTCTGCCTTTGGTACTCTGTGAACCACATTCTGATCTTCCAGATCTCTCAGTGCTCCCAACAGAGCCTCGGCCTTTGTCGTGCACCTGGGTAGGTGCGTAACAAGGAATCTCCGCGAGGAAAGACTTGTGAATTTGAGGAGGTACCCCCTTCTTATAACCATTAGGATAAACTGGTTGGGGGATATTGTCTCCCACTGTGGGAGGAGGGCCCCCAGTCTTCCACCCACTGTGGTTGGGAAGTCATTGGCTTTTACGAGGCTGCTCGGGAGGGCAAATAAATTGCCCCTTCTCTGCCCTTGCCTTTTTGACCCCAAGATCTCTTTTGCCCTTCCGGCTTTGGAGTTTCTTTACATCTTTGCGGACGAAACCCCTTCTTTGTTTGTGCTGGGGTTTTCCGCTTAAGTGGGAAGGATTTCTTCCTGTCTGCTGTGCGGTCCAAGATGGTCTCTAAACCTGGGCCAAAGAGGTCTTCCGTTAAAGTTATCCCGCACAACTTGACCTTAGAGGCGCTATCGCCTGGCCAAGTTTTTAGCCAGAGGGCTCTCCTGGCAGGATTGGCTAAAGCCGCTGATCTGGCCGACATGCGGACTGATTCTGCTGAGGCATCCGCTATGTAGGCGATACCTCGCAGAATCGTAGGGTTAAGAAGATAGAATGGTTTCTTTGGCCGTTCCAGCTTCAATATGTTCTTGGATCTGGGAGAGCCAGTGCTCCAGATTGCGAGTCACAACTGTGACAGCTAATTCAGGATTTAGATGCCAATTGCTGAGTCCCAAGTTTTTTTAAGGAGAGAGTCTATTCTCTTATCCATGACATCTGCCAAAGCCCCCATGTCCTCAAACACCAGATTCGTGTGTCTGGAGACCTGGGAGAAGGCGGCATCTAACTTGGGATTTTTAATCCAGATGGATGCTGGATCCTCTGAGAATGGGAATCTTCTCTTTAGGGATCTAGAAAAAAAGGGCTTTCTTTCAGGATCTTGCCACTCCTTTTTAATCATTTCAACCAGTACCTCATGTACTGGGAAAACCTTTTTCTTTTGTTCCCCCAAGCCCTTGTACATTTGGTCATGGAGGGTCAGGGGTTACTTGTCCGCCTGAATACCGAGGGTTGTATATATAGCCCCTAAGAGGTCCTCTACCTCATCCAGGGCAATTTCTATCTGGAGGATTTCCTGGACTCCCCGTCCTGGTCCTCCCCCTCTGAACCTTCCTGAGAATCGGAGGAGGAACTGTCTGGCTGTCTCTGTTCAACTCCGGAAGGGCCTGGAGCATTCTCTGCCCTAACTGAAGTTGCAGGTTGGGCAGGAGCAGAGCCCTGAGCCTGAGGCGGGGTTGTATCCTGGGGAGCTGGATTAATGGGAGGCTGAAACCTCTCACATAAGGCTTTAAATGAAGAAAAGGTTGACGAGAGCTCTTTTATTGAGGCTGCTAGTCCTGATTCCTGTTCAGAGTCCCTCTCTTTAACAAGGGAGTCTATGCAGTCCCTACACAAGACCTTTGTCCATGACTCCCCTAATGTGTCCCTGCAGGAGGCACACTTCTTTTTAGAGCTATGTGTTGATTTAGACTTCTCTGTAGCTTTCTCAAATACATGAAAAAAATACCTAAAATTTCGTCACTTTAAATACTAGGATACAACCCTGGGAGTGCATTAGACCCTGCTTAACCTGTGGGGATCTGAGCCTCCCTCCCCTGACTACCCAGAGGGTCTGCCCCCCCATGACAGGAACTATACATGGAGGGGCAATCCTAGATAGAGAGTACCCTTCCCCAGGGCACTCTTACCTTAGGAAGGCTGGAGGTAGTGTCCGTTGGTTGAGCATCCGCTTCCGACGTGACTGCAGGTGGTTGCTACTACCGAGTCTCACGCTGCCTGTGCGCGTTCCAGACTCATCTCCAGCTTGTGCCTGGCTTCCCTATCAGCTCCCCGACCCGGAACCGGAAGTCACGGGTCAAAGGCAAGCACTCGCCCTACCGCTGGAAATGACGTCGCCCGTCGTCCAGCCCGCCTAGTTCCAAAAAAAAAGAGCGGCCTGTACAGTGTACAGGAAAAGCCGAACGCCTGCTTGCCGCGGCCCTATGGATGCGATAGGAGTCCCCCGCTACCTGTAGCCACACTCGACTAGGATGGGGTGGCAACTGAATAGAGGGTAAGTACCCCCCTTGCTCCTAGGAAGCCCCTGCTCCCCTTTACAGAATCAGAAAAAACTACTAGCCACAGTCTCCCTGACTGACCGGCCTGGCTCCTTGCTCAGTGTCTCCCCGCTGGAGGAAACACTTATGCCCCATACACACGGTCGGATTTTCCGACGGAAAATGTGTGATAGGACCTTGTTGTCGGAAATTCCCACCGTGTGTAGGCTCCATCACACATTTTCCATCGGATTTTCCGACACACAAAGTTTGAGAGCAGGATATAAAATTTTCTGACAACAAAATCCGTTGTCGGAAATTCCGATCGTGTGTACACAAATCCGACGGACAAAGTGCCACGCATGCTCAGAATAAATAAAGAGATGAAAGCTATTGGCCACTGCCCCGTTTACAGTCCTGACGTACGTGTTTTACGTCACCGCGTTTAGAACGATCGGATTTTCCGACAACTTTGTGTGACCGTGTGTATGCAAGACAAGTTTGAGCCAACATCCGTTGGAAAAAATCCTAGGATTTTGTTGTCGGAATGTCCGAAACAAAGTCCGACCGTGTGTACAGGGCATAATACTGAGGTCTGGCAGGGGGAAGTAAGAATTTATGGGCTGGCGCAGTGTTTCCTCGAGGAAGAGGAGGAGATTATCTCTCATGGTGGCTGTACTGAAAGACGAAAGGGGAAAAAAATTAAAAATGTTCATTTTAAAGGCTCATATGCAAGTTATTGCCATAAAAAGTGTTTGGAGACCCAAATACTGCCCCAGGGGACATGTATCAATGCAAAAAAAAGGTTTTAAAATGGCCATTTTTTCAGGAGCAGTGATTGTAATAATGCTTAAAGTGAAACAATAAAAAAGAGATATTCCTTTAAATATCGTGCCTGGGGGGTCCCCTTAGTCTGCCTGTAAAGTGGTGCACCTTTCTCATGTGTTTTACTGTGTCGCAGCAAAATTACATTTCTAAAGGAAAAAATGTAATTTAAAATTGCTTGCGGCTGTAATGTATTGTCGAGTCCCGGCAATATAGATAAAAAATGAAAAAAATCAGCATGGGTCCCCCCCCAGTCCATACCAGGTCCTTTGGGTCTGGTATGGTAATTAAGGGGAACTCTACGCCAAAATTTAAAAAAAAAAACAGCGTGGGGTCCCCCACAAAATCCATACCAGGCCCTTCGGGTCTGGTATGGATATTAAGGGGAACTCCACGCCAAAATTAAAAAAAAAATGGTGTGGGGTCTCCCCCAAAATCCACACCAGACCCGTATCCGAGCAAGCAGCCCTCCTGAACCATACCAGGCCGCTAGCCCTTAACATGGGGAGGGTGCTTTGGGGTCCCCCCAAAGCACCTTGTCCCCTCAACCCTTGCCTGGTGGTTGTGGGGGCCTGCGGGCAAGGGGACTTATCGGAATCTCGCAGTGCATTATGGGGGGCATTCCGCATACTTGAATTTCCTGCGAACGCCTCATAATATTGGCTGTTCGTTGAATGTGGGAATGCCCGATGTTTGAGTCAAACTTGCGTTCAACTGGAACATCAAGCTCATCCCTAATCAGCAGTGATTCATAGTTAAGTGTGATAACCATGAGTAATGTACGACCATGTATCAGGGGGTTGGCTAAATACAAAAGAAGACACGTTTCTTGATCCAACTATTTGCTGTTAGAGTGGGCAACAATTACCTATCTATCCTATTCAGCCCCGGAAGATTTTACCCCCTTCCCGACCAGAGCACTTTTTGAGATTCGGCACTGTGTCGCTTTAACTGACAATTGCGCGGTCGTGCGATGTTGCACCCAAACAAAGTTGCCGTCCTTTTTTTTCCCACAAATAGAGCTTTCTTTTGGTGGTATTTGATCACCTCTGCGGTTTTATTTTTTGCGCTATAAACACAAAAAGAGTGGCAATTTTGAAAAAAAAACACATTATTTTTTACTTTTTGCTATAATAAATATCCCCTAAAAATATATATATATAAAAAAAACAATTTTTTTCCTCAGTTTAGGTCGATATGTATTCTTCTACATATTTTTGGTAAAAAAAAAAAAAAAATCGCAATAAGCGTATATTGATTGGTTTGTGCAAAAGTTATAGTGTCTTGTGGGGAGATTAGCTCGTGGGGATCACCTTTTCATGAAATGAAGGTCAGCGTACAGGCAGTTTCTTTAAAATCTGGCGGGTTGCAATCTCTATTTACAGGTGGTTTGCAAAGTCATAAAAATAAACAAAATAGTAAAACAAATCCTTGCCATCCGGCGCTAAACTAAACAGTACACTGCTCTCTATACGGTGTGGGGCTGGTCCCCATCACCCACAAAACATGAGGTAAAGCAAACCTTTGTTTTCAATCCAAACAAACAGGGCTCCTCTCTCTCAGATTCCCTTCTGAATCTCAGGCGAGAGCACTGCTGTGCTCTCTTCCTGGTCATTTAAAGTCCACCTGAGCATGGACTCAAGTGGACTCAAGTGGACCAGAAGACCCGGACCGGAACCAAGCCTGCCACAGAGGCTGGAAAAATCCGGGCCGGATTACGGTTCAGTCTCTGACAATAGAACAAATGCAAGGTGGAATATACCGATTATCGATGACCTCACCTCGCATACCTTCACAGTCTACAAAATAGGGGATAGATTTATAGCATTTTTATTATTATAATTTTTTTTTTACTAGTAATGACGGTGATCTGCGATTTTTATCGTGACTGCGACATTATGGCGGGCACATCGGACACTTTTGACACATTTTTGGGACCATTGGCATTAATACAGTGATCAGTGCTATAAAAATGCATTGATTACTGTAAAAATGTCACTGGCAGTGAAGGGGTTAACACTAGGGGGCGATCAAGGGGTTAATTGTGTTCCCTAGTGTGTGTTCTAACTGAAGGGGGGAGGGGACTGACTAGGGGAGATGACAGATCGCTATTCATACTTTGTATGAACAGACGATCTGTCACTTTTCCCCTCAGAGAACTGGGATCTCTGTGTTTACACACAGAGATCCTGGTTCTCGCCATGTTACGAGCGATCACGGGAGCCCGGCGGTTACTCACATTGGCTCCAGGGGTGAGCTGCGGGCGCGCGCCCCTAGTGGCCACCAGAGGGAGTGGCGTAACATGACGGCGATTCGCTCAGCCGAGCCATGTTGCCGCAGTACAACTGCGACGGCTGGTACCTGCAGACAGCCTGCTCTGCATGTAAGATGTAGCTGATCCGGTCAATTGATCATTTTTTAACTATATCCGTCGCCTAAGCCATAGAGAATCATTCTGGATTTTTGAGGCCAAGGTTTTAAAACCTGATGGGTTAAATGTCGACTTTGACTTGAATTGTTTCATCTCTGATAGTATTTAGTATAGGTAGTATTTTAACATATTTTATATCCCCTTTTTTATGAATTTTTAAATGAATTTTAATGAATTTTTATGATCATGTTTTTTTTTTTGTCTTTGGGTATGTTGTTATAGGATGTGTGGATGTAAAGGATGACAGCGGGTGGTAATGTCTACTTTTTGTAAATGGATTGTTATTTGTGCTGCCTTCTATGAAACGGCCAGTAGGGGTCAGTATTTTTACTGCCTTCAGTCTCTTTGGCAATGTAAGATTGCTATTTCCTGTCTGTGGATATGCTGCATGACAGTGGTACCTCTGGTTCCAAGTGGCTATTGCCGCTGCCTCCATTTACCTCATGTTTCCATGACGATCAGTATGCTTATAAGAGGACGGGTGACGCTGGTTGGCTCCACCCCGTTGACGAAGTTCTTGTGAACGTAACGCGTACGGGGAGGAGCCACGTCCTGACGTCACCCGATATACACATCCTCAGCGTCTGCTCTGTTATGCGCTGTACATTGAAGCCCTTGTGAGTAGCCATCCTTTATTAATAAAAACGTTGCAAAAATTATGATACTAGTGAGCACTTAGATTTGCTTTTCTCTTACCATACTTACCCATTGGGATATCAGTCGGTGGACCTGGACCCTTTCTGGAGGTTGTACCCGTATGTGACATGCGTTGTTGACCATCTGTTAGTTCAGTGGTCCGCACTTAGAGGTGAGCAAAGCGATTGCTCTGGAGGTGGAGGGAAAGTCACTCTTGCATTGAAATTTTCTCACGTGAAATCCTTGCCTGCTGGGACTGTTATTGATTCTTGTTTTTTGGATTTATATGGACTTTATATCACATCTGTTATGTTTTATTGAGCCCTGATATGCGCTGCATTTCTCTGTATAATAGTTTACAACAGACTTATCTGTCATGAATAAATCCTTACATGCCATGATATACAATATAATTAAAAAAAAAATAGCTTTAACTTTTATCAATTAAATGGATTAAATGTAAGCGATATGCCCTTTAAAACTTCAACAAAGTTTCTGAGACATAGCTCCTGCTCATCTTCTCTTGTCAGCAGACTGCAGTTCATCGTTAATCTGGTGCAGCTCTGCATAAAAAACAATCAGCTTCCAGTTTTTATTGTCAAAGCCTAATAGAACAAGCTGAAGTTAGAAGCTGTTTGGCTACCATGTACAGCTGCACCAGATTTTGCACACTTCAGTTTTAGTAAATCAACTTCATCATGTTCTATTATTCTCTACAGGACTCTTGAAGTAAGTGGTTATAATAGGGGAAACCTATACAACAAACATGTTTTCAGTTCAAATATAGCAAAAGTCATTTTTAATTTTTTAAAGTTTCCTATTGATGCACATCATTTGCTACATTTCCACTTAACATGATTTCATACTAAATGCAAACTGACCATACTTATTACCTACAGGCAGTAGTGTATTTAGGTTTTGTGCTGCCCTAGGCCTGACTAAACTCCTGCACCCTCTAATTTAAATATGTGCCCACGCCTTCCTGTCAAGGACACACCCCTTGCTGTTTAAGATCCGCCCTGAAATTTTTACACTGGGGAGATTTTAGAAAATCTCCCCAGTGTGCGCGGGCAGCATTTACAACCGCCAGCAAGAATCTACTTATTTTTGCCAGCGGCCACCTCTGGCCACTATTTGGTCATCTTAATGTAGCCTTAAAGTGATTTTTAACCCACTTTCAGTAATATACACTATCCAGTCTGTATCCTAATAGAGTGTCCCCCTGTCTCTGTGTTTCATTAAAAAAATATCTCCTTCACCATATCTCATGGCAGCTCCCGGTGCTCATGTAACCAGCTGTGTCTCCTCTCTGCCCGTCTTGCAGAAGCAGCGGGTGGGGCCAAGGTTTCCCCACTGACGTCAGCGGGACGTGAGGAGGAGAGGAGAGACGAGACACGGCTGGTCACGTGATCGCCGGGAGCCACTGTGAGATATGAAGGAGGTATTTTTTTAAGGAAACACAAAAACAGCGGGGCACTCTATTAGCATACAGAACGGACAGTATATAGATATGTTTATTATTGTTGCAGCAGGAGGGGGATGGGGCGGCACTGTCACTAGGTGGCACGCAAAGGGGGGGGGGACAGAGGAGACAGACACAGGATAGCAGGCTGCGGATCGGAGGCACGCAAACAGACCACGATGTCAGGGGCTCAGCAGCCATGATTATTGTGGTCTGTTTGCAGAGGGAAGGGTATAGCCAGGCACGATTAGCCAGGTGTTACAGGGGGCCAAATTACACAGCACAAGCACTGTGCTGTGTAACATGCTTTAAAGGAACTGAATCTGTGGGGGGTTTTTTTGGGTTAACAAACACGTTAATGAAGCACACACAAGCATATCTTATCTCAGCAGTTTGAAGGGTAAAGCAGGAACCTGCCATGTGTAGCCCTCCCTGTTCAACAGAAACCGGTCTAACAACAAACCTCTGTTGAACAGTCCTGCGGGGGAGATTCATGATTTCACATCACTTTTGTGGATGTGGGGAGCTGAATTTTGAGCCCGCTAATTGAACAAAAATAAACTCACAGTGTAAGCATTAGTTCACCTTCATCAAAAAACTGCCTATGCAGATAAGGGGTGACTGTAGAGAAGAACAAACTATGCAGATTTTTTTATTATTTTTGTTCTTTATTTTAGATTTTATGTGTACAAAAAGAAAGAAAACAAAACATACACAATATATATGATCAAAGTCGAATATCGCCCTTGCTATATGTGTAGGCCATTTATTTACCTTATGAAGCCTGACAGTAAACGTGCTGCTTAGACACAATTAACATATCTAGATGTACAATAGTAAATATTCACTTTTTTAGTTTGGGTCTACTATAAGCATGGAGGAAGACAGCCAAAGCATGAAGCAAGCAAAGCATATATTAATGCAGCTTTGTTTACTCACATTCTTCTCCCAGTATTACAGTTTTAGGAATCACATCTACACATGGTCTTGCTCATAACACCCTTATGGTTTGGTTCCATTTCTCACGACTTTTTTTTTGTTTGCAGGCGTCGATGTCTGAAGCCAAGACAACAGCATCACAAACTGCAGCTTCCTGGCCTCTCTGAGCCAAAGCAGGACCAGGCTACCTCGACCTCCCGCCTTAACCTCATTAGCACCAGCCACCTGGACTCTACATCCACAGCTGATAGTGATCTTCGAACTCCAGTCCTATGCTCTGCCTATTCCTCCCGTGAAGACTTTTGTAAATCTGGTGGGCGTTCCTCCAACCAACATTCTACAGATACTCTTCCTTTAAGGCCAGGACCTTGAGAAGATTACCCACTAAAGTCAGCCCGCTCTTGTGACCTGCTGGAGTCAGAAGACCTGAAAAGGAACTATGGAGTTGGAGGGAAGGGGCAGCAGAGAAGGAGAGGAGGTAGAGGAGGAAATAGAGATCCACCTCCATCACCTCCTCCGCTACCACCCCCCTTTAAACATGTGATCGGTGACTCTAAACCACCAGATTATTTGATGACCCAATCAGCAGATCCACTGTCACGTCCCACTTCTTTGACTCAACCTGGACAGCTGATATTTTGTGGATCCATTGACCACATGAAGGAGGGAGGGTACAGACATGCCATGCCCACTTTGGTGATTCCAGCTCATTATGTAAGGTTATCATCAGAAGACAATCCAGCAGGGCAGAGTGAAGAGCAATCTGAAAGTGATTCTGTGTCATCACAAGCTTCGCATGCCCACCATTTTGCCCCTCAAGATCATGCTCAACGTCAACAGTTGCTTCAGCAAGGTCACAACTACCAACAAGGAGGGCCCACTGGCTCAGGACAAGAACAGGAGGGAAAAGGCTGGAGCAACCACTCTTCTCAAATGAGTGGATCGGTCACCATCCCTGTGGTTTTTAATGAATCCACCAACTGAACGGAGAACTGCAAGCGCTCACAGAGAAGAAGCTTTTGGAACTTGGCGTGAAGCCCCACCCTGGAGCCTGGTTTGTGTCTTTAGATGGACGTTCCAGCCAGGTTTGTCACTCTTACATAGACCTGCAGGCTGGTGATAAGACACGCAGTAATGATGCTAGTCTGGACTCAGGTGTGGATGTTAATGAGATTAAAGTAAAACCTGGACCAGAAGAAGGAAGAGGTGGGAGGTCTCAACATCAACCTTCTTCTTTGACCTACTCTAAGCTGGTCTTTGCTGAAGAAGGAGAACAGAGCCTCAGCGAGAGTCGGACTGGTGGTGGTTGCTCGCCCGAAGACAGCTCACTCACCCCGCTTCTGGATGAGGCTTCTGAATCTTGCCTGGTTATGAACAGGAGAGGGCGCAGCCGAGGAGACAGTTCCCACAGCAGCACTAGCGAACTTCGAAGGGATTCAATGACCAGCCCAGATGAGGACCTTAATGACCAATCTGAAGGTGGGGATGACCAAGATAAGAAGAGCCCCTGGCAAAAGAGAGAAGAGAGACCCCTGATGGTGTTTAATGTAAAATAATGAGGGATTTCTCAATTCTCGTTCTGTGTATAGGACATACCCCTCAAAGGACTGCAGGGAGAAAACGCAGGAATGGCCCCTGAATGCGAAGGCCGGGCCGGAGAATGAAAGCCCCTGCCCCCTTCTCTCCCCTAACCTCGAGGCACGGCCCCAGCATTGGAGAGTTCCTGTGTGGAAGACCAGAGGCACCGTGATCTATATACATCCAGAAACATACCCACACATCTACACACATACAGCCAACACAATTACTAACATGCACCCATGTATATAATACACACTTGCAATATTCCTTACATACATACACAGGTGCTTTATGGTCCTCTGGTAACTGGGAGTCTATGACACTTCATGGTGAGACCCTCAGTGTGACTAGCCCCCTCTTTACAGAGGTAGAGCAGATCATTGATAACAGTGGACTTTTAACCTTGACGTTGTCTTCTATTTCCCTTTAAATAGTAATACAAGGACAAGAGAAGCAGGCCAAGCTCGCTGGAACATGGAGAATCTTTTGGTTTCATCATTATGTCCTCTATGTAGGTTCTGATGTAGCAGGGCATCCTAATGGCCCATGGCATCTCCCAGTAACTCATGCTTTGTGGTCCTAGTGTTTTGTTTGTGTAAGGTGTGTGGAAGATCATAGCTTGCAATGCATTCTGGTCCATGGTCCTCATTTAAGGAAGCCATGTAACTACTGTTTTACTGACTACACTGCATTGTGGTACCATCTACCCATCTTATCATGGAAACCGCTTCTACTTATCACAATGCATTAATGTATCTCTTGCAGTGCATTGTAACCATTGTGTACCCCCTTCCATCTTCTTATTAGCCAATAACTTGCAATGCATCCTGGTAAACATTCAGTAGTATTAAGGTACTTGAGGGATTTATGATCCTCCTTTTTTTGCATCGCATTATGGTCTTTTAAATTTGACGTTTCTAAAAATATTCCAATTTCTTTTATGAAGCATTCCAGATAATGTAGTTCAGATGATCCTTAGAGGGAAGCTGTTTGTATTGCAAGAAGCTAGCCCCCTAGCGATTTCCCAAGAAAAACAGCACAAGAAATCAAGTGTGTTTGTCATGTTTAAATAGTACTGCCGTTTGCTACAAACCTTAATAATAAAAGGCGAAAAAAAGAAAAGTTTGTACTGCAAACTAGTGGGGATGCCTCAACATACACTGCATTCATAGTTTAGCATTGAGTATCATATGAAGTATACAGCCTAGGGGTTCTGGCCCGTGGTGAGTGGTGTTCTCAGAATGTCTGATCACAAGCCATTGATTCCCAGCTGAACCCAACAAAGTATCTCTACAATATACACTATATTGTCAAATATTGAGTTGCCCCCCCGCCCCCAATTTGCAGCTATAACAGCTTCAACTCCTCTGGGAAGGCTGTCCACAAGGTTTAGGAGTGTGTCTATGGGAATATTTGACCATTCTTCCAGGAGCGCATTTGTGAGGTCCGGCACTGATGTTGGACGAGAGGGTCTGGCTCACAGTCTCCGCTCTAATTCATCCCGAAGGTGTTTGTGCATTAGTTTAAATCATTTTCTGGAGGGGGGATTATTGTGTGGGGTTGGGCTTGGCCCCTTAGTTCCAGTGAAGGGAACTCTTAAAGTGGAGTTCTACCCAAAAATGGAACTTCTGCTTTTCCGGTTCCCAGTTCCCTCCGGTGTCCCATTTGGCACCTTTCAGGGAGGAGGGGGGATCAGATACCTATCCAATACAGGTATTTGCTCCCACTTCCGGCAAAAGATCGCTGCAGCATCTGGCGGCGATCTACGCCATGTCCGGCCCCTCCTCCGCCCCCCCCCGTCTTTTGGGAGACACACAGGTCCCAGAAGACAGCAAGGACCACTCAGAACACACAGCACGACTCTCGCATGCGCAGTAGGAAACCAGGCTGTGCAGCCGCAAGGCTTTACTGTCTGATTCCCTTACTTAAGATGCTGTGACGGGTTGGCTTTGGGTGAGGACATCGTGGGCTCCCTGGACAGGTAAGTGTCCCTATTTTAAAAGTCAGCAGCTGCAGTATTTGTAGCTGCTGACTTTTAATTTCTTTTCTTTTCCAGGCGGAACTCTGCTTTAAGGCGTCAGTATAGCAAGACATTTTGGACAATTTCATGCTCCCAACTTTGTGGGAACAGATTGGGGATGGTCCCTTCCTGGTCCCACACCAGTGCACAATCAAGGTCCATAAAGACATGGATGAGCGAGTTTGGGGTGTAGGAACTTGACTGGCCTGCACAGAGTCCTGAACTCAACCCAATAGAACACCTTTGGGATGAATTTGAGCGGAGACTGCGAGTCAGGCCTTCTCATACAACATCACTGCCTGACCTCACAAATGTGCTTCTGGAAGAATGGTCAAACATTCCCATAGACACACTCCTAAACCTTGTGGACAGCCTTCCCAGAACAGTTGAAGCTGTTATAGTTGAAAAGGGTGAGCCAACTCAATATTAAACCCTACGGACTAAGACTGGGATGCCATTAAAGTGTGTGTGTAAAGGCAGGCATCCCAATACATTTGACAATATAAGGTAATTATGCAAACCTCTGATTGTACAGAATGAAACTGTTTACACACTTGACCCTCTGCTTCCACTGCACTGTCAAAGCATTGTGTGTAAGAAAGTAGGCTGCACAGCACACAGTGACTGGTGAGAGGCAATAGTTCCCACCAGAGGCACTCCCGAATATATATCAAACCTAAATTAATGTATATTGGGTGGAGTCTCTTATTTTAAAGTGTTTATCTGGGCAAAATAAAAAAAAAGATATTCAGTATATCCCTGCAATATATGCACATTTTTCCTGGTTTTATCTCTTTAACCACTTCAATACCGGGCACTTTAACCCCCTTCCTGCCCAGGCCAATTTTCAGCTTTCAGCGCTGTCGCACTTTGACAAGTGCACAGTCATGCAACACTGTACCCATATTAAGTTTTTATCATTTTTTTCAAACAAATAGAACTTTCTTTTGGTGGTATTTAATCACCATTCATCAGATAAATAGTCTCTCTCTCTTCATAAATTTAGGCCAAAATGTATACTGTTTTGGTGAAAATAACTCAAATCAGTGTATATATACTGTATACATATATATCTAAAAATTGATCAATCCTGATGTACTGACGGCCTATCTCATTTTTTGAGGCCAGGACAGTACAAATATCCCCCAAGTGACCCCTTTTTGGAAAGTATACGGTCCAATGTATTTGGCATGGCGAGTTGAAGTTGTCATTTTGTGCACAATCTTTTGGAAAATTAGGACATTATTTTTATTTTTTTTTTAACATACTGTCACTAGTGCAGTACAGCATGATATATAACTAGTGACAGTATGAAAAAAAAAATTCATATTTTGTTTTCTTTTTTATTGATTTTTTTTAACATACTGCGACCAGAGCAATACAATGTTACCATAGTAAGACTGTACTACTCTGGGGAGGTGATCGGGATTTTTTTTTTTTTAAACAGGCTATGATTGCTTATAGCAGTGAATTTTACTGTTATAAGCAACCATTTTTTCTGAATGAAAACTAATTATTCAGTGTTTACTATTGTTATTAGCTGTGATTGGCCACAGCTAATCACATTGTACAGATGGGTTGAACAGCCGGTGACCGATCGCGCCGCAGCACGGCCCTTGCGGTGCACGCAAGGTGCTTTCTTCTGATGTTCACCGAGAATGAGAGAGCTCCCGTCCGGCCGTCATTTGACTGTAGGCTGGGTGGGAGGGTGTTAATAATGCAGCAAGTAGAGAAAAATACCTGTTGATCTACCCGAAATCCAGTGAGCGTTCTGTAGTGAGCTGACAACACTTTCTCTACTGCACTGGAAACTCAAGCTGTGTTGTCAGCCCTGCCTAAATTCTTGTTAGATTACAGAACACCTCTCAACCTATGTTATAGAGATGAGAAGAGAGACAAAACATGGGGGAAATGTGCATATATGGCAGATGTGTACTTAAAATAGTATTCTTGTACTTACTGTAAAATCTTTTTCTTGGACTTCAAGAAATGGAATTTACGGTAAGTAGGTAAATCCCATTTTCTTTCTTGTTCATTGAGATACACAAGAATTCCAATACAGTCAAGATGTCCAAATACAGTCCAACTAAGAGGTTAGCAACACAGAAAACAGTAAGAGGTCACACAATGTGAACTGGGGACCAGCTGAAACCCAGGAGTCGCCTGAAGAACCAATGCCTAAATATGAATGGATGAGATGGGACCCATGACCAGATAGGGCAGCGGTTCTCAACCTGGGGGTCGCGACCCCCTGGGGGGTCGATTGCCCATTCTCCAGGGGGTCGCGAATGCTGGCCGAGACAGACCCGAAGTTACTGCCTGAGTCCGTCCGTCTCGGCCAGCGAGATGTCACTTCCTGGAGAGGAGGGACTACACGGAAGTGACGTTCCGTCGCCGCCATCTTGGTACTCTCGTCCGCAGTAAGGCTTAGACTTAGAAGTCGGCAAGCGGACATCTTTGTACACCCACCGAAATCCGCTTGCTGCGGACGAGTGTACCAAGAGGGAGGCAACGAAACTTTCTGAAGAAGAAGAACACCTGTGACTTCTGGTAAGTCAGACACACAGGAAAAGCTGACAAGACAAAATTTTTTTTATTATGGAGATATATATCTCCATAATAAAAAAAAATGTTGTCTTGTCAGCTTTTCCTGTGTGTCTGACTTACCAGAAGTCACAGGTGTTCTTATATATATACGTAGTATATATATATATACGTCCCAGTTGGTTCCTCAAAAGTAGTTATTCCGTGCCAGTGCTAGATACATGTTTGGAAGCTATACACTTTGTGTATCTAGCACTGGCACGGAATAACCACTTTTGAGGAATCAACCGCAACGTTTATATATAAATCAGTGGTGGGGGCGCAAACAAACTGAAACAATCAGAAAAAAAACCCCATTAAAACGCTGCAACTGTGCCATCAAATGCAGCCACTGTGCCCATCAATTGTCGCCACTGTGCCAGCAAACGCCGCCACTGTGCCATCAAATGCAGCCATTGTGCCCATCAATTGTTGCCACTGTGCCAGCAAACGCCGCCACTGTGCCATCAAATGCAGCCACTGTGCCCATCAATTGTCGCCACTGTGCCAGCAAACGCTTCCACTGTGCCATCAAACGCAGGAACTGTGCCCTTTAATTGTTGCCACTGTGCCAAACGCAGCCACTGTGCCCATTAATTGTCGCCACTGTGCCAGCAAACGTCGCCACTGTGCCCATCAATTGTCGCCACTGTGCCATCAAACACAGCCACTGTGCCCAACAATTGTCGCCACTGTGCCAGCAAATGCCGCCACTGTGCCATCAAACGCAGCCACTGTGCCCTTTAATTGTTGCCACTGTGCCAAGGGCAGCCATTGTGCCCATCAATTGTCGCCACTGTGCCAGCAAACGTTGCCACTGTGCCAGCAAACTTTGCCACTGTGCCATCAAACGCAGCTACTGTGCCATCAAATGCAGCCACTGACCCCTTTAATTGTTGCCACTGTGCCAAACGCAGCCACTGTGCCCATAAATTGT
The DNA here is from genome assembly GCF_042186555.1 of Aquarana catesbeiana. Taxonomy (NCBI): domain Eukaryota; kingdom Metazoa; phylum Chordata; class Amphibia; order Anura; family Ranidae; genus Aquarana; species Aquarana catesbeiana. The sequence goes on along the minus strand of NC_133335.1, from coordinate 70,732,000 downwards.
CGCCATGGTGCCAGCAAACGTTGCCACCTGTGCCATCAAACGCAGCCACTGTGCCCTTTAATTGTTACCACTGTGCCAAACGCAGCCACTGTGCCAGCAAACGTCCCACTGTGCAGCCACTGTGCCCATCAATTGTTGCCACTGTGCCAACAAACGCCGCCACTGTGCCAGCAAACGCGACCAGCAAAAATAATTTTACTGTTAGGGGTCCCCACAACTTGGGAAATTTTATCAAGGGGTCACGGCACTAGGAAGGTTGAGAACCACTGAGATAGGGGGACCTGGAAGCACAACCCAAAGGGAGAACACGGAGGATCAAACTGATGCTTCAGACAAGGATGGAGGTCACGGCCAGAGGAGAATGACTCCATATGGAAGAGAATACCTAACCTGAGCCAGCGAGAAAGTTGACATGGTCAACCAGAAGAAAACACTGGGGACAGCCTCAGGAGCAGGTTCCAAAAGGAACAGGTACAAGCAAAGACCAGTGTCAATCCACATTGGAAAGGCCTGACATCTTTAACTCCAGGGACAAGGAGATATAACCTTGACTAAAAAAGGTTATCTAGCCAGACAACCAATCTTGTCAGGAGAGGTACATCAGAGAAGATACAGTATACGTATTGCCAACAGCCCACAAGAGTATGAAGTGACTCCTGAGACCACAAGAGAACTCAAGGGTTCAATCGCACAAAGACAACATGACATAAAGAAGAGGGTGCAAGGAAAACTGTGCTACTAGGGTAGGCAGGCATGAGATTAGACCTTGTGTGTATGGTTTAGCCTTGAGATGGTGGGTGCAGGAAAGGCTTTGCCTGGCACCACTGCTGCTAGAATGCTTCCTCTCTAATGTCTCTAGAATGGGTAGCTGTGTGCACAGTATATATGGCGAGACCCCAATATACTGTGCATATGGGTCCCATGTCCTGGTGCCCTTTTGAAGCAGTCAATCTTTTCTTTTGCAGAGTTGGGGAAGGTTAGAACCCATGTCAGATTTTCATTTCTGTCTATTTCACTGTTGCAGATTTCCCCTCATCTTCTGTCTGGTGCAACCATTGTCAGTAGGACAGGAAGTGAGGAAAAATTCTTGATAACAGAGCCCCAGATAGCAGTAGATGCCCAACAGGAACTCCAAAGCCTGGTACACACTAGTAGCTTTTTTAGCATTCAACCCAGCAGGGCTGAACGAAAAAAAACCTGACAGCTCAGGAGGAGCCGCTGTACTAACTATCCAATGTTAGTACAGCGATCTCACCTGCTGTGCTATTATGTTCTGACAGGGGGACCCCCCCGCCAGAACACTCTGGTCAGCTGAGAGCACTGACCGGGAGTCGGTTGGCAGACTTTTTTCGATCATGCCCCATTGACAAAAGCCAGCTGGCCAACTTCTGCTTTTGTACACATGCTCCAAATGTCGGCCAGTTCCTATTGAACCAGCTGATGCTGTCCGACATTCGGCCCCTGTGTACTAGGCTTAAATCTTCCAAACTACAAAAAACTTGCAAAACATTTTTGACTTGACATAGACTTTATTAATATGAATAACCATTCTGGGGCCTGTGTAACCTGCTTTGCTTTGTATTTCATTGGACACAGCAGAGCTTATAGAGCGTTGTCCACATTGCTGGACTGGTTTCCATTCAATGTGTCCATCTGTTTAGATAGGGCATAAAAAAAAAGCCCCAAACCTGTGCTTAGAGAACATAATTTATACACAATACACAAAACACAGTGGCTTGAATTAATGAATATTCTACTCAATAGACAGAGTTTATAGGAATGAACTTCCATAATCCTGTAAATGGGCAGACACTGGTAAAAATAGCATTTTTTTTCTTACGTTTTTCTGCCAGAAAGTGAGGCCCGGAATGATGGAAAGAAGAGGAATAGTGCAGGGCCGGGCATGACAGTGTGTCTAGTGACACACATAGGGTTAATGTTTCAAGGAAAAGTGTGGGAGGAGATAACAGGAAAGTAAGGAGGAGTGGCCTTATAAAAGAGGGGAGGAGCAAAAACAGAACAGTGTGCTGGGAAGGAGACACCAGGAGGCAGAATTTCTCTGCTCCTCAGACACAATGGCGGACGTTGAGGCGATTTTGGCACGGTTGCGGCAGGCGGCGGCGGCGGCGAATGGATCCGACTGGCTTCGCAGCCAGGTCACAGCGATGCTGGGGGGAGAAGCAAGCCATGCAGGGGGTGGAGGTGAGCTGTCTGTGCGTGCGCGGAGATCGCGGCCTCCGGCGCGCTATTCACCTGGGCCAGGACATGGACAGGGTCGTCTGACACGGAGCCCAAGGGGGGAACAATCGGCACCGCCGGCCAAGAGGAGCCACACGGGTGATTCGGTGGGGCCCGGCCGGGTTACACGCCGCGGTCACGGAGCGGTGGGCGGGACCACGGGCCAACATGGCGCCACTTCCCCGCACGCTGGCACTGCACGGAGGATTTCGAACAGCCCCTCAGTACCTCTGTACGAGTGTGAGCGGGTGGACAGAAGGGGGAGAACGGCGCCGAGAGCAGCAGCGTCCGGGTCGCGTGGATCGAGCGGCACCGCGGGTGGGCGGAGCTTACCGGGCGGGGGGGACGTGTCCCAAGATGGCGATGGAAACAGCGCCCAGGCTGGCCCGGTAGCTGGAAGTTCAGGGCAGCAGGGAGCAGCAGTGACTCGTCGCACGGTGCAGGCCTCACACCAGCGTGGGCTTCCGGCCTCCAGGAGGGCTTCTCCTGGGGGGCTACCTCTGACGCCAATCCCAGTGCAAGGGGAATAGTCCGAAGACGAGGTGTCCGATGAGGAAGATGGGCTACAGCAGCCGGAACCAGCAAGAGAGAGCAGCACAGCGGCTGTTGGGAGGAATCCTGGTCAGCCCGGTAAGTCTAGTGATAACTTTTCCTTTACCAATGCTTTGCAGGGCTTGCTGGGGGGGATAGCAACAACTGCAGGAGGGATGGTGACACCTTTGCAGAGCGGGGTGGGTCAGGTTACTGACCAACAACTGGCGAGTACTGCACCCGCCAGTTCGGGGTCAGGGGGACAGCTCCAGGAGCTATTGGAGGGTTTAAGGGCCCTGGTTGGTCGCTTTGGAGAGGGACCAGGGCAGGCTCCGCAAGGGGATGCACAAAGGGCGACAGGGGCTGCGGTTACAGAGGTGCCAGCTACCACAACGCCAGAGAAGGTGGCAGACAAGGAAACAGCAGGTGAGAAGGGGGCTGCAGAAACAAAAGGCAGGACTGATGTGGTTAGGCTGGCAGATGCTGCAAAATGTGAGATATATGTTTGTTTTGAAGGCCCGTTAGGGGCACACTTGAAACCTGAAGTGAGAGAAAAAATTCATAAAGGTGAGTACGTGGAAATTTTCTCCTTGTTGCCATTGGAAAAGTTTAACCTGGATAGGGTTAAACCCGACGATTCCAAGAAGGAGGATGAGGAGAAGAGGAGATATAGATTGATACCGCGGACGTTTGTGAATTGGTTGCAAGCGTTCGCTATCATGGCTAGTGTCATTGGCGAAAAGAACCCTGAACATTGTTCGGGGTTGTTTTGTTATATGGATGCTATAGGTGAGGCACATAGAGTGTACGGGGGAACTGCGTGGTTACGTTACGATGAGCAGTTTCGTCAACGCAGAGCGGTGCGTCCGGCTCTGCGTTGGGACCATAAGGATATTAGCCTATGGATGAAGCTGATGTCGTCGGCTAGGACCCCGCCTCAGTTATTTCAAGGGGGGGCCGGGGGTACTAACTCCTCAGGACTACCGGCCGGCAGAAAATGGGGGGTATGCTGGCAGTATAATGAAGGATCCTGTAAATTTGGGGGGTCCTGCAAATTCAAGCACGAGTGTTCAGGCTGTGGGGGAGCCCACACCCTGTCTCGGTGTTTCAAAAAAAAAGGTAAACGTACCGGGGAGTTTGCTCACAAGAGGGATGACGCCGGTGAAGGTGGAAAGGATGCAACCTTTCCTAAGTAAGTATCCGGATAGGAAAGTGGCGTTACTGATCACTGAGGGTTTTAGAGAGGGGTTCAAAATTCCATGTTCATTGGCGGTGGTTCCTCCAGTAGCACGGAATTTAAAATCTGCGTTGCAACACCCGGGGGTGGTGGGGAAGAAATTGGAAAAGGAAGTGGCTTTAGGACGGATGGGGGGGCCATTTGAGGCAAAACCATTGAATGACTTGGTGGTGTCCCCTCTGGGGGTGGTGCCCAAGAAAGAGCCGAATAAGTTTCGGCTCATTCACCACTTATCATTTTCAAAAGGGGGTTCGGTTAACGATTTCATTGACCCGGACGTCTGCACCGTGTCATACACTTCGTTTGATGCGGCGGTTCAATGGGTCAGGCGCTATGGAAAAGGGACACTGATGGCAAAAGCTGATATTGAGGCAGCGTTTAGGCTGCTGCCAGTACACCCGGACAGTTTTTGGCTGCTGGGTTGCAAGTGGCAGGAACAATTTTATGTGGACAAATGCTTGCCTATGGGTTGCTCCATTTCCTGCGCCATGTTTGAAGTTTTCAGTTCCTTTTTGGAGTGGGTGGTAAGAGATTTGTCCGGCCTTGAATCTATGATACACTATTTAGATGATTTCCTATGCATAGGCCCACCGTCTTCCAGTGTGTGTGCGATTTTATTGTCAACGTTGCAACACACTGCAGAACGGTTTGGTGTTCCCCTGGCTGCTGACAAAACTGAGGGCCCCACCACGGAGATTAGCTTTTTGGGCATTGTTATTGATTCAATGGCAATGGAATGTAGGTTACCGCAAGGAAAGTTACTGGATCTGCAGACGGAAATAAGGCGGGTCCATGGGATGAAAAAAAAAATACAGCTGAGGGATCTCCAATCTTTGCTTGGTAAGTTGAACTTTGCTTGTAGAATCATACCCATGGGTAGGGTTTTTTGCCGACGGCTGTCTGCAGCTACGGCTGGGGTAAAAGCACCGGCCCATTTCATTAGGCTTACTAAAGATCATCGTGAGGATTTAAAGGTATGGTATCAATTTTTGTCGGAATACAACGGGAGGTCAGTGTGGATGTCTGGTCCGGTAAGCAACTTCGATGTAGAATTAGTTACTGACGCGGCGGGATCTACTGGATATGGGGCGTTCTTTAAGGGTCAATGGAGTGCAGAACCATGGCCAAAATCCTGGGTTGAAGCAGGTTTCCTTCGTAACTTGGTACTATTGGAATTGTTTCCAGTAGTTCTGGCTGTGGAATTATGGGGCAAGGCTTGTCAGAATTTAAAGTTGCGGTTGAACTGTGATAATATGGGAGTGGTGCAGGTAGTCAATCGCTTGTCAGCGTCTTCTCAACCTGTCATAAGACTATTGCGACAGTTGGTATTACGGTGCTTGCAATTGAATATTTTTATATATGCTGTGCATATACCTGGGATTGAAAATACGCTGGCTGATTCACTGTCTCGCTTTCAGTGGGACAAGTTCAGGGAATTAGCTCCGGCTGCAGAGAAGGAAGGGATTCCTTGCCCGGGTTGGATCTGGGAGCTGGCATTGGAGTCATCGCAGGATGGATACAACAGTCTGTGAGTGAGTCCACATGGTCGGCCTATGTGAAGGTATGGGGGGAATGGTTGAGACTTGTACGGGAATCCGGAGCAAAGGATGACGGGGGAGAGTTGAGATTATTGGTCATTTATTTTGTGTCCAGGAATATGGAAAATGGGGTGGGGGTATCGTCTATTGGTAAGAAATTGGCGGCGCTGTCGTTTCTGTTTAAGTTACAGGGGATGGAGGATTGGACGAAGGAATTTTGGGTACGGCAGGCATTAAAAGGGTACCGGAAAGGGCACAAGAAAAAAGATAACCGTAGACCGGTCACTTTTGCCAACCTGTTGGCAATTTGTGATCAGCTAGGGTTGGTGTGCAGCTCAAGTTATGAATGTTTACTTTTTACAGCGGCTTTTTCGCTGGCGTTTTTTGGGGCGTTTCGGGTAGGGGAGTTGGTCAGCCCATCCAAAAAGGAAGCGGGGGGTATTTTGGTGCAAGACGTGCGGGCACGCACGGGAAGTGTGTGTTTACGGCTGAGGAGGTCGAAAACAGACCAATTGGGAAAGGGCATAGATGTGTGGCTGCATGCATTACCGGGATCGCCAGTATGTCCGGTGAGGACGGTTAATGAATTTGGGAAGATTAGACCGGTAGGTGAGGGTCCATTTTTATGTCATGAGAATGGTGCTTACCTTTCAAAGTTTCAATTTGTGGCGGTGTTTCGAAAATGCTTATCGATGATAGGTTTGGATGAGAAAGCATACGCCTCACACTCCTTCCGCATTGGGGCGGCCACAGAAGCTGCCAGATGCGGGTTGGATGAAGCAGCGGTGCGGAGGATCGGTAGATGGGAATCAAAGAGATTCCGTTCATACATTCGCCCTCAATTAGTAGTGGAATAATAAAAAAAAAAAAAAAAAAATAATAATAATATATATAAATAAATAAATAAATGAAAAATAAATGAAACCTGTATGTTGTATAAGTTGGGTTTTCACATATAGGTAGTGGGTGTTTTTGGTCTGTTGCGTTGGTGATATCACCCTGCCTTGTTGTCTTTTCGTTTCAGATGGAGTGTCTCCACGCCTCGTCTGGATACTGGGACACTCCTACGTTTGTTGGGGGGCAAGGAGAGGTGATGCGAGACCAGATGGGCGCCAGTTAGGCATATCGAGAAGGGAGGCTTTTATCAAGTGGCTGGGGAGACCAGGAATGATGTGGGGCAGAGTGGTTTCAGAGGTGGAACGATTTGCCTGGCTAGATAGACCTCCGGATGTGTTGGTCATACACGCTGGAGGTAACGATTTGGGGGTGAGGACGGTCCGGGACCTGATAGAGGATGTAAAAGCAGATTTGTTGCACTTGCACACTAATTATCCGAACACTTTGTTACTATGGTCTGATATTGTGGCACGAACTTCGTGGCGCAATGCTAGGTCTGTGGTAAGGATTAACAAGGCTCGTATACGTGTCAACAGGGTGGTGGGGAGGTTTTTGGTTCAACAAGGGGGCATGGTGATTCGGCACAGAGAGCTCGAGATAAATGTAGGCCTCTATTTGAGGAGGGATGGGGTCCACCTCACAGATGTGGGGACGGATCTTTGGACCATGGGTTTGCAGGAAGGAATAGAACGGGCCTTGAGGGTGTGGAGGGGCCCTTAAGGATAAGGTTTCATCCTTTCGGGCTGTGGCTGGTTTGTTGTTGTTGGTCGGTGACGGTAGCGGTAAATAAAAGGTTAAAAGGGGTGGGGGGTCAGCAATAGTATGGCCCCTCCTGTGTATTCCTGAAAGGAATACCGGTATGTTGCACTGCGGGAGGGGGTTGTCTCCGAGCGGTACAGCTGGAGGCCTTATCAGTTTTGAAACATGTTCCTGCAGTGCCCTCTTGTGGATATGTGGTGAACTGGGGTAGCTCCGTCATTGACCAACAGATTGTTTAAAACATGTTGTTTTATCTGAGTTTATATGTTATTCATATTGAAGTTAATATTGGAGGTAATTTTATACAGTTGTTTAATAAAAGGCTGTTATGGCCATTTATACTCCAGATGAAAGGTGTGGTCTCGTTATTTAAGTTGGTAAGAGGGTGGAGTATGGTGGCTAACAGTATGGGTAAAATTGGGGTACATCTGGACTACACTAGTCAAGTGAGGCCCGGAATGATGGAAAGAAGAGGAATAGTGCAGGGCCGGGCATGACAGTGTGTCTAGTGACACACATAGGGTTAATGTTTCAAGGAAAAGTGTGGGAGGAGATAACAGGAAAGTAAGGAGGAGTGGCCTTATAAAAGAGGGGAGGAGCAAAAACAGAACAGTGTGCTGGGAAGGAGACACGAGGAGGCAGAATTTCCCACCCTCCCTCCCTGTGTAATGTTGTTGGTGTTGTTAATGTGTGTGTTTATTTTTCAGGTTTGGAAGCATTTGGTCGTCATGACAGCTGGATGGTTGGCTGGTTTGTTGTTGTTGGTCGGTGACGGTAGCGGTAAATAAAAGGTTAAAAGGGGTGGGGGGTCAGCAATAGTATGGCCCCTCCTGTGTATTCCTGAAAGGAATACCGGTATGTTGCACTGCGGGAGGGGGTTGTCTCCGAGCGGTACAGCTGGAGGCCTTATCAGTTTTGAAACATGTTCCTGCAGTGCCCTCTTGTGGATATGTGGTAAACTGGGGTAGCTCCGTCATTGACCAACAGATTGTTTAAAACATGTTGTTTTATCTGAGTTTATATGTTATTCATATTGAAGTTAATATTGGAGGTAATTTTATACAGTTGTTTAATAAAAGGCTGTTATGGCCATTTATACTCCAGATGAAAGGTGTGGTCTCGTTATTTAAGTTGGTAAGAGGGTGGAGTATGGTGGCTAACAGTATGGGTAAAATTGGGGTACATCTGGACTACACTAGTCAAGATCCAGCATAGATAGGAGTATTTTAATACACCCCTGTGCATGAAGCCTTAGCGCTAGTTTACACTTGCTTCAAATCATGGCTTCAGACACGCTTTGTTAAAGCTCTCTGAATGCCAGTCAAAGCTCCTGTCACTAAATAAAATGGTTAGGTTACAGTCCTGTTTACACCTTGCTTTTGCTTGGTGCTTCGATGAGGCTTTGGTGAGGCTTTGGTGGAGCTTCGGTGGGGCTTCCACCTAGCTTTGCCATAGACTTCTATGGAGGCTTTGAAGATGCTTTGAAACACAACTGAAGCTACATGAGGGATAATTTTTGAAGCAAAGTCAAAGCAAAAGTAAAAGCAAGGTGTAAACAGGTCTGTAAGCTAACCATTTTATTTAGTGACGGGAGCTTTGACTGGCGTTCAGAGAGCTTTAACAAAGCGTGTCCGAAGCCTTGTTTTGAAGCGAGTGTAAACTAGCCGTTAATGTGTGTTGAAACCAAAGCAAGTGTAAATGAGCCCTTACTGTTATCATCGAGAGTGAAAGTGAAAGAAAATCCCACATTTTTGGTTGTCATCAGACCACAAATAGGGGAAATCTTCCAATGGGGACACGAGTTGTGATGGCTACCGGGGATTTCCCTCACTTGGGACAGGAAGTAAAAGGAAATCTCCCTGATGGGACAAAGATGATAAAAGGGTTAGTTAGCCTTTACCAAAAACAAACTGAGCAGCTTTGACTAAAGCTGAATAATGCCCTTGTTTTAGGTGTAGGCCATTTACGTACCTCATGAAGCCTGACCTGAAAACTCCCAGGACATTGCTAAGCAAGGCCTGCCTAATACTGTTCATCTTCATCATCAGAGGAGTGAGCTCTCAAACGCTAAACTCAGAGCTACTGCATCAAAGAAGAGAAGGAGTATGTGAGGGGGTTCGAATTAGAAAAAAATGCTCCTGTGTTGGTGAAGATGAACAGCAATAGGGAGGCTTCGCTTAGCAACATCCTGGGAGCTTTCAGGTCAGGCTTCATGAGGTATGTAAATGGCCTACACCTATAGCAAGAGCATAATTCAGTTTTAGTCAAAGCTTGTTTTTATCTACCAACATCCCTTATCTGCATAGGCATTTTTTTGGTAAAGGTGAACTAACCCTTTAAAAAAAAGGTTGTAACCCCTCCTTACTTTATCCAAAATGGAAAAAAAGTTTGGTCTTAGTGCTACTTTAATACATTATCAGGTTTTTTTTTTTTTTTTTTTTTTATGGAAGCAGTTTAGGCCTAGTATTGGTCTCTTGCATTCTCTGTATAGCAGGGATAGGGTGTGAGAGGAAGCAGCAGCAAAGGGAGCCAATCAGTTCATTTGCTAACAAGAAGCATGCTGATAGGATGAGAGATGAGCTCATTAGTGTGCTGCCTCTTTCACTGCCCATGTTTCGTCACATATGGCGACCCATCATATTTGGCTACCCGCTGGACTGCGCATGCGCGACTACGCCATATGCGTTCCAACACTGTGGCGATCTGCGATTGCGCAGAATTTTGTGGCCACACCCCTGAGTCCAGGTTTAAGCCCCTCCATCCAAGTTGACATAGAGTTAGATTATAATTATGCCGAGTGAAGCGAGGCCGTGCTCGAAGCGTGGCGAGCGAAGCAAGCTCGCGAGGGGCCCTGTGGCAAAGTGGTCTTACAACAGTGTTGGAACGCATATGGCGGCGTCGCACATGCGGACTCCAGCGCATAGCAAAATGTGATGGGTTGCTGAATGTGAGGATACACCCAGTCACAGTTTGGGGTGGGTCCAGGAAGACCTGGGTTTAGAGGAAGTGAGTTGAATGATACTGATCATTAGTCTGAGGACATCTAGAGGCAGAAAAAAAAGTACTGCAGGGCAAATCTCTGAAGGTGAACATTTAGGCACAAACTAGTTCTTTAATCTCTAGGCCCAGGTTCACACTGGAGCGATCTTAGACATCGCATGTGACCTGCACCTGCACTGCAGGTGCCAATCACATGCGATGTCTGTGAGATGTGAGTTCAGCCATACCGTTGTATGGCTGAACTCGCAATAAATTTGCAGGAAAAAAAGTGCAGGGACTTTTTATTCCCCGCAGTGAAATCAGATCGCATGGGTGTTCTCACCTATGCAATCCAATTCCTGTGCGATTTCATAGTGCACACTGCGATCTGTGAACCAATCTGGGGGTGTCATTTACAATGTATTGACACCTGCAGCGGTTTGAACTGCCTGTGGGAGAGATGCGCTGTAATCGTGCTGGTTCCCGCATCACATCAGTGTGAGCCTAGGCTAAAAGGGCTTTTCATTTATATCTTGTTTTTCTTGGCTCAAAAAATTGAGTAGCTCATCTCTTGTAGGAGTCTAGCATATGTAGACAACATGGGACAGTTTAAAGCTGACCAGATTCTGAGGCCCATGGAAATAGAACAGAAGATTATGGTGCGTTGGGTTGCTCGTGCTGGCACCTGTTGGGGCAGAGGGGTTAATCATTGCCTACAGCAGAATAACCAAGGAGAGCCTTTCACTTGCCTCAATGGAATCTCTTCTGCCTTGGCTCGGAATGCTGCTGAATCTCCCTCACTAGTGGCCCGGCTTATAAGGGAGCAACTCTATAGACACAGGTAAACTTTTTCATAGCAAGTCTGTCACTGCCGGCTTGTCCTCAGGACAGGAACAGGATGGTTCATGTGACAGTAGAGTGTTCCTGTCCTGCAGCCAATTTAAAGCTATAGCTCAGCAGACCTCCTTTACCCACCTGCAGCCCTCTCATCCTCCATGGACCAGTTTGAGGACCACATTATCACAGTGACTCCCAGTTGAGGATTCACTGGTCTGTAGATCCAGAGAAAGGCAAAGAAAACCTCCTGGAGACATTTGTAGAAACTATGTCTGAAACAGGAAAAAAAATCCTTTCTTACCCAAAATATGGCAATGGGTATACACCCTGGATACCACATCCAGAATTGAACTGCATATTGCTATATGGTATAGGTGAAAACAACCAGCCTGATTTATCCCACTCCACAATCACATGCATTGCAGGTGGTTACAGAATGGCCCCATAGAACCGGGCTAGCCACATTAGGCAGTGGCAGCACTGTCCACCAAAAGCAATACTGTTCAAGTGTGGCCGTGAGCAGCTGTGTATTAATTTTAAGGCAGGCAGTAAAAGCACAGCTCAACTGCCTGGTTTTACTATCCCCCCAGCTGCATGTGTGAATGAACCTTGAAGAGAGATCCACATTTGCATCACTTTTCCTAGGGAATTTGACAGTGAGTATATCACCTCCTCGTTAGCCAATTTAACCCTAATATACTGCACTACCATGTCGCAATTGTGTGCATTGCATGTGGTTGCAGCGTGGCCCCACTAAATTCAATTGACAAGTACGGCAAGATGCCGCTTGTCAAACTCTGGCCTCTGTACATTGCCCTACATCCCACTGGCCCCTGTACATTGCCCTATATCCTACTGAAGTCTGTACACTGCCCTACAACCTACTGACCTCTGTACACTGACCTACATCCCACTGACCTCTGTACACTGCCCTATATCCTACTGAAGTCTGTACATTGCCTTATATCCCACTGGCCACTGTACACTGCCCTATGATCTATGTACACTGCCCTACCTACTACTGACCTCTGTACACTGCCGTACATACTACTGACCTACCTACTACTGATGAATGTACACTGATCTACATACTATTGTCTCTGTACAATAACCTACTTACTACTGACCTACCTTCTACTAGACTACTACTAAACTCTGTGCACTGACCTACCTACATACTACTGACCTCTGTACACCACCCTACATACTACTGAGCTCTGTACACTGCCCTACATACTACAGACCTCGGTACATTATCCTACCACCTACTGACCTCTGTACACTGATCTACAAACTATTGACCTCTGTACACTGATCTACAAACTATTGCTCTCTGTACACTGACCTACCTACTACTGACCTCTGTGCACTGATCTACAAACTACTGACCTCTATACACTGCCCTGCATACTACTGAGCTCTGTATACTGACCTATAACCTATATCCTACTGTCCTCTATACATTTTCCTACCTCCTACTGACCTCTGTACACTGATACATATACTATTGACCTCTATACACGGACCTACTTACTACTGACCTCTGTACACTAACCTACCTACTACTGACCTCTGTCCACTGCTCTACATACTACTGAGCTCTTTACATGGACCTATATTCTACTGACTTCTGAACACTGCCCTGCATCCTACTGACCTCTGTACACTGCCCTACACACTACTGACCTCTGTACACTGACCTACTTACTAATGATGTCTGTATACTGATCTACATACTACTGACCCCTGTACACTCACCTACCTTTTACTGACCTCTGTACACTGCCCTGCATACTTCTGACCTCTGTATACTGCCCTTCATACTACTGACCTCTGTACACTGCCCTATGTACACTACCCTACATCCTACTGACCTTTTTATGCTGCATACTACTGACCTCTTTATACTGCCCTGCATCCTACTGACCTTTGTACATTGCCCTACATACTAATGATCCATAGTTGCCAACATTGTAAAAAAATTTATAGGGACACTTTTTTTGGCTGTAGGCGGAGTCTTATCACAATTATGGGTGGGGCATGCGTTTGTAGGCGTGACAGCAAAAAAGAAAAGGTGGGCGGGGCTTATATGGGCGTGGTTCAAATGGGGGTGTGGTTAGAGCCTGAGATGAATGAGAGATGGAGAAAGAAAGGAGAAAAGAGGGAGGAAGGGAGAGAGAGAGAGACGGAAAGAAGGAGGGAAGGAGGGAAGGAGAGAGAAGGAAGGAAAGAGGAATGGAGGGACAGCAGGCCCAGATCCTACACCACAATAGAAATGTGTATTCCAGAGTTTAACAAATCAGCAGATAAAGATACTCCAAACACCTGGTGTTAGCGCTTCAATGATCATCCCAGCACCATGGTTGTTGTGGTGTCAGGATGATTGAAGCGCATTATTACTATTATTACATTGTAATATAGAATGAAATCATTCAACTCACCAAAATCCTGAATCAGTGGGACCGCTGAGCGTGTCACCTGCCACGTCGCCTGCCACCAGATGCCATCAGGTGCCCCCAGTGGAGTCCGTCCTTGCATCAGGTGCCCCCAGCAGAGTCTGTCCTTACATCAGGTGCCCCCAGCAGCGTCTGTCCTTACATCAGGTGCCCCCAGCAGAGTCTGTCCTTACATCAGGTGCCCCCAGCGGAGTTGTCCTTACACCAGGTGCCCCCAGAAGCAGAGGCCCGCCTTACAGATTTGTGTCCCTGGCAGCTGAGCCCCTCCTTACATCTGGTGTCCCCAGCGGAGCCGGAGCCCCTCCTTACATCTGGTGTCCCCAGCAGGGCTCCTCCATTCATCAGGTGTCCCCAGCAGAGCCCCTCCTTACATCAGGTGTCCCCAGCGGAGCCCCTCCTTACATCTGGTGTCCCCAGCGGAGCACCTCCTTACATCTGGTACCCCCAGCGGAGCCTCTCCTTACATCAGGTATCCCCAGCGGAGCCCCTCCTTACATCTGGTGTCCCCAGCGGAGCTCCTCCATACATCAGGTGTCCCCAGCAGGGCCCTTCCTTACATCAGATGTCCCCAGCAGAGCCCCTCCTTAAATCCGGTGTGCCTGCAGCAGAGTTTTCGCCGCCATTACCGTACATTATTAGTAACAGGCCGAGGTAATCAAGATAGAGGCAGAGCCGGCAGAGTGGCTACAATAGAAATTAAGCTGCAGCGCCACCCACCCCTCGCCCTTTTCCACAACAGGTCACAAACAGACCGGCAGGGGGGCGGGGGGGGTGGGCGGTGCCGCAGCTTAAATTATTGTCAGCTACCCGGCCGGCTCCGCCTCTTGTTCTCAGTCTTCGGTAAAATGGCAGCCGGCAGGGCTGCGAAAAATCGGGAAAAAAAATAATTTCCCGGGACATTTCCCAGGAAACGCTAAAATCGGGAAAAAGGTCCAAATCCCGGGAATGTCCCGGGTAATACAGGACAGATGGTAAGTATGCCGATCTCTGTATACTGCCCTACATCCTACTACATCCCAACTTTTTGAGATGGAAACGAGGGAAATCTATTAGCAAAAGTATGTAAGTATAGGACACACCCCCGTCACACTTTCGTAAAGGAGAATTATACAAAAAAATGATTAGTTAAACACTCACTTTTTTTACCACTACTATTGCTTCATATTGGCTTTTGACAGTTACAAATCCAGCAATTTAAAAGCTGGATGAAAGGTTTAGCACTGGAAAACACTTTTGAAAGTGCATTTTGTATACAACTATATTGATCAGACCAAAATGAGGGACAAATGAAGAGGAAAGAGGGACAGAGGGACCTTGTTCCAAATCAGGGACAATCCCTCGAAATCAGGGACAGTTGGGAGCTATGTCCTACTGACCTCTGTACACTGCCCTACATCCTACTGACCTCTGTATACTGACCTACCTACAACTGACCTATCTACACCACTATTACAGTGATCCCCATTAGTTTCTGGGTCCTGTGCCAAGCAGCTGCACTGCTGCTTAGTGAACACGGGAGGTCACTCGCTTGCTCGGCACAGGTGCCATTTAGAGAAAAGTTTGGATTTTCTCAGTGATTGCAAAGCATTCTCTGATTGGACGAGGTGGAGAAACAGGGCAGTGACATCACAATCTCCACCTCGTGAACCCAGAGTGCATTCATTGAGAAAATGCAAAGTGTTCTCTGAACAATGCCTGTGCCAAGCAAGCAACCTCCTGTGGTAACTAAGCAGCAGGGTAGCCACTCGGCAGGGGACCCAAAATCTTGCAGCAATCACTGTAGTAGATGTGTAGTAGCTGTGCCTACTACAATGATTTCCAGCTTCTTCAAAGATCAGCCAGGTGTGCCACATACTTGCATTACTCCAGGCAGGACCAATGTAACTATAGAAAAATATCCATACCTGACCTTCAGCTTTAAAGCGGGGGTTCACCCACACCGCCAAAAAAAAAAAATATTAAAAGCCAGCAGCTACAAATACTGCAGCTGCTGACTTTTAATACATGGCCACTTACCTGTCCAGGAGTCCAGCGATGTCGGCAGGGGACGCCGAGAACCCGCTCGGTTCTCGGCAGCTGCCGCCGCCATCCTAGGTGAGGGAATCAGAAAGTGAAGCGTTGCGGCTTCACTTCCCGGTTCCCTACTGCGCATGCGCGAGTCGCGCTGCGCGTCCCTAGTGGTCCCCGCTCTCTCCTGGAAGCTGTGTGTTCCCAGCAGACAGCGCGGTGGGGACGGGAAGAGGCATAGACTCCCATGGGAGTCAATGCCGGAAGTGGGTGCAAATACCTGTCTTAGACAGGTATCTGCACCCCCCTCCCCCCTGAAAGGTGCCAAATGTGACACCGGAGGGGGGGAGGGTTCCGAAAAGCGGAAGTTCCATTTTTGTGTGGAACTCCGCTTTAAGTTTTTCTATGAAGCCTTATTTGGCCAGTTCTGCTTTTCAATACAATCCACTCTATGTAAGATTGTTTGTAAATACTTTTGATATTTATGTAGAACAGTGTGTGGGGTGATTGGCCCGAGGGAGAGAAAAGTCAAAAGCTGGACCTACAGTGAATATGAAACGATCACAATTCTGCTTTGTACCCCTTTTAGTGGATATGCCTTTTTTTATGATCAGTAGTAGGGATGAGCTTGATGTTTGGGTCGTACATACGTTCAACTCGAACATCAGGTGTTCGCCCGTTCGCAGAAGAGCGAATATATCATGGGGTGTTTGCCACAAATTTGAACGCCCCATAATGTACTGAGTGATCACAGTGCATTGCTGTATGATGATTGGCCAAAGCATGCACATGACCTGAATGTTTTTGCCAATCCCAGCGCCCTCTGCTGAGAGCCATAATTGGCCAAAGGCAGGGTGCCTTTAGCCAATTATGGCTCAGGGGGACTAAGTCCACACCCCACACTATATAAGGCTGCCTACATGGCGGCCCTGTGTAGTGTTGTTGTTGTGGACGGAGAGATAGCTTGATTTCGATTAACCACTTCCTGCCCGGCCTATAGCAGATTGACCACCAGGAAGTGGTGCTGTTATCCTGACTGGGTGTCATATGACGTCCAGCAGGATAACATGCCAGCGCGCGCCCCGCAGCGTGGCGATCGTGAGTTTGGCGTGTCAGTCTGACACCCCGCATCACTGATCGTGATCAGAAGCCTCTATCAGAGGTTTCTTACCACGAGTTGAGCTGTGACCAATCACAGCGTGAACCAGGAAGTGGCGGTAAACGGCAATCCTCGGTTCGCACTGACAGGGAGAGCCGATCGAAAAATAAAAAAAATTTGTGGTGAAAAAATACTGCAGCTGCTGGCTTTTAATTATAGGACACTTACCTGTCCTGGAGTTGAGCGATGTCGGCACCGCAGCCGATGTTTCCATCAGCTGTCAGGTGCTGCCGCTGCCATTGCGAGTAAGGGAACCCGGCTGTGTAGCCTTATGGCTTCACGCAGGGAACCCTACTGCGCATGCGCGAGGCCCCGCTCCTCTCTCCTACTGGCCCGACGACAGGGGGAGGAGGAGGGAGCCGAGCGGTGATGTCATGGGCCGCGAATTCCCGGAAGTGGGAACAGGATACCTGGCAAAGCCAAGTATCCTCCCCCCCCTCCCCAAAAGGTGTCAATTGTGGCACCGGAGGGGGAGAGGAGACAAATGAGCGGAAGTTTCACTTTTGGGTGGTACTTCGCTTTAAAGAGGTGGAGAAAAAAAATTAAAGTCAGCAGCTACAAATACTGCAGCTGCTGACTTTTAATATATGGACACTTACCTGTTCACAGAGCCTGCAATGTCCGCACCCCAGCTGATTTTTTGATAGGCTCCCGGCTGCCGCCATCTCCACTAAGAGAAACCGGCAGTGAAGGCTTTCGGCTTCACAGCCGATTCCTTACTGCGCATGCGTGACCGCTCAATTGTCACTCAAAGTGCGACATCCTTGAAAGGTAAATTTTTCCTGGGCAGGAAGGGGGTGACAGTGCCAAGGGGGTAAAATCGCTATGTATGGGTATACACGGTGGCTAAGCTAGACATTCTTTCACCCGGGGCAAAGAATCCGTTCACTCCCCCACCCCCCGGGCTCCTCTGCCTCCCCCCTAGTTTCGGCTCTGGGTATAGATTGAATTCCAACAATATGTCTGCTCCTAATGCCTCAATGGTCAGTTACAATGTTCATGGCAACCAATCAGCTTTTATCTTTCATTTATAAAGTATATCTATACAAGCTGAAGGTAGAATCTGATTGGTTACCAGGTAGAATTGCTCAGGCTTTGATGAATTCCCTCCTCTTATTTTGGTGAGCATTGTTCCCCAGACAGCAAGTGACGGGAATCCAAAAGTTACAGTTGTCACCTAAACAGGAATTAAGAGAAAATCCTTCCGCAGGGGACATCTGTTCTGGTGATGACTGTCAATGGACCGTTCACACCACAGTGCAGTGATCTGTATTAGGCAGTCTATAAAAAAATAAATGTCCTCATTACATGGAGAATACAGTGCAGACTGTCTGGTCAGACGGACTCTGATTTAAACCTTTATTAGTTCCCTGGTAGTTCTTATTATTATACAATTCTGTACCTCAGAGTTCTCCTCACACATAGTGCTAGCATGACCACACCCCCCCCCAGCTCTTCCCGCCAATTCCTGTCAGGCGCGCATTCCATGCCGGGAGTTCCTCGCGCTCCTTCTCAGTTTAAACCGTGGTCCCTGCTCGCTACCTCCTCCTGACTCCGCCCACCATAGACTGGCGCCCGGCCCCTCCTCCTTACTCCAACCACCACAGAGCAGCACCCTGCCCCTCCTGCTGACCCCGCCCACCACAGGGCGGAGCCCTGCCCCTCCTCTTGACCCCGCCCACCATGGAGCTGTTGTCTCCGGGTGACATGAAGAGTCCGGTAAAGTCGTTGGTCCACCGCTGTCTGAGGAGAGTGGAGGACCCCGAGGACGAGGAGTAGTGTGGCGGAGCCAGGTCCTTACCCTGCAGTCTATGAACACCGAGGACAGGAGGAGTAATCTGTGAGGGGGCATTATCACCAAAGCCGGGGAGAGGGTGAGTGACTACAACCCCCAGCATGACCATACTGACAGGAGGACTACAACCCCCAACATGACCATACTGACAGGAGGACTACAACCCCCAACATGACCATACTGACAGGAGGACTACAACCCCCAACATGACCATACTGACAGGAGGACTACAACCCCCAACATGACCATACTGACAGGAAGACTACAACCCCCAGCATGACCATACTGACAGGAGGACTACAACCCCCAGCATGACCCTACTGACAGGAGGACTACAACCCCCAGCATGACCATACTGACAGAGGACTACAACCCCCAGCATGACCATACTGACAGGAGGACTACAACCCCCAGCATGACCATACTGACAGGAAGACTACAACCCCCAGCATGACCATACTGACAGGAGGACTACAACCCCCAGCATGACCATACTGACAGGAAGACTACAACCCCCAGCATGACCATACTGACAGGAGGACTACAACCCCCAGCATGACCATACTGACAGAGGACTACAACCCCCAGCATGTCCTGAGTGACACTGTATGTAACGCACTCCTGAATCCTTCCACACTTTGTGTAAAACCATTTGTAATAGAAGCTTTTTATTCTTATTTATAAATGATTGTGTTGGGATTGTGTCTGTGAGAATCCAGCCTGTGACAGAAATCATAGAACTATTTATAGGTACAAGAAAGCCCGGGTTTTGTTTAACTAAAGCCCCTCCCACTCTTAAAGCGGTAGTAAATCCCAGGTGGTTAAAAAAAAGTGTCCCTACAAGGCAATGTCATGATGTGCTAGTATGCATCGCATACTAGCACATTATGAGAAACTTCCTTTAGAAAGAAGCCCTCCAGCGCCGCGCGGTCACCGATGTCGGGGCTGACTTCTTCCCTTGGCTTCCTTCTGGGTTCGCGCCTCCAGCTACACAAGTGGCCGGGGCGTGATGACATCACTCCGGCACGTGCGCGTTGTAGCCGCTGTTTACGTCACGCGCTCTGAAGGCCCTGCACTCTAAGCCAGACCAGTTTAGGAGATATTCACAGTACCTACAGGTCAGTCTTATTATGGGCTTACCTGTAGGTACAAAAAAAGAAAAGTTTATCTTTTGTTTCTGTTATGAAATTTTGTAAGTAAGTTTTCTCCTTCACTGATGGGCACTGATAAGGGGGCACCGATGAGGGGGCGCTGATGGGCACTGGTAGGCGGCACTGATGGGCACTGATACATGGCACTGATATGCAGCACTGATAGATGGCACTGATAGGCATCACTGATGGCACTGGCAGGCATTGGGGATGGGCACTGATTGGCAGCTGCCTGGGCACTGATTGGCATTTCGCTGGTGGTCGAGGGTAGAATACCTGGTGGTCTAGGGTAGTACACCTGGTGGTCCTTGCAGTATCCTGGTGGTCCTGGGTGGGCATTCGAGGGGAGGCTGCGCTGATAAACAATCAGCACAGATGCCCTGTCAGGAGAGCAGCCGATCGGCTCTCCTCTACTCGTGTCTGTCAGACGCGAGTGAGGAAGAGCCAATTAACGGCTCTTTCTGTTTACACTGCGATCAGCCGTGATTGGACACGGCTGATCATGTGGTAAAGAGCCTCCATCAGAGGGAGGCTCTTTACCGAGATTGGTGTAGCGGTGTGTCAGACTGACACACCGCACCACTGATCTCCGCGATGCGCGCCCCCACGAGCGTGAGGGCAGCCGTTCTGGGCACCGTCATATGATGTCCACCCAGGACGAGAGACGCACCGCCCCGCTGTCATTTGACGGTGGGCGGGTGACAAGTGGTTAAAATGAGTTTCAAATGACTAAGAACATCCATAATGCATATGGGTTCTGAAGATAGTTGGGTATAGATACATGTTTGGTGGCCAGTCTCTACCCTCGGGGCGGATAATGGACTCCCATATCTGACAAGCAGCCATGTCACCACACTATTTAAGGGGAGACGGAGGAAACTGTTTTGTTGGCTCTGTGGAAGAGGCATGTCCTCGAAACGCATTAGCCTGTTGGATGTCAAACTGTCCTGCCATGTTATATGATTAATCGTGGACTGGATTTTGCAGTTTTTCGATATGATGAGCTTTTAACGAATTTTCCATTTTGTGACTATAATACTTATCACCTCTATATGTAAAAAAGTTATCTTTAAAGGGTAATGCACTCGCCTGGTGCGCCCTCACTTTTGCTTTATGGTGTCATTTATTTTTGCATTTGAGCCTGAAAAGCATTGTAACCACGATCAGTGGATGGCGGGTGCAATGCTCAGGCTCCTGCAGACTATTCCTCCAGCTGCAGATCTATACAGATTTATGTACATTAAATTACAGGGCTGGAGGAAGTGATCAATGGACTACGAGTGTAGTGATGTCCCACACTTGTGTTCCATTCAGGGGGGTGGGGCTTGGGTGTCCTATACCCACTTCAAAATTTGTTTAACCACTTCAGCCCCGGAAGGATTTACCCCCCTAATGACCAGGCCATTTTTTGTGATACGGCACTGCGTCGCTTTAACTGACAATTGTTCGACGTTGTACCCAAACAAAATCGATGTCCTTTTTTTCCCACAAATAGAGCTTTCTTTTGGTGGTATTTGATCACCTCTGCGGTTTTTATTTTTTGCGCTATACACAAAAAAAAGTAACAATTTTTGAAAAAATGCTATAATAAATATAATAAAAAAAATGTAAAAAAACAAATTTCTTCATCAGTTTAGGCCAATATGTAATTTTTAGTAAAAAAAATCACAATAAGAGTATATTGATTGGTTTGTGCAAAAGTTATAGCGTCTACGAAATATGAAGATAGATTTATGGAATTTTTATTATTATGATTATTATTTTTTTACTAGTAATGGTGGTGATCAGCGATTTTTAGTGGGACTGCGATATTGCGGTGAACAGACCGGACACTTTTTGACATTTTATGGGACCAGTGATATTTATACAGCGATCAGTGATATCAAAATGCACTGATTACTGTATAAATGACACTGGCAGGGAAGGGGTTAACACAAGGGGGCCATCAAAGGGTTAAGTATGTCCTAGTGAGGGGAGTGGACTGACTGGGAGTACAGAGAGATCGCTGTTCCTAATCACTAGGAACAGACAATCACACTGTACTCCCCTGACAGAACAGGGATCTACCTTGTTTACGTTGACAGATCCCTGTTCTGACTCTCTGTGGAGCGATTGCGGGTGTCCGGCGGACATCACGGCCGCCGACCACGCGCATCGGCTCCGGCGCCGCACGTGCCCGCTGTATCTATTTCTCGACGCACCATACCGGTATGGCGATTTGCACAATAGAGCCGCCCTGCGACAGTATAACTGCGGTGCCTGGTCGGCAAGTGGTTAAAGTGATTGTAAAGTCTCGTTTTTTTTCTTGTAAAAATAATAAACATGTTATACTTTCGTGCTCTGTTGCAGTGGATTTGCACAGAGCAGAGGGCTGGAAAGGAATGGGAGAGAAGTGCCAAGCCGATCTTAGTGCAGCATCATTTTAATGAATGGTTAAAAAAAGATAACAGTGTGAAGTGGGGTATAAATTGCACTCACATAGTGCTCTGTAGGTGAAGGCTTGCCAGGTGCAGCGGTGAAAGAAGCCTCCGGTGGATCCTGTGTTGTTTAGCCACGAGCATCGGGTGTCAGCTGTGTCTGCAGCCTCGAGAGGACTCGGGAAGACGCCGGCTTCAACTCGGCATGGAGCTTTTCCAAAGCTGTCAACCTTGGCGCCGCCCACTGCAGTCTTTGGCCAAACAACGCGTTTCAGAGGAAAGCCTTGCCTCCGAAACGAGTTCTGATTGGGGAAAGACTACAGTGGGCGGCGCCATGGTTGACCGCTTTGGAAACCCTCCATGCCGAGAGTCGAAGCCAGCGTCCTCCCGAGTCCACTCCAGGCTGCAGACACAGCTGACACCCGACGCTCGTGGCTAAACACAGGATCCACCGGCGGCTTCTTCCACCGCTGCACCTGGCAAGCCTTCACCTACAGAGCACTATGTGAGTGCAATTTATACCCCACTTCACACTGTTATCTTTTTTTAACCATTCAATAAAATGATGCTAAATAAGTTTGGCTTGGCGCTTCTCTCCTATTCCTTTCCAGCCCTCTTCTTTTCACAGTTACCGGGTCCCCAGCCCGCATCTGAAGCAGCCTCGCCATCGCCAGCAGCCAACATTACACAAACTTTCTGAGCGTTACTCACTCTTTAAAACTTATTTACCATTAGGCTACTCTCACACTCAGGCGCTTTGCAGGCACTAAAGTGCTAAAAAAAGCCCCCTGAAAGAGCCGCTCAATTCACTCCAATGTGAAGGCCCCAAGGGTTTTCACACTGGAGCGGTGCGCTTGCAGGACAAATAAAAAGCCCATTCATGGGCTTTATTATTCACCACTTTGCAGTTCTTGGGTTCTTTCTAGCGCTGAGTTTCACACTAGTCTTGTGTGTGTTTTTTACTTTGCACAGAGCAGCCCGGATCCCCCCTCTTCTCGGGTCCCTCCTCCTTGCTGCTCCTGGCACCTCCCTTCTGTTGAGCTGCTTGTTGTGGGGGCACCCGAGTTGAGTCACAGCTCCCCGTGTCCCTTCAGACAGAGCCCTGACCCGGTCCCATCCCCTCTCTTCCCTGATTGGCTAGCTGAGTTTGACTGACAGAAGCAGCAGCCAATGGCGCCACTGCTGTGTCTCAGACAATCAGGAGAGAGAGTCTCGGACACTGGACAGAGAGGGACCTCAGGTAAGTATTAGTGGGGCTGCTGCACACAGAAGGCTTTTATCTTAATGCATTAAGATGAAAAACCTTCTGCCTTCACAACCACTTTAAGCACCCCCATCCATTGGGCATCTGCCTGGTTTTCTTGCCCATGTTCAAGCACAGAGGAGGTGCTACTGCAGCTGCTCCGCCTCCTTCCTCTTCCCGAACTGTCACATTGGATAAAAAGTTAGCCTAGGAGAAAAGCCAAGAGACCCAGTTACCCACCACAGCTCCATATCCATATCATGTAGGAAGAGGAGAGCCTGACACCAGCAAAGGAATGCATCTATGACTAGTGCACAAGGATTTTGTCTTTGACCAGTTGGATGACCAGTTGGATCAGTGGGCCCCACCCCAGAAGTCATGGCATTAGAGGTTAGGTGTGGGCTCATCTTTCCATTCCTACCCAAGTCATAGTTTGTCTTCTTCTGGGGGCCTCCTCTCCCCTCCCCCCAATCTCTTCAGTTCTCTTCCCCCTCTGTTTATCACTTTCCACTCTTGTCCCCCCTCTGCTCTCTCTCCAATGGTGGGACTTGTTTTATTCCCAGTGACACAACAATGGGACTTATCCCACTGACACCAATGGTGGGACTCATTTTTTTCAACTGACCCTAATGGTGGTATTTATAATTCTGCAATAATGAAATGTACTTTATCCCACTGACATCAATTATTGAATATATTTTAATATCACTGACACCAATGTCACCTATTTTATTCTCATTGACACCAATGATAGGACTTATTTTCTTATACTAACACCAGTGACAGGAGTTAGTTTATCCCACGGACACGAATAATGGGGTTTATTTTATTCTTACTGACACCAATGATGTACCCCCATGCCCTCTTGACAGCACACTTCGCACACCTCATTTTTTTTCCCAAGCCCTTTGAGGTGTCCCTCTTAACCACTTCCTGCCCACCATATAGTAATATGACGGCTGCAAAGTTGTTTCATTATCCTGACTGGATGTCATATGACGTCCAGCAGGATAAGCCACTAGTGTGCGCCCAAGAGGGTGGAAAAGTACCCAGGGGTCCTAGTAGATGATAGGCTCAGCAATGCCAAGCTGCTGCTAACAAAGCAAATAGAATATTGGCATGCATTAAGAAGGGGATAAACTCCAGGGATAAAGCGATAATTCTCCCACTCTACAAGAGTATGCTGTCCAGTTCTGGGCACCAGTCCTCGGGAAGGATGTACTGGGACTGGAGAGAGTCCAGAGAAGGGCAACAAAATGAATAAAGGGACTGGAGGATATTAGTTATGAGGAAAAGAGACAGTAAAGTGATTTCACGCACAATGAAGATAGAAATCCAAGTGATATTAAATTGTCAAAAAAATCATTAAATATATGAAGTGAGCAATGATAAACATCAAAAATATTAATAAATATCCAAAAAAGGTTGTAGTGAATCGCCAGGTACTAAATAAGGTCAATCAGTAACTTAGTCCAATAGCATAGGCCTGGATATTCATGAATCTTCTCAAAGAATACAGTAGGTGATGAAGACAGCAATAGGTGACGTCTGTGTGGTAATGTGCTCACAGTTCCCTTACCTCTATAGGCATAGTTAAATGCCTTATTGCTCCAACTGGTGGACGGTGATGGAGACCGATGAGTCCTCAGGTGAGTAGATGTCAATCATAAGGCTGGGTCAGGCTCATCTCCGGATCCAGATGAATATATGCAAAGAAAAGAAAAAGGACAGCCTCCAATGGTGTAGTAAAATAAATCCCGTTTATAATAGTAAAACCGCTGTACAGGGCATGGGATGCAGACAGTACAGCATAAACTTCTAGTCCGCAACAACAACAACCAGGTAGAAGTAAGAACTTCCGGTTGCGTAAGCTAGCGTGGGTCCTACGCATTACATCAGGACCCCTCGTGACTTCCTCAGTTAATTCCTCAGGGAGATTCCCTGAGGAAATCACGAGGGGTCGTGACGTAACACGTAGGACCCACGCTAGCTTACGCAACCGGAAGTTCTTACTCCGACCCGGTTGTTGTTGTTGCGGACCGGAAGTTTTGTAATAGGTAGCGGCGGAACGCTACGTCACCTATTTCTGTCTTCATCACCTACTGTATTCTTTGAGAAGATTCATGAATATCCAGCCCTATGCTATTGGACTAAGTTACTGATTGACCTTATTTAGTACCTGGCGATTCACTACAACCTTTTTTGGATATTTATTAATATTTTTGATGTTTATCATTGCTCACTTCATATATTTAATGATCTTTTTGACAATTTAATATCACTTGGATTCATTGTGCACGAAGTCACTTTACTGTCTCTTTTTCATTGGTTGATTTGTGTATACCACTAGATTTTGCAGCACTACACACAGCACACATTTTTTTAGTAGCGCAGAGGTTCACATATTTTGTTTTAGTTATGAGGAAAGATTATGAACACTGAACTTATTCTCTCTGGAGAAGAGACGCTTGAGTAGGGGATATGATTTTAATGTACAAATACCGTACTGGTGACCCCACAATAGGAATAAAACTTTTCAGTGCAACGGAACTTAAAAAGACATGCAGCCATTCACTAACATTAGAAGAAAAGAGGTTTAACCTTAAACTGCGTAGAGGGTTCTTTACTGTAAGAGTGGCCAGGATGTTGAATTCCCTTCCACAGGCGGTGGTTTCAGTGCGGGGCATCGATAGTTTCGAAAACTATTAGATAAGCACCTGAACGACCACAACATACAGGGATATACAATGTAATACTGACATATAATCACACACATAGGTTGGACTTGTGTCTTTTTTCAACCTCACCTACTATGTAACTATGTAATAAAAAAGAAAGAAAACATTTATTTTTTTCGGTCTTTTTATTTGTTTAGCAAAAAATAAACACCCCAGTGGTGATCAAATACCACCAAAAGAAAGCTCTATTTATGGGGAAAAAATGATACCAATTTTCTTTTTTTTGGGGGGTACAGTGTTGCATGACCACGCAATTGTCATTTAAAATGTGACAGGGCTGAAAGCTGAAAATTGGCCTGGGCAGAAAGGGGGGGAAGTGCCCTGTATTGAAGTTGTTAATTATCTTCAATTGCTTGAGACTGTACTAACAATGTGACCAATATAAATAAAGATCACCTTCTTCCCTCTTCTGCTTGATCCATCTTGTTCCAGAATTTTTTCCAAATCTGCACAACAGAATGTGCAGTGCACCAAAACAAGCGACTTTGCGTTGTGGTGCGCTGTGTTGGGAAAAAATCTATAAATCAGTGCTCTGCACATTGCTATACACCCTTTCCATTTCAAATAAATGTTGCATAAAAAGGGATTTTTGGTTCACATATATCACAATACATGTTTAAGCTGGCCAACTGCGTCAAAGTAATCCCTCTCTGGCCAGTTTTTTTTTTTTTTTGCTTCCTGTACACACAGAGCAAAGCTTAGCGGCAGAGGCGGCTCTCTAATTAGGCGAAATAGGCGGTAGCCTCAGGCCTCGCAGTCACAGGGGCCTCGCAGAGCTGGCTAGTTTACCTAATTAGAGAGCCGCCTCTTCCAGCAGCAGAGATCTCCGCCATCACACAGTCCCGAGTCCCCTCGCTCTGCTACAGGGAGAGATACAGGCTGCGAGTGAGACGTGTGATCGGAGCTCACCTACATCTCCGGATCACAGACAGGGAGAGCCGCTCAGTAGAGTCTGCTCTGACAGATCTCCCCCCTCCCCCTGCTGCCCGCACAGCCAGACAGAAGAGGAGAGAGAGCTTCTGCTCCTCCTCCTCCCGCCCTCTTCTCCTGTGTCTGCCCCGCCCACCCTCCTCGGCAGTGTTCTCTGTTCTGCCTCAGAGAAGGGGATGTGTGGGCGGGAAGATTCAAGCTGAAGCCCAGCAAACAGAAAAGGAAAAGGAGAGTCTGATCCATCCATCCATCCATCCATCCAGTCCCTCCTGCCTCCCAGTGAGTACACTGATGTAGGGGATGCTCTTCCTTCCCTTCTTCCTCCATCCCCCTCGCTTTCTTTCTTTCCATTCTTTTTCTTTCTTTTTCTCTTTCTTTCTCTTTCCTTCTTTCTTTCTTTCTATCAAAAGGGAGACACTGTAGGTGCAGGACACAAGTTCTTGGGGGTTTCTTCTGTATGTATAGGAATTGATGATGGCATGTTTTGCAGGTGAATTCCATAACTCCCGGTTGATCCAGAGGAAGGCAAAAAAAAAAAAACTCTTGTGCAGCATGGTGTAATTTGTTTCAATGGGGCAAACAAAATCCTTCCTGACCCCTAGATCGGTTTATTCTGTGGTGAGCTGTCAGTGGGCACATGGCCTATGTAGTAGCTTTGAAATCCCCACTCTTCTACTCTCTACGGCACTTGCAGGATAGATCAATGACATTCTGACCGGTCATCGCCAGCACAGAACATCGAGTGCTACAGATAGAAGACGAAGAAGAGCAAGGATTTCAAATCCCCGGACCACTACACAGGCTTCGTGGGCACTAACAGTTCATCACCCTGGGAGGTGAGTACAGCTGATGGTACAATATGGAACTCACCTGTTGATCCAGAGGAAGGCGAAAAACCCTTATGAAGCATGATATAATTTGCTCCAACAAGGAAAAAAATTCCTTCCTGACCCCCGAAGGCGATCGGATTACTCCCTGGATCAACCATCTGTGGTGTAAACAATGGTGTTAAAAAGTCTGTGTGTCAGGTCACCTGAGACCAGGTGACAGATGCACTCCGTAGGAGTTAGAAGTGCACCGCTAAGATAGTGGACCCTAGGACACTGCTGCGGATAGTACCCAGGGAGTTTCAGGAAGCAGATCTACTGGATCACTAACACAGATCCCAGTGGGCGCTAGAGCATAGATTCCCCAGGGTGTGGAGTCCATGAGGCCTGTGTAGTAGCATTGAAACCCCCACTCTTCTACTCTCTACAGTACTTGCAGGATAGATCAATGACATTCTGACTGGTCATCGCCAGCACAGAACATCGAGTGCTGCAGATAGAAGACGGAGAAGAGCAAGGATTTCAAATCCCCGGACCACTACATAGGCTCCATGGGCACTAACAGTTCATCACCCTGGGAGGTAAGTACAGCTGATGGTACAGTATGGAACTCACCTGTTGATCCAGAGGAAGGCGAAAAACCCTTATGAAGCATGGTATAATTTGCTCCAACAGGGAAAAAAATTACTTCCTGACCCTCGAAGGCAATCGGATTGCTCCCTGGATCAACCATCTGTGGTGCGCTGTCAGTGGGCACATGGCTTGTGTAGTAGCTTTGAAATCCTTCCTCTTCTACTCTCTATGGCACTTGCAGGATAGATCAGTGACATTCTGACTGGTCATCGCCAGCACAGACCATCGAGTGCTGCAGATAGAAGACGGAGCAGAGCAAGGATTTCAAATCCCCGGACCACTACACAGGCTTCGTGGGCACTAACAGTTCATCACCCTGGGAGGTGAGTACAGCTGAATGTACAGTATGGAACTCACCTGTTGATCCAGAGGAAGACGAAAAACCCTTATGAAGCATGGTATAATTTGCTCCAACAGGGAAAAAAATTACTTCCTGACCCCCCGAAGGCGATCAGATTACTCCCTGGATCAACCATCTGTAGTGTAAACAATGGTGGTAAAAGGTCTGTGTGTCAGGTCACCTGAGACCAGGTGACAGATGCACTTCATAGGCGTCGGAAGTGCACCGCTAAGATAGTGGACCCTAGGACTGAGTGCTGCGGATAGTACCCAGGGAGGTTCAGGAAGCAGGTCTACTGGATCACTAACACAGATCCCAGTGGGAGCTAGAGCATAGATTCCCCTGGGCGTGGAGTCTAAGAGCCAGAAGGTGTTCACCAGAGCCTCTAGTGGTGAGGATGGACTTGCGCTGCAGTCTGGCTCCAGGTTGCGGCCCCTAGGGTCTCACAGCTCATGCTCACGGTAGACTACAGGAGAAGGAAGCAGCAGGCTAGAACAACAAGGATAGTCTGGGACACGCCAAAAGGTCAGGGTCACGAGCAGACAGGAATAGTCGAGAACACGCCAAGGTCGGTAACAGAGACAAACGAAGAGCACACGGCAAGCAGGACCATGACAATGTGATGTTAAGAAATTGTCAAAAATGTGTAGAATTGTTTTTTCTGAATCTTCGCTGGACGATGTCATTGTCTAATGCAGATTTTCATGCGTGCCCACATGCTGTTGATGTATGTGAACTTGGATAAGTATATCTCTTCTTCTGGATTCTTTGATCGTTTTGGCATTATAGCTGATGGAGAAAGTCGGTCGTCCATTTTCATGTCCATGGGCTGTAAAAAGAAAACACAATGTGTCATATTCAATGTCTAATGATCTCTGGACTTATTGTTTAATAATTATCAGCTCTCCCATTACAGATTAGAGCAGATCTCTTCTTCCTCAGTTCCATGTAGTGAGAGAACAGATAGGACATAAATCTAGACGCAGATAATGGGGTTGATTTACTAAAATTGAGAGTGCAAAATCTGGTGCAGTTGTGCATGATAGCCAATCAGCTACTAACTTTAGCTTGTTCAATTAAGCTTTGACAATAAAACCTGGAAGATGATTAGTTTTTATGCAGAGCTGCACCAGATTTTGCACTCCTCCAGTTTTAGTAAATTAACCCCTATGTGTCTATGGCCATCACTTCTTCCACATGGTGATGGGCAACGCCACATCTCATAGACCTCATAGAGATTGCATCATGTACCATTGTACCATCTCACTTCCACTCACTCCCAACTGTGCACCATTGTGTCTGGTGCATAGAAAGTTATGTTCTTATCTTCTCCTCTCATGGAAAAGGGAACAATTGACTGGTTAGTCTGTAAGGTTTTCCTGCAGGCTGGATTACGTTTGTGTTCCCTACATTATCTGTAAGGACACAGCATTGCTCCAATCTATCAGATATATAGTAATATCATCCCATTAGGATTTGGGTACTTACCCAGTCCACTTGGAAAGGGGGCGATGCTTTCCCTTCCTCTAGTTCTTCCCAGTCGATGGATTCCATGAAGATGTGGGATCGGATGTCTTCACTGATCCCCAGTCTCTCCTCCGGATATTTGCAGAGCAGCTATAAAATAATGAACAGTTATCAATGAGGACTTGTATACATGAGTAATAAAAGTTACAACACTTGGCTCTGTATAGATTAGGAAAGAACTCTGACTACTGTGCGTCTCCTGCTGGGTGGTTATTTTCAACCCAATAGAGTATCTTAACGTGAGAAGACACACACATATAGGCTAGCGCAGGTGCCGGATGCAAAAATAAATGTGTTTCTGATTGGATAGAATTATGAAATGTGCATATCAGTGATTTACCCCATGTGGCATCTTCTGCCCCCTCAGTCCCATGATAAAGTGTTTCCATGATTGTATAACTGAACCTTTACCGGGGGACAAAGAAGCCAAACTACCCAACAGTCAATGACCAGACTTGTCAGCAAACCTACACTATACTCCTAGAGCAGCAGCAGTAGTAGCCGGAATCCGTTCCTGTTGCTATTTAGAGTTAAAAAAGGTCTTCTCCTACTTACTCCTTCTATGAAGTCCGCCAGGTCCGGGTCCATGTCAGGGGGGTAATAGGGATGGCTGAAGTTCACCGTTCTCCTGTATTCATCAAAGGTCATGCTCCTAAATGGCATATGATTTGTGGCCAAGATGTAGGTAATGACTCCTAGTGAAAACCAGTCAGGTTCAAACTGGTAAAAGTCATTGTTGACAACCTGCCAATCCAAAGAAAGAACATCAATAAATACATTGGACAGTACAGAAAACCAGAATACATCAAAGAAGTCCACAAAGCTGAGTTAATTTTTAAAGGGGCCGAATAGGCTGACCCCATTATCTTCCCCCCCAACTTAGTCTTTTATATATAATATCTTTTATAGTGTATATTCATCAAACACCTATTCTAAGGGACATATTTATAAAGCTGTTGTGTGTCCTTTAAATGGCCATACTGCTGCTTTACAAACATAAATCTTTATAAAGCAGAGTGGAGTGTGTTACAAAGGTATATGGCACTCTGCTGGCTTCTCAGGACTTCGAACATTAATAAAAGGAATGGGTGTAAAGAAAAATCCGAGTGGTATTTGATGAATTCTGATATACTGAATAGATAAGTTATGAGTATGGAGAAATATACAAACCTCTGGAGCCATGAATCCTCTGGTTCCAGCCACACCGGTGGTCCTTTTATCATCCCATAGACCGCCCACTGCCAGTCCGTAATCGGCAACGCGGACATGTCCTTCTTCATCCATTAGAATGTTATCAGGCTTGAGGTCCCTGCAAAGAGAAAGACTGTAAGTGTCATTCTCTGGCACGGGTCATCTAAAACAGATTTGGAGGATCCCTTTACCGCCAACTGATATTTCAATTATAGATGGCTGCTAGTGGCAGAAGTTTTCCATTAGCTTCTTTTATCAGTTGGTTGGAAAAGTGGGAAGACATTAGGTACCCTTGTATATATGTGCCTCTCCTCAATCTCACCTCTGCACACATTTTACATAGGTATATGGTTTACAATTGAATAGAATTAGTTACCTATGGAGGATGCCATTACTGTGAAGGAACTCCAGTCCACAAGCTATTTCCGCCACAATGAATCTGTAAAAGAGAAAAACAAAGTTAGATTGAAATAAAATTACATTTAAAAGAAATTAAATTCAGATAGAAGCAGAACCCATGGGCAGAGGGAGGCAGGGGCAGGAAGGGGCTGGTCCAGTGTGATTAACAATGCCACCTGAGACAGGTGCAATTCCTGGTGCAGTTTTTACCAAGATCCCAAAAAAGCCTACTGGGCGATCCCGCCTATAGGATCCAATCTGCTTCATTTTAAAGAATAGGCACCTCCAACACTGCCCCTATGCTTGTGTCTCAATGCACATGTACAATGCGACTTATTACTAGGCAACTATGTACTGTCTCCATCTCTTTTCACATGTGCAATCATTGCCCGCTGTGTGTGAGAGCAGTGGTCAGGCTTTCCAGGGTGCTGCCAGCATGAGGTATTTAAACCATTGCTGCAGCACCGAGAATGTAAAAATAAAATAGAAAGAAGAGCATATATATATATTACTCTATATACAACCTGACTGCATTACAGTAATAAATACAAAGGATTTAATTGGACTTAAATATCTTATAAGGCTTGCTTTCTTTACTATTTGAAACTTACTTGATGATGTCATTGTCGACTGGGGAAAAGTTCCAGATGAAGTCATCTAAACTCCCTCCGCTGACATATTCCATCACAAAACAGGCGGTGAAGGGTGTTTGGAAGGCGGCATATAGCTGAATTAGAAAGGGGCACCCTTCCGACTTCTCCATGGCGTAGCGTTCTATATCGAGGTCGTAGGTATTTCTAGTCTTAATGACTGACTTGATGGCCACCTTCTGCTGGCTCTTTCGGTGGGTAGCCAGAACAACCTGAATGAGAGAGAAGATAACAATTAGTGGAGTCCTCGGTGTTGAAAGGGTGTTTTGTGGGTGGAGCTAGTAATTTAAGTAATGGGAGTAAATGAGCACTTACCCTTCCAAAGCTTCCTTCTCCGAGCACATAGTGCAATGTGAAGCTTGACAGAGTTATTGTCATGTCCTCGCTTGGTGCGATGGAGTCATATCCGGTGGTTTCAGTCTCTGAGTTGAAACATCCTGAAGGTCCTGGAAAGACACTCACCATGCTTAGGGCAGTGTCAGGGGTTTCAGACTCAGCTGAGGCAGGATGGGAAGGGCTGCAAGGTCCTAAAAGCCCACACTCTGTGCCCTGGTTGTTGGGAGTTCCATCTTCATCTGGACATGCAGTGCTGCAATGTGCTGAATGTTGCGAATGGACCTCCATGATGCTGGAGGTGCTGATGTGGGTCCCAACCTTAGCCAAGGTGGGACTGGCAGGGCTATGACACCCTGAGGGTTCTAGAGATGACTGGTAGTGGTCCTCATCTCCAGACATGGAATTGGTGGCTGCAGTCACCTCAGCCGAGGTGAGGCAGGAAGGGCTACCAGACCCTGAAACGACACTGATGTTCATATTGGTGTCATTGGTTCCAGTCTCAGCTGGATGTGCAGGGCTTGAATGCCCTGAAGGTATTGCAGAAACCTCCATCAGGTTGGAGGTGCTGATGTTATTAGTCCCAGCCTTAGCCAAGGTGGGACTGGCAGGGCTATGACACCCTGAGGGTTCTAGAGATGACTGGTAGTGATCCTCATCTCCAGACATGGAATTGATGGCTGCAGTCACCTCAGCCGAGGTGAGGCAGGAAGGGCTACCAGACCCTGAAACGACACTGATGTTCATATTGGTGTCATTGGTTCCAGTCTCAGCTGGATGTGCAGGGCTTGAATGCCCTGAAGGTGTTGCAGAAACCTCCATCAGGTTGGAGGTGCTGATGTTATTAGTCCCAGCCTTAGCCAAGGTGGGACTGGCAGGGCTATGACACCCTGATGATTTTGGAGATGACTGATGGTAAAAGTCATCATCATTATTTTTGCGCAGGTAATGCGTGAAGCAATTTCCCATTGTGGAAAATTTCAGAAATTCAAGCAAAACAAGGAGCAGAAAAAAACGATGCTTTCTCTGCACCTTTCACAGCTTGAATGAGCTCCACACACTGAGCAGCCGTTATTTATAGCCTCTGAGCTCTGATGTCATAGAGTCACTTCCAGTGTCCAATGAGATTTGAGGATTGAAGTCACATGATCAAAGTGTCAGTTATTTTTTTTTCAAAAACATCTGAAGTCACATGGCTGAACATGTGACTAGTTTCAAAAACATTTGAAGGCACACAACAAAAAAAACTAGAAAAGCTACAATTTCTGGGGAAATTGTGAAAAGTGTTCTTGCCTCTACAACTGGAGTGGGCGGAATAACTGGGTGGAGTGGCTTGAGAAACTGTTGTGTGGTTGGAGTGGCTGGAGTAACTGTGAAAAGTGTTAAAAAGCTTAATATTTTAAAAAGTATAAATAGTAGTAAAACAGTTGAAGTCCCATCATTAGCTGAAAGAGCTGAACATTTTTTTCAAAAATGATTTTTTTTTTTTTTTTTAGTAATTTTTTTTTCAAAAATGATTTTATTTTTTCAAAAATGATTTTTTTTTTTCAAAAATTATTATTATTATTTTTTTTTCAAAAAATTTTTTTTTCAAAAATGATTTTTTTTTCAAAAATGATTTTTTTTTCAAAAATGATTTTTTTTTCAAAAATTTTTTTTTTCAAGTGTTAAAAAGCTTAATATTTTAAAAAGTATAAATAGTAGTAAAACAGTTGAAGTCCCATCATTAGCTGAAAGAGCTGAACATTTTTTTCAAAATGATTTTTTTTTCCAAAATTTTTTTTTTTTCAAAAACATTTTTTTTTCAAAAATATTTTATTTTTTTCAAAAGATTTTTTTTTCAAAAATTATTTTTTTTTTCAAAAATTTTTTTTTCAAGTGTTAAAAATCTTAATATTTTAAAAAGTATAAATAGTAGTAAAACAGTTGAAGTCCCATCATTAGCTGAAAGAGCTGAACATTTTTTTCAAAATGATTTTTTTTTTCAAAAATGATTTTTTTTTCAAAAATTTTATTTTTTTCAAAAACTTTTTTTTCAAAAATATTTTATTTTTTCAAAAGATTTTTTTTTCAAAAATTATTATTTTTTTTTCAAAAATGATTTTTTTTTCAAAATTTTTTTTTTTCCAAGTGTTAAAAAGCTTAATATTTTAAAAAGTATAAATAGTAGTAAAACAGTTGAAGTCCCATCATTAGCTGAAAGAGCTGAACATTTTTTTCAAAATGATTTTTTTTTCAAAACTGATTTTTTTTTTCAAAAATAATTTTAGTTTTTTTCAAAAACATTTTTTTTCAAAAATATTTTATTTTTTCAAAAGATTTTTTTTTCAAAAATTATTTATTTATTTTTTTCAAAAATGATTTTTTTTTTCAAAAATGATTTTTTTTTCAAAAATGATTTTTTTTTCAAAAATGATTTTAAAAATATATATATATATGTTTTTTTTTCATGGGGTGGTTATAATATTTTGGCAGCTTTTGTCTCCTCCCACTCTAGTTTTGAACATTTCGCCATTCATTCCTATTGGACCAATTTCGCCGCAAAAAACGACGATATTTCGTGTACCATTCAGCGAAACTTTCCACAAAGTAATAGCACACCAATCGGGAACAATCGGCACGTTTCGGTATATTACTGTCTATATAGTGTAAAAGCTGTGGGAGGAGTTAGGGTGGTAAATTTGGCTATAATAATAATAATAATATACCGTATATACTTGTGTATAAGTCGAATTTTTCAGCCCTTTTTTTGGGGCTGAAATTGCCCCCCTCGACTTATACTCGAGTCACCGCCGTCTGCCTACATGATCAGCGTGTCATGCAGGCAGACGGCGGCAAGCGTGTGCTACATAGCATTCGGCAGCCTCTCACTGTTCAAAAGCCGCGCCTCCTCGTCTGTGATAGGCAGTCAGTGTACAGCCTATCACGGACATTCACTCATCCTTGTCCGTGGTATGAGGATGAGAGAATGTCTGTGATAGGCTGACTGCTGACTGCTGGGAAATGGAGTTTTCTGCCTATCATGGACGAGGAGGAGGCGCGGCTTTTGTACAGTGAATGGCCGCCGAATATTACATGCTGATCGGTGCAGAGCGGCGCACGGAAGCATGCACAGGACACAGGTACATGACACATGCACATATACACAGGGAGGTATACAGCTGCAGATGGGCATTGTTGACCCTCTTTATCCACTTACAGTAGCTGCTGCATTTCTCACCCTCGTCTTATACTCGGGCCAATAAGTTTTTCCCATTTTTTTGTGGTAAATTAGGGGCCTTGACTTATATTCGGAGCGAGTTATACTCGAGTATATATGGTATATATGAGATAACAGTAAGTAGTCTTGCTATGCAAGAACACTTAAAAAAAAAAAAAAAAAACCTTAAGACCTTATGATTTGAGCCTTGAAACCTTGCAATAACATTACAAAAATGTCAGTTTTTTTAGCCCCTCTATGACGGGGAGATTTTTTTTCTAAAAGGGGAAATCTCCTCTTCTTAAATCGGCAACTGTGCTGTCCAGCACTGTCATGCCGTCCCTGCGCCCAGTGTTTCTCTTAGCTCCAGGACTCTCTGTTCTGCTCTATAATTAATCTGATGTCAGTTAAATCGGTTCTACTTAATGGGCTTGTCAACTAATTCGTGTTAAAGGCACAATTTTGTGTTGCCCATAGCAACCACTGAGCCTCCAGCTGTCTATTTTATAGCCAGGATTGAAAAGACATAAGGAAGCTGATTGGTTTCCATAGTCATCAGGGCTGTTGTATCATTATCAGACATTTCATATTATTAGACCCTATGGAGTTGATTTACTAAAGGCAAATCCACTTTGCACTACAAGTGCACCTGGAAGTGCAGTCACTGTAGATCTGAGGGGAAGATCTGAAATGAGGGGAAGCTCTGCTGATTTTATCATCCAATCATGTGCAAGCAAAAATGCTGTTTTTTTATTTTCCCTGCATGTCCCCCTCAGATCTACAGTGACTGCACTTCCACTTGCACTTGCAGTGCACTTGTAGTGCAAAGTGGATTTGCTTTTAGTAAATAAACCCCTATGTTCCCTTCCAAGTTTACCAACATGTCGCCAATAGCAACCAATCAGAGGTGGTGGTGTTTGGAGAGCTTTGAATTATTCGACTTTATAAACTTGTTACATGAAGCGTGTTATTGGTAAAGAAAAAAGATTGGTAAAAATTGCTTGTTGCCCATAGTGACCATAGCCCTATATATGAAATATCTGCTAAAGAGGTAAACAACCTGTTTGCCATAGCGACCAGTTTGTTTACAATCCTGAGCTGTAATATAGACAGTGGGGGGCTCTTTTTGTACAGCTCAGGTTTGTAAACAAGGAAACAAAATGGTTGCTATGGCAACAAGGTTGTTTACCTTTTTGGCAGATATCTCATGTATAGTTCCCTATGTTCTCTAGAACAAGTATACATACATGTTGCCAAAAGCAACCAATCAGAGGTTCAGTTTTTTTCATGTGGAATGTGAAGAAATGACAGTGTTTGTTTTCTATGAGGGTAGTGGGGGCATCTTGTATAACGTCCTGTGTAATTCATATGTGTTCGGGTTTAAAGGGATGAGGTGGCAACCCTAACCGGATCAATGTGTATATATTGTCGGGATCTGAGGGGTTAACAGGCAGCTGGGAGACAGTTCAGTAAAAAACAGCTTTATTCAGTAAAAACAGACAAAATAATGACAGACTTTGTCTTCATGGGCAGCTCAACACAACACAAGGTGCTCTGCTCATCAGTATAACAGTCTTTTATATCATGTTGGCATCCCAGCCAAACAAACATTGCAAAGTCCCAGTTACAGGCCAGCTCTCCCAGCAGGTTCAAGACTTCCATTCAGCATTTAAGTCCTCTCAGAACTGATAGCAAAACCCTCTCCTCTCCTCTCCTCTCCTCTCCTCTCCTCTCCTCTCTCCTCTCCTCTCCTCTCTTCCCCTCCCCTTAGCTGCCTAATAAGCAGGCCTGAGAGGGAAGTACTTGTCCTCTTCCATTAACCCTCTCTTAACCTAACCCAGGCAGACTCTTTACAATATATGTGATTTGACTCTTCCGAGTAGTGGGCCTGAATGCGCGTTGCTAGCGGCTTGCTCCCGCTGTGACTCAATGTTCGCCGGCACCCGCCGATCATTCGATACAGAGACAGACCAGTGATGTAAACAAGGCAGATCACCGTTCTGTCAGTAGGGAAGGCATGGATCATGTGTTCCTGCAAAGCAGTGACATGGATCCCATGCTTTAACCTAGTAAAAGCACCTCCCCCAAAGTACGCAAAGTGGGTATTAGGGGAATTTTGGGACTTTAAATGCTTCACATCCGAACGACGGCTACAGCGTGGATCTGCTTTGCCGGGAGTATGTCTATTGACGTCCTTCCCTTTGCAGGCTCGCCACGCCCCCCTGAGGGGCGCGTGGCACGCTCTGTGATCGGCCGAGTCAATGAGACTCGGGTGATCACAGATCCGAGTAAGGGGCCGATCCCGGCCCCTTACCACGTGATCAGCTGTCAGCCAATGACAGCTGATCACGTGATGTAAACAGAGGATCGGTAATAGTTTTTTTTTCTCTTCTCATGCTGAGAACGTTAGGAGAAAAAAAGCCGATCACCGGCTTCTGTTTGAAGGGACATCGGTCCCAAAGAGGAAGAGCCTCTGTGCCCACCAGTACCGCCTGCCAGTGCCAGCAGTCAGTGCCCACAGTAAGTGCCAGCAATCAGTGCCACCTATTAGTGCCCACAAATGCCACCCATCAATGCCCACCAATGGTGCCAATCAGTGCCACCTAGCAGTGCTGCCTATCAGTGTCACCTGCCAGTGCTCATCACTGCCAGCTATCAGTGCCACCCATCAGTGCCCACCAATGCCTCCTATTAGTGCCCACCAGTGCTGCCTATTAGTGCCCATCAGTGCAGCCTATCAGTGCCCATCAGTGCAGCCTCATCAGCGTACATCAATGAAGGAGGAATAATACCTGTTTGCAAAATTTCTAACTAAATATAAAACGGTTTTGTATTGTTTTTCTAAAAATTCTGTCTTTTTTAATTTTTTTTAAACAAACAATAAAAAATGCAGAGGTGACCAAATACCACCAAAAGAAAGCTCTATTTGTGGGAAAAAAATTAGAAACATTTCATTTGGGTACAGTGTTGTATGACCAATATAGGGAGTATTATTCCTGCGCTACCAAGCAGTGGTGTTATAGGTGGTTTTAGGTAGGGAAAAGCAGCTTGCACCGAATGGGGTCCAGCCTTAAACCCTGGTGTGACTAACAACTGACAAATGGGGATGGTGCTGCGCTAATCCTACAATAAATTATAATATCTAGGTGTACTGGGTATAAACTCTTGTCTTTACTGAGGTATAGGGTGGTGATCTAAACCACCATAGGGAATATAGCACTATGTGGACGTGCAGGCAGTATGTGCATAATAGAAAAAAATAATAATAAATAAAGGGTAGAGCCCACCAAAAAAACTATACATATGTATCTCTCAGCTTAAATAAAAATAAAACCATGGTGAAATCTACAATAAAATTTAAAAAAATAATAAAATATTTTTTTCAATAAGATAGTGATTGCCGCTGAGACATTAAATGCCAGTACAAAGTGCTGTGAATTAATATCCGGAAATTATTATAGTTCAATGAACCATGATTCATATAAATAAATAGATGCCTAAAAACTCAATAACATAAATGCAAAAATTGCCAAATGATACAATGTTACATTGAATGTCCAAAGTGATCTTCATAGTTGTGCATCATGCAATATAGTGTCCAGCACCAACAGGGGGTGCTCAAACTTAAAATAATACAATCCAATAAAGGTGACTTGGTGCAACAAAAAACAGCTTCAATGCTTCCTTAGTGATAACAGACAATTAAGTTGTGTAGATAGCAGCTGAGTTTAAAAATCATTTCTTCAGAAGAGTGGTGAATGTGAAGTGTGCAGCAGGATCTCCTCCATGCAACAATCCTCTAGTGGTAGATAATGGCCCCTTACCTCACTATACTGAGGTTACAGCATAGAGCAGACAACGCTTGTGGTGTCTCCTATGCAGGGGGGTCCTAGGTAATGGACTGTCATTTATCAGACCTCAGATCCATGGGGAGCATCATAGTAAATGGAGAGATGAAGATACCATATAGTGTAGTATTTCAAGCATGTATCAGACTTTATTCAACATTAGCAGCATACAGGGTACTCACACAGTAAAAAACGAAAGGTACAGTGTATCCAGATGAGCGGCGAGCTCATACACTGCTGACAGTGGTGAGTTTTTAGCCATCTATTTATTTATATGAATCATGGTTCATTGAACTATAATAATTTCCGGATATTAATTCACAGCACTTTGTACTGACATTTAATGTCTCAGCGGCAATCACTATCTTATTTAAAAATTTTTTTTTTTTTTTTTATTTTATTGTAGATTTCACCATGGTTTTATTTTTATTTAAGCTGAGAGATACATATGTATAGTTTTTTTGGTGGGCTCCACCCTTTATTTATTATTATTTTTTTCTATTATGCACATACTGCCTGCACGTCCACATAGTGCTATATTCCCCATGGTGGTTTAGATCACCACCCTATACCTCAGTAAAGACAAGAGTTTATACCCAGTACACCTAGATATTATAATTTATTGTAGGATTAGCGCAGCACCATCCCCATTTGTCAGTGTTGTATGACCGCTCAATTGTCATTCAAAGAGTGACAGCGCTAAAAGCTGAAAATTGGTCTGGGCAGGAGGGGGGTTTAGGTGCCCAGTAAGCAAGTGGTTAAATGAGGCCCATGACATTCTATAGCCATACGTCTCCATCCCTGAATCTGAAATTTAGGGAAAAGGTTTGGGACTTTAAATGAAGTACGTGACACATAGCTGGTAAGGTGGTCAAATGCAAGATAGCACATTTATTCTTTCATATACATACAGATATCATGATGGTTTATTATCTATAATTCATATATATACACAGATGTCATGTATAACACATTGCAGTATATAGTATAATTGTTGAGGGCTGGCTTGTAATCCATATCATAAAATAATATTAAAATCATTAATGATTGCAAATATGTTCCTAATAATCTAAGCTGTAAATGTATGATTATAATGCATCTAAAAAAGCTTGACACGTGCATTTTGTGGAATTCACGCCACTACTTCAGGAGCGGATGCAAGGTGTATATAAGTCCTCTTCAGATTCAGCATGCAGTGTTGCAAATTGAGTTCTGCCAGGGATGTGTCTGTCCCGGGAGCTGTGGCAGTGAGCCGTGGAAAACCGAGGTACACACGTGCAAACCCCCCAATGGCGAATTCTGGTGATCCCACATGTTAGCAACATAATCCAGGTGTGCTGTGCAATGTCCTAAGAGAAAAGAGACCGTACACAGAAACACAGGCTAGGCACACAGTTAACCGTGTGATCACCTATGATGTTAACCCATTTCCAGACATTAGTACAGTGACAGTGCATATTTTTAGCACTGATCACTGTATTAGTGTCATTGGTCCCCAAAAAGTGTCCGTCAGTGTCAGAATGTCCACCGCAATATCGCAGTCAAGCTATAAGTCACTGATCGCAGAAATTACTAGTAAAAAAATTAATAAAATGTTTCTATAGTTTGTAGACACTATAGCTTTTGCGCAGACCAATCAATATACACTTATTGGGATTTATTTTACCAAAAATATATTGCAGAATACATATTGGCCTAAATTGTATAACGAAATTAGATTTTTTTTTTTTTTAAATGTATCGCATATGTTTTAGAGGAAAGTAAAAAATGTTTGTTTCTTTTTGAAAGTTGTCAGTCTTTTTTGTTTATGGCACAAAAAATAAAAACCGCAGAGGTAATGAAATACCACCAAAAGAAAGCTCTATTTGTGGGGAAAAGGGACATACATTTTATTTGGGTACATCCTTGCATGACCACGCAATTGTCAGTTAAAGTAACGCAGTGCCGTACCGCAAAAAGCCTAAACTTTGCCCCATCCGTCAGATTCCTTTCACTTCCTGTCCTGTAGACACAATAGTGAGAGGAAATCTCTCCAAGGTGAGCAGAATCCCCTCCTTGGCAGTTGTCGTCAGAGCAGGTGTCCCCATTGGAAGGTTTCTCCTTGGTTCCTGTTCTGGTGTCAATGAATCATTTTAGATTTCCATTTCAGTCAAGGTGACATTGGTCACCAGGACAAATAGTGAGGGTGAATCTACCCAGCAGGTTCACAGACAGTGATAAAAACCTGGAACAAAACCTTAATATTGAGAGAACACAAATAATCCAACGTGTTTTGGTGGCCTCAAAGATCTCTGCCTTCTTTAGGGCAAGAAAACCAACACAAAAACAGCAGTTTTTGGCCTTGGGTACACTTTAAAGGTAAATCTTGATGGGGTGCGTCAACCCCTGGATTCCTTGGATACTCCTAAGAGAGAGAACGTCTTGCAATAATTCAACACATGAAGGGGTGTTCTTGCTACTATTTCCTCTGGTGGACTCCAGGTACCTCAATCTGCACTGCTCCCTGACACAATTTCCTGCTGTGTTGCTGTTCAGCTGGGAGTTTTGTTTTTCTCATCCGTATTGTGTGCTTCATCTCCTCTGGAATTTTTTTTACCAAGAACACGTAGCAGAATACATTTTGGCCTAAATTTACGAACAAATTGGATTTTTTACATTTTTATTGGATATGTTTTATGGAAGAAAGTTGAAAATATTGTTTTTTGGTTTTTTTTTCTTCCAAATATTCAATCTTTTTTTGTTTAGAAAAACCCCAGTGGTGATCAAATACCACCAAAAGAAAGCTCTATTTGTGTGAAAAAAAAAAATATATAAATTTCCTTTGGGTACAGTGTTGCATGACCGCGCAGTTGCATAGTTACATAGTAGGTGAGGTTGAAAAAAGACACAAGTCCATCAAGTCCAACCTATGTGTGTGATTATATGTCAGTATTACATTGATACGTATTCTTCTACATATTTTTGGTAAAAAAAAATCGCAATAAGCATTTATCGATGGGTTTGCGCAAAAGTTATAGCGTCTACAAAATAGGGGATAGTTTTATGGCATTTTTATTAATATTTTTTTTTTTACTAGTAATGGTGGCGATCTGTAATTTTTATCATGACTGTGACATTATGGTGGACAGATCGGACACTTTTGGCGCTATTTTGGGACCATTCACATTTATACAGCGATCAGTGCAAGTAAAAATGCACTGATTACTGTGTAAATGTGACTGGCAGTGAAGGGGTTAACCACTAGGGGGCGCTGCAGGGGTTAAGTGTGTCTTAGGGAGTGATTCTAACTGTGGGGAGGGATGGGCTACGTGTGACACAACACTGATCACCGCTCCCGATGACAGGGAGCTGTGATCAGTGTCCTGTCACTAGGAAGAATGGGGAAATGCTTGTTTACATCAGCATTTCCCGTTCTTCCTCTTT
Organism: Aquarana catesbeiana; assembly: GCF_042186555.1. Classification (NCBI taxonomy): domain Eukaryota; kingdom Metazoa; phylum Chordata; class Amphibia; order Anura; family Ranidae; genus Aquarana; species Aquarana catesbeiana. The sequence goes on along the minus strand of NC_133335.1, from coordinate 70,688,718 downwards.
GTGAGACGATCGCAGGTATCCCCGCGGACACCGAGTCCACGGGACCCGCGATCACACTCACAGAGCTCGCGGCGCCCACAATGCCACGTCTTAAAGGGCAACGTACAGGTATGTTAATATGTCTGTACGTGCCCTTCTGTCGACGTATATCTGCGTGAGCCGGTCGGCAAGGGATTAAGTTTAAACCTTTTTGTTCTAATTTTAGCGAATGGCCGCGTGTCTTATTATACTCCTTTCAGCGGAAAAGTTTTATACCTATTGTGGGGTCACCAGTACGGTATTTGTACATTGAAATCATATCCCCTCTCAAGTGTCTCTTCTCCAAAGAGAATAAGTTCAGTGCTTGTATTCTTTCCTCATAACTGAAATCCTCCAGTCCCTTTATTCGTTTTGTTGCCCTTCTCTGGACTCTCTCCAGTTCCAGCACATCCTTCCCGAGGACTGGTGCCCAGAACTGGACAGCGCATACTCTAGGTACGGCCGGACCAGAGTCTTGTAGAGTCGGAGAATTATCGTTTTATCTCTCCAGTTGATCCCCTTTTTAATGCATGCCAATATTCTGTTTTCTTTGCTTGCAGCAGCTTGGCATTGCATGCCATTGCTGAGCCTTTCATCTACTAGAACCCCCAGGTCCTTTTCCATCCTAGAATCCCCCAGTGTATATATTGCATTCATATTTTTGCCACCCAAAGGCATTTTTACATTTTTCTACATTGAACCTCATTTGCCATGTAGTTGCCCACCCCATTAATTTGTTTAGATCTTTTTGCAAGGTTTCCACATCCTGCGGAGAAGTTATTGCCCTGCTTAGTTTAGTATTGTCCGCAAATACAGAGATTGAACTGTTTATCCCATCCTCCAGGTCATTTATGAACAAATTAAATAGGATTGGTCCCAGCACAGAACCCTAGGGGACCCCACTACCCACCCCTGACCATTCCGAGTACTCCCCATTTATCACTACCCTCTGAACTCCCCCCTGTAGCCAGTTTTCAATCCATGTCTCACCCTATGGTCCATGCCAACTGACATTACTTTGTACAATAAACGTTTATGGGGAACTGTATAAAATGCTTTTGCAAAATCCAGATATACCACATCTACGGGCCTTCCTTTATCTAGATGACAGCTCACCTCCTCATAGAAGGTTAATAGATTAGTTTGACAAGAACGATTAAAGTAGCGCAGTACTAAATAGCAAAAAATGGCCTGGTCATGAAGGGGGTAAAACCTTTCAGAGCTCAAGTAGTTAATCACCACTGGGTTTTTATTTTTTGCTATATAAATGGAAAAATACTGAACAATTTCCTGTTATAACATTTTGTAAAAAATAATCTTTCTTAATAAAGTTGCAGCTCCTGTGGGTCCGGAGGAAACACAAACAAACAAAACATTGTCTTCCAGGGCAGCATCCGAGAGATAGGCTCCTCCTCCCTGAAACAGGAAACACATTAGTCCACCATTATAAATTTCACAGTCTTACCTGCGTGCCTCAGTTTGTTTGTGTTTCCTCCGGACCCACAAGAGCTGCAAAAGAAACGTTTGTTATTTTACCTCTGTCTCTGTGCTAGTTGCAGGAGACCCCGTGCCAGCATCCCATCCAGCCCAGCGGGCCTTGGGAGGGCGAGCAGGAGCAGAATTTCTCTGCTTGAGATTTCACCTCTACAGAGGGGTCTGCAGTCAACCCCCCAAGCTGCCATAATGTACTGAAATTTCCTCCATGCCGCTGATCAAGGGACCTACTGCAGTTTTTCATCTGGAATCTCTTCCAGATATCAAGGGTGTACAGAGGAGGGGAATGGATGTATATTACCCCCTGACCACAGGCCACCGCCACGCCAGATGGGTAGGTGTCTCACTGCTTTAATTTTTTTTACTCTCTTACTCTGGTGATGTCCGCTCCCGCCGCCCGCCCGATTACCGCTATTTTCGCCGCGCGTCCTCCGCACACCGCAGAACAAGCCTCTCCTCGTGAAGGCTCTGCGGGGTGTACCAAGAAGGCGTCGGAAAATCGTCATTTCCGGTTAAGCAGCCATTTTTCCAGAGTCTGCTTCCAGGAGATACAGAGCGGGACACTTGCGATTTCATCACTTCCAGGGACGGGAATTTTAAATATATATATATATATATATATATATATATATATATATATATATGTGTATATTGCAGCAGAGTCCCCCTCCCTATTGGACACCCAGAAAGGAGGACACCAACTGCAGCAGCATGTGCAGGTATATCCACCAACCTGCATGGGATCAGCTGGGGGCGGGGCCGGAGCTTAAGCAGGAAGCAGTTAAAAGGCCCCTCTAAGCAGAGGATCCTGGTGGCTGACCATGTCTGATGCTTCTCCACCCTGCCTGCAGATCCTGCAAACCAGGACAGCTCCAAGGTAAACCAGAATACTCCAGAGTCACCTCTGTCTTAACCTTACTGTAAAACTGCCTACTTACAGGCAGTTTTTAACCGCCTACCTCACAGGGACCTTTTTTATGCTTGATTCCAGGCAAAGACCCCTGAGGAAAGGAAAGTGAAAAGCAACAAAACACGTGCTTCATACAGCCACCGGTTTTCCATTATGACAAGGTGCTCCATCATGCTGGAAAAGGCATTGTTTTTTTACCAAACTGTTCTTGGATGGTTGGGAGGAGTTGCTCTCGGATTATGTTTTTGTACTATTCTTTATTCATGGCTGTGTTCTTAGGCAAAATGGTGAGTGAGCCCATTCCCTTGGCTGAGAAGCAACTCCACACATGAATGGTCTCAGGATGCTTTATTGTTGGCATGACACAGGACTGATGGTAGCGCTCACCTTTTCTTCTTCGGACAAGGTTTTTCCGGATGCCCCAAACAATTGGAAAGGGGATTCATCTAGGAAAATTACTTTACCCCAGTCCTCAGCAGTCCTATCCCTGTACTTTTTGCAGAATATCAGTCTGTCCCTAATGTTTTTCCTAAACAGAAGTGGCTTCTTTGCTGCCCTTCTTGACACCAGGCCATCCTCCAAAAGTCTTCGTCTCACTGTGTGCGCAGAAGCACTCACACCTGCCTGCCACCATTCCTGAGTAAGCTCTGCACTGGTGGTTCCCCCGATCCTGCAGCTGAATCAACTGTAGAAGACGGTCCTGGCACTTGCTGGACTTTCTCGGGCTCCCTGAAGCCTTCTTCACAAATGCAGTGGAAATGTTTTTTGGGGATTAAGTTCATTTTTATGGCAAAGAGGGAATTCATCTGATCACTCTTAATAACATTCTGGAGGCTATGCAAATTGCCATCATAAAAACTGAGGCAGCAGACTTTGTGAAAATGAATATTTATGTCATTCTCAAAACTTTTGGCCATGGCTGTAGGTGTCCTCTTGTTGGAGACAACGCTAACACTGAGAGAGCACCCACTGAAACATTTTTTTAAGGGTTGATGAGTTCCTGTGACAGCATGTCAAAAAATGTAAAGCCCGATCTTGAATGGAACAGAAAATGGGTGAAAGGCACTATACTTTTCTTATGGTGTCCTTAAAGACTGATGCCCAAGTCAGTTTCCCACTTTCTGAGGTTTGTTTGTTTTTTAATACATCTAAAGAGTCGCTTTAACAGTTGTTCTGATAAGATACCAGCCACAGGGGAGGGGGATTGTCAAATGGACATACAGTACATTGTAAGAGGGAGCAGTGAGGCACAGCCATTATGTAACACTGTAAAGCAGGAAGCAAAACCTGGGTATGCAATGAGCAATCATGGCTGCCCCCGTGTACATATATAATTACAAATTATAAAAAGAAACAAGTTTTGTAACATATTAACACACACTAATCAGATTATTTTTATCAAGCTGATCACTTTAACATTGAATGTACTATTAAATATTTTCATAAAATTTTAAGCTAATTAAAAAAACACAAAGCAATCACTCAGCTGGTAAACGTATGCATTTAGAGGAGTAACGCTGAAAAAAGTAATACTCCATATCATTCCCCAGGAATTTGCACCCTTCTGATGTTGTACTCCCCTTACCCAACTGGAAGCCTAAAAGAAGAATCTGATAAACCACTGGATAAAGGGGAGATAGTGACGCATGTCTACGAGGTAATCAGTTAAAGGGTTTTTCCATATTTTATAACCCATACCTCCCAATTGTCCCTCATTTAGAGAGACGGTTTTTCTACTGAAACCCAATCTATTCGTTCTCTTCTCTCCTCAGTTGTCCCTTTATTTGATCTGATGCATAGACCTTAATAAAAATATATAATTCAAAGTGTATGTAAAACCTAACAATAAACATATTGTGTGCTTTCTTTTGGTCTGTTAATAATACCACTAAAAGCGAGTGAGCTTATGTGTTTCTGTGCACTCTGCAAGGAGCGTTGTTGACACCTTAGGCCAGGACTACAGAACACCTCCCTTTATGTTATCAAAGATGATGACGGGGGATGTTTTCTGTAATCCTGTCCTAAGGTGGCAATGCTGCTCCTCCATAAATACAATACAATGAGTCAGCGTCGCCACCCTAGGATAGGAAGTGTGATACTGGCAGGATCACCAGTTGAAAATAAAGGAAAATAAACCTGAATAGAAAAACTAATATAATCACCAGAGTAAATTGCATTATATGACATTTTTGTTCTTGGCAAAACTGAGATTGTTAAAGACTGGCTGGGGGTTTGGGGCAATCAAGGTAGGATTTTGAATTTGCAATGGAATTGGTATGATGGTGTCAAATAAAAGTGGAGCACCCCAACAATAACTCTATTTTTATCCTTACCATTAGTTGCACAATGCTGGTCCAGGCACTGTCCATGTCAAGTTGGTTATTGAGAGTCCTGAACGCTATGAAAAGGACATTTTCCTATATCCACTGCGTCTGAAGCCTCATGAACAATTGAACTGCACCTTTGCCAATCTCAACCTTTTGAAGGTCAGGAGCATAATGCTCACATCATAAGACTAATGGGTGGTGTTATCGACTTTATAGTCATGGGTAAAACGCAGACTTGCCATAATTGTGCTAGAGGGAAGTTAGGACACAGTAAAAAAGGCTTTAGGTGTTTACTTAAGGAAGAAAGTGGGAAAGGAGAGGAAGCTGCAAAGCAAAAACTGAAGGAATGGTGGGAATACAGGAACCGAAAACAGTACAAGCATCAAGGATGGACCCAAGCACAAACAGCCTATTACGCTGGTAACAATCATTACTATATCTTCCATGACCCATATCTACACTGTTTGGTTCGGTAGGACAGCAAACCATATAAAATCAGCAAGGAAAAATCTGTGCCAATGTAATTGTAACCTGCTAATTTTATGCATCAGTCTGCAGCAGATGTAGGCATGTAGCTGATCCCTACACATCCTTCAAGTCATTTCAGACATCTGGAACTGCACATATGTGGACTTAGGGGTCTACGCATAAAAAATTTGCTGTGAATATATATATATATTTTTTACAGCACTGCAGTGACTCAGCCTGCTGGAAGGCTGAGTGCGTCATCAAGAATCTGGATAAGGGAAAGAGGGTGACGGTAGCACTTGAGTCCGTGCTATGGATTTCCAGCTTCATGAAGGTAAGTGTAAACATTTGGTGGTGATTACTAACCAGGGTCTGCTTAAAACAGTCCCCATGTTTCTCAGGGGCTTGTAAAAAAATATATTTGTTAAAGGAAACTTGTACTAAGAAAAATACAACATCTGCCACTGCTGATCTATGCCAGTCACCTGTTTGTCATTTTAATCCTCTCCCTTCAATATCTGCTGAGGCACTGCTCAGGAACAAGTATGCAGGTCAAGAGATCACGATCAGTGGCAAAGTTATCATACTAGGTTTCCGATTTATATTTAATAAATTGTGATCTACTGGAGGAGCTAGAAGCCATGCGGAAACCCTTAAAATGAACCTGTGCTTTGACCATGCAAGGTAGTAAATCATACTGGGCCCTCCATGTGGGCTCAGCCTTTCCTGTGAAAGAGGTTCCATTTGTAAAGTAGAGGTCTATATACAGTGGGGAAAATAAACGTTTGACCCCCTGCAGATTTCCTAAGTTTGCTCACTTACAAAGAAATTAAGGGTCTATAATTTTTATCATAGGTGTATTTTAAATGATAGAGACAGAATGTCAACCAAAAATCCTGAAAAAACACATGATACAAATGATATAAATGTTATAAATTGAGTTGCAGTTCAGTGAGTAAAATATTTGATAAATATTTGATCCCCTACCAACAAACAATAATTCTGGCTCCCACAGACTAGCTACAGTATGTGCTCATGTGGTACACAGATTAGTACTGTCAATTTAAGAAGGTGCTCCTAATGACAACTCGTTATGTGCATAAAAGACACCTGTCCACAGAATCTCTTTCTTCCATTCAAACCTCACCACCATGGGCAAGACCAAAGAGCTGTCAAAGAACAACAGGGACAAGATTGTAGACCTGCACAAGGCTGGAATGGTCTACAAGACCATAAGCAAGAAGCTTGGTGAGAAGGAGACAACTGTTATACCCTGTACACACGGTCGGATTTTCTGACGGAAAATGTGTGATAGGACCTTGTTGTCGGAAATTCCGACTGTGTGTAGGCTCCATCACACATATTCCATCGAAATTTCCGACACACAAAGTTTAAGAGCTTGCTATCAAATTTTCTGACAACAAAATCCGTTGTCGGAAATTCCGATCCTGTGTACACAAATCCGACGCACAAAGTGCCACACATGCTCAGAATAAATTAAGAGACGAAAGCTATTGGTAACTTTACGTCACCGCGTTCAGAGCGATCGGATTTTCCGACAACTTTGTGTGACTGTGTGTATGCAAGACAAGTTTGAGCCAACATCTGTCGGAAAAAATCCATGGATTTTGTTGTCGGAATGTCCGATCAATGTCCGACCGTGTGTACGGGGCATTTGAGCGATTATTCGCAAAAGAAAGAAACACAGAATAACCATTAGTCGCCCTCTGTGGTGATCATGAGAAAGTTGGGACCACAGTCACCAAACAAACCATTGGTAACACAATATGCCGCCATGTATTGAAATCCTGCAGCACCTGCAAGGTCCCCCTCCTCAAGAAGGCACATGTACAGGTCCGTCTGAAGTCTGCCAATAAGCATCTAAATGATTCAAAGAAGGATTGGGAGAAAGTGGTCAGATGAGACCAAAATTGAGCACTTTGGCATTAACTTGACTCACTGTGGAGGAGGAAAAATGCTGACTATGACCCTAAGAACACCATTCCTACAATCAAGCACTGAGATAGAAACATTATGCTCTGGGACTGTTTCTCTGCTAAAGGTACAGGCCGACTTTGCCGCATTGGGGGCCAATAGAAGAATTAATGAATTGGATTTGGCCTCAGATTTAAAAAAATGTAATATTACTTTTCAAATCACACTAAAATATCAAAGCTAATATGTGAATTTTGATGATTGGGTTTATGTTTCCTCCTAAATATTATTTTTCTTCAACAGAGACCTCAGCAGCCCTTCAACCTGACTTCCCGAGGTTACTTCCAGGTGACCGGTGTTCCCTACAGGATAAAACCTACCACTGTTAAGGACAAAGAAAAGCAAGTACGTTCCCTGGGACCCCTATTAGCACTTTTGGAGGTCCATTAAACACAATTGTCAGTAAATTGCTAGTGCAGCTCAGCTTACAGCATCAGGACAATCTGAGTGCTGGGATGATGGCATCTTGCACATGCGCAGGATTGACATCATCCCTCGCTGACCAATGAAGAGGCACGAAGACCAGCACTCAGAAGAAGATGCCGGTGCTGGTTCAGAACCGTTAAACAGGTGAGTATTAAGCCTTTAGTTCCACTTTAACCTCCCTGGCAGTATTCCTGAGTCTGGCTCGGGGTGAAATTTCAGAACCAAAACCCCGAGTCAGACTCGGGATTGCATTGCAGGATCCAGGAAGAGCTTACTTACCTTGTCCCCTGGATCCTGTGATGTCTCCCCGCAGTGTGAGCGTCTCGTCCTATGCTCGATTCATCACGGAGCCGAGCTCCGTTCCCTGCAAGCGTTGCAACGCACGGGGACGGAGAACGGCGCCAAATTCAAAAAGTGAAACACACACAATACATACAGTATACTGTAATCTTACAGATTACATTACTGTATGAAATTATTTATGAAATTATTTCACATCCCTTTTGTCCCTAGTGGTTTCTCCAGTGGCCTGCATGCAGTTTTATATTATAAAAAATGTTCTTTCTGCCTGGAAACTGGAGATTGTCCATAGCAACCAAAACCGTCCCTTTACATCAAAAGAGGTTTTAGACCAGCTAGAAACCAGCGATAATAAATCAGAATCACTCGCAGAATTGTGAGTGATTTGTGGGTAGATCCGTCATCAAACACTGAAAAGTAAACTATGCAAATTTCACTGTTTTTGATTTGATTACATTATTGAATATTTTTTCTTATTATTATATTATTATTATTTGGTATAATTATTTATAGTTATTTATTATATTATAATTTATGATTTTGTGTTTCAAACTTTATCATACCCGAGATGTGTACTAGACTCTGGTTTGGACAGATTTAAATGAGTTATTCTAATGCCCTGTACACACGGTTGGATTTTCCGAGGGAAAATGTGTGATAGGACCTTGTTGTCGGAAATTCCGATCGTGTTTTACGTCACCGCGTTCAGAATGATCAGATTTTCCGACAACTTTGTGTGACCGTGTGTATGCAAGACAAGTTTGAGCCAACATCCGTCGGAAAAAATCCGATGGATTTTGTTGTCGGAATGTCCGATCAATGTCCGATCGTGTGTACAGGGCATAAGAATTACAGGCCTACAATATAAAACACCAAATTTCCATGCAAAATAATGGTACCACTTTCAGCATCAAAAATATGAAATAATCATACCGCCAGGAAGGTTAATATACAGTGAATATTTGTGATGGAGAACAAGAGGGAGTCATTTAGATAAATTGACTTTCACAAAGTGTTTTATTAGGTTTTATTTTAAGTTTTTAAAAGGCATATAGAAAGTACAATAATTAACCTACTGGGCACTTTCACCCCCTTCCTGCCCAGGTCAAAATTTAAATGCTGAAGCGGCACTGATGGCACTAATAGTCACTGATAGGTGGCACTGATTAGGCGGCAGTGGTGTACACTGATGAAGCAGGACTGATGAGGCTGCACTGATAAGTGACACTGATAGGCACTGATAGGTGACACCGATGAGGAGGCACTGATGGGCACTTATTGGCAGCACTGGTGGGCACTGTTTGGCAGCAAAGATGGGCACTGATTGACAGCACTGGTGGGCACTATTGGGACTGCACTAATAATCAGAACACTAATAATCAGTGCCCTGATTATCAGTGCAGATGTCCCTTTAACACAAGTCAGTTATTGTCTCTCTTCTCCCTTCCTCACACCGTAAGCATGAGGAAAGGAAAGCCGATAACCAGCTTGTGTTTACATCCGTGATCAGCTGTGTGCAATGACAGCTGATCACGGATGTAAACACAAGCCGGTTATGGCTGCTGTGTTTGGCCCTTTACCCCGATCTGTGATCAGCTGAGTTGGAAGGACACCCCAATGGCAAAGTAAGCCCGCATTGTAGCCGTCTTTCGGCTATAGCGTGGACGGGAAGGGTTAAAGAATATTTCCAGGTATTGATATATTATACATAGTTACATTGATCCAGCTTGGACCAATGCAACTATGTATAATACATATCTGGCCGATGCTACTTCAAGTTGGAAATCACTGAAGTAGATTTCGCTACCTCAGTGATCTTCACTTGCTTCTGGGCCCCATGCCGAGCAGCTGGCCTGATGCATTGTGAACACAGTAGGTTGGCTGCTCGGCACAGGCGCCATTCAGAGAATGCTTTGTATTTCCTGAATGAATGCAAAGCATTCTCTGATTGGACCAGGTGAAGAGGTGGGGCGGTGACGTTACACTCTCCACCTCGTCCAGTCAGGGAACCTTTTGCATTCATTCAGAAAATGCAAAGCATTCTCTAAATAGTGCCTATGCTGAATGGCCGACCTACCGTCTTCACATTACATCATGCCAACCGCACAACACTGGGCCTAGAAGTAAGTGGAGATGACTGGAGTAGTGGTGTCTACTTCAGTGATTTCCACTTTCCAGCAGCATCAGCCAGGTATGTCATATACTGTACATAGGTACAGTATCTCACAAAAGTGAGTACACCCCTCACATTTTTGTAAATATTTTATTTCATCTTTTCATGTGACAACACTGAACAAATGGTACATTGCTACAATGCAAAGTAGTGAGTGTACAGCTTGTATAACAGTGCAAATTTGCTGTCCCCTTAAAATAACTCAACAGACAGCCTTTAATGTCTAAACCGCTGGCAACAAAAGTGAAAATGTCCAAATTGGGCACAAAGTGTCAATATTTTGTGTGGCCATCATTATTTTCCAGCACTGCCTTAACCCTCTTGGGCATGGAGTTCATCAGAACTTCACAGGTTGCCACTGGAGTCCTCTGCTCCTCCATGATGACATCACAGAGCTGGTGGATGTTAGAGACCTTGCGCTCCTCCACCTTCCGTTTGAGGATGCCCCACAGATGCTTAATAGGGTTTAGGTCTGGAGACATGCTTGGCCAGTCCATCACCTTTACCCTCAGTTTCTTCAGCAAGACAGTGGTCATCTTGGAGGTGTGTTTGGCATCATTATCATGTTGGAATACTCCCCTGCGGCCCAGTCTCTGAAGGGAGGGGATCATGCTCTGCTTCAGTATGTCACAGTACATGTTGGCATTCATGGTTCCCTCAATGAACTGTAGCAACTGTAGCCAGCAACACTCATGCAGCTCCAGACCATGACACTCCCACCACCATGCTTGACTGTAGGCAAGACACACTTGTCTTTGTACTCCGCACCTGGCTGCCAGCGCACACGCTTGACTCTATCTGAACCAAATAAGTTTATCTTGGTCTCATCAGACCACAGGGCATGGTTCCAGTAATTCATATCCTTAGTCTGCTTGTCTTCAGCAAACTGTTTGCGGGCTTTCTTGTGCATCATTTTTAGAAGAGGCTTCTTTCTGGGATGACAGCCATGCATACCAATTTGATGCAGTGTGCAGCGTATGGTCTGAGCACTGACAGGCTGACCCTCTAACCTCTGCAGCAATGCTGGCAGCACTCTTACGTCTATTTCCCCAAAGACAACCTCTGGATATGATTCTGAGCACGTGCACAGATCTTCTTTGGTCGACCATGGTGAGGCCTGTTCTGAGTGGAACCTGTCCTGTTAAACTGCTGTATGGTCTTGGCCACCGTGCTGCAGCTCAGTTTCAGGGTCTTGGTAATCTTCTTATAGCTTAGGCCATCTTTTTGTAGAGCAACACTTCTTTTTTTCAGATTCTCAGAGAGTTCTTTGCCATGAGGTGCCATGTTGAACTTCCAGTAACACACCTGCTACCCATTCACACCTGAGACCTTGTAACACTAACGAGTCACATGACACTGGGGAGGGAAAACGGCTAATTGGGCCCAATTTGGACATTTTCACTTGGGGGACAGAAAATTTACACTGTTATACAAGCTGTACACTCACTACTTTACATTGTAGCAAAGCTTCATTTCTTCAGTGTTGTCACATGAAAAGATATAATGAAATATTTACAAAAATGTGAGGGGTACACTCACTTTTGTGAGATACTGTGCATTAATTCAATCTGAACCAAAGTAACGTTGTATATTATACCAATAACTGGAATTATTCTTAAAACACCACAAGGGTACAGATAGACAGTAATGGGGTTACAGAGCATCAAGATAAGCAGAAAATATTACAGTATGTATTGGCCTGGTTGGTTAAGAGGACAACTGGCAACTGTAGTTTAGATTAACCACTTAACAACCGGCCCATAGCCAAATGACGGCTACAGGGCGGTTGTTTAACTCTGGGAGGACGTCCAGGGACGTCCTCCCAGAATTCTGCTCTCGCGCGCCCCCTAGGGCGCGCACTCGAGAGCATCCGGGATCGCATCACGGATCCCGGTAAATGGCCGCTGATCGCGGCCGTTTACCATGTGATCGCTCCGTCAAATGACGGAGCGATCACATGTAAACAAACCGGCGTCATCTGATGACGCCGGTTCCTCTCCTCCCCCTCTCCTCCCCTCCTGTGTACCGATCGGTACACAGTGACCGAAGAGGGGGATGGATGGATGGCTGCAGCGTTGTGGGCTGCATCTGTAGTGCCCACAGCGCTGCACAGAGACATCCAGCCATCCATCCATCCATGCTCAGCCATCCCTACTACTCTGCATGCCCTGCAATGCTGTGCAATACTCTGCAATTCCCTCTGCAATACCCCGCAATACTCTGCCATACCCTGGAATACCCCGCAATACTCTGCCATACCCTGCAATACCCCGCAATACTCTGCCATACCCTGCAATACCTCGCAATACTCTGCCATACCCTGCAATACCCCAAAATACTCTGCCATACCCCGCAATACTCTGCCATACCCTGGAATACCCCGCAATACTCTGCCATACCCTGGAATACCCCGCAATACTCTGTCATACCCCGCAATACTCTGCCATACCCTGGAAAACCCCACAATACTCTGCCATACCCTGGAATACCCCACAATACTCTGCCATACCCTGCAATACCCCGCAATACTCTGCCATACCCTGCAATACCCCGAAATACTCTGCCATACCCTGCAATACCCTGAAATACCCCGCAATACTCTGCCATACCCCGCAATACTCTGCCATACCCCGCAATACTCTGCCATACCCCGCAATACTTTGCCATACCCTGCGATACTCTGCCATACCCCGCAATACTCTGCCATACCCTGCAATACCTCGCAATACTCTGCCATACCCTGGAATACCCCGCAATACTCTGCCATACCCTGGAATACCCCGCAATACTCTGCCATACCCTGCAATACCCCGCAATACTCTGCCATACCCTGGAATACCCCGCAATACTCTGCCATACCCTGCAATACCCTGAAATACCCTGAAATATCCCGCAATACCCAGCCATACTCTGCAATACTCAGTGATACCCAGCCATACTCTGCCATACCCAGCCATGCTCTGCAATACCCCACAAAAATCTGCAATACTCTGCCATAACCCGCAATACTCTGCCATACCCAGCCATACTCTGCCATACCCAGCCATACTCTGCAATACCCAGCCATACTCTGCAATACTCGGTGATACCCAGCCATACTCTGCAATACCCAGCCATACTCTGCAATACTCGGTGATACCCAGCCATACTCTGCAATACTCGGTGATACCCAGCCATACTCTGCCATACCCAGTCATACTCGGCGATACTCTGCAATACCCAGCCATGCTCAGCCGTACCCAGCCTCTGTATGTGGCCAGGCTGTGGAAGTCTCACACATGTGGTATCGCCGTACTCAGGAATAGTAGGAGAATCTATTTTGGGGGGTCATTTTTGGTATGTACATGCTATATGTTAGAAATATTGTATAAATGGATAACTTTGTGTTAAAAAAAAAAAAGCGTTTTAACCACTTCCCGCCTTCCGTCATACGACGTCCTTGACTTTGTGCGGGGATATCTGAATGATGGGTGCAGCTACAGGCATCATTCAGATATCATCTTTTTCAGCCGGCGATTCCCTACACCATAAGAATGATCATAGCGGCTGTTACACTGCTTGATCGTTCTTATGGGAGGCGAGAGGGGACGCCCCCCCTCCCGCCGCCCTCCGGTGCTTCTACCGACTCACCGCTATGATCGAAGCCAGGATCTTTTTTTTTTTTTTTATTTCAGGAACAGCCTAGAGGTGAGATGTGGGGTCTTATTGACCCCATATCTCACTGTAAAGAGGACCTGTCATGCCATATTCCTATTACAAGGGATGTTTACATTCCTTGTAATAGGAATAAAAGTGATCAAAAAATTTTTTTTGGGGGAAAAAAGTGTCAAACTAAAATAAATAAAGTAAAATGAACAATAAAAAAAAATAAAAATTTTTTAAAGCGCCCCTGTCCGTGTGCTCGCATGCAGAAGCGAACGCATACGTAAGTCCCGCCCACATATGAAAACGGTGTTCAAACCACACATGTGAGGTATCGCTGCGATCGGTAGAGCGAGAGCAATAATTTTGGCCCTAGACCTCCTCTGTAACTCAAAATTTGTAACCAGTAAAAAATTTTAAAGCGTCGCCTATGGGGATTTTTAAGTGGTGAAGTTTGGCGCCATTCCACAAGCGTGTGCAATTTTGAAAGGTGACATGTTAGGTATCTATTAACTCGGCGTAACTTCATCTTTCATATTATGCAAAAACATTGGGCTAACCTTACTGTTTTGTTTTTTTTTAAAGCAAAAAACAGATTTTTTTTCCAAAAAAAACGCGTTCCAAAAATTGCTGCGCAAATATCGTGCGAGATAAAAAGTTGCAATGACCGCTATTGTATTCTCTAGGGTCTTTGCTAAAAAAACATATATAATGTTTTGGGGTTCTATGTAATTTTCTAGCTAATAAATGATGATTTTTACATGTAGGAGAGAAATGTCAGAATTGGCCTGGGTGCTCCAGAACGCCTGAAGGTGCTCCCCTGCATGTTGGGCCTCTGTATGTGGCCACGCTGTGTAAAAGTCTCACACATGTGGTATCGCCATACTCGGGAGTAATAGCAGAATGTGTTTTGGGGTGTAATTTGTGGTATGCATATGCTGTGTGTGAGAAATAACCTGCTAATATGACAATTTTGTGAAAAAAAAAAAGAAAAAAAAAAAACTTGATTTTGCAAAGAATTGTGGGAAAAAATGACAACTTCAAAAAACTCATCATGCATCTTTCTAAATACCTTGAAATGTCTTCTTTCCAAAAAGGGGTCATTTGGGGGGTATTTGTACTTTTCTGGCATGTTAGGGTCTCAAGAAATTAGATAGGCCGTCAGTACTTCAGGTGTGATCAATTTTCAGATATTGGTACCATAGCTTGTGGACGCTATAACTTTCACAAAGACCAAATAATATACACTAATTTGGGTTATTTTTACCAAAGATATGTAGCGGTATAAATTTTGGCCAAAATATATGAAAAAAATTACTAATTTTCAAAATTTTATAACAGAAATGAAGAAAAATTTAGTTTTTTACAGATTTTTCGGTCTTTTTTCTTTTATAGCGCAAAAAATAAAGAACCCAGCGGTGATTAAATACCACCAAAAGAAAGCTCTATTTGTGTGAAAAAAAGGACAAAAAATTCATATAGATACAGTGTTGCATGACTGAGTAATTGTCATTCAAAATGTGAGAGCACCAAAAGCTGAAAATTGGTCTGGTTATTAAGGGGGTTTAAGTGCCCAGTGGTCAAGTGGTTAAAGTGGTACAATATGCTAGGTTTATGTGTGTTGAAGGTCGTAATGATGGTGGTGATTGTTATGTTGCAGGATTGTACATCATATGGCATTTATCGCTATTGCTAGTAGCAAGAGGAGGAAGAATAGGAAAAAGCATAGGTCAAAAAGAATCCAGCTGAAGGATGGAGAAAAGAAGGAGTAGTGGAAAATAAAAGAAGAGTGGAAGAATAAGAGGAGGGATAGGGTTTAGCGGGAGGAAAGAATTAAGATTGAGAAATTAAGGGACAGGAGTTGTAAACCAGCCGGGTCTTGCCAGGCATATGGCAGCCTTGGTTTTGTGGAGGGTGGGGTGGTCTCAGAGCGAGAGAAAGAAATGATCTAGGTTTATATGGTGATTGCATTCTAGCCATGGGTACCATGTTTTGAAAAATTAGGGATAGGTGTCATTAGGAATTGCAGTAAATTTTTTGTGTACCATAGTGACTGTTTCACCACCACAAAGTTAAGGGTCAGTTGCTTCCAAGATTTGGCCACCTAGCAACAAGAAATATGAAAGACGCTTGTTTCTTTCCGCAACTGCAAAGGTCAGAGATTGGCTTATGTAACAAAGCTTCCCAGGGATTCCACATCTGTAGTTTATAAGACAGGCTCTGTGAAATCTGTGACACAGCAGTGCCTACTACAGAATACAAGGAAGTAAATGTGTAGGGAACTTCACAAAGTTTACAAACTTCAAGATTGTTCAAACAAAATCAAATAAACACGGAGCGGTTATGGGTCATTGAAAAACAATGTGGAAATCAATATAATGATTTTAAATTTTAGACATATATAAAATTTAAGCTATGATTTCTTACAGTATTTTTCCTCTCTGATATTCCTTCCTCTTACCTCAGGCTGTCACAGTGGTTCAGTGGGTGACTCCGGATGGACAGAAAGAGATTCCTATGTGGTGGATAATCCTAGGAGTTCTTGGGGGGCTGCTTATCTTGGCATTGTTTATATTTGTCATGTGGAAGGTGAGCTGCAAAATGGCCGCTGTCATGTCAACTGCTTTCCCAACAAAGTTGATCTAAGAAATTTTTGATTTACTTATTATAAATAAATATTAATGTTTTATTTTGTAGCTGGGATTCTACAGAAGGACACGACCTCCATCAGATGATCAGGAAGATTTAGCCGAAGACAAATAATGGACTATTTACATTTTATTGCTTGTGCTTTTTAAAAAAAAATAGAAATTAAACACATTATTGTAAACACTCGGTAATTGTTTATCATTGCCAACTTGCTATTAGTCCTCATGCACACAGACGTTTTTTCCAGCTGCTTTTTTGAGCTTTTTTTGCAGCTTAAAAAGGCCTGTCTATGTTAGTCTATGGCTTCATGCCCACCTAGGCGTTTTTGAGCTGCAAGTGGCATAGGCGTTTTTAAGCTGTAAAAAAAAAAAAACAGGACCAGTGGGTTCTGAGAGACGTTTTTCAGCTGTAAAAACGCTCTA
Source organism: Aquarana catesbeiana (assembly GCF_042186555.1). Classification (NCBI taxonomy): domain Eukaryota; kingdom Metazoa; phylum Chordata; class Amphibia; order Anura; family Ranidae; genus Aquarana; species Aquarana catesbeiana. The sequence continues at coordinate 70,671,894 of NC_133335.1, read as the reverse complement.
ACGCTGAAAAACGCTCAAAAACGCTCAAAAACGTCATTCACCAATGTTTTTTAGCATTTTTGATCCATTAAAAAAAAAAAAAAAAAAAATTTGAAAAAAAAAAAAACGCTCAAAAACGCTAACTCGGAAAAATGCTCAAAAACGCTAAAAAAACGCTATTGCAAAAACGCTGAAAAAAGCTGAAAAAAGTTTTAAAAAATCAAAGCAAAGATACTGGCGTTTTCATAACGTTATTTTAACAGCCTGTGTGCATGAGGCCTTAAAGTACTGAAGTGTTAGCCTTTGTAGCCTTTATGTTGTATGTGTTATACTTGTAGATTTTCTATGGTTAAAATGGAACTAAACCCATTGATTTAACGGTTTCCCAAAACATTGCATTCAAGGCATGCCTGGAATGAAAACCATCACAGTTGCTTGTGCATGAATATCAGTTTAAATGTGCAGCAACATGGCAACTGCAGAGCAAACATAGGCTAAGATGGCAGCTTCTAGGGGGGTTTAGTTCTGATTTACGTTACCCTGGTCTCTGTTATAAAAATTAAAGGGAAAGAAAAAGATAATTTTTTTTTATGTATAATGTGACCCATAACAGCCAGTCAGATGCCTCTTTATTTTTTAAACCGCACTAGATAAATGATAGGAAGGTTATGGGAGCCCATCCTCCTGCTGGACACACAAAGTGCACTTTGTTGGATATGGAAAAAATAGCTTAACCGGCTTACATACGAGTAGATCAGCTTTATGGTGAATTTAAGGCATGGGTGCTCAACCTGTGGCCCTCCAGATGTTGTGGAACTACAAGTCCCATCATGCCTCGGCCTTTGAGAGTCATGCTTGTAACTGTCAGCCTTGCAATGCCTCATGAGACTTGCAGTTCTGCAACTTGTGTGCCCTGAAGGGACACAGGTTGAGCATCTATGATTTAAGGAAAGCCAGTGTTGAGAGATTTCAAATTGCTGCAGTTTTTGTTTATGTACGAAGACACTAAAGCTGAACTCCAGGCAAACAGCTTAAAGTACACATGAAATACATATAAGGTAGATGTTTACCAGCTGTGCTTGCAGCACTGCCATAGACAGGTGTTAGGCCGGCCATAGATGATTCGAATCCATCTATGGGCAAGCTGATTGTACCCAAGTTGATCCATCGATAGACTTGGGTACAACCAGCATGTCGGATTTTCGGTATGTGATTATTGCCAGTGGCTATAGCTGCTAGCAATAATCATTGTGTTCTCTCTCTTGGCGGGGGGAGCTATCCCTACCTGGGGGACACAGGACGGATTCCTCCATCAACACAGTCAGTATTTGCAGGAAATAAAATTGCACCATTTATGGACTACCTTAGTGATGATGAGGGTTGTGCCGAGTAATAAGGTGTTAGTTATGATGGAGTTTGTCCCAGGTTATGAGGAAGGGGGGTTAGTGATAATGAGGTTGTCCTGGGTATAAGAGAGGGGTATTGGTGATGATGGGGGTTGTCTCGGGGGGGGGATGTTAGTGTTGACAAGCATTGTCTTGAGTTATAAGTAGTGTCTTAGTAATGATGAGAGTTGTCCCTAGTTAAATGGGGAGCATTAGTGATGACAGAGGATTTCCCAGGTCATAAGAGGTGGAGGGGGGGAAAGTGATGATAGTAATGATAAGGTTTGACAGGGGTTGTCCTGGGTTATAAAGGGGGATGTTATTGATGACGTGGGTTGTCCAAGGTTATGCGGGGATCTTAGTAATGGTGGGGTTTTCCCACTTATAAGGGGTGTAGCAGAAAAGTTCTAGTGTTAAATCACTATCTTTAATTCAATTTAAATCAACTCATATGTGGCCTATGCATTGATTAGCCAATAATAATCTTTTTTTGTACCAGTATCTTGTATGGGGGTTATTTTTTATACTGTGAAAATGTGGAATAGACTCCCTCAAGAGCTGGTTGTGGCCAGCTCAGTAAATTGCTTTAAAAAAGACCTGGATTATTTCCTAAATGTACATAATATATCTGGATACTGACATTTTATAGGTAAAGTTGATTCAGGGAATATCCGATTGCTTCTTGGGGGATCGGGAAGGATTTTTTTCCCCCGCTGGAGCAAATTGGTTGGTTCATGCTTTAATGGGGTTTTTGCCTTCCTCTGGATCAACTGTGGTTATAGGATTGTACAGGTATACCCCACTTTTAAGTACACAATGGGGTTTATTTACTAAAGTGGAAAGTGCAAAATCAGGCTCACTTCTGCATAGAAACCAATGAGCTTCCAGGTTTTATTACCAAAGCTTAAGTGAACAAGCTGAGGTTAGAAGCTCATTGGTTTCTATGCAGAAGTGAGCCTGATTTTGCACTTTCCAGCTTTAGTAAATAAACACCATTGTGTATTTAAAAGTGGGGTATGCCTGTATAATTTTTTCCCCCCTTTTATTTGCTGAACTAGATGGACTTGTGTCTTTTTTTAACTTGACTAACTATGTAACTATTTAGACCTGTTAAATAATTTTTCTTGTTGAATGTCTATGGGTTCTGACTTTTCCCTCTTGCATTAAACAAAATTATTTGAATCGGTCCTCCAGCCTCCCTGCACCATGTAACAGATCTCTCCTGCAGCATCTGTACATTTCACTGGGTTTCCTCTGTGGAATTTCCCTAAAATATGGCAAGAATGCTAGTTTAAGGATCAGCACTTCTTTCTCTGGTATCTAGCAGTAAATTCCAGTCTTATCCCACCACCTGCTAAAAGCCGATAAAAGTACACAGTCTTATTGCATAATTGGTTCACCAGGAATGGAGGGTCTGTACATATTCAAAGGGGGGGGGGGGGTTTACTAAAACTAGAGAGTGCAAAATCTGGTGCAGCTCTGCATAGAAACCAATCAGTTTCCAGTTTTTTTTGTCAAAGCTTAACTGAAGAAGCTGAAGTTAGAAGCTGATTGGGAACCATGCACAACTACACCAGATTCTGGGTGCACCAGTTTTAGTAAATCTTCCCAAAGTGTGTTCTTCTTGGTGCTGTTTGTTTGGTCGTCCTCAGGCTTATTCAGAAATACAGTACAGTAAGGCTCCATTCACACCTGAGCATAGCGATTTACTGGCGTTTTTGGGTATTTTTGTAAGTGTTTTTTGCAGCTTTTTACAAGCGTTTTTAAAGCCTTTTAGAAGCGTATTACAAGCATTTTACAGCTTCAGGAGTTTTTGTTTGGCCAATAGAAAGCACTAGAGGAAGGAGAGGGAGAGGAAATTAGGGATGGAAAGCTGCTGTTTGAGTAGAAAACGAGTGACAAAACTCTTGTAAAATGCTCAAGTCAGGCATTTCTATTGAGGTCTATGGGGCCAAAAATGCTTGTAATCTGCCTAAAAGAAGCTCATGTACTTTTTTGAGGTTCAACGTTTTGCTTCCGGTGACAGAACGCTCATATGTGAACAGAGGCCATTGAAATAAATGGGATTTGGCTTGTTGAGCATTTTAGAGCTACAAGCTTCAAGCAGAAAATCGCTCAGGTGCATAGGCGTGTGCACAGGGTGTGCCAGGTGTGCCTGGGCACATCCTAATCACCCTGTGTGGTGCAGGTATGCCCTGTTTAAACCCCTGATATTTCAGTGAAGCCCCCTAATGGGGCTCTTAAAAAAAATTGTAAAAAAATTTTTTTTTAAAGAATTGTAAAAAATTATAAATAATATAATAAAAATAAATACTACTGACACCATTCACTGCCCTACTGACACCAGTCTTTGCCCTACTGACACCGTCCACTGGTCTACTGACACCTTCATTATATACACACACTTATGTGTTTGCGCTTTGAGGTGCACACCCTAATGCTATAGACTGTGCACACCTATGCTCAGGTGTGAACGGGGCCTTAGACTCATGAGGTTTGTAATGCATTGACCCTTTCCAACCAAACACATTAGTGATAAAACAGTGAGGCAGAGTTTGCTTCCTGCTGTTCATCCTCCTTCCCTTCCTTCCCTCTCCCCTTCCTTCCTTCACTCCTTTCCTTCCATCTTCCCTTCCTTTCTTCCTTCCTTCCACCCAACATCCCTTCCCTATGTAAAGGAGCAAATATCCCCCAGGTAAGTGATAAGGAAAAGGGGGTCTAAACAAAAATTGTATTAATAATAATTTATTTATTGATATGTAGAAGAAAATTTAAAATTATTCGGGTGCAGACATCACCAGAAGTAGAGTAGATGAAAAACAAAAAGTTTACAAAAACTAAATCGTTAGTGCGTCGCAATTGTAGACATTCAGTCCGACGCGTTTCAGGACTCTTGTGGGGTGCCTTCATCAGGGACGCTCAAGGTGAGGTAAAATTACCATAGCATATTCTAAAAATGCAAAACAGAAAAAGAATAATAGTAATAGTAATAATAATAATAATGAGAAAAAAAAGGGAATAACACAATATGTATTATATATTATAATTACCAAGTTCATCTAATTAGTAGGTGATCTCCCAATCCTGGTCTCAACGATGCTCCTGCCTCTTGCCCTTTGTCCATGATGTACATATTGTGTTATTCACTTTTTTTTCTCATTATTATTATTATTACTATTACTACTTTTCTGTTTTGCATTTTTAGAACATGCTATGGTAATTTTACCTCACCTTGAACGACCCTGATGAAGGGATCCCACAAGTGTCCTGAAACGCGTTGGGCTGAATGTCTACAATTGTCACGCACTAACGATTTAGTTTTTGTAAACTTGTTGTTTTTAATCTACTCTATTTCTGGTGATGTCTGCACCCGAATAATTTTATATTTTCTTCTACATATCAATAAATAAATTATTATTAATACAATTATTGTTTAGACCCCCTTTTCCTTGCTGCCTTCAAAGTCCTTATCACTTACCTGGGGGATATTTGCTCCTTTACATATTGAATTTGGGATTGGCAACCTCCAGCCCCCTTTTTTGGTGGATCTATATAGCAACCCAACATCCCTTCCCTTGCATCCTTTCTTTGACCCTTCCTTTCACTTCAGTCCCTTTCTTCATTTTTCCCTTTCCTACTTGCCTTCCTTCTTTCTGCCATCCCTTCTCCTGCTTCCTTTCTTTGAAACTTTCTGCAACTTCAATTCTTTTCTTCCTTTTTTTTATCTTCCCCTCCCTTCTCTTCATTTCCCGACCCCCTTCCCAAAGGGGAACATTATATTGTCTCTTAGTTAACAGCTCTGAATCAGCTTGTCTTACTGACACCTCATCCATGATAGCGGTTCCCAGCAGCAGCCTCTGGGTTTTTGAATGTCTACACTAATAAACAGCATGCATAAAATATGCTAAATGCACATATAATCTTATAGAAAGATGGTTGCTGAAATGAATGGTCTGTTCACAGGGTCTCTTTAAGCAAATCACGATTGCATTCAAAGACAACTTGCTAGTTGTACAAACTTCAAGGGTGAAAGGTAATGGTCTCTAGGGAATAAATTGGCACATGGCCTGGTAAAGAAATTGCTGATAGTAGAGGAAATAGTGCAAAAATACAAATGAGAAAGAGATGTGAAGGGACGATGGTGTTAAAGGAAGTTACCGAGAAGTAGCATAGAGGTGGGAGCTGTAGAGAAGGTATGTGCTGATATATATGTTTAGATTATAGGAGGAGAGCTCTGAGTGTGGTTTACTCACTGTTGTAACGGAACAGAACACCATGCTGCTGTTTCTTCTGCCTCTGATGCTTTTCTATACTTATGCCCTAAATCTGGATATACACAACCCACAGATCTTTTATGGACCTAGGCAAGACTAAGATCGGACGCCCCCCCCCCCTTCCATGGGACACCCCCCTCATCTAGATTTGTCCCACTACTTCCTTTCACATGAGCAGTCCAATTTGATCTGCCTGTCTGTTTTTCAGGCAAACCCAATTGGACGCCACGTTCCTTTCCTGTCCCATTTGAATGACGTCACCTCAGAGGCCGGGACTAGAAGTCACCTGTCAGGTGGGATCTCACTTCGCCTGACAGAGAATGCAAAGTAGTTTAGACTGGTGCGGGGTGCAGGAGTGCACTCGGCACCCCGCTGCAGCTCTGCTTTCTGTAAGATGTATCTTCAGCTGGGAGACTTTAACCCGGGGCTGCCTGCACACTGAACCCCACCTGCGTCCTCCTCCTCTTCCAGTTGGTACACCCAGAGCTTCTGCCTCTTCCGCATCCTGTAGTCCCAGCCCTGCTGCCTGTCACCACTGTGCTGGATAAATGTGCGATCAGGCTGGGAGCGGCGCCGCCCCCCTGCCAAGTGCCGCCCTAGGCCTGGGCCTTGTCGGCCTAGGCCAAAATACAGCACTGCCTACAGGATGTGTCTGTGAGAGCATGGTAGCACATACTTTGTGTGTAGAAGGACTGTCCGGGTTCACAGTACTTGATCACTGAGTTGCAGCAGCATGTAACTGCATGAGTGCTGCTCCTTGAAGAACGCTCCCCCCACCACCGATGGAATACCAAGAAGCTGCGGTGACATCACCAGACCAGCAAGAGGGCTAAAAAAAAAAAAAAAAGGTATACATAGAGTTAATAAAAAAAAAGAATTTAACAATGCTCAATATTGACCACACTGATACCAAGCCTGGGGTCATTTACAACCCTAGCTGCACACCTAATATGTCAGTCAGTGGCAAGCTCACCACACTGTAATGAATGAGATCTCAGCAGGGCTCCACCTCTACTGATGCCCTGTTCTTTTTGTGTTTTGACTTGAGAATAAAAGGTGTCCCTTTAACTTCACTGCCACCACCAACCACCATCATAGTTGGTATTATCATCAATGCTCCTAATAGCCAGAGACCAGTTCCGGGACAAGGTCATTCAGTGCCCAGGGCAAAGATGCCAAAGTGTGCACCCCAGCCCCCCTCCCCCCCCCATTCACGCTGTGCAAGCTTAGGGGATCCTATGCCCAGCAGTCTCCCGCTTGTCAAAATCACTGCTGCTGTCACTACTCCTGGCAGCTTTGTAACGGTAGAATGGCGCCCCCATGGCTACAGTAAATGATTGCTCCCAGGGCAGCCGACCGTCCCGCCTACCCCTTCTCCCAACCCTGCCAGAGACCATTTGATCTGGGATGCTTTGAATTTAGGGCGTTGATTTACTAAAGGCAAATTGGTGGTTCACTTTGCAAGGAGAGGTGCCCTTTGCAAGGAAATATTCCCAAGACCTTAGTGAAGTAAGTGAAGCTCTGCTGACTTCCATCATCCAATCATGTGCAAGCAAAAATGTTTTTTTCTTGCACGTGATTAGGTATTCTTTGCAAAGTGATATTTCACTGCATTCAATTAGCTTTGTAGAAAATTCTCTTGGAAAGTGAACAGTTTGTTTGCCTTTAGTAAACACCACTAGGTCTCATAAGGGAGCTCCGGGGCATCGTTTTCATGGGATGAAAGGTGTTTTTGTTTTTCTCAATCAAAGTGCAATCTATGGCCTTGGAGTCGGTGCATTCTAGTTCCTTGAATGTGTCACAAAGGCTTTCTGAACTGCACCTTCTTTTGAGGGTACACTTGAAGACAGGCTGAAGTTCTGGCTGCCCATTTATACTGCCCAGTAGGGATGAGCCGAACACCCCCCCGATTCGGTTCGCACCAGAACCTGCGAACGAACCGAAAATTCGCACGAACGTTAGAACCCCATTGACGTCTATGGGACTCGAATGTTCGAAATCAAAAGTGCTAATTTTTAAGGCCAATTTGCATGGTATTGTCCTAAAAAGGGTTTCGGGACCCGGGTCCTGCCCCATTGGACATGTATTAATGCAAAAAAACTTTTAAAAACGTCCGTTTTTTCGGGAGCAGTGATTTTAATGATGCTTAAAGTAAAAAAAAAAAAAGTGAAATATTCCTTTAAATATCGTACCTGGGGAGTGTCTATAGTATGCCTGTAAAGTGGTGCATGTTTCCCATGCTTAGAACAGTCCCTGCACAAAATGGCATTTTTAAAGGAAAAAAAGTAATTTAAAACTGCTTGCGGCTTTAATGTAATGTCGGGTCCTGGCAATATGGATGAAAATCAGTGAGACAAACAGCATGGGTACCCCCCAGTCCATTACCAGGCCCTTTGGGTCTTGTATGGATATTAAGGGGAACCCCGCACCCAAATTAAAAAAGGAAACAGCAGTATACAGGCTCTGTACTCTGAACAGCAGTATACAGGCGGTGCAAACAAGACAGGGACTGTAGGTTTGTTGTTAAGTAGAATCTGTTTGTAATTTTGAACTGGTACATTTTTAACGTGTTATGTTCCAGCCAAAAAAATCTATTTTAAGCTTTTTGGAAAACATAGGGAAGGGTTGCTGTCTGTGCTGCTCTTCAGAAGATTTCACCTCACTTTTTTTCCCAATGACAAATTTTTTTTTGAAAATTTGCGTTTTTTTGTGAAACAAGGATTGGTGATAAAGCATCAGTGGAAAGGAGAAATGTTTTTCCCATATTAACTCTTACAGGAGAGAATTTCCCTTCCTAGGGGTAGATTTCATCTCACTTCCTGTTGTCTCCTTCCGTTTGCAAGTAGGAGTCGTTTGTAAGTTGGATGTTTGAAAGTAGGGGCCTGCCCTATATACTCAGCAGAAATTTGGGCCTTAGGTGTTGTTGTTGCCACAACACTGTAAGCCCTCACACGGCCCTGCTGTGAAATATTAGATCAAGAATTGTAATTACATGCCCCTGTTGAACAGGGGCAGAAAAATTGGGCCTTTGGTGGTGTTGGTGGTGCTGGTGCCACGACACTGTAAGTCCTCACTCACTATTGGTGGGCGCAGAAACAGGCCCTGCTGTGAAATATTAGATCAAGAATTGTAAGTACATGCCCCTGTTGAACTAGGGCAGAAAAATTGGGCCTTTGGTGGTAGTGGTGCTGGTGCCACAACACTGTAAGTCCTCACTCGCTCTTGGTGGGCGCAGAAACGGGCCCTGCTGTGAAATATTAGATCAAGAATTGTAATTACATGCCCCTGTTGAACAGGGGCTGAAAAATTGGGCCTTAGGCACTGGTGCTGGTGCCACAACACTGCAACCCCTCACAGATACTCTAGTTGGAATGCAGGAACGAGCCCTGCTGCAAAGTATTGCATCAAAAATTGTCATTGCACGCCCCTGTTAAACAGGGGCTGAAAAATTGGGCCTTAGGCACTGGTGCTGGTACCACAACACTGCAACCCCCTCACAGATACTCTAGTTGGAACGCAGGAACGAGCCCTGCTGCAAAGTATTGCATCAAAAATTGTAATTTCACGCCCCTGTTAAACAGGGGCTGAAAAATTGAGCCTTAGGCACTGGTGGCGGCGCCCAGAACCAAAAATGTTCTTACAAGCTATCAGCGTGATCATTGAGGAGGAAGAGGATAATTACTCAGGATAGGCACTCAGCATCAGCATAGGCAGTCTTTGAAGGGATCTGAGATTTCAAAAAAAATTATTCGGTTACATCAGCATCAGGTGCTTGGTAGCTGGTGGTGATCCAAGACTGATTCATTTTTATGAAGGTCAGTCGATCGACCGAGTCGGTGGACAGACGCACCCTTTGATCGGTTGCAAAGTCTCCAGAAGCACTGAATGTGCGTTCCGAAAGAACGCTGGATGCAGGACAGGCCAGTAGCTCAATTGCATACTGTGCAAGCTCTGGCCAGTGATCCATCCTAAAGACCCAGTAACCCAGAGGATTTTTGGTGGGAAAGGTGTCCAAGTCAGATCTTGCCCCTAGTTATTCCTGCACCATGTAAAACAGACGCTGGCGATGGTTGCTGGAACCGATCATACCTTGGGGCTGCGGACTAAAAAATTGTCTGAACGCATCGGTCAGACGGCCACCTTCTCCACCGCTCCTTCTTTGACTGACCGAAGCCTCAGCAACACGTTGTCCAGAAACAGGAGTTTGTAACCTCCCAGTCTCTGGGAATGCGTTGCACAGACCTTTCTGCAAGGCCTCCCGAAAATGTTTCATCCTCTGCTCCCTCTGCGACGGCAAGATAAGGTCCGCAACCTTACCCTTGTAACGTGGATCAAGGAGGGTTGCCAGCCAGTATTGGTCCTTCTCCTTGATACCACGAATACGAGGATCCTTACGCAGGCTTTGCAGGATCAGGGAGGCCATGCAGCGTAGGTTTGCTGAGGCATTCGGTCCGGAGTCCTCTGGGTCACTAAGGACGACATGGTCCGCAGCTACCTCCTCCCAGCCACGTACAAGTCCATGTGTTTCTTGGGACTGATCCCTTAAAGACTGCTGCTGATGCTGAGTGCCAGGCTCCACCTCCATACTGATGCAATCCTCCTCCTCCTCGTCCTCTTCCTGTTTGATCAGCAGGCACGCAGGAACACTGTCTGGATAAAGGGGGCCTTGAGAGCTAAGGAAGTCCTCCTCTTCCTGCCTCTGTTCTGCCTCAAGTGCCCTGTCCATTATTCCATGCAGCGTGTGCTCCAACAGGTGGACAAGGGGGACAGTGTCACTGATGTATGCACTGTCACTGCTCACCATCCTCGTGGCCTCCTCAAATGGTGACAGGACAGTGCATGCATCCCTGATTATGGCCCACTGGCGTGGGGAAAAAAAACCAAGCTCCCCTGACCCTGTCCTGGTGCCATAGTCGCACAGGTACTCATTGATGGCCCTCTGCTGCGTGTGCAGCCGCTGCAGCATGGCCAACGTTGAGTTCCACCTGGTGGGCATGTCACAGATTAGGCGGTACTTGGGCAGGTTAAACTCTTTTTGGAGGTCCGCCAGCCGAGCACTGGCATTATATGACTGGCGGAAATGCACACAGACTTTCCTGGCCTGCCTCAGGACATCCTGTAAGCCCGGGTACCTGCCCAAGAACCGCTGCACCACCAAGTTAAGGATGTGAGCCAAACAGGGCACATGGGTCATTTGTCCCTGTCGGAGGGCAGAGAGGAGGTTGGTGCCATTGTCGCAAACCACCATTCCTGCTTTAAGTTGGTGTGGCGTCAACCACCTCTGAACCTTCCCCTGCAGAGATGACAGAACCTCTGCCCCAGTGTGGCTCCTGTCCCCCAAGCACACCAGCTCAAGCACCGCATGGCATCTTTTGGCCTGCGTACTTGCGTAGCCCCTTGAACGCCTACGGAGCACTGCTGGTTCCGAGGACAAAGCACAGGAAGAGGCCATGGAGGAAGAAGAAGAGGAGGGGGTGGAGGAGAGAGGTGTATCACAATCATTAGTAGTGGCATTTTGGAGGTGTGGTGGCGGAACAACCTCCAACACTACTGCACCTTTTCCTGCATCCTTCCCAGCTGCCAGCAGAGTCATCCAATGCGCGGTGAAACTTAGGTAACGTCCCTGTCCATGCCTGCTGGACCATGAGTCAGCAGTAATGTGCACCTTACCGCTGACCATCCTGTCCAGCGAGGCATGGAAATTGCCTTCCACATGCCGGTAGAGAGCCGGAATCGCCTTCCGTGAGAAAAAGTGGCGTTTGGGTACCTGCCACTGAGGAACCGCACATTCCACAAACTCACGGAAGGGGGCAGAGTCTACCAACTGAAAAGGCAGCAGTTGAAGTGCTAGCAATTTTGCCAAGCTAGCATTCAACCGCTGGGCATGTGGATGGCTGGGAGCAAACTTCTTTCGGCGGTGCAGCAGCTGGGGCTGGGAAATTTGCCTGGTACAATCTGACGTCAGTGTACCGAAAGCAGATTGCCCACAAGTACTTGGCTGTGACACACCTAATTCTACACCTTCATTCCTCTCAGTGCAGGTCTCAGAGAGGACTAAAGGTATAGTGGGGTTAGAGATCTCAGCTGATGAGGAGCAAGGAGAGGTCCTCTTTGTTCTTTGGTGTGGGTCTTTTAGATACGCTTGCCAACGAACTGCATGGCAGGTCAACATATGTCTGGTCAAACATGTGGTGCCAAGCGGGAGATGTTTTGGCCTAGCGAGATACGCTTGAGACATATGTTGCAAATAGCAGCGGTGCAATCTGATGCACTCGTCTCAAAAAAGGCCCACACCAAAGAACTTTTTGAATAATGCGCAGAGACTGCAGCGCCCTGCACATGCGGAACTTTGGGGTGTGATGCAGTCAGTGTGCTGCCCTTAGGCTGGCCCCTGGAGGGCATCCTGCCTCGTTGGTGATGTGCCTCCTCCTCCTCCTCTCTCCTATCAGGCACCCACGTTGAGTCAGTGACCTCATCATCCCCTCCCTCCTCATCACTGGAGCAAACCTGGCAGTATGCTGCAGCAGGGGGAGCATGACTGCCAGATTGCTGTCCTTCTTGGGCACCCCCTCTGTCCGTGCTCACATTACTGCCTTCATCTAGCTCAGTATCATCATCAGAGCCTTCCAAACACTGGGCATCCTCCTGGAGCCAACACTGTGGTCAAACAGTTTGAGGGACTCCTCAGGAGGACATGGCGGGGCTAGGGAAGGAGTCACTGATGACATTGACCGAGGGAAGAGGCCGTGTTGGCAGCTGCTTTGCCAGACAAAGTACCCTGAGCATGGGTGAGAGAGGATGAGGAGGATGAGGACAGCTTGGTCATCCACTCGACCAAGTCTTCCACATGTTGCGGCTCAACACGGCCAGCTGCCGAACAAAGGCCAAGCGTGTCCCAGGGCCACGTGCTGATGAGGATGCACCGTCTCCACGACCAGCGCTGTTGCCTCTAGACACAGAGCCTGCTTGCCCTCTTTTATTGGCTTGTGACGCGGTCCACGTGACTTCATCAGAGATAGGAACAAGACTGTTTGTTTTTATGTGAGTACCCATGTTTTACCTAATAAAGCTACTGGTTTAAATAGTATTACGCTATTGGGGCTCCCCGTGTGTTTTTTATCCCCCTGCATTACCGAGGTAACCACCCCCCTGAAACTAGGACCGCAAGGATAGGTCTCCGCATCCTAGGAGGACCCCCCATAAGATTCTTGGTCATATGCACTTACTGCACTGCGTCAAGGAGGACCCCTGTAAAGATCTTGGTTAGATGTGCTTGCCCTATTACCTTAAGGTAAGGGGCCATCTTTTACATGAGTGGTCTTACACGAAGCTGAGCACCGTGTGATTTACATCAAACACCACGGAGCGACTGTTGCATGCCAGGACGCCACCATTACTATTTATTAAGAACTTTTTTGTCACATCTGGTGCATGCTAAATTATCCAAGTCACATTATTTATTATCATTGCCTGCTTTAGTTCCGGACTATCCCTGAACTTTGCACTGGTTCACATTTATTTATTGTTGTATATTTATTTTTTTCATCTTGCACTTTGTCACTTTACGTGCTTATTCCCTGTGCCACTTCATTTTAGTCACATAGACTTTGTGTTATGATGTGATGATTGTTTACACGTAAAAAAGGAAAATTTGTTTTTGTTTTTTTTTTTGTTTTTTTTTGTTTTTTTTTTGCACATGGTTACAGTTATGGATTAATGATTTATGGCACCACTTATGAATGAATTTATAGTTTATTGATTCTCACACTGATTTGGTTTTAGCTATCACTATTGTTTATTTATGAGTGTGATTTTGTATGATTATTGCCGACACTTGTTTGGCGCTTTATTGTTTTATAGTCACTTACTATCACCCTAAGGCTCTTAATAAGGGTGTCCAGGATTAGCGCAGCACCACTGAATATATATATGATCTTTTAAGGTTTGGTTTACACCTGCTCTCGGTGTATGCAGCTTTTCCGTAGTACTTTGATTATAATTTTTTACCTGTTAGCGCGGGAATAACCCCTTTACTCTACTACCCTAACTTGTAGCTTTAGCTGAACACTGTGCAGAGGTCACACAAAACTAACTTGTAGCTTTAGCTGAACACTGTGAGGAGGACGCACTACACTAACTTGTAGCTTTAGCTGAACACTGTGCAATGGTCTCACTACACTAACTTGTAGTTTTAGCTGAACACTGTGAGGAGGATGCACTACACCAACTTGTAGCTTTAGCTGAACACTGTTAGGAGGACACACTACACCAACTTGTAGCTTTAGCTGAATACTGTGAGGAGGACGCACTACACTAACTTGTAGCTTTAGCTGAACACTGTTAGGAGGACACACTACACCAACTTGTAGCTTTAGCTGAACACTGTGAGGAGGACGCACTACCCTAACTTGTAGCTTTAGCTGAACACTGTGCAGAGGTCACACTAAACTAACTTGTAGCTTTAGCTGAACACTGTGAGGAGGACGCACTACACTAACTTGTAGCTTTAGCTGAACACTGTGCAGAGGTCTCACTACACTAATTTGTAGTTTTAGCTGAACACTGTGAGGAGGACGCACTACACCAACTTGTAGCTTTAGCTGAACACTGTTAGGAGGACACACTACACCAACTTGTAGCTTTAGCTGAACACTGTGAGGAGGACGCACTACACTAACTTGTAGCTTTAGCTGAACACTGTTAGGAGGACACACTACACCAACTTGTAGCTATAGCTGAACACTGTGAGGAGGACGCACTACCCTAACTTGTAGCTTTAGCTGAACACTGTGCAGAGGTCACACTAAACTAACTTGTAGCTTTAGCTGAACACTGTAAGGAGGATGCACTAAACTAACTTGTAGTTTTAGCTGAACACTGTGAGGAGGACGCACTACACCAACTTGTAGTTTTAGCTGAACACTGTGAGGAGGACGCACTACCCTAACTTGTAGCTTTAGCTGAACACTGTGCAGAGGTCACACTAAACTAACTTGTAGTTTTAGCTGAACACTGTGAGGAGGACGCACTACACCAACTTGTAGTTTTAGCTGAACACTGTGAGGAGGACGCACTACCCTAACTTGTAGCTTTAGCTGAACACTGTGCAGAGGTCACACTAAACTAACTTGTAGTTTTAGCTGAACACTGTGAGGAGGACACACTACACTAACTTGTAGCTTTAGCTGAACACTGTGTAGAGGTCTCACTACACTAACTTGTAGTTTTAGCTGAACACTGTGAGGAGGATTCACTACACCAATTTGTAGCTTTAGCTGAACACTGTTAGGAGGACACACTACACCAACTTGTAGCTTTAGCTGAACACTGTGAGGAGGACGCACTACACTAACTTGTAGCTTTAGCTGAACACTGTTAGGAGGACACACTACACCAAGTTGTAGCTTTAGCTGAACACTACACTGTGAGGAGGACGCACTACCCTAACTTGTAGCTTTAGCTGAACACTGTGCAGAGATCACATTAAACTAACTTGTAGCTTTAGCTGAACACTGTGAGGAGGACGCACTACACTAACTTGTAGCTTTAGCTGAACACTGTGCAGAAGTCTCACTACACTAACTTGTAGTTTTAGCTGAACACTGTGAGGAGGACGCACTACACTAACTTGTAGCTTTAGCTGAACACTGTGCAGAGGTCTCACTACACTAACTTGTAGTTTTAGCTGAAGACTGTGAGGAGGACGCACTACACTAACTTGTAGCTTTAGCTGAACACTGTGCAGAGGTCGCACTACACTAACTTGTAGTTTTAGCTGAACACTGTGAGGAGGACGCACTACACCAACTTGTAGCTTTAGCTGAACACTGTGAGGAGGACGCACTACCCTAACTTGTAGCTTTAGCTGAACACTGTGCACTACACTAACTTGTAGTTTTAGCTGAACACTGTGCAGAGGTCACACTAAACTAACTTGTAGTTTTAACTGAACACTGTGAGGAGGACGCACTACACTAACTGTAAATAGTCTAGCTGCCTGACTGTGGTACTAAAAGGATCAAAAGAACACCAGCAATTTTCTTCAGGTAGCTGTAAATACTGTAACAAGACAAGCCTGCCTGTCAGTAGGAAGATAACAGGAACGGATCTAGCTAAACTGAATACCGTGTATATATATATATATATATATATATACACACAACACCTGGGATGCATATATATACACAATACACTGTAAGTGCAGCTAACTCACTGACTGTCCTGCCTAATCTAGCTCAAATGAAATGACACTGTCTCACTCTCTCTCTAAGCACGCTGGAACACACTACACAGGGCCGCCATGCAGGCGGCCTTATATAGTGTGGGGCGTGTTCTAAACCCTGGCTTTGGCCAATTACAGCTCTCTCTACCGACGGCGCTGTGATTGGCCAAGCATGCGGGTGATAGTGCATGCTTGGCCAATCATCAGCCAACAATGCACTGCGATGCCGCAGTGAATTATGGGCCATGACGCGCCACGCGAATTTGGCGTGAACGACCCATAACGTTCGCAATTCGGCGAACAATCGAACAGCCGATGTTTGAGTCGAACATGGGTTCGACTCGAACGCGAAGTTCATCCCTACTGCCCAGTCGGCAAGCTAAGAGTTATTTTTTTTCATGTGTTTTCTGTTTGACAGTTATGCTAGGTCCACTGGTTCAGTGTGATCTAAAAGGAATGAGGGGGTCCACACCCAGGGCAGAAAGCCTGAGCCAAAGAAAGGGGAAGAGAATAAGAAATGGCTGGAGTTAGATGGGGCCTGAAAATGCGGGGGTTGGAATGCTGACATGGTGTCATCGGAGCCTGGAGGGCCAGAAAATTGCCAAAATTGGAGTTTAACCCACTATCTAATTACACGCCTCTCATCCATGCCTCTTGATAATGTCTGTATGACGAAACATGTTGGGGCGGGGATCAGAAGTGACGCCATCACGCAGAGTACTCCCGAAAGTGAAGTTCAGTACACCCGGGAAAGACAACGAGTGAGATAGAGAGTGCTACGCATACTGCACAGATGACATTTACACTGCAGTGATTTTAATGTACTGTACTGCGAACACCCCTGGGTGCGAGGTTTAGCACCAATTAATGTGAGTAGGAATAGTGTGAACATTTTTATATTTTAATAAATGCTAAAGGATTTTACACTATGTCGATTCCCTTTTGCTTTTGTATGTGGCACCCAGTAGAGCTTTGGATGGTGTCAGTAGGGCAGAGATTGGTTCCAGTAGGGCAGTGGACGGTGTCAGTAAGGTAGAGATTGGTGCCAGTAGGGCAGTGGATGGTTCAGTAAGGCAGAGATTGGGGTCAGTAGGGCAGTGGACAGTGTCAATAGGGCAGAGATTGGTGCCAGCAGGGCAGTGGACGGTGTCAGTATGGCAGAGATTGGTGCCAGTAGGGCAGTGAACGGTGTCAGTAGCTTTTATTTTTATTATTTCATTTTTTACAAGATTTTTTAAATTCTTTTACAAGTTATTTTAAGGAGCTCCGTTATGGGGCTTTGATGAAATATCAGGGGTCTAAACAGGGGGAATCTGCACCACATGGGGTGATTGGGGTGTGGGGGATATTTTGGCACACTTTGGGTCCCTTAGTACCAATTGAGCATCGTTTAAACACCACGGCCTACCTGAGTATTGTTGCTGATCATGTCCATTTATTAATGACTACAGTGTACCCATCTTCTGATGGCTCCTTCCAGCAGGATAATACACCATGTCACAGAGCTCAAATCATCTCACCACTGGTTTCTTGAACATTACAATGAGGTCACCGTACTCAGGGGCTTATCATGAAATCAGTGGGCCCATGTGCAAGATCAAAAGTGGGCCCTGGGCATTAACAAAAAGAAATGCGGCGCACTTACCGTGCTGCGGCAAACAGTGGGTGTGGTTTAAAGTGTGCTTAATATCGGGTGCGGCTTAAAGGGGGTGTGGTCAGAGAAGACTTACAGAATGTGGTAATGTTAAATAGGGAATGTACAGTGTGGAGTGTATTGTGGAGGAGAGGAGTGTGGAGTGTATGGCGGTGGGTATTATGTGCAGGGAGAGGAGTGTTGAGTGTACAGTGGTGGATAGTATGTGCAGGAGAGGAGTATGCAGTGTATGGTGGTGGGTAGTATGTGCAGGAAAGGAGAATGCAGTGTATGGTGGTGGGTAGTATGTGCGGGGAGAGGAGTGTTGAGTGTACAGTGGTGGATAGTATGTGCAGGAGAGGAGTATGCAGTGTATGACAGCGGGTAGTATGTGCAGGAGAGGGGTGTGGAGTTTATGGAGGTGGGTAGTATGTGCAGGAGAGGAGTGCAGAGTGTATGTAGGTGGGTATAATGTGCCGGTGAGGAGTGCAGAGTGTACAGCGGTGGGTATTGTGTGCAGGATCGTGTCAGCAGGGCAGTGAACGGTGTCAGCAGTTCTTTATTTTTATTATTTTAGGGGTTTTTTTCAATTTTATTTTTTGTTACAATTACATTTTTTTTCCATTTTTTCAAAATGCTTTTTGGGGGCCAGTGGATGGTGTCAGTAGGGCAGTGGACGGTGTCAGTAGAGCAATGAACAGTGGCAGAATTGTTTTATTTATATTATTTCATTTGTTATTATTTTTTAAAATGGTATTTTCAATAATTTTTTACAATGCTTTGGAGGGGGTGGGGGTGGACAGTTGGACGGTGTCAGTAAGGCAGTGGACGGTGAAAGTAGTTTTTTGTTTTTATTATTTTATTTTCTATTATTTTTTTACTATTTTTTTTATTATTCATTTCATGTATCTTTTAAATGTTTTTTTTCACATTGCTTTTGGGGGGGGGGGGGGCAGGGTCAGTGGATGGTGTTAGTAGGGCAGTGGACGGTGTCAGGAGAGCAGTGGGTGGTTTCAGTAGTTTTTTAATTTTATTTATTATTCATTTATTTTACAAATTAATATTATTATTATTATTTTTTTTTTATCACAATGCTTTTTGGGGAGGAGTGGGTTGGGGCAGTGGACAGTGTCAGTAGTTTTTTATTACATTTTTTTCACAATTTCTTTTATTATTATTATTTATTGCAATTTTTTTAAATTTTTTTTATCATCCCTGTTGGGGGGCTTTGGTGAGACATCAGGAGCCTAAAAAGAACCCTGACATCTCCCCTTTGAATGAACAGGAGAAAGAACAGGAGACAGGGGCTCCTGTTAATTCATAACCTGAAACATCGTAAAGACAGTTCACAATGCGTCAGTTATGAATGGACAGTCAGTGATCAGTGATGGGGCTCATTCAGAAATAGAAGGGGCCAGTAAATGATATGTTTACCCACCCATCCTCTACTCTCCATCCTGACAGTTTGCTGTGGGGGGAAAAGGGGGGCCGCAGAAGGACACAGGGGGACAGTCGGGACGATCGGTGCCGGCAGTTACAGGCACTGATCTCCCTGTATACCTTTCAATTAAGCAGCTGACAGCCCTGGGAATGAGTGGATGAGAAGTGGAGATACCGTGGCTGTTAGCTGCGGTATACAGGGAGATCAGTGCCTGTAACTACCCACACCGATCGTCCCGACTGTCAGCCAGGGACGGCTCATCCATAGGTGCAGGGTGGGTCAGAGCACAGTGGCTCCCCCCCCTTCGGGGCCCGTGTGCAGTAAACACACTGCACCTATGGATGATATGCCACTGACTGTACTCCAATGGCCTCCACAGTCGTCAGATCTCAATCCAATAGAGCATCTTTGGAATGTGGTGGAACGGGAGATTCGCATTATGGATGTGCAGCCGACAAATCTGCAGCAACTGCGGGATGCTATCATGTCACTATGGAGCAAAATCTCTGAGGAATGTTTCCAACACCTTGTTGAATCCATGAAGAATGAAGGCAGTTCTGAAGGCAAAAGGGGGTCCAACCCGGTACTAGCAAGGTGTACCTAATAAAGTGGCCGGTGAGTGTGTGTGTACTGCTTTGACGTTGTTCAATAAACTTTGCTCCTGATTCAAAAATAAATAAATAAATACAATCTGATTACATATTACTGGAATGTGGCCTTATTTATTATGTGAGGTTTATTTTATTTTATCTGGTGGTGAGGTGTCGTATGTACACACCGAGTTTGCCTTTGGCCGTGTCTTATAAGGGAACCTGTTTGTAAAATTCAAAAATCAGTCAACCAGGGGGTGTCTGCAGCAGTTGCAGAAGGACTATAGACAGCGAACAACCTTTAGTCTATAGACATCTTTATTATTATTATTATACAGGATTTATATAGCGGCAACAGTTTGCGCAGCGCTTTTTATCTTTAGTCATTAACCACTTCATACCCCGTCCATAGTCAAATGACGTCTGCAGGAGGGATCTCCCATCCTGGGCAGGCGTCATATGACGTCCTGGGCTTCCCGTCCGTCTAGGGGGCGCCGCGTCACTCGGGAGCCGCTGCTCGTGCCCGGCGTCCGCGATCTCCGCCAGGCACCCGCTATTGCCGGAAAAAGAGCCGGGACGTGGATCTGTGTGTGTAAACACACAGATCCACGTCCTGTCAGGGGAGAGGTGACCGATCGCATGTTCCCAGTACAGAGGAACACTGATCGGTCTCTTCCCCTTGTGAGTCTCCTCCCCCTACAGTTAGAATCACTCCCTAGGTAACACATTTATCCCCTTGATCGCCCCCTAGTGTTAACTCCTTCCCTGTCAGTGACATTTATACAGTAATCAGTGCATTTTTATAGCACTGATCGCTGTATAAATGTGAATGGTCCCAAAAGTGGGTCAAAAGTGTCCGATGTGTCCGCCGCAATGTCACAGTCACGATAAAAATTGCAGATCGCCGCCATTACTAGTAAAAAAATAATAATAATAAAAATGCCATAAATCTATCCCCTATTTTGTAGACGCTATAACTTTTGCACAAACCAATCAATATACGCCTTTTGCGATTTTTTTTACCAAAAATATGTAGAAGAATACATATCGGCCTAAACTGAGGGAAAAAACATTTTTTTTTTTTTAAAGTGGCATATTTATTATAGCAAAAAGTTAAAAATATTGGGGTTTTTTTTCATACTTGTCACTCTTCTTTTGTTTATAGCGCAAAAAATAAAAACCGCAGAGGTGATCAAATACCACCAAAAGAAAGCTCTATTTGTGGGGGGAAAAAAAATCATTAAAAAATCATTTGGGTACAGTGTTGCATGACCGCGCAATTGTCATTCAAAATGCGACAGCGCTGAAAACTGAAAATTGGCTTGGGCAAGAAGGGGGTGAAAATGCCCGGTATTGAAGTGGTTAAAGTAGCTGCAGTCTGATCCCATTCAATAGGAAAAGGCCATCAATGCAATCGATGAGCAAATATAGGATTATTTGCACATTTAAATTACATTAGAGTGAAAATCTACACTGTTCAACTGCGTTGTATTTCTCCTCCCTATAACTGTTCATTTTCAGTATGATGAAGCACAAATGATCATTGAACCTGATTAGGTTGCCAAAGGCAGACAAAACAATTCAAAGGAACTCTTCTGCTTTCTGCTCACAGTGCTTACCATGGAATGCTTCTGACACCTAGTGGTAATTCAGAGAATTACACTAACACACCAGAGAAAATAATTCTATTGATAAAGTACGTTCGCACCTGACCTTAGATTTCTTAATTTATCCCTAGAAATGATTCTTTTGCATATTTTGTGACACTTTATTTGGAGGAAAACTACAGACATATCACAATATTTTAAAAAAGAAATAAGCCTGAAGAATTGCTACTTACATTTCTTCGGTTATGTTTTCAAATGCACAGTTATCAGAAAGACAATGCCCATACACACGGTCGGACATTGATCGGAGAGTCTGACAACAAAATCTATGGATTTTTTTCGACGGATTTTGGCTCAAACTTGTCTTGCATACACACGGTCACACAAAGTTGTCGGAAAATCCGATTGTTCTAAACGCGGTGACGTAAAACGCGTACGTCGGGACTATAAACGGGGCAGTAGCCAATAGCTTTTGTCTCTTAATTTATTCTGAGCATGCGTGGCACTTTGTGCGTCGGATTTGTGTACACACGATCGGAATTTCCGACAACGGATTTTGATGTCGGAAAAATTTATAGCAAGCTCTCAAACTTTGTGTGTCGGAAATTCTGATGGAAAATGTGTGATGGAGCCCACACACGGTCGGAATTTCCGACAACAAGGTCCTATCACACATTTTCCGTCGGAAAATCCGACCGTGTGTGCGGGGCAATGCAGTGTATCCGGAAAGTATTCACAGTGCTTCACTTTTTCCACATTTTGTTATGTTACAGTCTTATTCCGAAATGGATTCAATTCATTATTTTCCTCAAAATTCTACAAACAATACTCCATAATGACAACTAGGGATGGTTCAGAACACGCCCCGGTTCAGTTTGCACCAGAACATGCGAACAGGCAAAAAGTTCTAGTGAACATGCAATCCCTATTAAAGTCTATAGGACACGAAATGTATTTTATTGGGATTTTATGTGATAGATCAACACAAAGTGGCACATAATTGTGAAGTGGAAGGAAAATGATGAATGGTTTTTAAATTTTTTTTACAAAAAAAATCTGAAAAGTGTGGCGTGCATTTGTATTCAGCCCCCCAGAGTTAATACTTTGTAGAACCACCTTTCGCTGCAATTACAGCTGCAAGTCTTTTTGGGGATGTCTCTACCAGCTTTGCACATCTAGAAAGTGAATTTTTTTTCCCATTCTTCTTTGCAAAATAGCTCGAGCTCTGTCAGATTGGATGGAGAGCGTCTGTGAACAGCAATTTTCTTGCCACAGATTCTCAATTGGATTTAGGTCTGGACTTTGTCTGGGCCATTCTAACACACGAATAGGGATGGGCCAAACGGACCCCTGTTTGGTTCGCACCAGAACTTCTGAACATCGCGAAAGTTCGGACCCGAATAACGAACCCCATTAAAGAAAAAAAAAATCTAAAGTGTCCATTTTGAAGGCTTATATGCAAGTAATTGGGCATACAATGGTTATAGGGATCCGGGTCCTGACCTGGTGGACATTAGGGATGAGCCGAACACCCCCCCTGTTCGTTTCGCATTCAGAACATGCGAACAGGCAAAAACTTCGTTCGAACACGCGAACACCGTTAAAGTCTATGGGACACGAACATGAAAAATCAAAAGTGTTAATTTTAAAGGCTTATATGCAAGTTATTGTCATAAAAAGTGTTTTGGGACCCGGGTCCTGCCCCAGGGGACATGGATCAATGCAAAAAAAAGTTTTTAAAACGAACAATTTTTCAGGAGCAGTGATTTTTAATAATGCTTAAAGTAAAACAATAAAAATGAAATATTCCTTTAAATATCGTGCCTGGGGGAGGGGGTCCCCTTAGTCTGACGGTAAAGTGGCACATCTGTCCGATGTGTAGAACATGCCACAGCAAAATGACATTTCTAAAGGAAAAAATGTTATTTAACCATTTCACCCCCGAGCCTCTTTTTGAGATTTGTTGTTTACAAGTTAAAATCATTTTTTTCTTTTGCTAGAAAATTACGTAGAACCCCCAAACATTATATATACAGGGCTCGAAAAACCCCGGGCGCCAGGTCGCATTTGCGACTAGAATTAGCGACCTGGCGCCTGGGGCGGCACACCTGGGGTATCCTGTCTCCGTGTGGACCCCGACCCCCCCCCCCCGTGCGATCGCGTACGGCCGCTGCGGCCGGTAATTGAGGCCGCGACTTTGCGGCCTTCTGCAGTACTTCTGGAATCTGGCGCCATCTTGTGGTGGCCGTTGGTATGACAACACAACCAGCAATGCTAATGCAATGCTAATGGAGCTTCCCCTGCCTGTTTTCACTGCCAGCCCATCTCCTTCCCAAAGCGGAGAGGAGAAGGAAGTGAATGTGGGGATAGCCTTTTTTTTTTTTTTTTTTTCGTAATAGCTTTTATTTTTATTTATTTATTTTTTTAAGTAAAAACTGTTTATTTATTTTTGTCTTAAATAAAATGAATTTATTTGTTATCTCCCTGCTTGGCCTCTTTCACACGGGCTGCCTGATCAGGTTCGCCTGTCAGTTTTTCAGGCGGACCTGATTGGACCCTTAGAGCCCTTTCACACCGAGCCGCGGGGGGGCGTCGGCGGTAAAGCGGCACTATTTTTAGCGCCGCTTTACTGTCGTTTTAGCGGCGCTATTCGGCTGCTAGCGGGGCGGTCTTTCTGTGTATATTTTAGATTAGTTATTTTTTATATTGAAAATAAAACTTTGTCGGTTGTTTAAAAAAAAAAAACCTGGCTCCTAACTTTTTTAGCTGGCTCCTAGATTCCAAGCAAATTTGTCAAGCCCTGATATATATATCTATATATATATATATATATAGATATCTATCTATCTATATATATAGATAGATATAGATATCTATATATATAGATATCTATATCTATCTATAGATATAGATAGATATATCTATCTATATCTATAGATAGATATATCTATCTATATATATATAGATATATATATATATATATTTTTTAACAAACAACCTAGAGAATAAAATGGCAGTCATTGCAATACTTTATGTCACACCGTATTTGTGCAGCGGTCTTACAAGCATCATCTTTAAAATATAAAACAACAGTAAAGTTAGCTCAATTTTTTTTTATATTGTGAAAGATAATGTTATGCTGAGTAAATTGATATGCAACATGTCATGCTTTAAAACTGCGCACGCTCATGGAATGGCGACAAACTTTGACCCTTAAAAATTTCAACAGGTTACCAGTTTTGAGTTACAGAGGAGGTCTAGTGCTAGAATTATTGCTCTTGCTCTAACGATCGTGGTGATACATCACATGTGTGGTATGAGCACTGTTTTCATATGCGCACGCGAATTACGTATACGTTCGCTTCTGCGCGCAAGCTGGGCGGGACGGGGCGCTTTAAAAAATTTTTTTCTTATTTATTTTACTTTTTAGTTTTTATTTTGACACTGTCCTTTTAACCCCCCTGGCAGTTTTCCCGAGTATGGATCGGGGTTAACTTTCAGTACCATTAGCGGTAACCCCGAGCCACACTCGGGATTGCATTGCAGGATCCTGGTGCTGTATACTTACCTTGTCCCCAGGATCCTGCGATGTCCGCCCGCTGTGTCTGTGGGCTCTGTCCTCTGCCCAATGCCTCTGTGTGCCGGACTCCGTTCCCTGCGAGCTCTGTGACGCACGGGGGCGGAGCCCAGCGGCAAATTCAAAAAATTGAAAATTCATAATATATACAGTACAGTGTAATCTTACAGATTACATTATTGTATGAAATCATTTTCACACCCCATGCAGTTTTATATTATAAATACTGTTCTTTCTGCCTGGAAACTTGAGATTGTCCATAGCAACCAAAAAGTGTCCCTTTACGTCAAAAGTGGTTTTAGACCAGCTAGAAAACAGCGATAGTAAATTAGAACACTTGCAGAATTGAGCGATAGTGAATCGTGAGGAATTCATTTTATTATTATTATATTATTTTTTATAATTATTTATAGTTACTTATTTTATTATAATTTATGATTTTGTGTTTCAAACTTTATCATACCCGGGATGTCTACTAGACTCTTGTTTGGACAGATTTAAGTGTGTTATTTCTAAGAATTACATTCCTACAATATAAAACGCCAAATTTCCATGCAAAACAATTGTACCACTTTGAGATGCAAAAATCTGACATAATCATACCGCCAGGGAGGTTATATAAATGTTTTGGTCACTTTTATTCCTACTACAAGGAATGTAAACATCCCTTGTAATAGATAAAAAGCATGACAGGACCTCTTTAATGTGAGATCTGGGGTCAAAAAGACCTCACATCTCACATTTAGACTTAAATGCGATAAAAAAAACCCCAAAAAATAAATGTAATTTGAAAAAAAAAAAAAAAAATTCCCCTTTAAGAACATTGGGCGGAAGTGAGGTTTGACGTTGCTTCCACCATCTAATGTTATGGAGCCGAATGGGGGCCATCTTTCCCTCACTTGACATCCAGCCTCAGAGAGGAGAGGATCCAATCGTAAGCTGCGGAGATGACTGGAGCGTGGTGGGCCCTCTCCCGGTCCCTATTCCGACGTATATCCACGGTGGGCGGTCGGCTAGTAGTTAAACTTGCCCGCAGCTGTAATGTATTACCAGCTCCCAGCAATATAGATGAAAAATCAAGGAAAAAAACAGCGTAGGGTTCCCCCCCAGACCATACCAGGCCCTTTGGGTCTGGTATGGATTTTAAGGGGAGCTCCACGTCAAAATGTTTAAAAAAATTGGGGTGGGGGCCCGCTAAAATCAGCATGTAGCCTTGAGGTCAGGATAGGGAGGGAGACGAACGAGCCCCCCCTTCTGAACCATACCAGGCCACATGCCCCAAACATGGGAAGGGTGCTTTGGGGACAAGAGCCTCTTTCCGACAGCCCCTGCCATTGGTTGTCGGGGTCTGCAGGTGGGGGGGCTTATGGAAATCTGTAAGCCCCCAGATCCTGCCCCCCTCCTGTGTACATTGTACCCCTACCTATTCACCAAAAAAGTGTCAGAAAGTAAAAACCACAACAAACAGTTTTTGACAATTCCTTTATTAAAAAAAGAAAAAAAGTGACCCGCAATGTACATCCATCTTCATCCCCCCCACCCACAGACCCCAAAAACCAGTGGCCAGGGTTGTCGGGAAGAGGCTCTTGTCCCCATTAACATGGGGATAAGGTGCTTTGGGGGGCACCCCAAAGCACCCTCCCCATGTTGAGGGAAAGTGGCCTGGTATGGTTCAGGAGGGGGGCGCTCACTCGTCCCCCCCCCTTTCCTGGCCTGCTCAGATAAATGTCTGGTATGGATTTTGAGAGGGACCCCACGCCAATTGTTTTTTTACATTTTGGAATGGAGTTCCCCTTAAAATCTATGCCAGACACAAAGGGCCTGGTATGGATTTTGGGGGGGACCGCACGCTGTTTTTTTTCTTAATTCTGTCATAGGGTTTCCCTTAACCACTTCAAAACACTGTATTTTAAACCACTTCTGGACCACCCACCGTCATTATACGTCGGTACATTGACGTAGAATACCATTGTTATGGCATCAGATAGCTGCCATAACCCTGGTATTTTCTGACGGCGGGTGGTCCGCTTTAAGATAAAAGTGGTCTCTGCAGATTCGCCGCAAGATCACTTTTATCAACGGCAGGAGAGGTGCCCACCCCCTCCCGCCGTGTTTCGGTCATCTCAGCCACTTACCGGAGCCGTCAGTAGCAGAGGAGACAATCCTTTCCCCTCAGAGGCACTAAGGCGAGTGAGGGAATGATGTCCCCCACTTGACTCAATGACGTTGGATGACCGAAGCGACGTCTAACGTCACTTCTGCCCAATGGCCTTAAAGAGACTTTTTTGTTATTGCATTTAAGTGTAAATGTGAGATCTGAGGTCTTTTTGACCCCAGATCTCACGTTAAAGAGGTCCTGTCATGCTTTTTTCTATTACAAGGGATGTTTAAATTCCTTGTAATAACAATAAAAGTGATCCAATTTTTTTTTTTAAAGGAACAGTGTAAAAATGAAAAATAAAAAGTAAAATAAATAAGTTAAAATATATACGGTATTTTTTTTTTTTTTTTAAGCGCCCCGTCCTTTCGTGCATACACGCAGAAACAAAGGCATACATAAGTCACGCCTACATATGAAAACAGTGTTCAAACCACACATGTGAGGTATCACCGCAATTGTTAAAGTGAGAGCAATAATTCTAGCAAAAGACCTCCTCTGTAACTCAATACTGGAAAACTGTAGAAATTTTTAAACGTCGCCTATGGAGATTTTTAAGGGTAAAAGTTTGTCGCCATTCCACGAGCGGGCGCAATTTTGAATCATAATATGTTGGGTCAATTTACTCGGGTTAACATTATCTTTCACAATAAAAAAAAATTGGGCTAACTTTACTGTTTTCTTATTTTTTAATTCAATAAAGTGTATTTTTTCCCAAAAAAATTGCCTTTGTAAGACTGCTGCGCAAATACAATGTGACATAAAGTTTTGCAATGACCACCATTTTATTCTCTAGGCTATCTGAAAAAAAAAAATGTTTGGGGGTTCTACGTAATTTTCTAGCAAGAAAACCTGATTTTAACTTGTAAACAACAAGTTTGAAAAATAGGCCTGGTTCTTAAGGGTTGTTCTACAATGCATCAAATGGAAACAGGTGGAGCCACTGACAGTACTTGCAGAAAACAGAATGAGGCATACATGATACACATCCCTAGTTGACCTTAACCACTTGACCTCCGGAACATTTACCCCTCTTCATGACCAGGGCATTTTTTGCGATACAGCACTGTGTTACTTTAACTGACAATTGCGCGGTCATGCCAGGCTGTACCCAAATAAAATTTATGTCCCTTTTTTCCCACAAATAGAGCTTTCTTTTGGTGGTATTTAATCACTTCTGCGGTTTTCATTTTCTGTGCTAAAAAAAAAAAGACAGACAATTTTGAAAAAGAAACAACATTTTTACTTTCTGCTATAAAACATATCCAATAAAAAAATTGATAAGAAAAATCTAATTTCTTCATACAATTTAGGCCAATATGTTTTCTGATATATATTTTTGGTAAAAAAATCCCAATAAGCGTATATTGATTGGTTTTCACAAAAGTTGTAGCGTCTACAAACTATGGGATATTTTTATTTTTTACTAGTAATGACGGCGATCAGTGACTTATAGCGGGACTGGAATATTGTGGTGGACATCCTGACGCTGACAGACACTTTTTGGGGGCCAGTGACACTAATACAGTGATCAGTGCTAAAAATATGCACTGTCACTGGTGTCAGTGGAATAAAGTACACTCCATCATTGATGTCAAAGGCAGAATAATAAATCCCACCTTTAGGCTCAGTGGAAATAAAATGATTCCCATCATTGGTGTCAGTGGGATAAGTCCCATTGTTGTGTCACTGGGAATAAAACAAGTCCCATCATTGGAGAGAGAGCAGAGGGGGGAACAAGCATGTAAAGTGAAAAACAGAGGGGGTAGAGAACTGTAGAGATTGGGGGGAGGAGGCATCCAGAAGAAGACAAAGTATGACTGTGGTAGGAATGGAAAGATGAGCCCACATATAACCTCTAATGCCATGACTTCTGGGGTGTGGACCGCTGATCCAACTGGTCAAAGACAAAATCCCTGTGCGCCAATCAGTAGCGGCTGGTGAAGTTTTAGGATGAGGGGCGCCAGACCCCACCCTTCCTTTTTGACCCCTTCCACTTGGTGAAAATGGGTGTGGTTTCAGTGAAATAGTGGGCGTGGCTCTAAGGTGGCGTGGTTAGTGTCTGAGATGATCCAGGGATGGAGGGAGAGAGGGAGGGACAGCAGGCCCAGATCCTACACAACAATAGAAATATGTGTATTCTAGAAAGTTTAACAATCAGCAAATAAAGATACTCCTAAGCTGGTGTTAGCACTTCAATCATCCCGGCACCATGGTTGTTATGGTGTCAGGATGATTGAAGCGCATTATTTCTTTTATTACATTGTAATATAAAATGAAATCATTCAACTCACCATAATGCAGAATCAGTGGGAGGCCTGAGCGTGTCACTTGCCACGTCGCCTGCCACCAGATGCCATCAGGTGTCCCCAGCGGAGTCCGTCCTTACATCAGGTGCCCCCAGCGGAGCCTGTCCTTACATCAGGTGCCCCCAGTGGAGTCCGTCCTTACATCAGGTGCCCCCAGCGGAGTCCCTCCTTACATCAGGTGCCCCCAGCAGAGTCCCTCCTTACATCAGGTGCCCCCAGCGGAGTCCCTCCTTACATCAGGTGCCCCCAGCAGAGTCCCTCCTTACATCAGGTGCCCCCAGCGGAGTTCCTTCTTACATCAAGTGCCCCCCAGCAGAGTCCCTCCTTACATCAGGTGCCCCCAGCGAAGTCCTTCCTTACATCTGTGTCCCCGTCAGCGGAGTCCCTCCTTACATGTGTGTCCCCGTCAGCGGAGTCCCTGCTTACATCTGTGTCCCCATCAGTAGAGTCCTTCCTTACATCTGTGTCCCCGTCAGCGGAGCCCCTCCTTACATCTGTGTCCCCAGCGGAGCCCCTCCTTACATCTGTGTCCCCAGCAGAGCCTCTCCTTACATCTGTGTCCCTCCTGGCTTTCTTCCGTGTGTTCAGTGGAGAGGGGAGGGGCCTCCCCTCTCCACGGAACACAAGGGGATTAGTCCTCACAGCGGCCATCTTTTTGTAGCCCGCCGGAAGTGACTTTGTTCTCACACTGAGAACAAAGCAACCAGCCGGGCGCCGGGCGGATGCTGCTCGGTGCGATGGATTGAGCTGCAAAGCAGCTCCAAACCCCGCCATTGAAGTGCCACGTCTGCAATCTCGTGATTGCATTGACGTGGCGCTTCTCATAGTGCACTGTGTCCGGCGCCCGAACACAGTGCACTTAACCGCCTCCCGCCCGCTGTACGCCAAATGACGTCCTCAGCTTTGAGCGGGGATATCTGAATGATGCCTGTAGCTACGATCGGTGAGTCAGACACAGGATCCGCTGGCCCCGGATGTTCATCATAAAGATTTCTGGCGGACCAGATGGTTGCCGGAGTCTCTATGATCGTTGGAGGCCGGGCGTGATGTTATGACGTCACGCCTGGCCTGGCTTCCCAGCCGATTCAGCTGGGAAGCCAGGATGTTTTGTTTTTTTTTATTTCAGGCTTCCCAGCCTAGAGGTGAGATGTGGGGTCTTATTGACCCCATATCTCACTGTAAAGAGGACCTGTCATGCCATATTCCTATTACAAGGGATGTTTACATTTCTTGTAATAGGAATAAAAGTGATCAAAAAATTTTTTGGGGAAAAAAAAGTGTCAAGCTAAAATAAATAAAGTAAAATTAACATTTTTAAAGAGCCCCTGTCCCCGTGAACTTGCACGCAGAAGTGAACGCATACGTAGGTCCCGCCCACATATGAAAACCTCCTCTGTAACTCAAAACATGTAACCAGTAAAAAAATTTTAAAGCGTCACCTATGTTGATTTTTAAGTAGCGAAGTTTGGCGCCATTCCACAAGCATATGCAATTTTGAAGCATGACATGTTAGGTATCTATTTACTCAGCGTAACTTCATCTTTCACATTATTCAAAAACAATTTGCTAACTTTACTGTTTTTTTTTTTTTTAAAGCACAAAACTGTTTTTTTTCCAAAGAAAACGCATTCGAAAAATTGCTGCGCAAATACCGTGCAAGATAAAAAGTTGCAATGATCGCCATTGTATTCTCTAGGGTCTTTGTTAAAAAAACTTATATACTTAATGTTTGGGGGTTCTATGTAATTTTCTAGCAAAAAAATTATGATTTTTACATGTAGGAGAGAAATGCCAGTATTGGCCTGGTAGGCAAGTGGTTAAGGACTTTTTTTTTTAAAGGGCCATGTTTTAAAAAAATGTTTTGTTCTTGTTTTTTTTTGACTGCCTGGGGGGGGGGGGGGTGCGGCACCAGGGCGCTCCCTATGGACAGGCCGCCACTGGCGCTAGTCATAGACG
This sequence comes from Aquarana catesbeiana, assembly GCF_042186555.1. Taxonomy (NCBI): domain Eukaryota; kingdom Metazoa; phylum Chordata; class Amphibia; order Anura; family Ranidae; genus Aquarana; species Aquarana catesbeiana. The sequence goes on along the minus strand of NC_133335.1, from coordinate 70,640,763 downwards.
CATTCCTTTGCTGGTTCCAGGCTCACCTCCTCCTAAATTATATGGATATGGAGCTATGGCAGACAACTGGGTCCCCTGGATTTTCTCCTAGGCTAACTTTTAATCCAACGTGACAGTTCGGGAAGAGGAGGCGTTTCCAGAGTGACTCAAAGCACGTTATTGGCTGAGGAAGGAGGCGGAGCAGCTGCAGTAGCACCTCCTGTGTGCTTGAACACAGGTATAGCCTGCACTGTGAATGTACTGGTGTTTGGAAACCCAGGCAGATGCCCAATGTATGGGGGTGCTTAACCACTTCAGCCCCGGAAGGATTTACCCCCTTCCTGACCAGAGCACTTTTTACAATTTGGCACTGCGACGCTTTAACTGCTAATTGCGTGGTCATGCAATGCTGTAACCAAACGAAATTTGCGTCCTTTTCTTCCCACAAATAGAGCTTTCTTTTGATGGTATTTGATCACCTCTGCCGTTTTTATTTTTTGCGCTATACACGGAAAAAGACCGAAAATTTTGAAAAAAAATGATATTTTCTACTTTTTGTTCTAAAAAAAATCCAATAAACTCAATTTTAGTCATACATTTAGGCCAAAATGTATTTGGCCACATGTCTTTGGTAAAAAAAATGTCAATAAGTGTATATTTATTGGTTTGCGCAAAAGTTATAGCGCCTACAAACTAGGGTAAATTTTCTGGAATTTACACAGCCTTTAATTTATGACTGCCTATGTCGTTTCTTGAGGTGCTAAAATGGCAGGGCAGTACAAAACCCCCACAAATGACCCCATTTTGGAAAGTAGACACCCCAAGGAAATTGCTGAGAGGCATTTTGAGCCCATTGAATATTCATTTTTTTTGTCCCAAGTGATTGAATAATGACAAAAAAAGAAAAAATTACAAAAAGTTGTCACTAAATGATATATTGCTCACACAGGCCATGGGCATATGTGGAATTGCACCCCAAAATACATTTAGCTGCTTCTCCTGAGTATGGGGATACCACATGTGTGGGACTTTTTGGGAGCCTAGCCGCATACGGGGCCCCGAAAACCAATCACTGCCTTCAGGATTTCTAAGGGCGTACATTTTTGATTTTACTCCTCACTACCTATCACAGTTTTGAAGGCCATAAAATGCCCAGATGGCACAAACCCCCCCCAAATGACCCCATTTTGGAAAGTAGACACCCCAAGCTATTTGCTGAGAGGCATGTTGAGTCCATGGAATATTTTATATTTTGACACAAGTTGCGGGAAAGTGACAATTTATTTTTTATTTTTTATTTTTTTTGCACAAAGTTGTCACTAAATGATATATTGCTCACACAGGTCATGGGCATATGTGGAATTGCACCCCAAAATACATTCTGCTGCTTCTCTTGAGTACGGGGATACCACATGTGTGGGACTTTTTAGGAGCCTAGCCGCGTACGGGACCCCGAAAACCAATCACCGCCTTCAGGATTTCTAAGGGTGTACATTTTTGATTTCACTCTTCACTGCCTATCACAGTTTCGGAGGTCATGGAATGCCCAGGTGGCACAAACCCCCCCCCAAATGACCCTATTTTGGAAAGTAGACACCCCAAGCTATTTGCTGAGAGGCATGGTGAGTATTTTGCAGCTCTCATTTGTTTTTGAAAATGAAGAAAGACAAAAAAAAAAATTTTTTTTTTCTTTTTTTAATTTTCAAAACTTTGTGACAAAAAGTGAGGTCTGCAAAATACTCACTATACCGCTCAGCAAATAGCTTTGGGTGTCTACTTTCCAAAATGGTGTCATTTGGGGGGGTTTTGTGCCACCTGGGCATTCCATGGCCTCCGAGACTGTGATAGGCAGTGAAGAGTGAAATCAAAAATTTACGCCCTTAGAAAGCCTGAAGGCAGTGCTTGGTTTTCGGGGTCCCATACGCGGCTAGGCTCCCAAAAAGTCTCACACATGTGGTATCCCCGTACTCAGGAGAAGCAACAGAATATATTTTGGGGTGTAATTTCACATATTCCCATGGCATGTTTGAGCAATATATCATTTAGTGACAACTTTGTGCAAAAAAAAAAAAAAAAAATTGTCTCTTTCCCGCAACTTGTGTCACAATATAAAATATTCCATGGACTCGACATGCCTCTCAGCAAATAGCTTGGGGTGTCTACTTTCCAAAATGGGGTCATTTGGGGGGGGTTTGAACTGTCCTGGCATTTTATGCACAACATTTAGAAGCTTATGTCACACATCACCCACTCTTCTAACCACTTGAAGACAAAGCCCTTTCTGACACTTTTTGATTACATGAAAAAATTATTTTTTTTTGCAAGAAAATTACTTTGAACCCCCACACATTATATATATTTTTAAAGCAAATGCCCTACAGATTAAAATGGTGGGTGTTTAATTTTTTTTTTCACACAGTATTTGCGCAGCGATTTTTTGGGGAAAAAACACACTTTTTTACATTTTAATGCACTAAAACACACTATATTGCCCAAATGTTTGATGAAATAAAAAAGATGATCTTAGGCCGAGTACATGGATACCAAACATGACATGCTTTACAATTGCGCACAAACGTGCAGTGGCACCAAAATAAATACATTTTTAAAAGCCTTTAAAAGCCTTTACAGGTTACCACTTTAGATTTACAGAGGAGGTCTACTGCTAAAATTACTGCCCTCGATCTGACCGTCGCGGTGATACCTCACATGCATGGTGCAATTGCTGTTTACATTTGACGCCAGACCGACGCTTGCGTTCGCCTTAGCGCGAGAGCAGGGGGGACAGGGGTGCTTTTTTTTTTTTTTTTTTTTTCTTTATTATTTTTTTGCTTTTTTATCTTATTTTAAAACTGTTCCTTTCATTTTCTTTTTTTTTTAATCATTTTTATTGTTATCTCAGGGAATGTAAATATCCCCTATGATAGCAATAGGTAGTGACAGGTACTCTTTTTTGAAAAAATTGGGGTCTATTAGACCCTAGATTTCTCCTCTGCCCTCAAAGCATCTGACCACACCAAGATCGGTGTGATAAAATGCTTCCCCAATTTCCTAATGGCGCTATTTACATCCCGCGAAATCTAAGTCATAAAATGCTCGTAGCTTCCGGTTTCTTAGGCCATAGAGATGTTTGGAGCCACTCTGGTCTCTGATCAGCTTTATGGTCAGCTGGCTGAATCACCGGCTGCATTCTCAAGTTCCCTGTTGAGACAGGAGAGCCAGAGAAAAACACGGAAGACGATGGGGGGGGGGCATTCTCTCCCACTGCTTGTAAAAGCAGTCTAGAGGCTAATTAGCCGCTAGGATTGCTTTTACATGAAAGCCGACCGCTGGCTGAAAAGAATGATACTAAGATGATACCTAAACCTGCAAGCATCATTCTGGTATAACCACTCAAAGTCGTGAATGCTGTACCTGAAGACAAAAAAATGGTTAACAATAAAGCACAGTAAACGGTAAAGTATAAAAAATTGCATACCTGAAAAGCAAACATGATAAAACATAATAACAATAAAACATTGCAGAATAGAATACAGTAAAAAAGAGCAGAAGAATAGAGAGAGAGAGAATAGAGAGAGAACAATAAAACGACAACTATTATTTTTTATTTTATATTTTTGTTTGTGTTTTTTTTTTTTTTTCTCAAAATGCGATGGCATCTTGGGAGACCCTGTGAAAGTGTGCCTAGTCTGTGCAATGCTGTACCCTACGCTAATACTCAACTAGTGAATGGTAGCGTTCAAAACATTCACCAATGCAAAGACCAGGATTGTCAGGACAGGAGGGACAATAATAGCGGGTGTCACGCCTATATCCGCGTTTGCTGCAGACACAACATCTTTTTTGGGGGGGTTCGTTGGGTAGGGGTACTCGGGAGGACATAAAAATGCCTCTCATGCAGCCGACTGCATTTGGTTGGGGATGTGAATGGGGGAAGTACGGGCGCTGCAGAAGTGGTGGGTTCCCAATTAGGATTGGCGAATGCAGCAGGAAGGGCATTATGGGCACGACGGGCCTGTGTTTGTCTTCTTGGTGGCAGCGGGACACTATTTGTGCTTGCCACCTCACCAGCTTGAACTGCACTTATGGGACTCGCCACGTCACCAAGTGTTACTGCAGTGCTGGTTTGACTACAACCGGGGTGTACTAGGCCGCTGGCGCTTGCCAGTTCACCAAAACGCTACCAAAAAAACTGTTAACGATCGCAGGGATCAGGCCTGACTCTGCGAACGCTGCAGTTATGCGTTTAGTGTTTTGTAAGTGACAGTGATCGATCAATACTGCACTTGGGTGGGCTGGGCTGGGCCGGGCGGAGGGGCAAAACGCAGGTGCTAGCAGGTATCTGGGCTGATCCCACTAACACTGCGTTTTTGGGAACCCTAAACTGCTGGGGACGCCAGTATAGATCTGATCGGATCAGATCAGATATTGATCAGTTCAGATACTATACCACTAAGGGAGGTGTACGGTGCGTGCGTGGGTGTTAGCGCTACTGGCACTAATCTGACGCTGCCTGGGGCTGGTGCTTGCCAGTTCACCAAAACGCTACCAAAAAAACTGTTAGCGATTGCAGGGATCAGGCCTGACTCTACGAACGCTGCAGTTATGCGTTTAGTGTTTTGTAAGTGACAGTGATCGATCGATACTGCACTTGGGTGGGCTGGGCTGGGCCGGGCGGAGGGGCAAAACGCAGGTGCTAGCAGGTATCTGGGCTGATCCCGCTAACACTGCGTTTTTGGGAATCCTAAACTGCTGGGGACGCTAGTATAGATCTGATCGGATCAGATATTGATGCGTTCAGATTCTATACCACTAAGGGAGGTGTACGGTGCGTGGGTGTTAGCGCTACTGGCACTAACCTGACGCTGCCTGGGGCTGGTGCTTGCCATTTCACCAAAACGCTACCAAAAAAACTGTTAGCGATCGCAGGGATCAGGCCTGACTCTGCGAACGCTGCAGTTATGCGTTTAGTGTTTTGTAAGTGACAGTGATCGATCGATACTGCACTTGGGTGGGCTGGGCCGAGCCGGGCGGAGGGGCAAAATGCAGGTGCTAGCAGGTATCTGGGCTGATCCCGCTAACACTGTGTTTTTGGGAACCCTAAACTGCTGGGGACGCTAGTATAGATCTGATCGGATCAGATATTGATCCGTTCAGATACTATACCACTAAGGGAGGCGTATGCTGCGTGCGTGCGTGGGTGTTAGCGGTACTGGCGCTAATCTGACGCTGCCTGGGGCGACGCATATCACCGCCGGGCGATCAGGGGGCTAAATCTTTATTTGGTAATAAACGGCGGGTGCCCTGACACTATAAAAAATAAACAAACTAACCAGCGTCACCCGTAACGGTTATACAGTGATCAGTGGTGAAAGGGTTAACTAGGGGGCAATCAAGGGGTTAAAACATTTATTCGGTAGTATATGGGGGTCCCTGTCGCTATAAAACGCTGACGGCGAACCTAAATATTTACCTCACTAACTAGCGTCACCAGCGACACTAATACAGCGATCAGAAAAATGATCGCTTAGCGACACTGGTGACAGGGGGTGATCAAGGGGTTAAAACTTTATTAGGGGGGGTTAGGGGGGTATCCTAGACCTAAAGGGGGCATAACACTCACTGCCCTAACACTGTAACTGTCACAAACTGACACCAATACAGTAATCAGAAAAAAAAAAAAATAACAGCTTGGTGTCAGTTTGTGACAGGGGGGGGGTGATTGGAGGGGGGATCGGGGGGCGATCGGGGGGGGGATCGGGGTGTTTTGTGTGCCTGGCATGTTCTACTGTGTGTGTGTGTGTGTTGGTGCACTCACATTGCAGTCTTCTCTCCTCGGCCCGGAACGGAAAATACAGAGCCGAGGAGAGATGACATCATTTCCTCTGCCTCTGTTTACAATACAGAGGCAGGGAAATGATCCCATTGGCTTGGAGCGATCGCGAGGGGGGGGCCACGAATGGATGGCCTCCCCCTCACCACCGATCGCCGTGGGAGATTTGCCGACCGCCGCAGGCACCGGGGGGGGGGGTCCGATCGGACCCCCCACCCGCGGGCAGGCAAGGACGTACCTGTAAGTCCTTTTGCCTGCCCGTGCCATTCTGCCGACGTATATAGTCGTGCGGCGGTCGGCACGTGGTTAAAGAAATTTTGAAGGTAGTATAGCACCCCCCCATCCTGGTGCCTCCACTGAATGGAACACAAGTGTGGGACATCACCTTACCCGTAGTCCATTGATCACTTCTTCCATCCCTGTAACTGAATGTCCGTACCTCTGTATAGACCTGCAGCTCCAAGAATAGTCTGCAGGAGCCTGAGCATTGCACCTGCCATCCACTGATCGTGGTTGTAATGCTTTTCAGGCTCAAATGCAAAAATAAATAAATGCACATTTTTTTCATCTGTGTGGGTGTGTTCAATATTTTTTTCAAAAGGTAGAATTAACATAAGCTGTCAGTGTAAGAAGACTAATAAAGTTATGAATAAATACTTTGTGGGGCGGTAGAGAAATATTGTATAATCAGAGAATACATACAGTGCTTTGCAAAAGTATTCACCCCCCTTGGCTTTTTACCTATTTTTTATTACATTACAGCCTTTAGTTAATTCTTTTTTAATCTGAATTATATGTGATGGATCACAACACAATAGTCTAAGTTGGTGAAGTAAAATTAGAAAAATATATACATTAAACTATTTTTCAGAAATAAAAGACTGATAGTTGGCATGTGCGTATGTATTCACCCCCTTTGTTATGAAGCCCATAAAAAGCTCTGTTGCAACCAATTACTTTAAGAAGTCACATAATTAATGAAATGATGTCCACCTGTGTGCAATCTAAGTGTCACATGATCTCTCATTACATATACACACCTTTTTGAAAGGCCCCAGAGGCTGCAACACCTAAGCAAGAGGCACCACTAACCAAACACTGCCATGAAGAAGAAAGGAACTCTCCAAACAAGTAAGGGACAATGTTGTTGAGAAGTACAAGTCAGGGTTAGGTTATAAAAAATATCCAAATCTTTGATGATCCCTAGGAGCACCATCAAATCTATCATAACCAAATGGAAAGAACATGGCACAACAGCAAACCTGCCAAGAGACGACCGCACATCAAAACTCACGCGTCGGGCAAGGAGGGCATTATTCAGAGAGGCAGCACAGAGACCTAAGGTAACCCTGGAGGAGCTGCAGAGTTCCACAGCAAAGACTGGAGTATCTGTACATAGGATGGCAATAAGCCGTAGACTCCATAGAGTTGGTCTTTATGGCAGAGTGGCCAGAAGAAAGCCATTACTTTCAGCAAAAAACAAAATGGCACGTTTTGAGTTTGTGAAAAGGCATGTGGGAGACTCCCAAAATGTATGGAGGAAGGTGCTCTGGTCTGATGAGACTAAAATTGAACTTTTTGGCCATCAAAGAAAACGCTATGTCTGGCGCAAACACAACACATCACGTCACCCAAAGAACACCATCCCCACAGTGAAACATGATGGTGGCAGCATCATGATGTGGGGATGTTTTTCAGCAGTCGGGACTGGGAAACTGGTCAGAGTTGAGGGAAAGATGGAAGGTGCTAAATACAGGGATATTCTTGAGAAAAACCTGTACCACTCTGTGTGTGATTTGAGGCTAGGATGGAGGTTCACCTTCCAGCAGCACAATGACCCCAAACATACTGCTAAAGCAACACTTGAGTGGTTTATGGGTAAACATGTAAATGTGTTGGAATGGCCTAGTCAAAGCCCAGACCTCAATCCAATAGAAAATCTGTGGTCAGACTTAAAGATTGCTGTTCACAAGCACAAACCATCCAACTTGAAGGAGCTGGAGCAGTTTTGCAAGGAGGAATGGGCAAAAATCCCAGTGATAGGATCTGGCAAGCTCATAGAGACTTATCCAAAGCGACTTGGAACTGTGATAGGCGCAAAAGGTGGCTCTACAAAGTATTGACTTTAGGGGGGTGAATAGTTATGCACATTGACTTTTTCTGTTATTTTGTCCTATTTGTTGTTTGCTTCACAATAAAAAAAAAAAACATCTTCAAAGTTGTGGGCATGTTCTGTAAATTAAATGATGCAAATCCTCAAACAATCCATGTTAATTCCAGGTTGTGAGGCAACAAAACAAGAAAAATGCCAAGGGGGTGAATACTTTTGCAAGGCACTGTAGATTCTCTTAAAGTGACCCTGTCACCACTACAATGGCACAGATGGTAATAGGCTGCACCCGCACTACAAGGGTTAATTGGGTTACCTTGTAAGGGTTAATTGCTTGTTCATTCTAAGAGAGAGAGAAGCACTTTTACTTATCCAATCCGCTGCTGATCTGGTAGTGCAGTCCTCATGTCCAATGCAGGGCTATAGACCTTGCATAGGTCTTGATTATGTCAGGACCTTAGACCGCTGGACCATAGGGGAGAAGATGCTGCAGGAGTCTAGCGGCATAGAGGAGTGGATGATCTGGTAAGTAAATCTTAATTAACCTGTTGCTGCATGCCTAACACATATGTGCGGCAGCAAAAGGGTGGGCTTTAACACCTGCATGCCACACATATACATGACTGGGGAGGGGGGCAATGCTTCTGTGCTGAGAGCACACTCACTGCATGCTCCCAGCACAGAGACCGAGCTATCAAAGACAGCTCTCAGTCCCCACTTACGATCAGGACTGGCTCCTGATCATGTGACAGCCAATCACAGTGGTCAGATGATCGTCGATCCTCTTAGCTCCTTGGGTGTTCAGAACCTTTTAAAGGAATGCCAGGGCAAGCAGGAAGGGGTTAGTAAGCCCCCTAGACCTAAATGAGCAATTAACCTTTGCAGTGACTGTACTGTGGTCAGGAAATTGGACAATCTTTTTTGGCAGTCATGAGCACCGCATCCTCTGGACTAAACAGGAGAGGAACCTTCCAGATTTTTATCAGTTCAAAGTTTAAAAGCCTGCATGTTTGATGGTATGGAAGTGCATTTATGTGTATGGAATGGGCACCATCAATGCTGAAAAATATATCCAGGTTTTAGAGCAGCCTATGCTCCCATCCAGACGACGTCTATTTCAGGAAGAGCCTTACATATTTTATCAGGACAATGCTAAACTGCACACTGCATCTATGACAGCAGCATGGCTTCATAGTAGAAGAGTCCGGGTGCTTTACTGGCCTGCCTGCAGTCCAGACCTTTCATCAACTGAAAACATTTGGCACATCTTGAAATGTAAAATATGACAAAGAAGACCCAGGTCTGTTGAGCAGTTTGAATCCTAAATCAGGCAAGAATGGGACATCATTCCTCTCCCAAAACTCTGATAACTGGTCTCCTCAGTTCCCAAACCTTTACAGACTGTTGAAAACCACTTGCCGACTCCCAGCAATACATTTACTGCTGCCGGGTGGCTCCCTCAGGCATAGGGCAAGCAGCAGCGTGATCTGCAACCACTGTGTCCACCGGCCCAGTGGGCAGCCCAGGTACCACGTGATCGCTATGCGATCACATGTCACGTAGTAAACAATTGTCATGAATGGAATCCATTCATTACATCATTGTTTACTACCGGGGTGGATAAAAATCGATAAGGTTTAAAAAAAAAAATCAGTTTTTTTTTTTTTATTTAAATCAGATTTTTTTTTTAACAGATTTTTATATTTTTATCAAATTTATTTTAATAAAATGCTTTTGGAGTAAACATCTATCTAAAGATAGTTTTCTATTTAAGATACATTTATAATTTAGTGTATTCAGCATGAAATGAGCTTAGTTATGTAGCATGAGGCTGTATATTCTGCAATATTTACATTTTTGGCAAACTCATTCAATGAATCCAAGCTCTGCAAGCTGAGATAACATGCACTGCATTGATGCATTTACACAATTTCACAGTAACCGTGAGATAAAACAAAGCTCCGGAATATCCCTGTATCCCATTGTTTTGCAAATTTATGTACACTACAAACTGTATGATTGTTTGAAGATTAATGCACCTGTACCAGGCTCTAAGTGTGAGGAGGAAGGGCAAACAGGAAAAATTAAAAAGTGAAACTTTCTAAGAGGCTTATAAACCTTGTGATCTTTCTGCACATAGCTTGAAGTGCTTTATTCCTCTTTTGAGCAGCAAAATGGCAGCAGGCTGTAAAAGAGACCCATTTTGGGAATATTTTGATGAAGTTCCTCTACCTATGGGTAAAGCAGGTATGTGTGCAAAATGAAAGTTCACAACACCCTACACCCTGTGATACCTCCACTGTGCTTCTGAATAAGTGAAAAAAATATAATTTAAATAAACTATAGCTGCCACTTAATATGTAACAAATACATGACTGAAGTTAAACCTCTAGAGATAAGTGGAGTAAATAGTAGCGCTCAAATAAATAAAAAATGAAAAAATAAAAATAAAAATGAAAAATAGAAATGTGCTAATGAAAGCAATGATCAATCTAAATGAACAGTAAAAGTATAAATGTGTGAATATTGACAATAATACCCTCATTGAAAATCAGTCACAATATGAATGTGATCTGACAAAAAAGTTATTGGTGAACACTGTGAGCAAACACATCCTATCACATAATGTTCAAAGCAACACACCCTGTGAAAGATGTGAAAATAATGAATAAAGTGTTGACATAAACTTTCATAAAGTATGAATATTCCGATGAATGGTCTGAAAAAAATCTATAAATGAAAACTTTTGGTTCGTTCTTTGTGATCTTCCACCACACCTCAGTGTTTGTGCTTCCACTCCCACTTAAAGATTTGCACTCACCAGCTACAATTGCCTCCCACTCTCGTGTTTGGCATGTGAGTGCAATGGTGTGCGATGGTTTGAATCTTTAATAAATTTGCTGTACTTTATCACACTATTTGGAGCATTTTTTCATTTTCATGTGGAGAAATCACTTCTTGAGGAAAAGGATTTGTTGCACTTACGCTTGCTATTTGGAGATCACGTTTGGAATCTGGAGATCACATTTGAACCCCGAATAAGTGTGGGTTGTGAATGAGCCAAACACGAGAGTGGGAGGCAATTGTAGCTGGTGAGTGCAAATCTTTAAGTGGGAGTGGAAGCACAAACACTGAGGTGTGGTGGAAGATCACAAACAACAACCGAGAGTTTTCATTTATAGATTTTTTCAGACCATTCATCGGAATATTCATAATTTTTTGAACTTTATGTCAACACTTTATTCATTATTTTCACATCTGTCACAGGGTGTGTTGTTTTAATTATTATGTGATAGGATGTGTTTGCTCACAGTGTTCACTAATAACTTTTTTGTCAGATCACATTCATATTGTGACTGATTTTCAATGAGGGTATTATTATCAATATTCACACATTTATACTTTTACTGTTCATTTAGATTGATCATTGCTTTCATTAGTGCATTTTTATTTTTCATTTCTTTTATTTTTTAATTTTTTATTTATTTGAGCACTACTATTTACTCCACTTACCTCTAGAGGTTTTAATGCAGTCACGTATGTGTGCAAAATGCAAGCTATGCAACAAAGAGATGCAAGGCCCGATGGCCCGAATGAAACATCATGAGAAGACGCGCTGTGATGAAAGGACCGTGTTTGAAGTTTTTTTTTATGTGGACCCAGGTGATATATTCAGTTTAAAGAGGAACTGCAGTCTCCTTTTTTTTTGTAATAAAAACATCTTTGCCATTCTGAAGCTTCCCTCCAACCACTTTGCATATTATTTTATATATACTGCGTTTCTGTACTTGCCAAACATGCTACAGAAATCTCCCTCCACTAAGTCTGGCTGCAGCCATTTTAACTGTGGGCAGCTGAAGCTGCTGCCTGTTCACTTCCTGGATTTACACAGACATACAAAGGCACACCTCCAGCTCTGCAGCTCTCATTGGCCCTCTTATGACTCATCCCCCTCCCTTACTGGCAAATTCTCACGAGAGTGAGAAAGAGCTGTGCATGATGTCATAAGCCTAGGTCAATGACCAGACAAGAAACAGGAAGTGGGCTGTAGAAGGGATTTACTGGCAGAAAAAAAGGTTTTGCTATTCAAAGTTAAAACAACAAGGGTAGAAGATTTTATAGATAGAAAGATGAAAAAATTACCTAAGTTCCACTTTAAGTTCTTTTGTTTGTTTTTTCAAAGATATTTTGTGTATGCACTTCAGTTACTAAACACTGACGTTTAAGCAATTACAAGAATATGTAATAGAATGTTATTGTTTTAATTGAATAAAAGAATCTGAGTAGTTCTCCACCTATGTGTGATTAACCTATTACCTAAAATTGGCTCTGATATCGCTGTTTTACTAACCTGACAGCTTATTATTCTAAAGAGGAAACCTTCATTTTGTTTGTAAATATTAAGATTTTAACTATCAGCAAGATAAGTCCTTACATTTAAAGCACCGGTCATTTCAGATCCATCATGGCAGTGCCTGTTAGTAGGCATCCACTCACCTGCTGCCGTCACGTCCCTCACCTTGTTGTGTCACTGCTGCATCACCTGCTGTCCTATTAAAGTGAATGGGACTGTCGGGAAGTCAACAGCGGGTCAGAGGAGGAGCTGCTGTGGGACAAAGATGACAGATGCTCTTTAAAAAATATTATTTAAATCAAATCCACCCTGTTTAGTACTGTGTGTGTAAAAAGCCGTCCTTGGACCCTACCAATCTTAACAACCTATGCCCTATCTCCTTGCTCCCCTTTTCCTCTAAACTCCTTGAACGCCTGGTTTACAACCAACTGAGTGACCACCTCATTAAAAACAACCTTCTTGATCCCCTTCAATCTGGATTTCGCCCTCAACACTCCACAGAAACTGCTCTTTTAAAACTCACAAATGACCTACTAACTGCAAAAACCAACGGCCACTATTCTGTACTTCTACTTCTGGACCTTTCAGCTGCCTTTGACACGGTTGACCACCCCCTCCTCCTCAAAAAACGTTATTCCCTCTGTCTCTGTGACTGTGCTCTTCAGTGGCTCTCATCCTTCCTATCCCAACGCACCTTCAGTGTCACTTACAATTCTACTTCCTCCACTCCTCTTCCCTTCTCTGTCGGGGTCCCCCAAGGTTCTGTTCTTGGACCTCTTTTATTTTCAATCTACACCTCTTCCCTGGGTCAGTTGATAGCCTCTCACGGCTTTCAATATCATTTCTATGCTGACGACACACAAATCTATCTCTCCACCCCTCAACTCACTCCATCAGTCTCCTCACGCATCACTAACTTACTAACAGACATATCTGTATGGATGTCACACCACTTCCTCAAACTCAACTTGTCCAAAACTGAGCTTATAATATTTCCTCCCCCCCGTGCCTCTTCCCCTGACTTCTCTGTCAAGAGCAATGGCAAAACCATCCACCCGACCCCACATGTCAGGGTGCTAGGTGTTATCCTGGATTCTGAACTCTCCTTTCGGCCCCACATCCAATCACTTTCCAAAGCTTGCCGCCTCAACCTCCGCAACATCTGTAAACTACGTCCCTTTCTAACCAATAAAACCACAAAGCTCCTGATTCACTCCCTGGTTATCTCTCGCCTTGACTACTGCAACTCACTCCTCATTGGCTTACCTTTAAATAGCCTATCCCCCCTTCAGTCCATCATGAATGCTGCTGTCAGACTCATCCACCCTACAAACCGCACAGTGTCTGCTACCCCTCTCTGCCAATCTCTCCATTAGCTACCACTCGCCCAACGAATTAAATCAAAAATACTAACAATAAGTTACAAAGCCATCCACAACTCCCCCAGCCCCCAGCTACATCACTAACCTAGTCTCAAAATACCAACCTAATCGCCATCTCCGTTCCTCCCAAGACCTCCTGCTCTCTAGCTCCCTCATCACCTCCTCCCATATCCGCCTCCAGGACTTCTCCCGAGCCTCACCCATCCTCTGGAATTCCCTACCCCAATCTATCAGACTGTCTCCAAATGTATCCACTTTTAGGCGATCCCTGAAAACTTTCCTCTTTAGAGAAGCCTATCCTGCCTCCATCTAACAATTGCACTATTTTCTCCATTAGCTCATCCCCCACAGTTATTACACTTTTGTATAACTTGACCCTCCCTCCTAGATTGTAAGCTCTCTGATTCCTCCGGTATTGAATTGTATTGTACTTGTACTGTCTGCCCTAATGTTGTAAAGCGCTGCGTAAACTGTCGGCGCTGTATAAATCCTGTATAATAATATAATAATAATCTGTGATTGTCATCAGTGATCACATGGTACCTGGGCCATTCACAGCACCCTGCACCATGTGCTAGCTGTGGGCCAATCGCAGCATCACAATAGTAAACAATGGGGTTTATTTACTAAAGCTGGTGAGTGCGAAAGCAAATGAATAAAAAAACAATCCGTTTCTAACCTCAGCTTGTTTAATTAAGCTAAAAAACTAACAGAAGCTGATTGGTTTCTATGCAGAAGATTTTGCACTATCCAACTTTAGTAAAGAAACCACAATGAGTCCTGAATGAAAGCCATTCATGACAGTTCAAACCATTGCTGTTACAGTGACCATCACTTTGACAAGGAATTACAGTGTAAAAGAAAAACAAATCCATGATCACCACTCCCCCCCCCCCCGAGAAGTACAGTATCACTATGATAACACTCAACTATTCTGATGACAGTATATAAAAATTAAAATAAAAATTAAAAACAAATGTTAAATAAAAATAAAAATAAATATTTAAAAAATTGAACAAAAAAAGTATAGTTTTGGGGTTTTTTTCTACATACTGTCACCAGTCAGTATCCCTGATCACCACTACACCAGTCATATGATGATGCTGTACTGCACTGGTGACAGTATGTAAAAAAAAAATTGTAATTTCTTCATTTCTAAAAAATTGTGACACAAAATACAGAGGACAGAACTAAAATTAGACTTGGTAAACTTAACATTAAAGGGGTTGTAAAAGTAAAAATTTTTTCACCTTAATGCATTCTATGCATTAAGGTGAAAAAACTTCTGACAATACCGCCGCCCCCAGCCCCCCCGTTTTACTTACCTGACGCCTCGAAAGTCAGCTTCTCGTTCCCGACATCTATTCCTCCGCTCACCCTGGCCGCTGATTGGCTACAGTGGATGGATTGGAAGCAGCGCAGCCATTGGCTCGCGCAGCTGTCAATCACATCCAATGACGCGGCGCGCTGGGGGGCGGGGCCGAGTGATACAGTGAGCGGCTATAGCCGCCGGCTGTATCACGGGAGCGCGCCCGCAAGCACTAACCACCATGCGAGGGAGCTCGCATTAAGGTGGTTAATGCTTGCGGGGAGGAGCTGAAACAGCCGCCGAGGGACCCCAGAAGACCAGGTTCGGGGCCACTCTGTGCAGAACGAGCTGCACAGTGAAGATAAGTATAACATGTTTGTTATTTTAAAAAAAAAAAAATGTTACCTTTACAACCCCTTTAATAAATCACCGGTACTAGATGGCTTGCAGGAACTCAGTCAAGTAATTGCCAGACCATTGTTCCTAATTTTTACTGACAGTCTACTGACTGGAATGGTACCAGCTGATTGGAGAAAAGCCAATGTAGCACCAATATTTAAAAAGGGCCCAAAATACATCCCTGGGAATTACAGACCAGTTAGCCTAACATCAATAGTATGTAAACTCTTGGAGGGGATGATAAGGGTTCTATATACAAGATTTTAGTAATGAGAACGGTATCATTAGCAGTAATCAGCATGGATTCATGAAGAATCATTCTTGCCAAACCAATCTATTAACCTTCTATGAGGAGATGAGTTGCCATCTAGATAAAGGAAGGCCCGTAGACATGGTGTATCTGGATTTTGCAAAAGCATTTGACACAGTTCCCCATAAAGGTTTACTGTACAAAATAAGGTCCGTTGGCATGGACCATAGTGTGAGTACATGAATTGAAAACTGGCTACAAGGGTGAGTTCAGAGGGTGGTGATAAATGGGGAGTACTCAGAATGGTCAGAGGTGGGTAGTGGGGTCCCCCAGGGTTCTGTGCTGGGACCAATCCAATTTAATTTGTTCATAAACGACCTGGAGGATGGGATAAAACAGGTCAATCTCTGTATTTGCGGACGATACTAAGCTAAGCAGGGCAATAACTTCTCCGCAGGATGTGGAAACCTTGCAAAAAGATCTGAACAAATTAATGGGGTGGGCACCTACATGGCAAATGAGGTTCAATGTAGAAAAATGTTAAATAATGCATTTGGGTGGCAAAAATATGAATGCAATCTTTACACTGGGGGGAGAACCTCTGGGGGAATATAGGATGGAAAAGGACCTAGGGGTCCTAGTAGATGATAGGCTCAGCAATGGCATGCAATGCCAAGCTGCTGCTAACAAAGCAAACAGAATATTGGCATGCATTCAAAAGGGGATCAACTCCAGAGATAAAACGATAATTCTCCTGCTCTACAAGACTCTGGTCCGGCCACACCTGGAGTATGCTGTCCAGTTCTGGGCAAAGTCCTCAGGAAGGATGTACTGGAAATGGAGCGAGTACAAAGAAGGGCAACAAAGCTAATAAAGGGTCTGGAGGACATTAGTTATGAAGAAAGGTTGCGAGCACTGAACTTATTCTCTCTGGAGAAGAAACGCTTGAGAGGGGATATGATTTCAATATACAAATACCAAACTGGTGACCCCACAATAGGGATAAAACTTTTTTGCAGAAGGGAGCTTAACAAGACTCGTGGCCACTCATTAAAATTTGAAGCAAAGAGGTTTAACCTTAAACTACGTAGAGGGTTCTTTACTGTAAGAGCGGCAAGGATGTGGAATTCCCTTCCACAGGCGGTGGTCTCAGCGGGGGGCATTTATAGTTTCAAGAAACTATTAGATAAGCACCTGAACAACCGCAACATACAGGAATATGCAATGTAATTCTGACATATAATCACACACATGGGTTGGACTTGATGGACTTGTGTCTTTTTTCAACCTCACCAACTATTTAACTATGTAACTATGTAAAATACGAACTTCAAAAAAACTCGCCATGCCTCTTACTAAATACCTCAGACTGTCTACTTTACAAAAATGGTCATTAAGAGATAATTGTTTTGTCCTGGCATTTTAGGGCCTCAAGATATGAGCTAGGCTGTTAGTACATCAGACTTGATTAATTTTCAGTTATAGAATATCTCACAAAAGTGAGTACACCCCTGTCAGAGAGGATCCCTGAGCAGGATGGTTGTTGGGCACTCTGGAGTGCGCCGCTTCGCACGCCGGCCCGTGCGGGCGCACGCCCGGGCGCGCCGTTGTGCGGGCGGCGCGCGCGTGCACGGTGTTTGGCGCCAATCGCCCTATTTAGTGTGCTGGGACATTGTGCTCGGTGCTGTCCGATCTTCAGCTTCCTGTTCCCGTACTCCCTGTTTGCCTGTTTGCTAGTCTGATCTCCCTGTGACCCGGCCTGTCTATTGGACTCTCCCTTGCTATCCGCCTTCATCTGACCCTGGCTTGCCTCCGACTTTAAACCTGCCTGATCCCTTGTACTGTACTGACCACCTGCTGCCAACCCTGCCTGTGACCTGGACTTTGAATCTGCCTGCTCCCTTGTACTGTGCTGACCGCCTGCTGCCAACTCTGCTTGTGACCGGACCTGCCTACTCTGCTCCTGCTCTGCACCAGTTAACTGTGCTTCAGCCTAGCTCTCATACCACTCTGCGCTCCCGTGCCTTCTGTTTGCTCTATCAGGGGCCGGGAACCAGATACGTAAGGGAGGCCTTCCCTTGCTATATCGGGTTCGTCAGTCAGGTACGTGACAGTCTGACAGTATCGGACAGCCATGTCCGAGCCCGAGCAGGGGACCTCTCCCATGGAGGAACTGTGCAGACACCTGGCGGGTCTCACACAGGCTGTGAAGAGCCTTCAAGAAGGTTATACTAGACTGGAGGAACGAGTCCAGGTGTTGTCCTCTCCAGCTAACCCTCAAGTTGCTTCCACTGCTGGACTCTCATCTGCACCCTCAGTGGTTATGCTACCCCCTGAACCCAGGGTCCCTACACCCGAAAGATTTACTGGTGAGCGTAGTAAATACCGATCATTCCGCAACGCCTGCGAACTCTACTTCGCTTTGCAACCACGCACCTTTTCCTTGGAAGCAACCAAGGTGGGTTTTGTCATTTCTCTTCTGTCCGGTGAACCACAGGCCTGGGCCCACCGTCTTCTGGAGCAAAAATCATTCTGTTTGGATAGCCTGGATACCTTCTTTGCCACTATGTCTCAGTTGTATGAGGATCCTCAGTTAAAAGCCACCGCTGAATCCGCCTTGCACGCCTTACAACAAGGGCGCAGGCCCGCTGAAGACTATGTTCTGGAATTCAGGCGTTGGAGTTCGGACACGGACTGGAATGACGCTGCCCTGCGTTATCAATTTCGTATGGGGTTATCCGATTCACTCAAAGATGAACTGGCATGGGTAGGAATACCCCAAACTCTGGATGACCTTATCAACCTGTCTGTTCAGATTGATCGACGTCTGAGGGAGCGCCATTCCAAGACGTCCGTCAACCAGTTCCGTCCCACCTGGGTCCTCCCCAAGGTCCCTAGTGCTACCAGCTCTGTAGGCCAAAGTCTTCATGTACCACCTACCTCAGCCCTCGATACCTCCGAACCGATGCAGCTCGGGCTTCTCCGCCCATCCCTCACTCCAGAAGAGCGACAGCGCTGACGAGTCAATAATCTATGCATGTATTGCAGAGAATCGGGTCACTACGTGAGATCTTGCCCTAACAAGACACGTAAGTCCTCAACTTCTTCTAAGTTTGCACCTGCCTTGCCTAACCTTGCTAACCACCTGGCTCTCTCCATTATTCTCCAGCTTCCAGGACAGGATCTGCCAGTCTCTGTCATAATTGACTCCGGAGCATGCAGCTGCTTCATTGATCTCACTTTTGCGGCTCATCACCGCATCCCTCTCCAACCAAAGTCGCAGGGACTTGCTGTCCACCTTGCTCATGGTTCCACCCTTAGCTCTGGTCCGGTCACCCAGGAGACTATCCCACTGCTGGCTATCATGAGCACTCATCATCGGGAATTTCTTCGGCTGGACGCCATCTCTTCACCACTCTTCCCTATTATTCTGGGGATGCCTTGGTTGCAGGCCCACAACCCTAGCATTGATTGGGTTTCTGGGGAAATCAAGTTCCTTTCCAGTTATTGCCAACAGCACTGTTTGTACAGCACTCCTGTGAAATCCAATTAACTCCTGTGCCTGGACAGTGACACCGAATAGCAGCAGGCGATTCCCGCTCCTTATCGGGACTTTTTTGATGCCTTTAGTAAAAAGGGGGCAGAGACCCTTCCGCCCCACAGACCTTATGATTGTCCTATAGAGCTTTTGCCTGGATCTGAAGTTCCCTTTGGGAGAATCTTTCCTCTAACAGAGCAGGAGCTGGACACCCTCAAGGTGTATATTGATGAGAATCTGAAGAGAGGTTTTATCCGTCCATCCACTTCACCAGCCGGAGCCGGCATTTTCTTAGTCGAGAAGAAGGATCACTCGTTACGGCCTTGTATCGATTACAGAGAACTCAATAAAGTGACCATCAAGAACCGTTACCCTTTACCCCTCGTGCCAGAGCTGTTTCAAAGGCTGGGTTCAGCAAAAATTTTCACCAAACTTGACCTCCGTGGTGCCTATAACTTAATTCGCATCAGAGAGGGAGACGAGTGGAAAACTGCCTTCCGAACCAGGTACGGGCACTTTGAATATCTTGTTATGCCCTTTGGTCTGTGCAACGCACCAGCGACTTTTCAACACTTTGTTAACGACATCTTCCGTGACCTTCTGGACTTATACGTTATAGTGTACCTGGACGACATTCTGATCTTTTCCTCCTCAGTCACTGAACATCGCAGGCATGTCCGGAATGTGTTAATCCGGCTCAGGCAGCATGGACTTTATGCCAAATTGGAAAAGTGCGAGTTTGAACTCCAGTGCATTCAGTTCCTCAGCTTAATCATCTCTACCAACGGTATTAAGATGGATCCCCAAAAGGTGGCAGCTATCCTGGACTGGCCCGCTCCCTCCGATAAAAAAGGGGTCCAACGCTTTATCGGCTTCGCCAACTTTTATCGGAAGTTCATAAGGGGCTTTTCTGCTATAATTGCCCCCATCACAGAACTGACCAAGCAAGGGAACCGATTCTGTTGGTCCCCGCAGGCGCAATCCGCCTTTGAAAAGCTCAAGGAACTTTTTACCTCCGCTTCTATTCTGAAACACCCAGACCCTGCCTTACTGTTTGTCCTTGAAGTGGATGCATCAGAGTTCGCAGTAGGGGCAGTACTTTCTCAGCGGCAAGGTGCCAAAGCTCTCCTCCACCCAGTAACCTTTTTCTCACGGAAACTCTCCAATGCGGAGAAAAATTATGACGTTGGAGATCGGGAGCTTTTGGCCATTAAAGCCGCACTTGAAGAGTGACGCTACTTATTGGAGGGTGCCGCTCATCCCATTTTGGTCTACACATACCACAAAAACCTAGGGTATCTGAGAACAGCCAAGAGATTGAGACCACGGCAGGCAAGGTGGGCCCTGTTCTTCTCTAGATTTCAATTCCACATTACATATAGGCCGGGTACCAAGGACATCAAACCGGATGCATTATCCCGCATGTTCCATGACTCCAGGGGATCCTTGCCTCCAGACACCACTCACCCTGCTGGAAATTTTCTGCTTCTTCAGGGAATCTTATATCTCAGATTAAACAAGCCTCCAGGAGTTGGTCTCCTTCTGCGGAAGCCAATGTAAGCCTGCAAGACGGCCTGTTCCGATACAAGGACAAAATCATGGTCCCAGAGGATCTGAGGGTGGCAGTACTGGAACTCTGCCACGACCACAAGTTGGCTGGGCATTTTGGTGTTTTGAAGACAACAGAGCTGGTACAACGTACCTTTTGGTGGCCTCAGCTGGCAAGCGATTGCAAGAATTTTGTGGAATCATGCATCACCTGTACTCGGAGCAAGAATAGCCGAGCGAAGGCCTGGGGCCTATTAAGACCCTTACCTGTTCAGGAAAGGCCATGGAAAATGATTTCGATGGATTTCATCGTAGAGCTCCCCCTGGCAGAAGGCTTCTCCACCATCTTCGTCATTGTAGACCGACTGTCTAAAATGGCCCACTTCCTACCCATGAAAGGTACACCTTCAGCTTTGGAAACTGCGAAGATCTTCATTAAGGAAATAGTGCGACTACATGGAGTGCCTTCAAGTATAGTATCAGATCGTGGGGTTCAGTTTACTTCCAGGTTTTGGAAGGCTCTCTGTAGTTCCCTTGAGATTGAATTGGCGTTCTCGTCTGCCTACCATCCCCAGACGATTGGGCAGACGGAGAGAACTAATCAGACTCTAGAACAATACCTCCGATGCTTTTCTGCCTTCTCACAAGACGATTGGGTCTCTCTTCTGCCTATTGCTGAGTTTGCCTACAACAACTCTGTGCACTCGGCCATTAAACAGACACCATTTTTTGCAAACTATGGTTTTCACCCGTCCTTTCTGACCGGCTCCTTACCTGAATGTGCGATTCCCGCAGTATCCGAAACAATGAACTTCTTCATCAACAACAATAAGTTACTACAAGAAACCATGGCTAGAACCCAGGAATACAATAAAAGGATGTATGACAGCCATTGTGCGGGTGCGCCTTTGTGCGGGCGCGCCGTTGTGCTCACGCGTGCGGGCGTGCGCACGGTGTTTGGCGCCAATCGCCCTATTTAGTGTGCTGGGACATTGTGCTCGGTGCTGTCCGATCTTCAGCTTCCTGTTCCTGTACTTCCTGTTTGCCTGTTTGCTAGTCTGATCTCCCTGTGACCCGGCCTGTCTATTGGACTCTCCCTTGCTATCCGCTTGCATCTGACCCCGGCTTGCCTCCGACTTTGAACCTGCCTGATCCCTTGTACTGTACTGACCGCCTGCTGCCAACCCTGCCTGTGACCTGGACTTTGAATCTGCCTGCTCCCTTGTACTGTGCTGACCGCCTGCTGCCAACTCTGCTTGTGACCGGACCTGCCTACTCTGCTCCTGCTCTGCACCAGTTAACTGTGCTTCAGCCTACCAAGCACCTTCAATCCGCTTGCACCAGGATCTTGGGCCTTATCTCTGCAAGTTACCCGCCAGGCTCTCATACCACTCTGCGCTCCCGTGCCTTCTGTTTGCTCTATCAGGGGCCGGGAACCAAATACGTAAGGGAGGCCTTCCCCTGCTATATCGGGTTCGTCAGTCAGGTACGTGACAGTCTGACAACCCCTCACATTTTTGTAAATATTTTATTATATCTTTTCATGTGACAACACTGAAGAAATTAAATTTTGTTATAATGTAAAGTAGTGAGTGTACAGCTTGTATAACAGTGCAAATTTCCTGTCCCCTCAAAATAACTCAACACACAGCCATTAATGTCTAAACCGCTGGCAACAAAAGTTAGTACACCCCTAATTGAAATTGTCCAAATTGGGCCCAATTAGCCATTCTCCCTCCCCGGTGGCATGTGACTTGTTGGTGTTACAAGGTCTCAGGTGTGAATGGGGAGCAGGTGTGCTAAATTTGGTGTTATCACTCTCACTCTCCCATACAGGTCACTGGAAGTTAAGCATGGCACCTCATGGCAAAGAATTCTCTGAGGATTTGAAAAAAAGAATTGTTGCTCTACATAAAGATGGCCTAGGCTATAAGAAGATTGCCTAGACCAGTGATGGCGAACCTTGGCACCCCAGATGTTTTGAAACCACATTCCCATGATGCTCATGCACTCTGCAGTGTAGTTGAGCATCATGGGAAATGTAGTTCCAAAACATCTGGGGTGCCAAGGTTCGCCATCACTAGCCTAGACCCTGAAACCGAGCTACATCATGGTGGCCAAAACCATACAGCGGTTTAACAGGACAGGTTCCACTCAGAACAGGCATCGCCATGGTCAACAAAAGAAGTTGAGTGCACGTGCTCAGCTCATATCCAGAGGTTGTCTTTGGGAAATAGACGTACAGTCAGGCCCATAAATATTGGGACATCGACACAATTCTAATCTAATCTAATCTAGTCTTTTGGTGTTGCTGAGCTCATCGGTGTGTTCTTTCTTTTTAAGGATGTTTTTAAGGATGTTCCAAACAATTGATTTGGCCACACCTAATGTTTTTGCTATCTCTCTGATGGGTTTGTTTTGTTTTTTCAGCCTAATGATGGCTTGCTTCACTGATAGTGACAGCTCTTTGGATCTCATATTGAGAGTTGACAGATTCCAAATGCAAATAGCACACTTGAAATTAACTCTGGACCTTTTATCTGCTCCTTGTAAATGGGATAATGAGGGAATAACACATACCTGGCCATGGAACAACTGAGCAGCCAATTGTTCCATTACTTTTGGTCCCGTAAAAAGTGGGAGGCACATATACAAATTGTTGTAATTCCTACACACTTCATCTGATTTGGATGTAAATACCCTCAAGTTAGAGCTGAAAGTCTGCAGTTAAAGCACATCTTGTTCGTTTCATTTCAAATCCATTGTTGTGGTTGCTCTGGAAGAAGGGATTGGAGATCAGGATCTTCCAACAATATTTTCCAATATTTTGGAATATTATTGGTCCATTTATGATAGTAGCAACTTTTATTGTGTAAAAGAGAATTCCTTTTTTAAAGTAATTTTTGGCATGTATAGTGTTTCCAATGTGATATAGATCTCAACAAATTCTGTGATGGATTTATTGGGGCCGTCCCATATGATTAAAATGTCATCTATGTAACGACCGAAAAAAATCAGATGTTCAGAAAATGGATTGTTGTGCCATATGTATTGTGTCTCCCACAAACCCATGGCCAAATTGGCATATTATGGTGTGAAATTAGCGCCCATTGCAGTGCCTTGTATCTGTAGTACATTTTCTGAACACCTAGTTTTTTCGGTCGTTACATCGATGACATTTTAAATATGTGGCATGGCCCCAATAAATCCATCACAGAATTTGTTGCACATTGCAACAACAACCCACATGGGCTGTCCTTTACATATGTCACAGACCTGCACAAGCTGGCTTTTTAGATCTGAAACTATATCACACTGGAGACACTATACATGCCAAAAAACGGTAGGGAATTCTCTTTTACACTATAAAAGTTGCCACTATCATAAATGGACCAATAATATTCCAAGAGGACAGTTCTGTGGACTTTGACATAACTGTACCAGAACAGAAGATTATATAGAACAGAGTGCCATCCTAAAAAATAAACTGATGGACAAAGGGTATCCCGACTCCCTTATCCAACAAGCATATTCACACTATCTAGCCGACAAACCCTCCAAAAAAGAAAACGAGCCCTTTGATCAAACTATTTGATTTACCACCAGATTCCACACAGAGTGTAAAAAAAATGGAGCATATCTTCAAAAAACATTGGGAAATATTGTTGGAAGATCCTGATCTCCAATCCCTTCTTCCAGAGCAACCACAAGTCACATATAGGAAAGCCCTGAATCTTAAAAGCAAAATAGCACAATGTAAATTGAAATATTAAAATTCTACCCCTTTCACTCAGCTTTGCCTCCTCCCTATTGTTGGTATGTATAGGTGCAATAAACCCCTGTGCAAAACTTGCGCTTTCATCAAACATGGTAAAAAAAAGTTTGTTACCAAAGGCAAAACCTACAAATTTGATGAGTTTTACAACTGCTCTTCAGACCATGTAGTTTATTATTTGAGCTGTCCCTGCAAACTACCATACATAGGACGTACTATTCGCCCTTTAAGTACAATGAAGGGGGAGTTGGGACTTTAAATGAGGTACCCAAAGGTGCCTCCATCCCTATATTAAATGCCAGAAAAAAGGGAGTTTGGGACTTTATATGAAGCAAGTGAGTAGTGGAGGAAAATTGATATAAAATATTTATTCATATTGATATCACAGCATACAATCATTTTTCATATCATGTATATGCGTCTGAGACGTGCAAAGATTAAACAAAGCACATTGTAACAGAGTATATATAACAACGCATGATCAGGATAATAGATGTATCGGTAGATAAACAGAAAGAAGATGGTATGAGCATGTACCACAAGCACCATGCCCGCCGCTGGCATATGCATCAACAAGAAATTGTAAAGGACTATATTCTGAAAGGAAAATTTCTCAAAATTATACTTCAGCTAAAGGCACTCACCAACCCGGACCAGAATTGCAGTGCGGGATAGCCGGTACATGGTCGGCCGAGAACATACCCCCCGCACGGGAGCTGAGGCGGCATAGTGCACGGATGCAACATCAGAAGGTGACAGGGGCGTGTAGGAAGTGAATAAAAATTCCATGTGGCAATAGTTGAATATATTCCATATAGCAGGAGTATCTGGAAATAAATTATTAGATATGTGTATAATTATAACAACCTATTCTGAGTAGGAGTAATGATTTTATATGTAAGTAGATCCAATGTAGCTCCACAGGAAAGAAAAATGTAGTGGGGGTAGTGCCTAACGATATGGGAATATATATTGAGTAATGGGTAAATACATGGGACTATAATAATGTGGAATTCATGTGGCAATGGTTGTAGTATACTTCATCGAGCAAAAGCATCTGCGAATAAGATCTCTTTTAGATATGTATATAAAGTAATAATGACCTATTTAGAGTAAGACTAGTAGTTTTATATGTAAGTAAACCCAATGTAATGCCACAGGACATGGTGATGTAATAGGGGTAGTGCCCAAAAATATAAAAATGTATATTAAGTGATAAGTGAGTTCATAGGACTATACAAGTGTGGGAAACTAAAAATGAGTGATGGGTAAGAAAAATTAGGTGGACAGAATGTTTAACTCGGAATGAGCCAAAAGAAAAGAGGAGGGAAAAATACAAAGCCAAAGAGGAAGGTCTTACCAATGTTGTAACTAGCAATGCCAAAAGGTGGACATGACTAGTATGCCGTGACCCCAGAGGGAGACTGGTCAGTAGATGAGCTCACTGCAAGGGGGATGTACAAATATGCCGCCAACACCACGCCAATGGGCCAATGGGGGAGAAGATGCCGCACCTGAACCGAGTAAACACTCGGTAATCGGCGCGGAGACTCCCTCATATAAGCGCACTAGATGTTATGGCTGGACGTTGGCGCAGTGACGTCATGAATGACGTCATGCGCACGACGTACCCGCCGTCACACAAACAGCGTGACAGGCGTGGCGCCGATGCGCGAAGGGGCGCCCGCCCCGTCCCCCCAAGCGCAGGGCCAATGAGGGGAGGAGAGGGAGGGGCCCACTAGGTGCATCGCAGCTCCCGCGATGAAGAAAGAACCCCAGCCAAATACATGCACCAAACAACCAACACACAACAAGTGGCCCAAGGCAGAGAGAGTGCATATGTTGAAGCTATAAGTAGAAGCAGTTAATGTGGGTAAATGGAACCTGCCTAGGGGATGCTGCATATAAATAGTATTTAATATTCTGTACAATGCTTGAAAATATAGAGGTTCATAAATGCTGTATAACAAATATTGGCAATATCCATATATAAATGTATTAACCTTATAAAAGGTCCCCTATAAATGAGGGCAACCTCACACAGGGATGGCAGGGGAACACTGCCAATCCCACATACTCAATTGCTTCCATCCCGGTATCTGAGAACAATGAAGGGGGAGTTGGGACTTTAAATGAGGTACCCAAAGGTGCCTCCATCCCTATATTAAATGCCAGAAAAAAGGGATAAAAGGGTAAGACCTTCCTCTTTGGCTTTGTATTTTTCCCTCCTCTTTTCTTTTGGCTCATTCCGAGCTAAACATTCTGTCCACCTAATTTTTCTTACCCATCACTCATTTTTAGTTTCCCACACTTGTATAGTCCTATGAACTCACTTATCACTTAATATACATTTTTATATTTTTGGGCACTACCCCTATTACATCACCATGTCCTATGGCATTACATTGGGTTTACTTACATATAAAACTACTAGTCTTACTCTAAATAGGTCGTTATTACTTTATATACATATCTAAAAAAGATCTTATTCGCAGATGCTTTTGCTCGATGAAGCATACTACAACCATTGCCACATGAATTCCACATTATTATAGTCCCATGTATTTACCCATTACTCAATATATATTCCCATATCGTTAGGCACTACCCCCACTACATTTTTCTTTCCTGTGGAGCTACATTGGATCTACTTACATATAAAATCATTACTCCTACTCAGAATAGGTTGTTATAATTATACACATATCTAATAATTTATTTCCAGATACTCCTGCTATATGGAATATATTCAACTATTGCCACATGGAATTTTTATTCACTTCCTACACGCCCCTGTCACCTTCTGATGTTGCATCCGTGCACTATGCCGCCTCAGCTCCCGTGCGGGGGGTATGTTCTCGGCCGACCAAGTACCGGCTATCCCGCACTGCAATTCTGGTCCGGGTTGGTGAGTGCCTTTAGCTGAAGTATAATTTTGAGAAATTTTCCTTTCAGAATATAGTCCTTTACAATTTCTTTTATGTATATTTTATAGAACTGCTTGCTGCATCTGCTCCTGACGAGTGGGTAAACCCACGAAACGCGTAGAGCTTTACTCGATGCTACAGCGACCATTATTTATTGATTTACCTACTATCATTATACTGTATGATGTTTATATACCTTTCTGTAGGAACACAGATTTCTTGTGGGTGCATATGCCAGCGGCGGGCATGGTGCTTGTGGTACATGCTCATACCATCTTCTTTCTGTTTATCTACCGATACATCTATTATCCTGATCATGCGTTGTTATATATACTCTGTTACAATGTGCTTTGTTTAATCTTTGCACGTCTCAGACGCATATACATGATATGAAAAATGATTGTATGCTGTGATATCAATATGAATAAATATTTTATATCAATTTTCCTCCACTACTCACTTGCTTCATATAAAGTCCCAAACTCCCTTTTTTCTGGTATTCGCCCTTTAAGAGAAATTTCCGGAGAACATCAACAATCATCTGCAGGCTTAGAGGTGTGGATAGTAGAGCAGATACCCAGAAACCTCTCAGGTTTATATACTGTGGAGAATTATCTAGTGTTTTTATTTATATATATATATATATATATATATATATATATATATATATATATATATATATATATATATATATATATATATATATATATAAAAATATATTTTATTTTTTATTTTTTTTTAATATATATTTTTCCCATCCTAGTACATCCCCTTCTACCACATCACTTTGATACCTAATAGAAATTGTATTTAATTACCCACACTTTTTCTTCATATAATATTAACTAATTACATTTTTTTCTATCCTACTATATAACACCTGGCGTTTTATCCATTTAGATATAATAAAGGTTATTTAACATGTCCAGTAATGTTTACCATGTTTCTACACTAATACCATCCCATTTGTTTTTATAGCCTTGACATTAGGGAATTCATTTTTAATCATTGGTGGTATAATATAATACCCACCTCTTAATATATTTATATCTTATACCACATATGTACATGGTTATTGTTGTTTTATTATGATATACATGTGGAATATGTTTTTTTCAAATTTAAGCATGTTCGTTTGCTAAATTTACCTTCAGTGGATGGTAACGTTTTACTTCAAAATGCTGCCTGTAGCAATATAAAAATTCTCCACTAGATGGCAGCACCACTCGGATACTTGAGAAAGGAACGCGCATTCCTCCTACCACCAGGATGCGCTAGCATGGAAACGCGTCGTGAACATGCCTGTGACGTCATCCCGATCAGCGCTGCAGTCCAAGGAGAGTTCCAAGCCTCCTATTTTGCTCTTCTCCATTATACCATAATTTCGAAAAATAAAGTTTGCCTTGTTAATGCTAGTGACAGACTGCATCATACGTGATATCCTAGGGTCACAAACGCCTGGGTGCAGAAATATTTCTGGTGCCCCCAAATGGGTGTGGTCATCTAACTAATTCCTCCCCTTTACAAATGTTTCTATGGTAACAACTCAAACAGAGAGATGCTCCCCTAAGGAGTCCTCCTTACCCTGGGATCCTCCCAAGATTTCTTAACAATTAACAAAATAAAGGAAGAGAAGCAGAGTACTCTAATGGGACCTGGAGAGGGTCTCTTTAATGGACATAGAGAAAGCCTCTGTTAGAGAGTCTGTTAGAAAAAGCCTCCACCAGGCCCAATTAGAGACTATAATGGGGTCTAATGGGACCTGAAGGGGGCCTCTTTAACAGAGGCCCTCTTGGTGTCCATTAGCGAGTCTCTGATAGAAAGAGTCCCCTCCAGGCCCAATGAGAGACTACATTAGAGTGTCACTGAACAATAGTTCAGAGATGGTTAGAGACTGCAGACATACTACAGGAGATGGTCAGAGACTGCAGACACGATACAACAGATGGTCAAGACTGTGGACATAATACAAGAGATGGTCAGAGACTGCAGACATACTACAGGAGATGGTCAGAGACTGCAGACATGATACAGGAGATAGTTAGAGACTGTGGACATGATACAAGACATGGTCAAAGAAGCAGACATGATACAGGAGATGTTCAGAGACTGCAGACATACTACAGGAGATGGGCAGAGACTGCAGACATGATACAAGAGATGGTCAGAGACTGCGGACATGATACAAGACATGGTCAAAGAAGTAGACATGATACAAGAGATGGTCAGAGACTGCAGACATATTACAGAAGATGGTCAGAGACCGTAGACATGATACAGGAGATGGTTAGAGACTGTGGACATGATACAAGAGATGGTCAGAGACTGCGGACATGATACAAGAGATGGTCAGAGACTGCAGACATGCTACAAGAGATGGTCAGAGACTGCAGACATACTACAGGAGATGGTCAGAGACTGCAGACATACTACATGAGATGGTCAGAGGCTGCGGACATGATACAAGAGATCAGTGCATCAATGCAGCCTCACCAGTGCCCATCAAATGCAGCTTATCAGTGCGCATCAAATGCAGCCTCATCACTGCCCATCAATTGCAGCCTCGTCAGTGCCCATCAAATGCAGCCTCGTCAGTGCCCATCAAATGCAGCCTCGTCAGTGCCCATCAAATGCAGCCTCATCAGTTCCAATCAAATGCAGCCTACCAGTGCCCCTTAAATGCAGACTCATCAGTGCCTATCAAATGCAGCTCCATCAGTGCCCATCAAATGTAGCCTCATTAGTGCTTATCAGATGCAGCCTACCAGTGCCCATCAAATGCAGACTCATCAGTGCCTATCAAATGCAGCTTCATCAGTGCCCATCAAATGCAGGCTCATCAGTGCCTATCAAATGCAGCTTCATCAGTGCCCATCAAATGCAGTCTCATTAGTGCCCATCAAATGCAGT
The DNA here is from genome assembly GCF_042186555.1 of Aquarana catesbeiana. NCBI lineage: Eukaryota > Metazoa > Chordata > Amphibia > Anura > Ranidae > Aquarana > Aquarana catesbeiana. The sequence continues at coordinate 70,610,449 of NC_133335.1, read as the reverse complement.
CTCCTTAGTGCCCATCAAATGCAGCCTACCAGTACCCATCAAATGCAGCCTCATCAGTGCCCATCAAATGCACCCTACCAGTGCCTGGATCACACAGAGTGGTGATCTCTCAATGTGTCACAGAGCTTGGATTTGAATTGCCAGGGCAGCCACTGTAACAAAGTCCTGCCTCCTAGACCGGCTCCTATGATACATTCAATTTTGTGGGACTGGATCAGTGTGCCATTTAGCACAGGAGCCGGTCTAGGAGGTGAGACTTTGTTACAGCGGCTGGCGAACATTTCAGATCCAAGCTCTGTACAGCAGGAGATTGCCGCTCTGCGTGACACACACAAGGAGACGAGGAGGGAGGGGAAGACTCTGACAGGAGCCCATCTGGATGACACCCCCCTGACACCCCTCCAATGTGTGGGACTTGGACCGCCCGACCCCCCCGTTGGTACTCCACTGAACGGCGCCTCCCCCCTCTGCCTCAGCTTGCGACGCCTGGGTGCAGTGCACCCGTTTCATCTACCCAGGTTCGGCCCTTTAGCTCCACTTTTACTTCCTGTTCCAACAAGAAGTTAAAGGAAACCTCTCAAAGATAGAGAATTGCCACTACAACAAGTATCCCCATTAGACACTGGCAGCAATAAAAACTTGACAAAGAATCTTCACCATTCTATCCAAAGCTAAAAAAAGAATTTGACTATAGAAATACCTTAATATTTGAAAGAAATAACACTGTAGACTGATGATCCAGGGGGTATTCAAAAATCTTAGTGAATCAGGATGGATTTTTTTTTCTTGTTGATGAAAAATGCAAAAGGTTTTTTTGCCTTGGATCCACCACTGATTTACACTTGGAGACGTTCATTTTTTTTTTTTTAACTGAATGGACCAATGTATATTTTCAACCTATGTAACTATATTAACAAATAACATTTATTATCAATTGGCTTGTAGCAGGTGACCAGGGTCTGGTCTCACAGCGCATGACATCACACCTTTTCCAGGTTAAACAACAAGAAAACCCCCTAATGGTGGACTTTTAAGGCACATAAGAAAAATAAAAGTATTTTTAATACAAATATAATTTATTGAGTTTAAACAATAAAAACACAACAATGGTGTAACATCTACTATTTGGAATGCATCTCAAGCATTTTTACATCAATGTATATACAATATTGAAAATATTGAAAAGTACTCTTGCAACTGACGCGTTTCAGAGTGTGTGTATCTCCTTTCTCAAGGTTGGGTGTGAGCTAGAGACATTTCTATTCTGGAAAAAATATATTGAGAAAAACAGGTATAAGCATTCAAGCACATATATGAGTGTAATAATTTCTAATGTAGTTTCCATATTTCTTACACTTACGTTCTTATAATGTATTGCTGACTTGGCATTCCATATGACTCTAATTAAAAACAACAGCAGCAATGAGGTCTGTCTACCAGATAGATTCTTGATTCTAAAGGAAAACAATAGTTTTCAGTTTGAATATTTTGAAGGATTATTTTGTATACATACCTGAATGAAAACAAAGATTTGTTCAAAGAATATGTGTTATTTCATCTCGTAATGGTAGGAGAGGGAAAGATCCCTCCCTTGGCCCTCCAAAAGGAAAGGGGGCCAGTAGGGGGCGTAATAGCGTGGTATATATTCTGAGGGTTCACTGAGGCCAAAAAGCAAGTCCTGCAAGAAATATAATAAAAATGTATAATAGAGTATCATATTTTTTATTTTAAATAAAAGGCTTTTATCTAAATTAGTAGGAAATAATTTTGTGTACGAGCATTAAATGATACCTGAAAGATGGTTGTTTAGGAGCTCAGCGACTGATGTTGCTGGTATGTAGATAGTAACTATAATGCCGCGTACACACGGTCGGACTTTTCGTCTACAAAAGTCCAACGGACGCCGACGGACTAAAGCTGGCTGGTAATCCGATCGTGTGTGGGCTTCTCCGGACTTTCAGCAGACTTTTTCAGCCTCAAATCCGACGGACTTTAGATTTGAAACATGCTTCAAATCTTTACGTCGTAACTACGACGGACCCCGAAATCCGCTCGTCTGTGTGCTAGTCCGACGGACAAAAACCCATGCTAGGGCAGCTATTGGCTACTGGCTATGAACTTCCTTATTTTAGTCCGGTGTACGTCATCACGTACGAATCCGTCGGACTTTTGTGTGGTCGTGTGTAGGCAAGTCCGTTCGTTAGAAAGTCTGCTGCAAGTCCGCCGAAAGTCCGCAGGAAGTCTGTCGGACAGGCTGTCGGACTTTTGTAGACGAAAAGTCCGACCGTGTGTACGCGGCATAATAGTAACAAATGAGTACGTCACTTATTTAGTTAATTAAGTGGCCAGTTTTAAATATTATATAAAAACATCACAGGTATATTGTTGTAACTACTATATTGCTATAGCGTTTAAGCAGTGTTAATTTACTTATTAAAAGTTATTTCTCTGTAGTAACAAATAGAGAATACTAGACTTTAATAGATTGAGATTATGTTAATATTATCAATTAACTTGTATTTCCTAAATGTGATAGCAACATTATCTTGACCAGAGCGGAGCCTTGGTGTTAACATTGAAAACTGTGAATAGCACACAAAAGCGCAAAATAAAGGTCAATAAGTTTCTTACCTATATACTTCAAGGATGGAAGAATCTCTGACTGCTCAGACCGGTATCATGTAGCAAAGTGCGGTGAAATTCCGGCATGCTCTTACAATACCATTATAAAGTCCCTCCTCTCCAATCAGCTGATGATGTGGGAGGGAGAGGGAGCAGGAGTTAGCCAAGTATGGCCCCGTCCATGGCGCGCATGCGCGGGCACGCACACACGTCGGAACAGGGCCACGCCTACTCCACCCGCTGACACAGTAAGCTTCCCCAGTGGACTGCGCATGTCCACTGGGGTTGCAATATGGAGGTCAGTCACAGATGGAGGAATTGACTGTACCCTCACATAACGCCGCCACGGGTTACGTAGCCCGGGCGGCTTGGTGTGCCAGGCGGCCCTCAGATACGTTAGAAAAGTAAATGGTGATATTTATTGGGTAAAGATACATCCTATATACGGATCTCATGGCCACAATAAATCCATAATTGCACTTAACAGTAATTAATGACCTTCTGGAAACAAGAAGATAGTGGTAGCAGATGTTAAGTAATATGACAGGGTTACATAGCATTTTATGTTGCATAGAGTGGAATATATTAAGCAAGACAAGCATATATATGCATCATATAATTTAGTGATACCAACTGTTGACTGGCATAACCGGATTACACAATATATTTAGTTGCATGAAGTGACACATATTTGACAGGATCAACATAGATATACCTCATTCAGGCATGATGTAATACATTAAGCACGACAAACATAGATATGCATCATACAATTTGGTGATAACAACTGTTGAATGGCATGACAAGATTACATAAAATATTTAGTCGCATGAAGTGACATATATTTGGCAGGATCAACATAGAATACCTCATTCAGGCGTAGTGTATATATTTTTTTATATGTTAACAAATTTTTTATCACCAATGTGGTACATAGATATAATTAATAGTACGTGCCCCAGGGTTAATTGTTGACATGTTGGTTTTGATAGCCATTACCATAGGTAGATGTGTATTGGCTATATCAATCTGAGTTGTTTATCAATTTTTCAAAAGAATATTTTGAAATTATTGTTCCCTTCCTCCCGAGGAAAAACCCTCGAGAAAGGGTTTAAACCAGATTGTTTCATTTAAACCAGGAGGCTGGGTGGCTTTTAATCTATGGATCCATCGTGATTCCATTTGCAACAAAATCTTATTCCAGTCTCCCCCTCTGAGACTTGGGTGTATGCAATCCAAAATAAGAAACCTTATTTTTGGAAATTTTCCATTGTGCACTAATATGGTATGTCGGCCGAGAGGGAGGTCGGGGTCGCAGGTTTGCATGCTAGTTATGTGTCTATAAGCCCTTCTCCAAAATTCCAGTTTCGTTCTGCCAACATAGAAACATGTACAATCACACAAAAGCATGTAAATTACCCCAGAGGTTTTACAATTAGCAAAATGCTTTGGGTAAAAAAATCTGTCTGTTAGGAAGAATAGGATTTTTTTTGTGTGAGCATGAATTTGCAATAATTACATGCCCCACATTTAAAGGTTCCTTTATATTTGCAATGAATTTTATTCGTTTCTCCTTTGTATTCACTAGTAACAATCCTATCCTTAAGGGATGTGGCTCGTTTAAAGGTAAATAATGGTTTGGGTGGGACAAACTGTCCCAGTGCTGGATCACATTGAAGCGTATGCAAATATTTATCTATGATGGTTTTAATTTGCTTTTGCTGGTTGCTGTATTTGGTAATGATTCTGATAGCATTGGTAATCAAGTTGGAAGGGGGTGAAGTATAGGGATTATGGCGGTGCCAAGAGAAACAAGTACAAAACTTGAAGATTAAAATTAATATTCTATTTATTTAACAAAAATCATTAAAAATTAAACATGAAATTCACATAGACAAGGTGTGCGGGAAAATCTAAAATCAATTCTGTAGCGAAATTATTTCACATGACTTGGCCTGATGATTGTGGCGGCCCGTTCAGTGAGTAGGTATTTAAATTCCCTACATGTTTCGCCAGTATTGGCTTCTTCAAGGACAGTTGTTTGATACCTAAAGCGCTACAGAGCTTTCTATGAAGAGAAATATAACAATCAATGAATGTTTTTAGAACAATTGATACAATAAGGTACAGAAAAGATATATATATACATATGTTTGCGAGCTGTCCGGGTAGACTGCCCCCCACCACCCAAAATGGCCCCAAGGAACCCACCCACGCCACAGGGTGCCAAAAGCTGCCCCAAACGGGCTATCCAAGGATGGTAAGATACCTGCAATTCACCAGGGATGGATGCTGCACGCCTCCGGAGCAGGGCCTCAAACAGAGATCACAATAAGTAGCTGCAGGGGACAATGAGAGGAACCTGACAGTTAGTATGCCTAAAGAAATATATATGTGAACAAATTATGTGCATACAGCGGGGCCCAGTGACCAAACATCAATTTCAAAACGAGAACTCTAATATTGGACTAACATAGTCTCTAATTTTTACTTACGAATAAACTATTCAAATTGCGAGACAGGACACCGGAGAACAGCCATTATTGGGAGTAATTCATCATGGGATAAAGGGTGTAGGAAGTGTCACTGGAAGATGGTAAAAAAGGGGGGGGAGACATTTATATAGCGGGTAGTACTACCCAAAAACACAGGTCCGAAGACGCAAAATGCGATTCAGCTGTAACCAATGACAAAAATCTAAGTATGAACGGATTTACACTCACCAGTAGTAATAATCAAAGATGGAAACTTATGGCTGAAAAAAGAGACCTGCAGCCGATAGAGGCACCAGTTGGAACAAGCTAAGAGACAAAAAATATTGTCAGCTTGATGTAGACAAGATCCATAGGAGAGTGAGGGGAAACAGCCATTAAAGGCAAAAGAGTGCTTACCCAATCGTGTTGCAAGTTAATGTAACCGTGTCCTGTGATTCCCTGGCGTGTCTAGTGGCCTGGGATGCCGGCGCTCTTATGTCCCCCTCACACGAGCGGCGTCTGACGTCACCGCTCGCGTGAGCGGACAGAAAGGCCTCTGCGCATGCGCCGCCCGCAACTCCATCCGGTCCTACAAGGTCCAGAAGGCATAGCGGTGGTGTCTATGGTGATGTGTAAACACATCACACACACTGCGCAGTAAACAAATGCCGCCATTGGCGGCGCGATACTTGGGAGATGGAGGTTGATCCAATGCGCAGTGGCAGGGGCGGGCAAAGGATAAACCAATGCCCTTGGGTGTCCGTGCAGCTAAAGTGTTTCTCGTGTAAAGGGGCTGATAACACCAGAGACGGCACCAAATCGCCACCCTGGAATACAGGGACCCGTGGACAGTTGGCCACAACGGGTGGTAGTCTGGAAGGGGGAGAAGGCGACCAAGGGTGCAGAGGTGTGGCTGAGGCGCAATGGGAGGCGGGGATGGGTGGGAACAAACCAGGGATAAATGTGCTCAAAAACAAAAACGAAAGAGACGCCTGCACACTAGGCATGAAAGGAAAATGGACAGAAAAGAAGGAAAGTAGAAAGGGGGGGAGCATCATCCCTGGCATGTGCCCACATAGGTCACCCCGACAGTTCGCAAATTGAAACACGCGTCAATAACACAATATATTCACCAGCACAAAAACAGTTAATACATGACAAAATGAAAAGATATATATACAAATGAAACACTAAGAGCAACGTAATAATGCTTAATAAGTCTATCTATTTCTTGTTCAATTGGTAGATTGAGAAAGTAATATACAGATAGAAAAGGGGGGGGGGGGGGGGCGCCATAACTTGATCCATCAGGACCAATCTCTAAAGTGGGAAAGAACTATTTAGGGAGGAATATAAGAAATTACAAAAGAAGATTATACAGATAAATGAAGAAATAATCATAATTGATAAGGTTGGTTATATCAATCCCTGGGAAAAAAGGGGGGAGGGGAGAGAAATAACCAACCTATAAAAACGGCTTGAAACTGATGCCTTCATTAAGCCCTGGATGTCTAGTGGCCTCTAAAGTATGTATCCACTTGGTTTCTAATTGGAGTAGTTTTTGATCAATATCTCCACCCCTAACATGTGTGGGGATATGTTCCAATGCTGTAAATCCCACAACATGGGGATTAAAGTCATGGTGTACTGCTATATGTCGATTGATAGAGGTAGAAATCTTACCTTTATATAGAGGTTTGATGTGATCACGGATCCTAACACAGAACTGGCGTTTAGTTTTGCCGACATAGTAACTGCCACATATACAAGTAGCGAGATAGACTATGCCGGTAGTTTGGCATGTGACTTTGTGTTTGATTTTGTGTCTTTGGCCATTTGGGAGCGGTTTTTCGCGTACATCATAAATGAACTCACATATATCACAGTGGCCACATGGAAATATGCCAACCACTGTTGAAAAGAACTCTGGTTTGGGTGCATGGTGGCTCACTACGACTTTATCCCGTAAAGAAGGGGAACGACGGTAGGTAATTTGAGGTTGGGGTTGAATATATTTTTTTATCGTGTTGTCTGCTGTAAGAAGGGGCCAATATTTATTGAGAATATTCCTTACCTCATTATGATGTTGGGAAAATTGGGTAATAAGTCGGACCGGCTGAGAAGCGTCTTTCTTTTTGGTGGAATATAACAGTTTTTTCCGGTCTAATTTTTTTACTTTGTTGAACGCCTGTTTCAACAATTTTTGGCTGTACCCTCTTCTTTTTAGTCTTTCGTAAAGGTCATGTGCGGCCGCAAAGAAGTCCTTGTCGTCCGTACAATTGCGTTTAATCCGTAAATATTGGCTATAGGGGATACTATTTAGCAATGGTTTAGGATGAGCGCTGTTAGCGTGCAAAATAGTATTCCCTGACGTTTCCTTACGGTACAGGGATGAGGAAATGTTTCGCTACAGAATTGATTTTAGATTTTCCTGCACACCTTGTCTATGTGAATTTCATGTTTAATTTTTAATGATTTTTATTAAATAAATAGAATATTAATTTTAATCTTCAAGTTTTGTACTTGTTTCTCTTGGCACCGCCATAATCCCTATACTTCTCCCCCTTCCAACTTGATTTTCAAACTACCGGGATGAGGTGTCGCATCACACCAAGGGTTGCCCAGCCAGACTCTAAATTTTGATAGCATTGGTGTCATTTTTGGGTTTTTGAGAGTATAATAGCTCATTCCTTGATTGTAGGGAAGCAATGATGACTGACTTCCATATTGCAACCCCAGTAGACATTCGCAGTCCACTGGGGAAGCTGTGTCAGCGGGTGGAGTGGAGTTCCGACGTGCGTGCATGCGTGCCCGTGCATGCGCGCCGTGGACGGGGCATCGGGCACTCGACTCGGGGGGCCATACTTGGCTAACTCCTGCTCCCTCTCCCTCCCACATCATCAGCTGTTGCAATCAAGAGCGACAGCTAATTGGAGAAGAGGGACTTTGTGTGCTATTCACAGTTTTCAATGTTAACACCAAGGCTCTGCTCTGGTCAAGATAATGTTGCTATCACATTTAGGAAATACAAATGCGTGTTATACGCCAATAAATACAGTAAATAAGTGACATACTCATTTGTTACTATTATAGTTACTATCTACATACCAGCAACATCAGTCGCTGAGCTCCTAAACAACCATCTTTCAGGTATGATTTAATGCTCGTACACAAAATTATTTCCTGCTAATTTAGATAAACGTAATGCCTTTTATTTAAAATAAAAAATATGATACTCTATTATACATTTTTATTATTATGTTTCTTGAAGGACTTGCTTTTCGGCCTCAGTAAACCCTCAGAATATATACCCCGCTATTACGCCCCCTACTAGCCCCCTTTCCTTTTGGAGGGCCAAGGGAGGGATCTTTCCCTCTCCTACCATTACTAGATGAAATAACATACAATCTTCGAACAAATCTTTGTTTTCATTCGGGTATGGATACAAAATAATCCTTCAAAATATTCAAACTGAAAACTGTTGTTTTCCTTTGAAATCAAGAATCTATCTGGTAGACAGACCTCATTTCTGCTGTTGTTTTTAATTAGAGTTATATGGAATGCCAAGTCAGCAATACATTATAAGAACGTAAGTGTAAGAAATATGGAAACTACATTAGGAATTATTACACTCATATATGTGCTTGAATGCTTATACCTGTTTTTCTCAATATATTTTTCCAGAATAGAAATGTCTCTAGCTCACACCCACCCTTGAGAAAGGCGATACACACACTCCGAAATGTGTCGGATGCAAGAGTACTTTTCAATATTTTCAATATTGTATATACATTGATGTAAAAATGCTTGAGATGCATTCCAAATAGTAATTGTTACACCATTGTTGTGTTTTTATTGTTTAAACTCAATAAATTATATTTGTATTAAAAATACTTTTATTTTTCTTATGTGCCTTAAAAGTCCACCATTAGGGGGTTTTCTTGTTGTTTGGCTTCAATACTGGATGTAGCACAAAAAACACAGGAAGCTGCCGTTCTAGAATAAATTTTCTCCTTTTCCGGGTTAGTGCTACCAAAATACATTGTGCTCTGCACCTGCTCTTCCCGCTTGCTCCCCCAGCCGCAAGAAGTGAGAGAGCGGTTAGAAGAGCGGCTTATGCTGTAATGCTTTCCTGAATCTGCTTTCCTTCTGTCTTCCCCCATCAGTTTTTAAGCAGTAATCCTGTGTGATAATGCAGCTGCAGGTTTTCTTCCCCTTCCCCTGGCGCTGCACGGGGACTAGAGTGGACTGTGTGTGTGGAGACCCCCGCTCACCCCCCTCCCTTTCCTTGCAGTTGCAGTGAGCCAATCACTAAGAGGGAGGTGGCTCTGTAGAGAGATGCACCCACGGGGAGGACACTGGGATGTAGCCCTCTTCGAGCTCTATACAACACAGATGGAATAGAGCTTGAACTACAGCCCCCATCATCCCTGCAAAAAGAGGAGAACGGAGAACTTTCCCAGGCAAATGTGTTGTGGGACCATCCTGGAGGAAAGAAAGCGAGGGAAAGACACTGAGCCACTGGAAAGCTCTCTGCTGCAAGGAGAACTGGAGAGTGCAGAGCTGTGAGGGACTGAGCCATCACCAGAATACGGTAATGCTGTGCTGAGGACCAGAGTCACCCCAGGCAATCCAGAGTGAGCGGACACCTAACCAGAGGGACCACTGGTGCTCTGTCTGTGAGTTTGGTGAGAGGGCCTTGCAGCCATGACTTTTTGCTACCACTAGAGAACTAGATATACCTCATTCAGGCTGCACATCTGTCTTATAGCTCTAGTACTGTTTGTAGGCCTTATTGACTGTCCTCATACATGCCACTGGTATCATTAGACCCCCATGTTAGCCGGCTGAAGAGTCAGGAGTAAAGACAGTCCTTACAGTTGTAACCCAGAGACCTTTGCCCCTGTCATGGTCTGGAGTCAAGCTCAGAGGCCAGCAGCTAAAGCGGTAGAGATGGTGTGTGGTGGCAGTAAACACACAGAGTCCAGTTGCAGATAACTGAACTTGTATCAATGCAGAATCCAGTAATTCACAACAACCTGGCGGGAAGGCACCTGATTGGGAACACTCACCGCATATAACAGTGGTGTGTAGCAGAGCAGGTCTCAGGAGTGCCAACAGCATCTGTCTGGAGGGGCGGAATGTGGCCTGGCCTGTCTGTACCCAAATGGAAATGTTTCCAGGAAGGATGGTGTGTCCCTATCATTTCCCTACTTGTCTGGAACCTCTCCCTGCCGCTAATCACTGTCCTTTTCAAACGGGTGACCTGTCCCTAAACTATCCACACATGAAATGGGTGCAAAACCTGAGAGCCAGGGCCTTAAATAGGCTCGGCCTGACCCAAGATGGCTGCTAGAGTCACGTGGGGCAGCAGCATCCAATTAGATAGGTTTCTCAGTGACCCAATGACCCAGAAAACCATAGAGAAACCACGTTCCTCTTGATTTCCTTTCCTTCTGCAATGCTTCTGTGGTTGAGCGCCCTCTGCAGTGGAGAAAGTAGACTGCACCTGCCTAAAGATTTGAGTTAAATCGACTTTGCTTCTTGAGAAGGTATGAAGCTGGGCAGCCTGCATTAGATAGTTAGGGCTGCTTCATGTACAGTGTGCTGTTGAACTGTGCTGCTGAATGCTCAGTAACATTTCATTACCTATTTCATGCCTGGTCTGAAGTCATTGAAAGTGGTGCACGGTGGTATATGTCATATCAGAAGAACGGGGCCTGTAAAGCACACGTGGGGAGGCCACCACAAAGGGTAAACTCGGAAGGAGCGTCAGAGGAAGAAAGTAGTTGCCACAGGTAAACATGAACTGGTGGGAAGTGAAAAGCAGCCAGTCAGCGAACAAAGGGGTCGGTGCTCTGGCTCCCTCCCTGGTGGTCGATTCCCCCAAAAGCAGACAGGACATGTGTCTTTATACGTGTTTACAGTGGTTTTCATTCAATCCGGTGTGTCAGAGGGGCTGAGGTTGTTCTTGGAGTCGAAGCGTAGGGCAGAGAACCCAAAATTACTCCTACGGGGGCAGTGCTATAACCTAATAATGAATAGTCTCTAAATGCAATACAGTGGAACCTTGGTTAACGAATAACGCAGTTAACGAGCGTTGTGAAAGACAAACAACTTTTTTTTTTAAATTCTGACTTGGTTTGCGAGTGTTGTCTAGCAAAACGGGCAGAATTAAAGCTAATGTGGTGTGCAGTACCGCATTTGGTTAGAGGTGTGGGGGTGCTGGTGACACTTGGAATGGTTCGGAGCCGTTCGGAAATACTCGGAATCACTCGGAAATACTAGTAAACATTTAGAAATACTCCATTCCTGAGTGTTTTCGAGCCTTTCCGAGGGATTCCGAGTTCAGCCGAGCTGTCCCCGAGTATTTCCGAGGCTCTCCGGCGCCCCCCCATCTCTGGCCACATGCGGTATTGCATGCAATAGAAGTCAATGTGGAACAAATTATCTTCGTTTCCATTGACTTCTACGAGGAAATTCGCTTTGATTTGCGAGTGCTTTGGATTATAAGCAT